>NC_141685.1:819436769-820092854 GCF_964263255.1 Lissotriton vulgaris | reverse complement strand
TGGCTCTGGGTGGGTGTGTGTGGCTCTGGGTGGGTGTGTGTGGCTCTGGGTGGGTGTGTGTGGCTCTGGGTGGGTGTGTGTGGCTCTGGTGTGTGTGTGGGGGCTCTGGGTGGGTGTGTGTGTGTGTGGGGCTCTGGGTGGGTGTGTGTGTGTGGGGCTCTGGGTGGGTGTGTGGGGGGGGCTCTGGGTGTGTGTGTGGCTCTGGGTGTGTGTGTGTGTGTGTGGCTCTGGGTGTGTGTGTGTGTGGTAGTAATTGCTGTCTGTTGAGCTCGTCCGTAGGGTACAATAGGTCTCACATTGCGAGAGATTAAGCTAATGGCAATGTAAATGACAAAACCAACACATAAATACAAATTTTGTCATTTACAATGCCAATAGCTCTAACTTTTCCAAAGGCGAAACCATTGCATTGTAAATGCTTGTTAACTTATGTTTGTGCATCCTGAAAGAGGCCCATTGTGTCTGGTGACCGAGGGATGGGAGTTAACTCTCACACCCCCTAAACAGGACAGAGTGGACTATGTACTTGGTCACCGCTCCAGGATGGTTGAGTATATGAAAAATGCGACTAAAAACCTTGAGGCTAGCCAGGAATTACAGAAAGCCTGGCATGACCAAAAGGCTGTACTGACTGTTTAGCAGCCAGGACAGAAAGTGTGGGTGTTGGAGCCTGTTGCCCCACCAGCTCTCCAAGACAAGTGGAGTGGATCCCATACTATTGTTGAATAGAAGGGAGAGGTCATCTATTTGGTGGGCCTAGGAACTCCCAGGAGCCCCCATCGGGTGCTACATGTCAACAGACTGAAACCATATGTTGACAAGGCAGACATGGGCTTGCTCATGGTTACTGATGAGGGACAGGAGGAGGAGAGTGACCCTCTCCCTGACCTGCTCTCACAGAATCCTGATGAGATGGGTCAGTGGATGGTGTAGCCTTGGCAGGCAGCCTCACTGCTCAGCAGCTAACTAATTGCAGACAAGTGCTCAGTCAGTTCAGACATATTTTCTCTCTGACTCCAAGTCAGACCACCTGGTGCACTCATGAAGTGGACACTGGGGACAGTCTGCCTTTTAAAAGTAAGATTTACAGGCAACCTGGTCATATCAGGGCCTGTATCAAGACAGAAGTCTGGAAAATGTTGGATTTGGGAGTTATTGAACCCTCGGATAGCCCTTGGG
Organism: Lissotriton vulgaris; assembly: GCF_964263255.1. Taxonomy (NCBI): domain Eukaryota; kingdom Metazoa; phylum Chordata; class Amphibia; order Caudata; family Salamandridae; genus Lissotriton; species Lissotriton vulgaris. Next base: position 820,091,675 of record NC_141685.1, on the reverse strand, counting down.
CTAGTTCGGGGGTCTTGGTACCAAAGCCACCCGGATCCGGCGGCGTGCGTAGATGAAGCAGTGATCACACGGGAGACTAGAACCAAATCTTGGATGTCTACACCCGATGTACAACCCGCCGGGTACTGTTGTTGCATTTACACTTGACCTTTTAGGCAGATGCAGCGCAACACAGGCACACTATCACATGGAGGAACTTTTCCTGGTTGTGAGATTTTATTTGGTATACTAGATACACTAATTGATCACATATAAACGTAGACAGTTTGTTCCTTTGAAGATACTTTCTTTGTTGAGGAAACACGAGTCAGTGGACACACGCGAGAAACATGTTGACTGTTTAGAGCACTCACTAACCTATACTCATTAAGGAAACATAGTATTCCAGTGAGTACAAGTTAGTCCTTTCTTTTAATTAAAGCAGGGGACCTCAAGAATAAACTTGATCCTGGTACTCCTAGCTTTATTTTAACCCACACATATGTCTACACTCTTCTGGCCCCACACCCGCACTTCATCTTACGGCAGTTGGATAAAAGATCTCTGCCAAAGTGCCCCTCTTTGAGGTGTTGCCTGTTTGGTATTGCACCGCCGACCCAACGAGGAGCAGCCCCGATGATGAAGCATGACACCTGAAAGGGTGTGTGAGGGTATTACATCCAACAAAATGGATGCCCATCTGTAAGGACCCACTGTGACCCTACAGGATCCATACACTAACGGTACACATACATTCTTTCACTTAAAGAACAGCCCAGCATTTTTTGTAACCATTACATCTTTAGGGCACAAGCTGGGACTGGACCTACCACTGTCTTTGAGTGGGAATCGCCCAATCAAAACCCTCTCCCTCTTGTAAACAAACCAAAGCCTCACACCCATAGTAGTAAGAGGGAGATGAGGTTTTATGTTGACTACAGAGGTCTCAGTGTAGTCACTAGGACTGATGCCCATCTAATCCCAAGAGCAGATGAGCTTATAGATACTTTGGCCTCAGCCAAGTTTCTGAGCACATTTTGTTCTTACAGCTGGTTACTGGCAGATTAGATTAGCTGATGATGCAAAGCCAAAGACAGCATTTTCAACCCCTAGTGGGCACTATCAATATGTGGTAATGCCCTTTGGTCTGAAGAATGCACCTGACACTTTTCAAAGGTTGGTGAGCAAAGTCCTAACAGACCTGGAAGACTACTGTGCAGCATATCTAGATTATAATGCTGTCTTTATCTCCACCTGGGAGGATCACCTGGTCCACCTGAGAAATGTTTTGGAGGCCCTGCAGAAGGCAGGCCCAACTACCAAGGCTACTAAGTGCCATATTGGGCAGAGTTAGGTTGTGTACCTGGGCCACCTTGTAGGTGGAGGTCAGGTTCAGCCATTGCAGAGCAAAATCCAAACCATCATGGACTGGTTTCCTCCAACTACCCAGACTCCAGTCAAACCTTTCTTTGGCCTGACTGGGTACTACAAAAGATTTGTCAAGGAGTATGGTTCCATTGTGACACCCCTGAATGTTTTAACTTCTAAAAGAATGCCAAAAAAAGTTCAGTGGGCAGTTAGCTGTCAGAAGGCATTTGATGACCTGAAGCAGGCCATGTGCACTGCACCAATTCTGCAAAGTTCTAACTACTCCAGAGAATTCATTGTCCAAACAGATGCATCTGAGTTGGGGGTAGGGGCTATGCACTCACAAATTAATAATGTAGGTCAGGACCAGCCAGTAGCTTTTTTTAGCAGAAGGATGGCCCCTAGAGAGAAACGTTGGTCAGGTATTGAGAGGGAGGCCTTTGCTGTAGTTTGGGCTCTGAAGAAGTTGAGGCCATACTTGTTTGGCACTCACTTCACTGTTCAGACTGACCATAAGCCCCTCTTATGGCTAAAACAGATGAAGGGTGAAAACCCCAAACTTTTGAGGTGGTCAATTTACGTACAAGGGATGGACTATACAGTGGAACACGGACCTGGGAGTAACCATGCCAATGCATATGGAATCTCCACTTATTTCCACTTAAAACATGAAGACTCTACTGGCCAAGGTTAGTTTAATGTCCCTGCGTTTGGGGGGGCGGGGGGAGGGGGAGTGTGTAGGTGAGTAGGATCTGCTTACTATGGTTACCCCCACTTTTTGCTGGTCTTTCACTGTGTTTCGACTTTAGTCTGGTTGGGGCCCTGCTGGCCAGGACCCCAGCCTAGCTGCTTCCTCTCTAAATTGATTGCATGTACATTAGGTACACTCCAGATTGGTTACTGGGTTACCCTCGTGAGTCCCTAGTATATGGTACCTTAGGTACTAAGGGCATAGGTACCCCAGAGGCCTACCATGGGCTGAAGCATGTATTATGCCACCCCTGGGAAGCCTTCCAAAATGGCACCACATGTTTGCTACTGCAGCCTGGGTAAGGTGGTGCACGCACCCCTTACTAAGATATAGGTTACCTATATCTACCTTTAATCACTGACACATATAAACCTATAAGTCACTCCTATGGCAGGCCTTATCAATCCTGAAGGCAGAGTGCTTGGTTTTGTGTGAGAGGGTGCCCATGCATGAGCAGGACCCCTCTGCAGCTTTCGGAATCTATTCTCTGAGGCTGTTCTGTGATGCAGCCAAACCATACACTCATAAGTGCATTATAACCTCCCGGTTAATGCCAACTTTGGAATGGCTGCATGGAAACATGTTGTGTTTGGTGTCAAACACTTTGGAATCCTACCCCCCACCCGCCAGTTCTGGCAGCGGGGGTAGAATTCCACCCTTCTAGAGGGAGAGACATGTACACACTGACCTAACCAGTAATAGTTCAAAAGAGCCCCAGCATCACAAAATGGATGCTGCAGCCACAGACAGGAGTCTGACCTCCTGCTGCTGGACGAAACTCCGGCAGGGGAGGCCTGGACAATAGGTTTCCTGTCACAGGCAGGTGAAACCAGCTCCCAGACAAGCTTTTGTGTATTGGGGCTGGGTGGGTGCATTCATAGAATGCTTTTCAGACCGTGCTGGGGGCACACTTGGTGTCCCTGTGCATATCCCAGCTCAAACCGGATGCAGGAGCACTCAGACCCTGCTCTGGCGCGAAACTGGACAAAGGGAAAGGGGTGTAGCCACCCCCTCCCTAGATCCTCCCATAGGTGGGTCCCCAGAGTATGTCCAACCCTCTATCTTCCTATAAATATAGGAACTCAGCCCTTAGGACTTCAGATTACACCTGGACGAAACTCTGCAACATATATCCTGGAATGTCTACATTCTACAACGACTAGAAGATGGAAGAATCTCGCTTGGGGTTAAGGAGTGACTCCCCTGTTCAAACAGGCACCAAAGAAGCATCTTGCCGGTCTGCATTTCCAAGGATCCAGGTGGATATGCATCTCAGGACACGGACTTCCAGACTTCTCAGAGGCCAACACGAGATCCCAGCAAAGCTGAGACTCGCTGCCCCCACGAGTGACGTGGGTCCGGAACTCCTGGACACCGTGCACATCTGCAAGTGCATCGACTTCCCGAGCTTTCCCAAAGTTGTGCATTGGGCTGCTTGTAGTCCAAGACCGAGCACCTTTTGCTCGGAAGATTGTGGGCCCACACTCCACGAGTGTTCCGTGGGCCTGCTTCTAGCATTTCCGCTCGAGGCTCCTTCACGATCCCTGGTCCATCGACTGGTGGGACCCCCTGAAGGTAACTCTGCTGTTTCTTGGGCTTTCCTGGTTGCTCCGGACGTGCCCCGACTCCCCTCCAAAGTGTGAGTCCCTCAGACCTTGCTGGTCTGCACCAAAGCCAATCTTTGCTTTCTGAGTGGGTTGCTGTTGCCAAGGCTTGTTGGGTCTAATCCGGAAATCTACACCACAGCACTCGACATCCTTCGCGAGGCAGCTCTAATCCAGCTCCTGGTCGTCCTCGACATCTCCTGGTCCTCGTGGCTGAAAGTCAAGCTTCACCTGAAATCACCCGACATCGGTTGGCATCTTCTCATTGCCTTGCTGGTCACTGGCTAGTGACCCAGAGTCTGTCCCCTCTGCTTTCAGGTTCTCTAGATCTCCGATCCACCCTTCAATCCACCCGGACACTTTCCACTTGGTCGCCTACAGCACTTTTTAGCAGCTCGCCATTGAAATCGACGACAAACCCCGACACGAAAAGACACCTATGCACCCGGCTTCCCTGGGTGAGGTAACTCGATTACTCCAGTGGGTGATGACTCTAGAACCGCCTAGTTCTAAAGGGGTTTGCTCCAAGTCCTCTTCTAAGTGTCCTTAATCTGTAATTTTCCAACCGCGACTTTACCCATAGAAGTTAATTGTGATTCGCCGCTGTGTTTAGACACTGCACGCTTCCCTCTGGGACCCCTGTGTCACTACCTTGGGTGGTTCCTGGTGTCCTTAGCGGTTTTAAAGGCTCTAGGCCTTGTATCTATGTCAGTTGTGGTTCTTATATCACTTTCTTAGTATGTGGTTTGGTACGCCTCTAGGGCTCAACATATATTGTGCTAATTTACTGTGTGCTAAATAAGTTTTTTGAATGTACTTTTCCATCTAGCCTCATAAAGAGACTAGAGGCATGTGGTTAGAATAAATACATTTCTCTTCCAGGGGATCCTCATCAAAGTCATAAGCATTAGAATATTTCCGCCCATGCGCGTGACCCCGGAAACACTATATTATATGTGCCCCACATATATATATATACATATATATATGTGTATGTGTGTGTATATATATATATATGTGTATATGTGTATATATGTGTATATATATATATATATTTACACAATATCTCTCCCCCGTGGGGCGAGAAAACGGAGTCGCTTTGAAAAACAATTCCAGCACTTCACTGCGTTTAAAGTTCCATCTTGGTTTATTTATCCATGGGGTCAAAAAAACAACAAACACCAACGCGTTTCGACAACGTCCGTTGTCTTGCTCACGGTCAGTTTGTGTGTGTGGCTCACAATGTTATGAAACCTTTTCCAACATTACAGGTACCGCCCATAAGGGGTGTATTTACAAGCATTCTGGGACTTGTGGTTCGAAGTGTGATTGTGGTTTACATAAGACATCAATTCTTTTGCAATGCATTCTCTATTACTCTTAATCACACTGTTTAGATTGGAAACAATTATTGAACTTAATTTTAAATATTCAGAGGCTTAACTTAAAGACCAGTGCTGCCCTCTGGTGGGCACATTATTCTGACACAATTCCCAGCATTGTGGGATTTGTAGTTAAAATGGTGTTCATATAAACATATAATGTCTCCAGTCACTAAGTACCTGTAAGATATCAATGTGTGTGCGGGGAAAATTACAATGGACTGCTGTCTCAATTTAAAGACCAAAGTACTGCCCTCCAGTGGGCTAATTCCCGAAACTTATTGTGTGAGCCCATGTGCCAAAGGGTGAGGGAGAAGGGGGATGTGCAGGGGTGACGTTTTCAAAAAAACTAAAATAAGTGAAGAATTAAAATTAACAATTGTTATGAATGAACGGGCGGAGGCAAAACAGTTATAGCATAGCTGTTACAGTTGATCAAGAGTCCACTTATAAGTGAATATAAAGTTCTTCTGACTGGTTGAGGCCGAGGGGGGTCATAGTTCTGAATGATAAGATGTGTCTAGATTCTTTGCGCCTCAAAAGTTTTTCCATGTGGCCTCCCCTTTCTGAGAGAGTCATTGTTTCCAAACCACAGAAGCGCAGTTGCTTCCAGTCCCCGTTATGTTCTGCCTCCATGTGCTTGGCAACAGCATTACTCCTGTCTCTGTGGATTGTTGCCCGCACATGTTCCAGGATTCTTTTCTTTAATTCACAAATGGTGCTGCCGATATACCTTTTGTTGCAGGGGCACTCAATCATATAGATGGTATACTTGCTATTGCAGGTTATGCATTCTTGGATTTTCCAAACTTTCTTGTTTGGCATTGTGAGTTCTGTGGTGGGTTTCGCAATCTCGCACACCTTGCAATTGTAGCATTTGATGAAGCCCCGGGTTTTAAGCCAGTTCGTCTTTTTCTTAGTTGTTTGGAAGTGACTGTGGACCAGTTGGTCCTGCAAATTTTTGGCCCTCCTATATGTGATGACAGGGTGGTTGCCCATTTTGTGACCAATAGTTTGGTCCAGTTGAAGGATTTTCCAGTTCTTTCTCAGAATACGGTTTACTTGTTTTGCCTCCATGCTGTAATCAAGAATTAATCTGATTGGTTCTTCCTCCACATCCGTTTGTTTGGGTTTCTTTTGTAAGCACTCCAATCTCGAAGTTGCGTCAGCTCTCTCCCAGCATCTTTGGACAATTTTCTTATTGTATTTTCTCCTTTGGAAACGGTTTATGCATTTGGCACTTTGTTCCTGCCATTCTGTGTTCTCACTACAGATTCTTCTTAATCTGAGGAATTCACCGTAAGGAATGCTGGAGATTAAGGACTGCTGGTGGAAGCTGGTTGCTTCCAGTGTGGCATTTGTTGCTGTCTTTTTTCGGTGGAGTGTAGTGTGTATCCGATTGTTGTTTATGTACACCTCGGTGTCCAAGAAAACCGCCCTGTTCTGATTTACCGTGTGGGTAAATTTTATACATGGAGTGCTGTTGTTGAGGATTATGAAATATTCCATGAATTTTTCATTTCCACCGTCCCATATGATGAACAAGTCATCGATGAAACGTTTCCAGGTGATGATATGCTGGGTGTAAGTTCCGTATTTATCCTGCCAAGCTGTTTTTTCCTCCCACCACCCCATGGCAGTGCAGGCATAGTTGGGGCTAAAGGAGAAGCCCATTGCGGCTCCGTTCCTTTGTCTGTATAGTTTGTCCCCAAACATGAAGATGTTGTTGGTTAACACACAATTTATCATAGTGAGGAGCATTTCATTATGTTTGTGAAAATGAATGTTCCGTTCTCGTAAAAAGTGGTCGCATGCCTGTAGCCCTAGATGGTTGTCAATGTTAGTATACAGGGCAACCACATCCATGGTGATCATCATATAATGAGGTTGCCAAGTTATTTGTTCCAAAACCTTAAGAAAGTCAGTAGTGTCCTGAATGTATGATCGCAGCATTTGGACATGTGGACTCAAAAAATAATCAATGAAGTTAGACCATGGTTCCAATAACGACCCATTGGCTGACACAATGGGTCTCCCTGGTGGTTTGGCAGCATCCTTATGCACCTTTGGTAGGAAGTATAGGGTTGAGGTTTTCGGAAAGTCTACTGTCAGGTATTTTCTTTCAGCGGCATCCAGTAGCCCCTCATTCTCCCATTGAATTAGTTTTTTGTCCAAATCTCTTTTTATTTGGTCTTGCGGATTTGAGTGAAGATTTTCATAGAAATTGGTGTTATTCAATTGTCCCATAGCTTCTTCCATGTATAAGTTCTTGCTCCATAGGACTATGTTTCCTCCTTTATCCGCTGCTTTTATTTCAAAGGATTTGTCATTCTTGAGGGATATGAGGGCTTCCCTTTCTTGTTTGGATAGGTTGTCTTTTCCGAAGGTTTTGGTTAATTTGTACAAATCATGAATGACTGCCTCCTGAAAGATGTCTATCTTATTGCCAGGTGTTAGTTGGGGGTAAAATTTCGATTTCGGTTTTAGATTACTTGTTCCTGCTCCGAGTTGAGTTATGGCATTGTCCAGGCTGATTTCCTGACCCTCCTCCGCATTAAGATTGAGTACTGTTAAGAATGCTTCTGCTTGTTTTACTTGCAGGGTTGATGTTGGTTCAGTTGGTCTCTTCGGTATCTTGGGTTTGTTTTTTCTTTCCTCGAAGAATTTGGCCAATTTGATTTTACGTATATAAAGGTACAAGTCAATCCTGGTTTGTGCTATGTCCATCCGTTGAGTCGGACAATAGTTGATTCCCTTCTTTAGTAACGATGTCTCAGCCGGGGTGATTGGTCTTCCGGAGAGGTTAATAATTTGTAAATCTTCATCTATTTCCCCTTCTTTTGTCTCATCAGTCTTGTCTCTGTGCCCAGTCTTTCGGATGTGTTTCCTCCTGCGGCTTCTTCTTGTTGCTGGTTTGTATATTTCGGTCTGGGTTGCCAGGCTCTTCCTCTGCCTCTTGCTCTGCCACGTGGATTTCTTTGCGCCCCATGGTTGTGTTCCCACTGCCTTTGAGAGAGAACCAGGCGCATGTCCCCTAAAAAAATCCTCTGTTGTGGGTCCAAGTTTGAATCGTCTTCACTGAGATCCAGCGATGATAATGATGTCATGCTAGATGAGGAGCTGGCTGCATTCGCTTTGGTTGGCTTGAACGGATCGTACTTTCTTGCGAATGTGAATATACGCCCTTGCGCATAGTCATTGGCGTCTCTTTCAAATTTAGTCTGTTTCCTTATCCTCACCTCCTCTTCGTGCTTTTCAATTTGTTTGGATAGTTCTTCCTTGAATTTTGTCATTTCTGGATTGAGTTTCAGACTGTCCAATTCTTTTTCCACTATCCGTAGCTGGTCTTTTATTTTTTCCAGAGCAATGTCAATATGTTTTACAAGTATTTTTATTAATCCCAATGAGGAATTTAGGGTGTGCTACAGGCATGCGACCACTTTTTACGAGAACGGAACATTCATTTTCACAAACATAATGAAATGCTCCTCACTATGATAAATTGTGTGTTAACCAACAACATCTTCATGTTTGGGGACAAACTATACAGACAAAGGAACGGAGCCGCAATGGGCTTCTCCTTTAGCCCCAACTATGCCTGCACTGCCATGGGGTGGTGGGAGGAAAAAACAGCTTGGCAGGGTAAATACGGAACTTACACCCAGCATATCATCACCTGGAAACGTTTCATCGATGACTTGTTCATCATATGGGACGGTGGAAATGAAAAATTCATGGAATATTTCATAATCCTCAACAACAGCACTCCATGTATAAAATTTACCCACACGGTAAATCAGAACAGGGCGGTTTTCTTGGACACCGAGGTGTACATAAACAACAATCGGATACACACTACACTCCACCGAAAAAAGACAGCAACAAATGCCACACTGGAAGCAACCAGCTTCCACCAGCAGTCCTTAATCTCCAGCATTCCTTACGGTGAATTCCTCAGATTAAGAAGAATCTGTAGTGAGAACACAGAATGGCAGGAACAAAGTGCCAAATGCATAAACCGTTTCCAAAGGAGAAAATACAATAAGAAAATTTTCCAAAGATGCTGGGAGAGAGCTGACGCAACTTCGAGATTGGAGTGCTTACAAAAGAAACCCAAACAAACGGATGTGGAGGAAGAACCAATCAGATTAATTCTTGATTACAGCATGGAGGCAAAACAAGTAAACCGTATTCTGAGAAAGAACTGGAAAATCCTTCAACTGGACCAAACTATTGGTCACAAAATGGGCAACCACCCTGTCATCACATATAGGAGGGCCAAAAATTTGCAGGACCAACTGGTCCACAGTCACTTCCAAACAACTAAGAAAAAGACGAACTGGCTTAAAACCCGGGGCTTCATCAAATGCTACAATTGCAAGGTGTGCGAGATTGCGAAACCCACCACAGAACTCACAATGCCAAACAAGAAAGTTTGGAAAATCCAAGAATGCATAACCTGCAATAGCAAGTATACCATCTATATGATTGAGTGCCCCTGCAACAAAAGGTATATCGGCAGCACCATTTGTGAATTAAAGAAAAGAATCCTGGAACATGTGCGGGCAACAATCCACAGAGACAGGAGTAATGCTGTTGCCAAGCACATGGAGGCAGAACATAACGGGGACTGGAAGCAACTGCGCTTCTGTGGTTTGGAAACAATGACTCTCTCAGAAAGGGGAGGCCACATGGAAAAACTTTTGAGGCGCAAAGAATCTAGACACATCTTATCATTCAGAACTATGACCCCCCTCGGCCTCAACCAGTCAGAAGAACTTTATATTCACTTATAAGTGGACTCTTGATCAACTGTAACAGCTATGCTATAACTGTTTTGCCTCCGCCCGTTCATTCATAACAATTGTTAATTTTAATTCTTCACTTATTTTAGTTTTTTTGAAAACGTCACCCCTGCACATCCCCCTTCTCCCTCACCCTTTGGCACATGGGCTCACACAATAAGTTTCGGGAATTAGCCCACTGGAGGGCAGTACTTTGGTCTTTAAATTGAGACAGCAGTCCATTGTAATTTTCCCCGCACACACATTGATATCTTACAGGTACTTAGTGACTGGAGACATTATATGTTTATATGAACACCATTTTAACTACAAATCCCACAATGCTGGGAATTGTGTCAGAATAATGTGCCCACCAGAGGGCAGCACTGGTCTTTAAGTTAAGCCTCTGAATATTTAAAATTAAGTTCAATAATTGTTTCCAATCTAAACAGTGTGATTAAGAGTAATAGAGAATGCATTGCAAAAGAATTGATGTCTTATGTAAACCACAATCACACTTCGAACCACAAGTCCCAGAATGCTTGTAAATACACCCCTTATGGGCGGTACCTGTAATGTTGGAAAAGGTTTCATAACATTGTGAGCCACACACACAAACTGACCGTGAGCAAGACAACGGACGTTGTCGAAACGCGTTGGTGTTTGTTGTTTTTTTGACCCCATGGATAAATAAACCAAGATGGAACTTTAAACGCAGTGAAGTGCTGGAATTGTTTTTCAAAGCGACTCCGTTTTCTCGCCCCACGGGGGAGAGATATTGTGTAAATAAATAGCAGTTGGGCTCAACTGCGGGAGCGACGCGACCACGATTGCAGCGCCTTAACAGGGGAAGGAGAGAGCCATAAGGAGGTGATATATATATATATATATATATGTATTTTATTGTATTGTATTGTAATTGCATTTATATAGCGCTTACTACCCCTGACGAGGCGTCGAGCGCTTTTTCGGCGGGTAGCACGCTACTCCGGGACCCACAGAGGATTAGTTTTGAATTAGTATAGTGAAACATGCAAGTACATTTTAAGTGGTGGATAGGTTAGTCAGTTATTTGGATTTGGAATGATAGCAGAAGGATAGAGTAGGACAAAGGTTAGTATTTATTTATCGCTCGCTTGTTGACGCATGCTATTCAGGGAGCCTATAAAGGATTAGTGGTGAATTATTATGGTGAAATATGAGGTAATGTCAGTGGTGGATATTAGTCTGTTACTTGGAGTGAGAAGGATAGCGGATGGATAAAAGGGGAAGAAAGATTTGCATTCATATAGCACTTGTTACCCCTGATTGGATTTGAAGCGCTTTTTTGGCGAGTAGTACGCCACTCCGGAACCCATAAAGGATTAGTGTTGAAAATTAGTATAGTATAAATATGAAGTAATTTGAGTAGTAGATATGTTATTCAGGTATTTGGGCAGTATATTAGTATAGTTGAATATGGAACATGGGATTTGAGAAGTGAACATGTTAGTCTGTTAATTTTGATAGTAAAAGGATAGTGGAGGGATAAGAGTGAAGGATTTTTTTTTTTTAGGAGAAAAAGGGCAGCATTTCTGGCCCTAGTCCCGACCAGTCTCGAACAGGCCCAAACAGGCAACTACCCTTGTCCTCTCCACCCTTAGCCCCGACACCCGGGCTGAGATGCCCTAAGCCTGGCCTTTTATAGCCCTAGTAATCAGGTGACCCCTTCAGCCAATGGGAACCCTAGCCCTAACACTATCCAATCACAACTGTTGGACTTGGCCCTTCTGGCAGGTTCACCCCTAGACTTTTTTGCTTGTAATGGTGACCTGGTGATGGTGATTTTTGGGTTCTGCGCACTTTCACTGTGTACCGGTGGAAAGTGCGTGCGCACTCTGAGTGCATGTGATGAGATAGGCCTGCCCTCCCATACGAATACATAGGGAATGTATGTGTCCCTGGTAGTTCCTGATGCGTGGGGTGTACAGGTTTGAATTTGATATGTGCGAACTCGTGAGAGTGAATGCTTCGCAATGATGTATGTGGCATGAGTGTGTCTTGTGTACAAATGCCACTTCTAGGAGTTGGCATATTAGTGTAAAATATGCCTGGCGTGTGATTGGCTGGAGCTGGCTGGTGAGCCTGGCTCCAGGAAGGCTGGATGGGTCTGCCCGGTGGTGAGTGGGAGATTAGCATGCTGATGGCTGGGGAGGAGTGTACCTGTGTCCTGAATGAGGCTGGGTTTTCCCCAGACAATGCTGGCTCCGCCCCCTGTGGTGCGACTGATGACCCTAGTGAATGAAATGGGTGGTTGAGCCATCAAGAGTGCTCCAAAACCAGCTGCGACTGGTTTCTCCTCCACCCTTAGACAAAGGAATGTGGTGTATAAAAATGGGGCTGTGTCCCCACAGATGTTGTTCTCTTCCAGGATCCTGCCTGAGGGGGCTGCTGCTGTTGCTGGGCCAGAGGACCGCCACTTGGACTGTCTCCCTGCCTGGAGACCCAGTGAGCTGGCTCTGGGCCCAGCCTTGCCCCCCCTGCCTGCCTAGAAGGACTTTTGCTGGGCTTGTTGGCCCCTAGCGCCTGGGAGCGCTTTTGATTGCCTTTTGGCGCTGGAGAGCGCTTTGTTGTGACCCAGCGCTTAATAGCGCTTTATTTGCCATTTTAGCTCAGGGAGCGCTTTAAATTTCATTTAGCGCTTGGGAGCGCTCTGGGTGCTTTGGCCGGTGCCCACCCGGCATCTTTTGCCTGCGTGCTGTGTTGCTGCCCCAATCGAGTGCCCACCTCGATTCATCGTGTATTTTAAAGTAGCCGGTGCCCACCTGGCATTGCCCTTCGAAAATCACCGCCGCAGCCCAGGAACCCTGCCAGGCTGCCGCGCTGCCTACGGCGACCCGGAAGTCCTGCCTCCATTCCCCCCCCCAGTGCCGCGCTGCTATTGGCTGCAGCACGACCCGGCAGACAGGCAAAGCCCGGGAAGACGGGGGCGGGGCCTGGTCGTGCTCCGGGCTCCACGGAGAAGGGAAGCCCGGAGCAGAAAGGAAGCGTGCTGGTTCTCCCCTCGCGGGGCTCTCCTGAGGAAGAGAGCCCGCCCGCCGCCACTACCAGCAACCAGCCCCCAGAAGCAGGACCGGGTGGAGAAGAAACCGCCACAGAGAGGAGCTGCCTCGTGAGTCCCGGTGAGTGGGGCTTCGCCTTGGTAGCTCTTGGGGGCATTGGTGTCTTTAGAGTCCCCCGAGTGGGACTCCAACAAAGAGGGGCAGTCTTTGAGCCACGAGGCTCCAGGGGCATCTTCAGTGACCCAGAGTTCCCCGGAGGGGGGGACTCCTACCAGCGAGGCTGACGGCGCCACCTTTGTTCACAGAGCCACGGAAGCTCTAGGTGCCCCAATCTATTTCGAGTCCCCAGAGGGGGGACTCCCACGAAGGGCATATTTTGTTGTTGAGCCACGAGAGGCTCCAAAGCACCACAGTTGTTTGCAGAGAGCCCAGAGAGGCTCAAGGGGGTCCAGTCATTTGTTCAGAGCCTGCGAGGCTCCCACGTGGCCCCCCCCATTGTCCCAGCTGCCCAGCACTTCGTGGGCAGCTGCTCCGTTTAGGCCCGACTTTGGGACACAGGGCGTCCTTGCCCCAACAAGGCCAGAGGGCCTAGGGACAGTCACAGGTGGTGACTTATGTGAGTTGGCGCAATTTTTTAATACACCGCTGAATGTGTTGTTTAATGCATCATGTGTTTTCCTTCTTTGATACACCTCTGAATGTTGGTAGGCATCATGTGTTTTTCTCCCCTGCTCCTCTGAATGTGTTGGTTTTATGCATCATGTGCCTTGTTCCTTACACCTCTGAATGTATGTCATGCATCATGTGTTATGTGCTTATACCCCTACAGGTATTGTGATACTTAGATGGTTGTTCTTGCTAGTACAGGTGGTGCTAGTGAGGTTCTAGTTCCCTGCGTGACCTGTTCCTAAGGTGGTTAGGATTGCGTAGGTGCTACTTAACCTTTACCTGTAGTTACTGGTTGTGTACTTTATGTTCTATTCTGTGCTACAGTGATTTATATTCTATGTCCTAAGTGCTGATTCCTGACAGTAGTCCATGTGGCCCTGTCTTGTACATATCCCCTGTAAATTCTGCCCGTGCCTGTTGGCACATTGTAAAGTGTGTGTTTTATCTAATGTGTTTTGGTGTAATACAAAGGCCTCACTGGCTTGTGAACACAAAATGGTGGCTGGGGGTGCACTGTTTCAGCACACGGGCCTAAGCACAGAGCAAAGGAGAAATTTGGAGGGAAAACAGATTTGTCATCAAGGAATGAGAAGGACAAACTACAGAAGTTGGACTGCAAATCCCACAATTCAACATGCTAAATGAAGGCAATCATGGGCAGGGAAAACCACACATTTAAAACACAACACAGGCTGAAAAGCTAACCTGTAGCTGCATAGCAATAAACTGACACCGTGCCTTTAAGGCACCCATGACCCCCAGTATCCCATCATGCCTCAGGGGTGACAGGTCAGTTGTTCTTTCCGGCTCCTTCAGGAAGGATTCTGGTTACACAGCTCCACTATTTTTTCTGTTTTCTGACAGAAAATTACCTCACTTTTAACAACTTTTTGACTTACTTTGACATTTTACACCTAGTCAAGTAAGAATCTGTCTTATGCAGTCAGTTTATGAGCATTTTCGGCTAAGAATGCCTTCACTTTTTGACAAATGTCCTTCTTGTGGCAACAAGAAGGCAAAATCAGACAACCACGACGTTTGTATCCTGTGTCTGCCTGGGGAACATGATCCAGGCACCTGTCCTCATTGTGAGCACCTGTCAGGAAGAACTCTTAAAGACAGGGAAAGGATTTGCATTTATGGCCTGGCTCACAGGTCATCCAGAGGAAGGTCTCCGGTGAAGAAGGGCTCCAAGAAGACTAAAACATCTTCAAAAGAGAAGTCTTCACACCCTTCAGCTTCAGCGTCTGGCTCGGCGCTGAGAAAAGAACCACCGGTGGGTCATCTATCTTCAAAACTACCGTCGACGGCGGGTTCGCCGTCAAAGAGAAGACCAGGTACGTCGAAGAATCCAGTTCAGCCGTCGAAATCCCCTCCGCCGTCGCCAACCAGGCGGCGAACGGCGTCGAGGGAGCTCACTCCGCCGTCGTCAACCGGGCGACGTCCAGCGTCGAGGAATGTGACTCCGCCACCGTCAACCAGGCGACGCTCGTCGTCGAGATCTAGGACCCCTCCATCGTCGTCAACCCGGTGACGATCGGCGTCGAGGGAGGTTGTTCCTCCGCCGTCGTCAAGTGTGATCCCTCCGCCGTCGTCTAAGAAACGACGTTCGGCGTCGAGGCCCAAGACCCCTCCGCCATCTAAACCTCGATCGGCATCGGGGAGGCAGTCTCCGTCGACGTCTTGTGGACGCTCGGTGTCGAGGGTGACCAATACCCCTCCGTCGTCGTCGCGCAGACATTCGGCGTCGAGAGAGAGGACTCCGTCGACCGCTGGTCATCGCTGTTCGGCGTCGAGTGAGAGGGCTCCGTCGACGGCTGGTCATCGCCGTTCGGCGTCGAGGGATGCTCCGCCGTCGGCTGTTCATCGCCGTTCGGCGTTGATTTCAGTCAAAGCATTAGACGTCGAAATTTTCTCCCGCCGACTCCAAAGAAGCATTTGGTGTCAAGAGAAAGACATTTGACGCGGGAACGCGAGCTCGATCAACGTCGAGGAACTCTGTAACCATGGTTACGGAGTCAGCTTCTCGCCATTCCACGTCAGTCTTCTGGATCTTCGACAGCATCTTCAAGATCCAGAAGTCATGTCCACAGATCTCCGGTGCGGCAGCCAGATCCCTCGGCTGCGGAGGTCAGACTTTCACCTAGATGGTACAGGTCATTGGATCATTGGCGAGAGTCAGGGGCTACCAGATGACTTCAAGAGTATGTCAGTCCTCAACACAGATCTCCTCTCCAGAGGCTGGTGGAAGAAGCAGACAAACGCAGTCCTCCCAGGCGCCAGGCAAGCAAGTCGCCTGTAAGAAGGCCAACCAGATCTCCCAGAAGAGAAGATCCGGTTAGATCTCATTCTCCCAGGAGTTCGCGTTCACCCAGAAGGAGAGATTCCATCAGATCTAGCTCTTCTAGAGGGGAGGAACACTCAAGAAGATCACGGGAGAGGAGGCACGGTGCGCACCGTAGACGTCAAAGAACTCCGTCTACTTCATCTACCTCTTCGACCAGGTCCTCCAAGAGGAATTACTCTCCTGCGATAACAGATAGTCCTGTTTCTAGATCCTCTCCAGTAGATGACATAGGCACTTACCTAGATGTCCTCCAAAGAGGAGCACAGAAGCTGAACATTGAGATGTCTGTCCCCCAGGTGGCTACCACAGTAATTTTTGAAACTTTGCACAAAAAATCTGTCTCTCGCCCACTGCTGCCTTTGGTTCCGGGGATTATGGATCCGGTCAAGGACGTTTTCCTTACCCCAGCAGCCATCAGATGCCAGCCCGCATACAGAAGAAGTACAAACCTGCTTCATCAGACCCAGTTTTTGTACAATCAGACCCTCCAGCGGACTCTGTGATAGTGGCAGCTGCAAGGAAGACGCATGCAGTTGCTGCTTCCTCTTCTGCACCACCAGATAAGGACAGCAAATCACAGGACTCGTGGGGACACAAAGTGTGCAGTTCAGCTGCCTCCACACTGAAAGTCTCGAGTGCGGCTGGGCTGTTGGGCAGATACGACAGAGCCTTGTGGGACTCAATGGAGAGGGTTAAGTCAAAGCTTCCAAAAGAAGACCAGAAGGACTTCGAAGAAACTATGACAGAAGGATGTGTGGTGGCGAACCAGTTGATAAGCACAGCAGCGGACGGTGCAATTCTTGCGGAACACTCTTACTCACATGGGGTTTGTGCCAGGAGGTCAGCTTGGTTGCATCTCACAGGTTTAATGCCGGATGCTCAACATCGCATCCTCAATCTTCAATTTTCAGGGTCCTCTCTCTTCGGACAACATGCTGACGAGGAGATGACTCGTATGAAGACCGTGCTGGATACAGTAAAGGAGGTGGGTTTGGAAAAGAAAAAAAAAGTTCAAACGCCGTTTCAAGACCAGCAAGGGAAGAGGGGCTCAACAGAGGATTCAAACCCCCCAGTGGTCCCAAAATAAGAACCAGGGGAAATCCCAGTTTCGAGGAAAATCCAACAGAGGTAGAGGAGGTCACCAGCAGTCCTCTACCACAACAAGAGGAGGAAAGGCCTGAGCAGTGGCTTCCTCTGGTGCCGTTGCCCACTCCAGTGGGAGGAAGTGCTTCACAACACCTGGCAGAGTGGGTCAGCATCACAAAAGATCGATGGGTGCTGAATATACTGCGCAATGGATACATGCTACGTTTCCGTGCGCTTCCAAGGAGCATTCCTCCAAAGAGCTCTTGCCCTCACCAACTAAGCTTGCTCAGGAGAGGGGTCGCAATCCTGCTACAAAAAAGAGCTATAGAGGAAGTCCCCCCCCCCCCCTCTCAAAGGGTAAAGGGGGTTTACTCCAGATACTTTCTTGTCCCCAAAAAATATCAGGAGGACAAGTTCAGGCCCATACTCTATCTTCGTCTCCTGAACAAGGTCATCGTCAAAGGAAAGTTCTGCATGTTAGCTCTTCACCAAATATGCCCACATCTTCAAACCGGAGATTGGATGTGTTTGGTGGATCTGCAAGATGCATACTTTCACATTCCGATTGCACTGCGGCATCGCAAGTACTTGAGGTTTGTTGTAGGAAACAAACACTACCAGTACAGGGTCTTCACCAAATACATGGAAGTGGTGGCGGCTTTTCTTCACAAAAAGGGGCTCTTCATCTATCCGTACCTGGACGACTGGCTCCTAAAGGGTCCATCTCCAGTACGGGTAGCACACGATCTGCAACTTTGCCTGCACCAGTTGCACAGGCTCGGTCTCCATGTAAACCTGGAGAAGTCAGTCCAGCGGCTGACACAGTCCATCCACTACCTAGGCTCCGTTCTGGACACAAAATTGGGAAAAATGTTTCCTTCGGAGGAGAGACTTTTTTTCCATGAAACAGAAATGTGGGATTCTGCTAGTGTCCCGGTTTCCAACAGCCCGACAAGTAGCATCCCTGCTGGGTTCCATGGCGTCCTGCAATTTTTCTCATCCCAAACGCCAGGCTGAGAATACGGCCTCTGCAACAGGCTCTCGAGGACCAGTGGGACCAAGCGACAGGGCGTTGGGAAGATCGTATCACTCTTTCCCAAGCAACGAAGGATGCCATCAAATGGTGGACTCTGACGAGGAATGTGCTGGTGGGAGTGCCTTTTCACCAGCCTCTTCCATCCCAGTCGATAGTGACGGATGCCTCTCTGCAAGGCTGGGGAACGCACATGGGTCCACTTCAAATTCAAGGTCAGTGGTCTGCGCAGGAGCAAACATACCACATCAACATGCTGGAGCTCAGAGCGGTATTTCTAGCTCTCAAAGCTTTCTTTCCAGCGATGGAGTCCAACTCAGTCCTAGTTCAGACGGACAATACGACCAACATGTTCTATCTGAACAAACAAGGAGGCACGCGGTCTCGCCCACTCTCCCGAGAGGCTCAAACCATCTGGCACTGGCTTCTCTCTCGAGGCCTCTCAGTAGTGGCGGTGCACCTTCCTGGCGAAGTGAACGTAAAAGCAGACGCACTCAGCAGTCACTTCGAAGATCAGCCAGACTGGGTGCTAAACGACGAAGTGGTAGAAGAACTTTTTCGTTGCTGGGGTCATCCAGCCATAGACTTGTTTGCAGACGACGAAAACGCCAAATACCACGCCTTCGCGTCCAGGTTCCACCGGCCAGGGACGCAGGGGAATGCTCTCCTGATGGATTGGTCGGGAACATTCGCTTACGCGTTTCCTCCCCTGGCTCTGATTCCGAAGGTAGTCTCCAAGCTCCTCAGGTCAGACATGGAGATGATCTTGATGGCTCCGGATTGGCCACGGCAGTGGTGGTACCCGGACCTTCTCTATCTGTCTGTGTGTCCACACAAACGACTTCCTTGCAGGCCGGACCTGTTGAGCAAGATGAACGGGAGGATACTGCATCCCAACCTCCCATCACTGAACCTAACAGCATGGCACCTGAGGTCCTGCAATATGGACATCTGAACTTGCCTCCCGAATGCATGAACATTTTAAAGGAGGCTAAGAGGCCTTCCACGAGAGCGTCCTATGCGTTCAAGTGGAAAAGGTTTTTCTTATGGTGTAGGGATCATCACCTGGAACCTACTAAAGGGCAGGAGGAGGTAATTCTGCCATACCTCCTTTCCTTGGCTACTTCTGGATTGAAATATGCTTCCATTAGAGTGCATCTGTCAGCTATAGTAGCGTACAAGAAATCGCCTCATCAGATTTTTTTCTTTCAGGTTCCGGTGGTTATTGACTTCCTCCAGGGGTTGAAAAAAGTCTATCCCCCTGTGCGAAATCCTTCTCCTCCTTGGGAATTGAACCTGGTTCTATCCAGGTTAATGTCACCTCCTTTTGAACCTATCCACAAGGCTTCTTTGCAACATCTATCTTGGAAAGCAGCCTTTTTAGTGGCAATCACATCAGCGCGGAGAGTAAGTTAAATACAAGCGCTTTGTGCGAAGGAACCATATACTGTTTTCCACCACAATAGGGTGGTCCTGAGGGCTCACCCATCCTTCTTGCCTAAGGTGGTTTCTGATTTTCATATAAATCAGTCCATCTCCCTCCCTTCTTTTTTTCCAAATCCAGCGACCCCAGCAGAGCGATCATTGCACTCCTTGGATTTGAAGAGAGTGCTCAAGTTCTATTTGGAAAAAAACAAGGGAATCAGTAAGTCGGATCAGCTGTTCGTGAACTATGGGTCGATGAGAACAGGTTTTCCTGCGGCCAAGAGGTCCATCTCTAGATGGATTGTCTCCTGCATTAAATTGGCCTACCAGCTTGCAGGCAAGCCTTTATTGATGTCTCCCAGAGTGCATTCTACCAGAGGGAAAGCGGCCACGGTGGCTTTCTTGCACGACATTCCAATGTCAGAAATATGCAAGGCTGCAATCTGGAAATAATTTCATACGAGGCATTACTGTCTAGAATCGGATTCCTGGGCCGATACTCAAGTAGGACAAGCCTCTTTGAGGAATCTATTTGGGTAGCCTGCGGCCTGTACAAGCTTAGTTGTTACTAGGCTTAGTATGGTTATTTCTGTATTGTTACTCCTTTGCCCGCAGGGAGATGAGGTGAGGCTCGCTATTCTATTCTAATGCTTATGACTATTGATGAGGATCCCCTGGAAGAGAAGGATTAGTTACTTACCTGTAATCCTAGTTCTCTTCCAGGGGTATCCTCATCAGTCATAAGCAACCCTCCCGCCTCCCCGGGCAAAGGACATTCTTTAATAAGGAGATATTGTTAACCTATTTGTTACTGGATTTTTTTTCAGTCTCCGAAAAGAACTGACCTAACTGTCACCCCTGAGGCATGATGAGATACTGGGGGTCATGGGTGCCTTAAAGGCACGGTGTCAGTTTATTGCTATGCAGCTACAGGTCAACTTTTCAGTCTTTTTAGACTGTGTGTTTGCAATGCAGCCTCAGAGCTTTCTATGCTTCCAGTGAGTTATGAGAATTTCTACTGCTTTCTGAGCATTTAAACAGTTTCTAAACAATCTTTGGTGTTGTGTCTCATGTTTCTAATGCTTATTATTCATGTATGGTGGAAATTCTTCACAGCATATTTAAGCTCCGATGTTATTTGGCTGCTATTACATGTTTTTATATATATATACTAGAAGCCCGCCCGACGTTGTCCGGGGGCAATCAGGCTTGCTGGTATTCCACCTTCCGACATGTAATTGCACTGGTCCCGTACTTTTAAGCAGAGTTTTGGGCGCTGGTACTTATTCTTAACTCTGCTTAACCCCAGGCTCACTTCCATTCCCAAGTTGTCCAGGGGCAATCAGGCTTGCTCCCAGTCACCGAAACCCAGGCTCCCAACTACCTCCCCAGCACAAGTTCACCGCTACCTTCAGTGCCCCCAATCATCCGCACACGCCCTGCTCCCTAACACTGCGGCCACGCATCCGACGCTGCAAACGAACAAAGCCAGTATACACGCCCGCTGCAGCGCTAAAGTTTACCTGTCATCCCGCTCCAGTCCGCCTTACTTCACCGCTCCTCCCCGCGGTTCACGTACCTCAGGCCGCTCCAGTGTGGCTAAGTTCTCCGCTCCTCCCCGCGCTGTTGTCTGCCGTTCCTCCCCGCGGTCCTGTCCGCCGCTCCTCCTCGCGCTCCCGTCCTCCGATGATGATGTCAGCACGTATGTGGTTAGCGCACACGGCCTGCGCTACTTCGAAGGGACTACTTTTTTTTATTGTAAATTTTTTAAATAACGTATATATATTTTTTTATATAGCCTATGTCCATCTACTGGACCTCCCCTTTCCAACGCTGTATTGGGTGTTGCGATTGGTGGTGTACTTTTCGAGTTTACCTGGCTCAAAGGACACAGTTCTATTTATAATAGTAGTATGGATAGTAGTGTAGATGTATGTATATATATATATATGTATATATATATATATATATGTATGTGTATATATGTATGTATGTGTGTATATGTATGTGTGTGTGTGTATATATATATATATATATATATATATATATATATATATATATATATATATATATATATAGATATATGTGGGGCACATATAATATAGTGTTTCCGGGGTCCCGCGCATGGACGGGAATATTCTAATGTTTATGTCTTTGATGAGGATACCCCTGGAGGAGAACTAGGATTACAGGTAAGCAACTAATCCATATTTTATATATATACCTGGTGTGGTTCTCCTTTAATTTGGTCATTCATGAGATTATAGACTGGTAAAACAAGCTGCTATACATTCCTTCAAGACTTAGCCTGAAGGCTGCTCTCCACAGCTACCACTAGGATAGCTTTCCATATAGGTGGTCTTTAAACCTACCATCAATAAGAGTCGTTTGGACTGGGGCAAGATGCCCACTAGAATAGTGGACAGCATATTCCAGGCCAACTTCTCACAGATGGTTCAAACCTCTCAATGGCAGTTCGGGAGATCACAACAGTATCAAAGGCCATACCAGCCTCAGCACAGCCAGCATAGGAGACGTGCTACACAACAGGCTAACCAAGGGGGCGGACAACCACCGGCATCAAAACCCTGAATTCTTTCTTCCCCCCTCTTCCATTACCCACTAGGGGGAAGCATTACAAATTACTTGGCAGTGTCAACGCATAACAGACTCCTGGGTCTTGAATATTGGGTCTTGAATATTGACAAAAATGGCTATGGAGTCACTGTCCCACCACCACCATTCATTCCACTGATGTCATCCACATCTCGCTTCGATCTTCTACAGCAGGAAGTCCACACTCTGTGTCACAAGAAAGCGGTAGAATCTGTCCCTCAAAACCATCAAGGACAGGGTATTTACTCCATCTATTTCCTCATGCCAAAGAAGGGCAAGCAAGAGTTCAGGCACATTCTTGACCTCCAAATCGCAAACAAATGGATCCTAAAGGAAAAGTTCAGGATGCGGTTACGTCAGATATACCCTCAACTTCAACAGGGAGATTGGCTTTGCTCAATAGACCTGCACTACGCTTATTTTCATATTCCCATTGCAAAGTCACATTGGAAATTCCTCAGATTCGTCATGTGGCAGAGCCACTAACAATACGCGGTTCTACCGTTTGCTCACAAGTCAGCACCCAGGACATTTTCCAAATGCATGCCTGTGGTGGCAGCGCATCTACTAAAACGCAGGATCTTTTTCTATCTGTATCTGGACGACTGGCTGATCAAGGTGCCCTCCTTCCCAGAAGCCCAATTACATTTCCAATGTACTTCCGATCTTCATCGGTTGGGTCTTCAAGTCAATTTTCAAAAGTCCACATCAGTATCAGTCCAGACGTTGCACTACTTAGGAGCTATCACTGACACACTACAGGAAAAGGTGTTTGCTTCGGAAGAACAACATTTATCCATTCTCCAGAAGTCTCACAACCTCTGGCGCATAACCAGTCTGACAGTTTCGGTTCAATGGCTTCCTGTATATTTCTGACTCCCAATGCTCTCCTCCACATGCTCCCTCTGTAGGAGTGCTTGGAAGTTGAGTGGAACCAGTTCTCATGGTACTGGGAGGACAAGATGTGCTCATGACGTCAGATCACTCCAGTGGTGGTGCTCCCCGCAACATCTATTGCAGGGAATGCCTTTTCACCAGCATTTCCCAACACAGACTGATGTGACAGATGCCTTTCTTCTCCGGTGGGGAGCTCACATGGGTCACCTGCAGATAGAAGGAATATGGACCTTCGAGGGAAACAGCATACCACATCAACTTCCTCGAACTTCGTGCAGTCCACCTGGCACTCACGGCATTTCATCCTTCGTTCACAACTAACACACTGCTTGTTCAGACTGATAATACAACCACCATGTACTATCTGAACAAGCAGGGAGGAACACAGTCCAGAGCCATGTCACAAGAAGCTCAAACAATCTGGGACTGGCTCCTTGCCAGGAATCTGAAGATAATAGCTTCTCACCTGCCAGGTGTTCAGAATGTCTAGGCAGATGCGCTCAGCAGGGCTATCGAGAAAAAAATTGAGTGGGTGCTGAACGAAGAGGTCGTACAAGATATCTTCAGCTTGTGGGGCACACCCTCTACAGACCTTTTTGCAAAAGCGGAAAACAAAAAATGCAGCCACTTTGGCGGTAGGTTTTACCTTCCAAGGTCATTGGGGAATACCCTATGGATCAACTGGTTCAACAGATTTCTTTACCCTTTTCCACTAATACCTTTGATCCCAGTAGTCCTGCGTAAGCTCTCAAACACAAGAGCCAAGATTATTTTTATTGCACCAGAGTGGCAGAGGCAGCTGTGGTTTCCGTACCTGTTTCGCTCCATCCACATCTCCGGCTGCCATCCAGGCCAGACCTTCTCACAAAATTCAATTATTACCCTGTAACCCCTCCTCCTTCAGTTTGGCAGCCTGTCTCCTTAGATAGTGCAGTATGGCCATCTGAACATACCTCAGGACTGTTTGAACATTCCAAAGGAAGCAAAGCGTCCATCTACGCCATCTGTGTGTGCCTTTAAATGGAAGAGATTTAGCAATCTGAAAGAGACAATTAGTTATAGATTCCTTACCTTAGAATTACCCACAGGCGTCGGACTGGATCCAGAGAATTTTTTTCGTCAGCAGTACCTCTGCGCGTCAAAAAGTGGTGTCGGTCTGCTCCGCGTTCATCGTTGACGTCGTGGTAGCTACCTAGACGCGGCCCTCGCGCGCTGCCGTCAGTTCTTTCTTTTTCGCGCCAGCCAGCGCAGATCGGAGAGAGCGGTACCTCCAGTCACTTTTTGACTGACTTTTTTGATCGACTTTTGTCAACATCTTTTTTTTAGTCTTCGACTCCTGGTGCACATAGGATGCCCGGTTTCAAGGCTTACAGTGCCTCCGGTTGATGTCGGTGACTGATCTGCGTGTGCCTCTTCTGCCTGGAACCAGACCACGATTCCAAGGTGTGTTCGACTGCTGGACCATGAGTCCGAAGTCTTTGCGGGAGTGGTCCTGAAAGCTTCTTGAGGCCCGGCAGTTTGCTCCTCACCGATCGAGGTCCCGGTCGCCTGGGTGGTCAAGGGTCTGGTCCCGGAGCCACCACCACCAGTCCTCTTCTAAGTCTTCGCATTCCTCAGGTAAGTCGAAGCACAAGAAGAAGTCGAAGAAGCATCGTCGCTCTTTGACTCCTCCCCATCCATCAGCCGACCCATGATGTGGGTGATGTCCCTACCGCGGCTCCGCATGACATGCAGAGCCCGCTGCGTCAACTCAGTTTCCCTCCTTTTCCAGGACTCGCAGTAACCCCTGCCCAGCTTTGGAGTTTCTGCGACGTGATTCATGCCATCTTTGATCAGTCTTACTCTGCCGGCACCTTATCGAGCCCTGCGGTTTTGGCTGGGGGCCCTGGGCACCGCAGGGACCCCTTGGATCCAGATCGGCGCCAGTCGACCTGACAACATATCCCCCGGCGCCAATTCCACCAACACCATGTCTGCAGGCGACGCCAGTTGTGTCTCCAGCCGGCAACAACTCCGGCCTCTACCCCGATGTGGACACGGAGTAGAACCGGCGTCAACCAACACCAATGGGTACTTTTGTGCCTTTGTTCTACCATGGTTCTTTACGGCCTGATTGGCAATCAGAGGAGGACTGGGAGGGGTCTGGAGACCGTTTAACCGACCAGTTTAAATAGGTTTAACCGACCAGTTTAAATACGATACGGACTGGCGAGAGGAATTGGGGGATGCCAGTGGGCTGGATACTTCTCCAGACCTTAGCATGTTGTCTCCTCCTACCGCGGCTGCGGAGGATGGAGCTTCTTACAAAGTGGTGTTTGGTAGGGCGGTCGAGACTCTCAACCTCAAGCTACCTACGGTGGCAGTCAGGACTATCCTCCTGACAGGTGCTTCAGGTGGCAGCGAGCTGTCCAGAGCCCCTTGCTGCCGTTCAAAACAGACATCCTTTTGGGCACCTGGTCCAGGCCCAAAACAGGGGCTCCTGTGGACAGGATGATCGCCCAATGCCACTGCCCTGCTCCGGACGACCCAACTTTCGTCTCCCAACACCCCTCCCCTGAGAGCTTGGTGGTCCAAGCCTCCACTTCTAAAGGCACATTCCCTAACGCACCTCCTGATAGGGAAATCCAAGAATCTGGACCACCTTGGGAAGATGTTTTTTGCCTCCAGCTTGGGACTGCGGTCGGTAAACACTGCATGTCTGTTGGGCTGTTAGACCCACACTGTGTGGGATACGGTGGCGCAGGTGCTGCCCCAGTGCCCAGAGGAGGCCCGGTTGGTGCTCTCCCATGCAGGTGCCGAGGGGAGAGACACAGTAAAGTTTGCCATCCGCAGTGGACTGGACACCGCCAACTCGCTAGGCAGGGCGATTCACACGTCGGTAGTCCTTAGACTCTACTCCAGGCTGATATCGACTGGTTTTTCAGGAGATGTCCAAGCTTCCCTAACGAACATGCCCTTTGATGGCCGGTGACAAGGCAGACCGCACGCTAGAGCGCTTCAAGGACTCTCAGGCTACAGCTAAGTCCTTGGGCCTCTCCACCACCCACCTTGCACAGTCTGCTTTTTGCCCCTTTCAATGCTACGAAAGGAGTATCCCGCCACATCCTGCCCAGAGCCTTCAAGCTGTCGCAAGCTGTTCAGCCCCTGCGCAGCTGGGCACATTGGGCCCGACACCGTGGTTTCAGGGGGCCACCACAGCCCCCTCTGCAGCAGCCTTCAAACCCTAGTAGTCCAACCTTTCAGGGCCATCAATCACCAGTGGGCGGCAGGTTTCGCCATCACCTCCCCCACTGACACACCATTACGTCAGACAAGTGGGTTTTGCAAATAGTCCGAATGGGCTACTTCTTCCCCTTCAAGACTACCCCTCCATCAGCACCATCGCATGTCGGAGGATCATCGGGCCCTTCTCCAACAGGAAGTTTTGGCGCACTTTGCCAAGGGTGCCATCGAGCGAGTTCCTGCCCCAGGAGTAGTTGTGGTTGCTATTCCCACTACTTTCTGGTGCCCAAGTAGGACAAAGGCCTTCGTCCTATCTTGGATCTCAAGAACGCCACCACTTCCTCCTGAAGGAAAGGTTCAAAATGTTGATTCTAGCTCAGGTCTTGTCTGCCCTCGACCCTGGAAACTGGAATGGTAGATTTGGACTTGCAGGAAGCTTATTTTCACATCCCCTTCCTGCTGGCACACCGGTGTTACCTGCGGTTCACGGTAGGCCATGAATAATTTAAGTTTACTTTGCTCCCCTTTGGCCTTACCAGCGCTCCTCTGGTGTTACTGAAAGTGATGGTGGTAGTCGCAGCTCATCTGTACAGAACAGGGGTTCTAGTCTTGCCCTATCTCGACGACCGGCTGTTGAAGGAGGGGGGTTGCCCCAAACTCTCATTTCCCACCTCCAGAGTACGCCGGACCTCCTGCATTTGCTGGGGTTCACGATCAATGTGCAGAAGTCACACCTAAATCCCTCTCAGAAGCTCCTTTTCATTGTAGCGGTTCTGGACACGACGCAGTTTCGGGTTTATCCCCCCGAGCAGCGAGTCTGGGATGTTTGGGCTATGATTCCAATTTTTCAGCCCTTATCCCTTGTTTGGGTCTGAATTACCCTGCGGCTCCTGGGCCTCATGGCCTCCTGCAACCTGCTGGCGGATCATGCCTGGTGGCATATGCAGGCTCTATAGTGGGACCTGAACTTCTAGTGGGCACAGCATCAGGGGAATCTCTCTGATTGTGTTCAGATCTTGAAGGGCAGTGCACATCAATTGCAGTGGTGGGCAATGAATGAGGATTGGGACAACTGCAGATCCCTCTCCCTTCCCCAACCGAAGTTCACAGTGGTGACAGATGCATCACTGCTGGGATGGGACGGCCACATGGGAGAGGCGAAGATCGGAGGCCTCTGGTCTCTGGCGGGGTCCGGGCTTCACATCAACCTTCTGGAGCTTCGGGCGATCAGTCTTGCACTGAAAGCATTCCTTCCCTCTGTCCTGGGAAAAGTAGTGCAGGTGTTTACGGACAACACCACTGCCATGTGTTACTGCAACAAACCGGGAGGGGTGGGGTTGTGGATCCTATGTCAAGAGGCTGCCGTCTCTGGACAGGGCTGGAACATCAGGACATATTCCTGGTGGTTCAACACCTGGCAGGTTCACTGAACGCCTGGGAAGACTAACTCAGCCGCAGGTGCATGATGGAGCACGAATAGCATCTTCACTTGGAGGTGGTGCAAGGTCTCTTTCAACAGTTGGGGGAGCCTTGGTTAGATCTATTCGCCACGAAGAGAGCGACCAATGTCAGCAATTCTGCGCATTGGAATTTCCAAAGCGGCGCTCGCTATGTGACTCTTTTCTTCACAAGTGGAGTTGCGGTCTTCTATACGCCTTTCCGCCTATACCACTTCTGCCCAGAGTGTTGAAGAAGATCAAGCGCGACCAGGCCCAAGTCATTCTTGTGGCTCCGGAATAAGCACGAAGAGTCTGGTATCCCGAGCCATCAATCCTCCGATCAGACTGCCTCTTCAGGAGGATCTTCTGTACAAGCATCAGGGTTCGGTCCTCCACCCAAACCCGTCCAGCCTCCACCTCCTTGCATGGATTCTGACCGCCGACAGTTGACAGCCTTCAACCTTCCTTCCGAAGTCTGTGATGTTATCTTGGCAGCCAGGCGTCCCTCCACTAAGATGGTCTACGCCTGTAGATGGAACACATTTGTGGCATGGTGCGCAACAAAGGCTGTGGATCCCCTTTCTGCCCCTCTTTTGGAGGTTCTCTTGTTCCTCCTTTCTGAACCCCAGCAAGGATCTGCTCTGGGCACACTTAAGGGCTATCTCTCAGCCGTTTCAGCCTTTCTTAGGCTTCCTGATCAGACTTATCTTTTCAGGTCCCCTGTTGTAAATCGCTTCATTAATGGTATTACTCATCTCTTTCCTCCTGTTCCTTTTGTAACACCTCGTGGGTCTTGAACTTGGTTCTTACCTACCTTATGTGCTATCCCTTTGAGGCGCTTCATAACTGTCCTCTCAGATTTCTTATTCTAAAGACTGCTTTTCTGGCTGTCATCACCTCTGCTCGCAGGGTAAGTATGCTGCAAGCCCTTTCTTCAAAACCTCCTTTCTGGATGTTCATCCAGACAAGATCGTCCTCAGAACCAGGCCTTCTTTTCTTCCCAAGGTGGTTACTTCCTTCCACATTGGTCAAACCATCACTTTAACCACCTTCTTTCCGCCTCTGCATCCTTCTAAGGAGGAAGAGAAGCTTCACCGTCTGGATCCGAAACATACGCTCATTTTATTTGGACCACACCAAGCAATTCCGGGTGGATGAATAGCTCTTTGTTGGCTATGTCAGGCCGTGCACAAACAGACCATCTCTAGGTGGGTCGTTTTGTGCATTACAGCTTGCTACTCTTTGGCAAAGAAGGAGCCTCCTGTGGGGCTGCGTGCCCATTCCACCAGGGCGACGGCAGCTACCACTGCTTTGGGACTGGGAGGCTCCACCCCGCCCCCCATTGACATCTATCACACAGCTACGTGGGCATCTCAGCACACGTTCACGAAACCCCACTGCCTGGACAGCCAAGTCCGGAGAGACTGCTTCTTTGGACGTTCTGTTCTCCAGGACTTTCTGTTCTGAACTTTGTTTGCAGACCCACTTCCAGGGCTGGTATTCCTGGAGTATCTATTCTTAGGTAAGGAATCTATAACTAATTGTCTCTTTCCGATGAACAAGTTACTTACCTTCGGTAACGATCTATCTGTAAGAAACACAGATTAGTTGTAGATTTCTAATTAGTAATACTAGAACAAGGGTACAGGGTAAGACACTTGACTGCACTCTATCTAATACATCTTGGTCTAGTTATATCTGTGGGTGCCAAGAACCTTTGGCCATATACCCCTAGGCCTCCAAAGTCAATGCCAAAGGCACTGTGTACAATTCAACAAAAATGGTTCAGCGCACCATACAATATATAGTGACAGTATTAATGAGGTTAATAATATCAATAAGCCATGGTGTTTTCTTTTCGTGTTTTATTCCAAATCTTCACATACAAGTAGGCTACTTGTATGTGAAGATTTGGAATAAAACAAGAAAAGAAAACACCATGGCTTATTGATATTATTAACCTCGTTAATACTGTCACTATATATTGTATGGTGTGCTGAACCATTTTTGTTGAATAGTTGTAGATTTCTTACAGCCCCACCCATCCTCCCCATTCTGCGAACTGACTTCTAGGGTCAGGGAATCCCTTTCAGGGCCCTAGTTTTGTGCGGGTCCAAGAAAGCGGTATAAAGTGCAACAAGATTTAAGTAACCATGTACTTGAGGGGAATGTGAGAAGTTGGCCTGATATGCAGTGCTCACTATTCTAGTGATCACTATGTATCAGTCCAAACAACCCTTATTGATGATTGGTTGTAAGTCAACCGATAGACCAGCTATCCTAGTAGCATGGACAAGAGCAGTCTTTAGGCTAGACTCTAGAGGGCGTGTTAAGCCAGCTGTTATACCATCACATATACCCCTTGAACACCAGTGAAAGGACACCACACAAGTTGTTATGAAAATAAAGTGTATTTATTTAGAACACAACAATCCTGGACTCTTTATGAGGACAGGGTGCTAAGCACAATACAAAGCTCTTAAGAAAATACGCAAAGTTGCACAATTTACACAAATGCCCGAGGGGCACGAAAAACCATATACTCTAAAAGTGGAATGCAAAATTACTAGCAGGTAAGTACTACGCTAATAGGCTTTGGGATCGCTAGGAGTTGACTACTGAACCTTCAGATTACTAGCAGGAGGCCTAGGGAGATCGGGTGCAGAGTGTGGACTCTCACGCGGGATGCGAAACAAAGTCTATGGTTGATAGGAATTACAAAGTTAGTGTTATCGGACTAATCCGACTAGTTAGGCTGAAAACGAAAAAGGATCTGGACCCTTGGATAGTGAGGCTATGCTGGGGCACCGAAATGCCGAAGTTACCTAGCCCAGGGGCTGCGGCTGCATAGGTCTGGAAAGACGTCGGGAATCCTTGTTGCAGTCTATGGAGCCTGAAAGAAGAAGTTGCTGGCAGGCGACCAGTGAAGAGATTCGGATATATCCAAGCCTGGATCGAAGATGGAAGACACCTGTAAGCAGAGGGGACCACGTTCTGAATCACTAGCCAGTGATTAGATGGGCACCAGGATGGCACCGGATGGAGTCACCTCGACCAGGTGAGTGGGCGACGCTGGGCTCTGCAGTCTCACGGACCAGGAGGCGTTGTCGGCGACCAGGATGGAGGTGCGAGCTGTCCCACAATGGTATCTGCTGTCGACGTCGCTGGACCCAGGATTGGGGCAACAAGTCTTGGCAAATGCAAGCCCACGCGATGGACTCAAAATGGCGTCTGGAGTGGTCCAGGAGGGTCTGGGGTGCTCCTCTGTTGGAGGGGAGCAAGGGCCAGTCTGGAGCAACCAGACCAGCTGTGTTGATGTCGTCGTTCGTCGTCGGGAAGGTCACAAGCCAGCAGGCTAGTAGCCAGACAACGCGGTGAGCAGCAAACAGGCAGAAGGGCCCCACGCAGATCTCGTGGAGGCTGGGAGGCTGAACTTCGGTGCTGGAGCTGCTCAGGGTTGGGGCTTCTCGGACCCCAAAGCACTCACTCGAGGATCCCTCGGCGGTCGTGCTGGGCAAGCGTTGTGCAGTCTTGAAGATGGCCAGTCCCTCTAGGTCTCGTCGCACCCACGGATCTCAGCTGAGCTGACGATGTGGGTAGAGGTCAGAGGTGCCAGGGAAGCCGGGTCTCGTCGTGCTGGTCAGTCGGATTCCGGAGGAAGGACGTGCAGCAAACCGCAGTGTTCTTGGATGGTGGCTACGGGTGCAGGGTGACTACTCCTTAGCCACAAGGGAGAAATCTTGAGAAGAAGTCGAGAGTTCCTTTCGTAGAAAGTAGTTTCAGGATTCAAAGATGATCTAATTTGGAAGGGGGCCCGCTCCTATCTTTATACTAGGAAAAGGGGCTGGCACGCTACTAGGTCCTGCCCATGGGTGGGACCAGGAAGGGGGATGGTTACACCCCTCTCCCATGCCGGACTTTCCCCAGCTCAGGGGCTGGTGTGCCCCTGGAACTGGTTCTAGCCAGCAGATGCATAGTGAGCACCGGGGTGCCACTTGCAGCCACCTTCCTCTAAAGCCCTGCCTACCCAGGATACACAAAACCCTGTCTGGGATGGTGCTAGCACCGCCCCTGACAGGAAACCCTTTGTCCAAGCCTCCCTCGCTGGAAGGACTCCCAGCAGCAGGAGGTCAGACTTGTGTCTGTGGTGGCAGCATCCATTTTGTGATGCTGAGGCTTGAGTTAACTTTAACCGGGGTTCACAGTTACATACATGTCGTGTCCCTCTAGAAGGGTGGAATGCTAACCCCGTCGCCAGAATTGGTGAAGGGTTAGTATTCCAATTCGTAAGACCCCTTACTCGGCATGTTTTGATAAAGCGATACCAAAGATAGCATTTAACCGCAAGGATTATAATGCACTTGAGAGTATATGGTATGGGTCATCATGGAACAGCTATTAGGACTTGGTTCCGCAAGCTGCAAACGGGCTCAGCTCATGCCAGAGCACCATCTCACACGATTCCAAGCACTCTGCCTTCAGGATTGTCAAGGCCTGCCATAGGAGTGACTGATAGGAATGCGGGTGTCCATTTTAGGTTAGATATAGGTATACTAGATCTACAGCAAAGGGTGATTACACCACCTTGCCCCAGCTGTCGTGCAGCCAGTTGTGTCAGATTTAGATGGCCAGCCAGGGGTGGCATAATACATGCTGCAGCCCCTGGGTACACCTATGCCCTGAGTTACAGGGTCTGATAAGGTGGCCCAGTACCAATTAGATATGTACCTAAGGTACATGGAATCCATTTTAGAGAGAGAGCAGTGGGCCTGGGGCCCTGAATAGCAGGGTCCCAGGTCAACTAAGTCGGAAAACCAGCAAAACACCAGGCAAAAAGTTGGGGGTAACTATAGTCAGGTATCCACCTTCCTACAGGGATCCTTTTAAGGACAGTTCCCCTTACACACCATAGGTGTCGTGCTTCATCATAGGGGTACCTCCTCACGTGAAAGACCTGGTCTCTACGCGGGCTACAGCCCACTCGCTGCAAGGGAGGATCACAGGGATGTTTTTAATGTAGGTGAGGAGGGTTAGACTAAAACCTTATGTGAGTGGTGTGCTTAATATGTAGTGCAGTGCTAAGGTGAACTTGGTTAAAACTGGCTACAAGGTTAGCTATGTGGCAACTTAAATTGGCTACCTTGTGACAGTATTAAAAACAAATAGCTGAAAATACAGCTTCCATCATTAGAGGCTTCTGTGTTAGTGTATGACTGTGGAGTTCGTAATGACAAACTCCAGCACCATATACTCTAAATGACATTACTGCATTTACAATGTGTAAGAATTGACTTGGACACTGTAGAGGCACAGGACTCATGCACCTGTACCCTCACCACTGGTATAGTGCACTCAGCTAGAGGTGTGACTGAACTATGCCGGGGCATTGTGTTGTAGGCATGGCACACAGGGATGTGTGCCATGTCAACTTTTCACTTTGTTTTGCTTCAAAACATGCAGCCTATAATGGCAGTGTGTGTGTAAAGGTACAGGGCCTCTAAGGGTGGCACAAGAAGTGCTGCAGCCCTTAAAGGCTTTCCCTTGCCACAGAGCTCTTCGTACATATGGTACCTTTTACAAGGGACTGACCTGTGGCCAAAGAGTGCTAATTGTGTTTTGTTTTTAATGCAGTTTAGGAAAATAACATAGGCCCTGGGTACCTGTTAGGTAGGAACCCAGGGCACACTCAATCGAAGTGCGTCAGTATTTTGGCAAAAAGTCTGGGCAACCAATAAAAAAGAGGGCACTTTCTTGCACCCTTCACCCAGCTCGGTAGTGGGCAAGTATTGAGCCTGACCAGCTCCATCAAATCAGGATCCCCCTGGAGCCGGATCCTTCCAAGATTAAATGCAATTGTGCATCTTATTGGAATCTTTAATTAAATGATCGACACAGACTATTTCCCTATAGGCTGGTAGGGAGCCTTCATCCTTCCACTCTTGTAAAAACCTAGTATCAATCCGCAAGACTCTAGCAGCTATTGACAGATCTCTAGTCTACCTTTTCCTTCCAAAATAATGGAAAAGGCAATCACTCTTGAATCTCTTTTATAGATGCCAATAACCTACTAGATTCCACACAATTTGGATTTAGAAGCGGTCAAATCACGGAATCAGCACTGATTGCCATCTCAAAAACTGAGGGCTGCACTTGACAAAGGAGGTAAAACCGCTCTCATTTTACTTTATCTCTCAGTGGCATTCGATACGATCAATCATGACCTGTTAATTGACTGTCATTTTAACTTCAGCATTGGGAAATCTGCTTTAATCTCCTGAAATCTTTTCTTTCAGTGAGAGAACAATTTGTTGCTATGAACGAATTTGATCTGATGCCTTCCATCTGCCTCGTGGAATGCCTCGGGGCTCCTCCTTGAGCCCCACCCTTTTCAATCCATACGTTACCCGACTGGCTAGACTCATTATATCCTTTGGATTCTCAGTTATCTCATACGCTGCCGAGACACAGATTGTGGACTCAGTATCTAATAATCCAGAAACCTAGCAATTAGATTCAATAGCTGAATGAGACAA
Source organism: Lissotriton vulgaris (assembly GCF_964263255.1). Lineage (NCBI taxonomy): Eukaryota > Metazoa > Chordata > Amphibia > Caudata > Salamandridae > Lissotriton > Lissotriton vulgaris. Next base: position 820,057,499 of record NC_141685.1, on the reverse strand, counting down.
ATAGGCAACTAGTTGAAAATCAAATGTCTCAATTTAAATTCAGGGAAACAGCGGTTCGTCTCTTAGGCAGCTTTATCTTCTTCTTGACACCTAGTTAGTGGCCACAAGAGCTGGGCTTGTTGCCCACTCCAGTGATGAAAGCCAGCTATCTAAGGATTCTATTTGACAGCAAGTTGTCATTCAGAGATCAGGTTAACACACTTCGTTATCTTCATGTTGAAGATCATTTGTATGTCCTTTTATTCCACAGGACCTGAAAAAAACCATAGTGACCTCCCTTGCCGTTTCCATATTGGATTACTGCAATGCTCAGCACAGATTCCATCAAAAACCTCAGGCGCTGCAGAACGCAGCAGCAGGTCTCCTTTTAGGGATCCCCAAACAGCAATCTGCTTCTCAGACATTGATCAAGCTTCATTGGTTGCCTGCAAAAAATGTAAAGAATTCAAGGCCCTTTGCATTGCCTTTAAAGTCCTACATAACTCTGGCCCTGAATATCTTAGACATAATTTTGTCTGGTATCCTCCTCCCAGAACGCTTTGATCCAGTGCAGCCAAGTATATTCCTGTTCCTGAGTTTAGACAAGTCACTTGTGGTGGGGTGGTAGAAGCTTCATAACTGGCATTACAAAACTGTGGAACTTCCTTCCCCTGGAGTTGAATGAAAGCTCTGTCCTTCTCTCCCTCAGCAAATCACTGAAAACCTGGCTATTCTCAAACTACTGATTCCTCATACCATTACCTCTTTATACCACTTATATGCATACTTTATTCAGACAGAAGCAGCAGCAAGACGCCTCCTGGCAATTGAGATCTTACAGTGCGTTTAGAGCCCACCTGTTACTTACCCCTTAGTTGGCTCATTTTCATTTTTGGTTAGCTGTTGTAGACTTCCTTGCTTTTCTTATGTTTATCCCTCACCCTTCATCTGTTAATTCCTCCACATGAGCATGCTTGCATTACTTGTGTTCCTCTACTGCTCCAGAGTGCATCTTTTTCAGCAGGCTCTCTCATGTACTTCCCCCACCTCCCTGTTCCAATGCTCCTACCCACCCAGCTCTGGTTCTCTCTGGTGTTGCCACCTTCCAAGGACTCACCCTGCTTCCCTTCAGTTGTCTGTGGTGTTGCCCTTGATCACTCAACTTCAGTACTTCCCTTCCATTGTCAGTGGTCTTGCTCCCTTCAACACACACACCCACCCTCCTTCCTTTTCTTTGTTTGTGGTGTTGGCCTTGGTAGGAAAGTGCCCTTTTTGCATGGTTACCCCCCTAACTTTTTGCCAGATACCTGATGCACTTTGAGTGTGCCCTGGGTCCCTGCCAATCAGGTTACCAGGGCCTGTGTTCTTTCCCTAACCCGTACCGTTGTTTTCACAATTGGCACAAAGCTGGCCTACCTGTAAGTCCCTTGTAGGGGTACCTATGGTACCTAGGACCTTGTAGCCAAAGAAAGGCCTCTGAGGGCTACCGCATTTATGATGCCACCCTTTGAGACCTCTCACCACAAACATGCACCTCTGCCATTGCAGCCTGCGTGTTTTGGTGCAGATAAAGTAAGGAGCCAACATGTTACACATCCATGTATGCTGCCATGCCTGCCCAACACTGCATGAGGCCTATGTAAGCCACCCTTAGGACATGGTGCACCATACCTCATGTGAGGACCTATCTCCATGAGCAGACAAGCCCCTTTAATATCCAAGTCCATTCTTGGATATTATAAGTGCACAGTAAAGCCAGTGCGAGTAAATGGTCTGGAAAACTGGTCATTACACGTTTCCTAGTACCACAATGGCTTTTACTGAATCCTGGGATGTTTGGTATCAAACATCTCAGAATAAACGTGCACTGATTCTATAGGTCCCTTCTAGAGGGGACCCCTAAGCCAAGCCAACCACTGGTGGGTTCCTGACTGGTGAACACCAGCCTGCCACCACGAGACAAGTTTCTGGACCCCTGGGGGTGATCCTTCAGTCCCAGGGCCCAGAAACAAAGCCTTTCCTGGGCAGAGGTGTTCACACATCCCCCTGGTCAGGAAGAGCCATCTGTGCCAAGGGAGCTTCAAAGGCCTTGCCGTCTTTGCAACTCAGTCCCAAGCCTTTCCTGCTAGCAGGAGCCTGCCCTTTTCTGTCTTGACCCCCATTTCGGTGTGAAGACAGGCGGGAAAACAGCCAGCCCAGGAGGCTTGCCCACCTCTGCCCACTCCACCCCTCAGGTGGGGGAGGTGAGGTGAAGCCTACTCCTCAATGCTCCCCGTCTTGCTGATGGGGGTATTGGGGAATGTGCTCACCCACCCATGTTTGGTGAGCACCCCAAGGGTGTAGTCACCCCAAAGTCAGTAGCCCATTGGCTACTACCTCGAGACCTCTAAAATGCCCCTAAATACAGTATTTAGAGGCCAGCCATGAACCCAGATTTCACAATTGACGACCTAAGAAGACTAGAACCGAAGACGTTGCAGCAGTGAAGACTCAAGGCCCAACTGACTTGGCCCCAGCCCTACTGGCCCTTCTGCAAAGATAACGACTGATCAGCAACCTCCAAACTTGGTGAGGACTGATCCCCCACTTCAATAAAGACTCCAGACTCTTGAGGACCGCGTCCCTGTCCACAAAAGATTACGCCCCTGCAAAACCAAGAACCCTGCTCCAGGACTTACCTCTGCACCCACCGTCCCCCACCCGTGTCCAGATGGTCCACTGGTCCTGAAGTGATTCCCCAGTGGTCCTGACCTCCAAACCATTGAGGGGTGTCACCTCCAAGGTTCAGTGGTGATGCCTGCAGCCTCTTCACAATGACACCCCTCCATCGCGACCTGGTAAGGAGGCAACCAGTCTCCTAAAGACTGCCCTTCAGCCTTCAGTCCTGTGTCTTGTTGACCAGTTCCAAAGGTGTCTCGACGTCCTCCTGCATCCAAATATACTTACCTGGCTGTTTGTGTCCCTCGTCTGGCTTCCTGACAGATGCTTGCAGCCCAGGGCCGATTTTGAAGATCTCCATAGAACGGCATTGGGCACCCAGCGCTGTGTAAGCACCCTGCACCCTGCTCCTGGCCGTCCCTGTGCCGCTGGTTGTGCGGTTTTTGTGCTGCCTTGGGTCCCCCTTTGCCCTCACCTGAACTCCAAAATATCTTCATCCCAGCCCGATTGGTCTGCCAGTGAGCAGCTTTAACAAGCAGTACCCCTAGACATGTTGTTTAGCACTGGCCCCCGTATCGAATTTTGCACCCGGCCAACCAGTGCCACTGATGGTGCAGTCTCAGTGCGTAACCGAACCTTGCTAAACCCTGGCTCAGCACCCAAATGTTATTTACTGTAAATCATTTTACATACCTGCAATGGCTAACTCAATTTTCCCAATAGGATTGCATTGTGTGTGTTTCCTTTGAAAAATATTTTCAAGTGTTGACTCTGCCTTGTATTGCACCAAAAGTAACTTGGTGTCTACAACTGGGTTGACCTGCTTACCGGTGTACTGCAGGACCTAAACTGTTTTAGTAGTTTGTTTTGAAAAGTAACTAAAGTATTTAGTCTAAAGTAATTACAAGTATTCTGAAGGGCTTACAACAGTTTTTCTCAACTGCAAAGTAACGTGTATGCTTCTACAAAACCAGAACACACTTTGAAAAGTATTATTGTATTGCAAGTATCACTTACCTGCTACTAAGTCAAACTTGGTTCTAGTAATAAAAGTAATAACTTTTTATACACATAATTGGTCTGGATTCAGTCTTTGAGTGTGTGACATCATTTCTTGCCGGAGTGTGTACAACAAATGCTTAACTTTACCCCCTGATAAGCCTGACTGCTCAACCACACTACCACACAATAAATTATGGTAAGTTATTATCTATTTGTTGTCCCTGCTATACCTCTGGGGATCCACTGGTCTCTGTGCACACTATACCTTACTTTGGGATACTATATACAGCCAGCTTCCTACTGTCTCTCAAACCTCCTTCCTTTCCGTTATCCGTGGTGCCTTCTGCACATCTTGCCCATAACTGTACACACACCCACTTGTGTTTTTGTACAGCTAAGGAAAGGCAACAACAGTGTGTTTCTGAAAACATGAAACAAAAAAAGCACAATATCCTCCTTCTTTTATGTCTTCAGCTTCATTCTCCGTGTTCAATTTGTAAGTGCTCATTGTTTGTCGTGTCTGTAGCCATGCCCATTTGATCTCTGACCGGTCTGTCCTGGGATGTGACCGTGTTAGTCATGTGAGTCGCGTTGAAAGTAGTGGTGTTGCAGCAACGGACCGGCAAACCGTGACATGGCAGAGGTTGTGCTTGAGGAGCAGCTAACGGAAGCACACAGTAACAGAGGAAGTAGCAATAAGTGTCAGAAGTCCTCAGACAGTTCAGCCATGGGCCTCCCCATCTCCTCCCAGCTCTTCGGCAGATACGGATCCTGATAAGTGAGCTTCACTGGACTACCACTAACCTTCGGTGCTCTCCTTGAGGATGGGGCACCTTGAGGCTGGGGACAGTTGTACCTGACTACTTGCTGTTCTCTAATGGAGTTGAGGGGTTCTTGGATTCACATTCAGCCAGCGAGAATCTTCTCAGTGGTTTAGAGCTGTGTTCTGCCAGCATCCCCATTATCTTCTGATGAACTAGTGTTAACTGTGCGGCTTTTTCGAGGCAGCACAAACCTGTCCGTTGGTTATACATGTACTACTTGGGGAACCAGATGTTTTTTTACTTGCAATCTGCCTTCTTACAAACTACCTGCCCACCTCTTCCCCCAAACCATCTATAAGCTCAATAATTTAAAATAGTTTCTTGCCTGTCCACTAGTAGCTTGCGCTAACCCACTAGGCACCACACGAGTTGTAACCGACTCTGCCTTGCTTGCTGTTTTCCCTGGCTGTGCCTGCTTCCCTTACTTTTTCCCTGACTTTCAGCCATGTTGAACAGCAGCTAGGCTGCTACATAACATGGCTAAAAGACATTGATAAAGCTAATAGCTCTTGCATTGGCGAGGCCTATTGGCTTTGCCAATGCTTGTTACTTTAATGCACACTCTCACACACCTCTCTTTTTCACTTTTTCTTACTTGCTTCTCACTCTGCCATCCATAGCGCTTTAAGAAGACCTTTCCTCACAACGGAACAACGCCTAAAACTTGCAACACCAGCAGAGGCAGTTTTCTTCCCATGTGTTTGAAGCACGCCATGAAATAAATGTGGTGGTGGCTGGGGAAGGTTGTTAAATAGGTAGGGCAGGAGCTAAGAGTACAAGAATAACCATGAAGGTAGATTTTTCATACTGTTTTGTTCTTGAAACCAATTACAATACCTGAAAACCTAGTTGTACAGGCATCTGCCAGTAAAGTAAATCCCAATGCTTTTCCTAATGCCCCCCTGTTAGAAATGGGATCCCTGGCTGGCCAGGGCTTTCGCCAAAGTCAGTCAGAGACCACCACTCCTAAGTCAGGGCAAGGGAGTTACACGCCAAGATAACCCCTACTCACCCTCTAGGTAATGTGGCGCGAGCAGCAAGGCTAAACTTGGAGGCGATATGAGTTAAGTATTTGCGCACGCACCCCAGCAACAACACCCAGGGCCCACCACAAAGGAAACTCCACACAAGGTTATATATAAAAATAGCCTTTGTATTACACCAAAACACATTAGATAAAAACACACACTTTACAATGTGCCAGAGGCACGGGCAGAATTTACAGGGGATATGTACAAGACAGGGCCACCTGGACCACTGTCAGGAATCAGCACTTTTAGAACTTAGAATACAATACTTGTAGGCCTAGAACTTAGAACATAGAGCCTAACGGACAGTACCTCCCGACCTGGTTGCAGGGATAATGCGAGTGACCTCCTTAGTAAACTTGAGCGGGCGGCCCAGCGAAGCGGCACAACTCAGGGGAGAGTGGTGCGGCTCGAGGCTTGAGCGGGCCACCGGCAAGGTACAAGCGTTTCTCTGGGGCGACCAATGTGTGCGGCTCAGAAGAGGAGGGGAAGGCAGGATGCAGGCGACCCAGCGAAGCGGCGCGGCTCAGGGGAGAGCGGTGCTGCTCGAGGCTTGGACGGGCTGCCGTGCACGAGCTGCCGAGGGGAATGAGCGAGGCACATTTCAGCGAGGCCCCAGGGGCCCAAGGGAGATCAGACAAGTCCCAGCAATTTGTCAGGGAAGGCACAATAGAGTCCACTGGTCCTGGGATTCTGGTCAGGGGGCGAGCTCAGTATCAAGCCCTTGGAATATCACTCAGCACATAACAGAAAATCACTGTAGCACAACACAAGTAACTACTGGTAATCAGGTAAGTATTCCCTACGCAATCCTAACCACCTTAGGAACAGGTCACGCAGGGAACCAGGACCGCACTAGCACCACCTGTACTAGCAAAAACAACCAACTAAATATCACCATACATTTTAGGGGTATAGACCTGGGGACAAAACACATGATGCATAAACATACATTCAGAGGTGCAGGGAAAACATGACGCATCAACACACGTTCAGCGGTGTAAGGAGCAAGGCACATGATGCATCAACAACACATTCAGCGGTGCAGGACAACACAATAGAGCAAAAATCACATTAGCCACCACCTGTGGCAGTCCCTAGGCCAACTGGCCTCTCTAGGGCTAGGACACCCTGTGTCCAAAGTCAGGGGGGCCTAAACGTGGCAGCTGCCCACAAAGTGCTGGGCAACTGTGATGAGGATGTGGCCAACACGGAGGAGCCTCGCAGGCTCTGGCCACAAGGACATGCCCCCTAGAGCCTCTCTGGGCTCTTAAAACAAATAGGGCCGGTCGTTGGAGTCCCGCTTCTCTGTGGACTCAGAAAGATAATGGTAGCAAGAGCCTTTTAGGCTCCAACACGACACCTGCAACAACGGTGCCCCCGGGGAGCCTTCGCGGCTCGAACACAATAAATGCCCCCAGGAAATGTCTGCTGGACAACGTGGGAGCGGCCCGCTGCCAAGTGGGGCTGCTCTGGGGGGCACTTGAACTGGTGCCTTGCTCAGGCACAACTCTTCCCACTGCGGCGCCGTTGTATGGAGGATCCCCCCCCCCCGGGGGACTCGAGATGCCGCAAATGCCGACTTGAGCCTCACGGGCTCATGACCACTCTGGGCCTCGTACTGGAGGGGAGGGGCGGGCACCGGCAATGTGTCCCGACGCCCCTCCTCTCCCTCAGGGCACTCACCGGTCAGGCGGCGCACCGGCCTCCTCTCGCTCTCCCACCGGGGCTCCCTCCTGGTCCTGGGAGCCCCGTGACATCCGGCGGCTGCTTCCTGGCTGGCCCGGGGCTCACCCCAGCTCACGGGAGCCCCGGACGGCCATCACTCGGCTTCTTTCTCCTGCCGGGGGCGGCAGGCGGGACTTCCGGCCGGCCGCGCTGCCGTTGGCCGGCCGGCCAAAGCACTTCCGGGTCGCCACGGGCAGCGCGGCGGCTCGTTTCAGACATTCAGGCGGGGTCCCATGATCCGAGGAGTGGGCTCCCTCGTGATCAATTACAATCCCAGGACGGGGCAATGCCGGGTGGGCTCCGGCTCCAATTTCAAACCCCGAGCGAGGTGAGCCCTCGCTCGGCAGAAAAAAACAGCGGCAATGTCCCGGGCAGGGTGGGCACCTGCCAGGGGACTCTAGAATCGGCAAAAGCGGCGTGGGCAGCCGCGGAAGGACAATGACAGCGCTCCCAGTGCTTAGCCTATAAGTAAAGCGCTTCTGAGCGCTAGGGCCGCCAATAAAGCGCTTTCAACGCTTCAGGGGTAAAGAAAAGCGCTCTCCAGCGCTAAGGGCCACAAGGAAGCGCTTCCAAGCGCTAGAGGCAAAGTCCAGGCCCCAAAGTCCCTAAAAGTCAAGCCAAAGTCCTTGTGGGGTCCATCAGCAAGCCAGGGGCTGGGCAGGGCCCAGGGGGGGCAAGCCTTCCCCTGGGCCCAAGCAGCAGCATGCTCCTGGTAGATCCAAGTCAAAAACAAGAACATTTTCATGGGGTCACAGCCCCTCTTTTATACACCTTTTCTTTTGTCTGTAGGTGCAGGGTGGGGGCAGAACCAGTCGCAGCTGGTCTTGGAGTACCCTTGATGGCCCAACCACCCCTTTCATTCATCAGGCAGGCTAGGGTCATCAGTCGCACCACAGGGGGCGGAGCCAGCATTGTGTGGTGGAAACCCAGCCCCATTCAGGTCACAGGCACAGCCCCTCCCTCACATCAGCATGCTAATCTCTCCATTCACCACCGGGGCAGACTCACACAGACTCCTGGAGCCTGGCATCCCAGCCAGCTCCAGCCAATCACACACCAGCACCTTCACAGCACATACTCAGCCATGTCTAGAAGTGGCGCTTCCGCACAAGACACATACACACCGCACATACCGTTGCGCAGCATTCACTCTCACGAGTTCGCACATACCAAACTCGACCATGCACGCCTCACGCATCAGGAACTACCAGGGACACAGACATTCCCCATGCATTCCTATGGGAGAGCAGGCCAATCTCACACACGCACTCCGGGAGAGCACGCACTTTACACTGCGCCACAGTGTCAAAGTGCGCAAAGACAAGAAATCACTAGGCAAAAAGTTCAGGGGTGAACCTGCCAGAAGGGCCAAGTCCAACACCCCCGGAACAGTGAATCAAAGTGCATCAATGCCTTTGGAAACGGGGCTTTTGTCTCTGCCACCTTGGGCCATGGGTAACTTAATATTGTGTGTTTGGGATGTTACACGTATGCCCTCTGGGACCTGACGAGCAAAATCTTGCCCACTCTTTCAAAAAGAGCTTCATAATACATTTACACAGATTGTACATGCTCCTGCGGTCTTCCAAGTGGGTAGGGGCAGGATTCAATTCTTATCTCTACAGTGTTTGTTCATACCTCAGAAGGCCACAGCGCTATCCAGGTCAAGGAACTTCGTGCTCTCCTTCCCAGAAGTTCTATCCTCATGTTTCTGAACATCTTCTTTCAGAAGGATATGTTGAAAATGCTAACTTTGGCTAAGGTCCTTTCTGCCCTAGACCCAGGGCCTGAACGATGTCCTTATACTTGAAGGGCACTTACATTAAATGTTCCCCACAGGCATTTCATCCAGTTTGTTGTGGGGTCAGAATACTATCAATTCAGAGTCCTGCCCTTCAGCCTCACTTCATCCCCCTTGATGTTGACAAAGGTGATGGCGGTGGGTGCAGCCATAGTCGCATGTCGTGGATACATTGGTTCCCATACTTTAATGATGGGCTGGAGTCTGGCTCTCTTCTGAAGTTTCAGATCACCTCTAGACAATTATGGCCTTACCCATAGCCCTGGGGGTTTCCATCAATAAGTTGAAGTCACAACTTCCATCTGGAACACAGGAATCTGTATTTAGGGACAATCCTGAACACGGAGGCTTGCTCCACCAGAAAGAGCATTGTCAGAGGTATTTGCTTATTTTTGGCAGGCTAACAAGATAGAAGGGGCAAGGAGCTTTAAGCAAAAAGTGTTAATATAAACCAACCTGGTTTTGGGCAGACCAATGATGGGGAAAAAAGCATGTATTTTTAGGTCTTGCGTCTCGCTTCTAGCGATACGCTGCTCGGCAGTGTTTGCGCAGCGAGAGTCCTTTTGACAGGGTTTTCTAAATGGACCCTGTAAATGAACACGTTCGTGCTTGTTTTTTTTCTTTTGCGACCTGCTATTGGCCTTTGCGTGCGTGTTTGTTTTAAAGCTCGTACACAATAGGCCAGAGGCGGGCGCGTAGCTCCGTCCATGGACTATTGGTGTCTATTACTCGCATGTCTGTGCGTAATAGACACCATATGGCTCGCTGTGGCACTCCATACTTTCTAATAAGGTGAGTTACCAGCCGGAATAAAACTTTATTTGGAATATCCAACCTTTTTTAACACACTCACCGCACCCCACCATATCTACACCACCACGGCCCACACCCCACACCCCATCATACTTCATCATACGGCAAAGGAAGAAAGATGTCCGACAAAGAGCCCCTTCGCGGGTGCCCATTGGGCATTGCAGCGCCGGCCCAACGAGGAGCCGGTCCAGATGATGAAGCATGACACCTAGCTTGCTGGGTGTGTGAGGACCTTATTTCAGCTTAAGCGGGATTCCCGCATCCCACTCTATCCTGGTGCATCCAGCTAAACTCCCCCCAACATCACTACTTAGTTGGTGGTTGGCTCCCACGACTAGATTCCCTAGACCTAACTTCCAGAGGAACAGCATCCTTCTCATTGTTCGCACGTTACGGGTTCGAATCCCATTTGGGGTGGGGAAACAGCAGTTCTGTGTTTTTTTTTGTCAACTCAATAATAGTTTTGTCAACTCAATAATAGCTGTTTACACATCCCTAATGTATCAGTGTTGCAGGCAAGTTTGTGAAAGATGCCAGTTTCTCCCACATCCGTGCCAAATTTTTAGTCAATTTGCTTAAATTCTAACTTATGCTCCTGAATGTCTTGAAAATTACAAATCAACAAAAAGAGAGGTAGGGAGAGTAGTGAACACTCTTAGTCCCCACTGTAACTGGAAAAACAACAAAAGAGTGTTCCTTGGTTTTTACATACAAAAGTAAGGGAGCACAAGAAACCAACAAAGCCCATTAGGTTTGTTTAGAAAGCCCTCACTCACCGACCTGGTCGGTGACATGCTTCATCATTGGGCCCCACTGGGTGTGACCGAATGTCACCCCAGTGTGCTACAACGCCAGATTTGCTGCGGAGCTGGTAATGTGAAGATGTGAGGGCTATGTGGTGAATTAAGTGAACAGAGTGAGGTGGTGAGTTAAAAATGCCTTGTATGTATCAAAAAATTGATTTAATGTATGATCATCAAGGGCAAGGTTAAAAATGTGTTGGTAAGCAAGGCCAACTAAGTTGGATGGTCTGCTTCCAATAACATTAAGTGAAGAAGAGATTGGTCAACATGTTTCAGCCGATGTTGGTATAGTTAACCTGGCATTCGTCAGGACCTAGAGTGAGTAAACCCCGGCGGTATGGGCACGCTAAGGCCCACCCTACCAAAGGACTTGAAAGTGAAAAGGTGTCTGTGAAGTGCAACAAAAAAGGGGGGCCTCACCGAACAAAAAAGCGGGACGAACGCACCCTCTTGGTCTCTAAGTCAGAGACAAAAAATTGAGTGCACTTCAAAAGGGATGAACTTTCACCCCATAGACCGCGGGAGGAGGGTGACTCCGTATTTGGCACATCGCCCACGACGCCAGGCACCCGAATGTACACCTGGTCAGCCCTCAGAGCCGGGTCTCACTCTGTTCACTTAATTCACCACATAGCCCTCACATCTTCACATTACCAGCTCCGCAGCAAATCTGGCGTTGTAGCACACTGGGGTGACATTCGGTCACACCCAGTGGGGCCCGAAGATGAAGCATGTCACCGACCAGGTCGGTGAGTGAGGGCTTTCTAAACAAACCTAATTGGCTTTGTCTTGAAAATTAGTCAAGTTACTCCTTTACTAATAAAACAAGAAGCAGTGTCAGAATATCGGAATAACTAGCATTTGGTTGTCCGTCTCCCTGACTTTACTGATGTTCTGGAGAGCTGTAACGTGGAAACAACTAACAATTTTAATCTAAGACAATAAATAATTATTCAGGTCTTGCTCTAGTACAGAGACTTATATGCAAATAGTGAATTCTCAGTGCTGCTCATGGATCATCGAATCGAAATCTGCGGCAGTCTTAAAAGTGTTTGAATCCAACGTGATTAACTGCAACTTCCTTTCAAGCCCCATCGTCCTTCCACACGCGATTCCACAGCTTCTGTTTCTTCGCTGAAGGTCTTTCATTTTTATGTGGCGCCCCTCGACTCCCTCCTGAAGTGTTCAAACCTCTACATCGAAGACATGCAGCTCTACCTGTTGTGTGGATCCTGTAAAGTGTGTTGATGAATTCAAGGTTTTGGGTGTGTGCTGTGTGATAGTTAACAACAAGGAGCTTAGAGGGAAAAATGGTCATAGGTCGCCCTTCACTCAATTATGTATTCACAAACCAAGACCTAGACCAAGGGCATCCAACAATAAATCACTTAATGGTGTACCATCATATGCAAAACTTTTGCAAATAGCTCCTCTCTTTTAATTGATGAGGTAGGAGGTACATCCATGTTATGCCATATTAAAAACATATGCCCAATCCCTTGAAAACGTAAAAACAGTTGTGAGACAACAAATAACATACACCTACTTGCCCAATTCAGGTAGATAGAAAAAAAGTGTGTGTGAGCGAGATGGCGCCTCACGGGCGAACCACCAACGGGAACCTGGTAGGTACTCACCAGGATTGCCCTGATCTCATCATTGGCACCATCAAGCTCAAAAGAAAGACAGGTGTCCAAAAAAACAAACAAAACAGTGTTTGTGAGGGAATGCAGTGTTTGGGAAAAACGAACAAACACAATACGTGTCAAATAACAAACATGTAAAAGACCACGAACAACACGCAACTTAGCTTTTTTTCTGTCACTTTCGTGTTGGTCGCGGAGTATTAAAAAGTGAGGATGGCTAATTTCTATCTAGCCATACTCCACTTGCAGACATGTTTGATGCCCGTGGTCTAGGACTTGGTTTGTGAATGCATGTGTGCTGTGTGATGCCTGCCATTTATTATTAATAGATGGAGAGAAGACATGGTGGTGCGCGCACACAAGGAAAGGATTGTAGCTCAATAGTTTCACGATGTGCATAGCAGCCTTGTGACCTAATGGCTAAGGCACTGGCCTCCTAAGCCTGGGGTTATGAGTTTGAATTCCATTTGGGGTGGGGAAACAAACAGTTCTGTTTTTATTTTTGTCAACTCAATATTTTTGTCAATTCAATAATAATAGCCGTCTACACATCCCTAATGTATCAGTGTGTTCGAGGCATATGAGCTGCAGATTGTACACTATGCATTAGATCGCCACCTGGTGTTGGGCTCGGATGATGGCAGGTTGTTGCCTCTTGGAAGAAGTCTTTGTAGCCACGAGATAGGTGACTCCTCCCTTGGACAATACTGCGCATGGGCATCGACTCCATCCTTAGATTGTTTTTTTCCGCCACTGTGTTCGGATGAAAGTTTCTCCGCTCTGGCTAGAAAAAGAATTTTCAGCAACTTCGAAGCGCATAAATTCCTCAAACTTCTTCAAACTACCTTCGACATAGACTACGATACTTTCGACGTCATCAGTTCCATTCCGGTCATCGACGCGGGCCGATGGGCCTATCGACGCTGTGCGGCCTACACCATATGGAAAGAACTCCGTTCAAAAGATGCCCAGTATGTCGAGCAAAGTTCCCACATAGCGACCACCACGAGGTTTGCAACCTCTGTCTATCGCCGGAACACGACTAGTCGACCTGCACAGCTTGTGCATCCTTCCGATCGAAGAAAACAATCCGAGATCGAGAGCCCGTCGACACGAAATGAGGTCAGCTCCAGCACCGGAAGACATCTTCGATGAAGAGGTTCACGAAGAAGACTTACCTGATCTCCAGATCGTATCAGAGGCAGACAACTCCGATGACTCCATTCCATCAGGTCAGCGCATGAGTACTTCTGCCCCTGCACCGCATATTCTGCCCAAACTGAAGACAAAGGTCAGGACTCCACCCAAAGGGCCCAGTCGAGACCGAATACCTACTTCGAAAGCCCCGCCTTCCAGCCCGGCTCCGATGAAAACAACTAAGCTTTCTAATCCCTCAACACCGAGCAAGCCTCTTCCATCGGCACCGAAGATAAAGATGCCTCGGTGCCGAAGCCAAAAGACCCTTCGGCACCAAAGCCTAAAATAGTACCGGCACCGAAACATAAAGACTTACCGAAACCGAAAGAAGCACAGTCTCCGAAGCCATCCACTTCTAAACCTTTGGCGCCGAAGAACACAAAGCCTGATTCCGAGGTGCCCAAATCCTCGAACATGCCTACGAAGCCGAAAACTACACATTTGGCACCGAAAACGATGCCACAGGACCTTATAACACCTCCCAAGGCTAAAGGCACCTGGCAACCTCCCCTGGTACTGAACAAATCAAACGCCCAAGAAGGTTGTAGAGCAGGAGGAACTTTTTCGACCAGATCCTCGACAAAAGAAGATCTACATCGACCCAAAGACAGGTCATGTAGGTGCTACACCTCACAAGAAGAGACCAGCAGATGCACCACCCCCACCTGTGGTTCCTGCCAAGAAAAAGGACTGTGCAACATCTCCTATGCACCCTTCCTCTCCTATAACTTCTCTTCCTTCTTCTCCTGTTCACCCTCACATATCACCTCAAATCTCTCCTGTACATTCCCCATTATCACATTCCTCACAGTAGAATGATGATGAATACAATTTGGGTGGAGGGGAGGACATGCAAGAACCTGATTCATTCCATGTAGATGAGGGTATATGGGACTTTTTAAACCACAGAAAAGTGCCTATATGGGACTTTACAAACCCAAATGTGCCTGACATTCCTGAACCGCAGTCATACCCATCAAAACCTTCCACTCCAGAAGATACCATTGGCTTTGGTCATCTGTTAAACAGAGCTGCGGTTTACCATGGGGTCCCTATGCATTCCGATGACATTGAGGAAGATTTTCTCCTAGATACCTTTGAGCAGTCTCAGCGGTCTGCCCAAATTCTTCCAATGATAAAGGGGGTCATTAAACACGCTCCAGAGGTATTTAAAGACCCTGTACGCACTAGGATATTAAACCCTAGAATTGAGAAAAAATATAGACCAGCACCCACAGATCCAGTCTACATTAAGGGCCACCTACCACTAGACTCATTAGTTGTGGCCAATGCTAGAAAGAGGGCAAATTCTCAGACTTCTGGAGAAGCACCCCCACCTGACAAGGAATCAAAAGTTATTCCTGCGTCAGGTAAGAGAATAGCTGCACAAGCTACAAACATTTGGCGTATAGCAAATACACATGCCCTCCTCTCTCGCTACAATAAGGCTCATTATGATCAATTAGAAAAACTACTTGAGCACCTACCAGATCAGTACAAGGATCAAGCAAAGGACCTTCTACAGGAAGGCAAGCTAATCTCCAATGCCTCTATAAAATGCGTGCTAGATGCCGCAGACACAGCATCCAGGGCTATAAATACCAGTGTTATATTGAGGAGACATGCGTGGTTACGCATGTCGGGGTTTAAACAAGAAGTGCAAACCACCATTTTAAGCCAACCATCTAACCAGAGCCAGTTATTTGGCCAAGAAGTAGACACTACCCTGGAAAAAATGAAGAAAGATACCTACACTGCAAAGTCTATGGGGGCTTTACAGACTACACCAGCTAGAAGCTCCTTTCGTCGCCCATTCTACAGAGGAGGCTCCAAACAAACTGAAGCAGACACTACAACATCTTTCAAATCACAAACGTCCTCTAACAAGGGATACTTTAGAGGAGGATACAGAGGCAATAATAACAAAGGAAGAGGTCACGGTAACAATAACAACCGATCCTCTTCCGCCACAAAACAGTGACTTCCCTCTGCTCCCCCCACAACATTCCACTCCTGTAGGGGGCAGATTAACACAGTTCCTGCCTGTCTGGAACTCCATTACAACAGACAAGTGGGTAAGACAGATTATCCAACATGGCTACTGCCTAGAACTTACAGCAACCCCTCCAACCATCCCTTCCAGGCAGCGTCCAATGTCTACAGACCATCTGACTCTGCTTCAACAGGAGGCTCTATCACTTCTACAAAAATATGCTATTCAAATAGTCCCTTTAGAAGAACAAGGAACAGGGGTTTACTCGCTGTACTTTCTAATTCCCAAGAAGGACGGAACACTGAGGCCAATTCTAGACCTCAGGCCCATCAACCATTATATACAATCAGATCATTTTCATATGATCACTCTACAACAGGTGCTTCCACTGCTGCAACAAGGCGACTTCCTTACAACACTAGATTTAAAAGACGCCTACTTCCATATCCCCATACATCCTGCTCACAGAAAGTATCTCAGGTTTGTACTGGAAGGACATTATCAGTTCAAAGTCCTTCCATTCGGAGTGACAACAGCACCACATGTATTCACAAAGTGCCTGGCAGTGGTAGCAGCACATCTCAGATGACAACAAATACATGTCTTCCCTTATCTAGACGACTGGCTCATAAAAGCCAAGTCATTCAATCAGTGTGTCCAACACACACATCAAACAGTTCAAACGTTGCACGACTTAGGGTTTACGATAAACTACACCAAGTCGCACCTGCAGCCTTCGCATGTACATCAGTATCTAGGGGCTACACTAAACAAGTCTACAGCCCTAGCGTATCCCAGTCCATCCAGGATACAAAGCATTCAAGGCATAGTCAACACTTTCCAACATTAACAGTCCCTGCAAGCCAGGATGTCCATGAAACTAATCGGCATGATGGCATCTTGCATCTTCATAGTACCACACGCAAGATTGCAAGTGCATCCACTACAAGAGTGTCTGCCACAACAGTGGAACCAAGCTCAAGGTCAGCTCAAAGACCTGGTGTTGGTCGACAGCCGCACACATCGCTCTCTGCAGTGGTGGAACACCAAAAACTTGACAAAGGGGCGGCCGTTCCTCGAGCCTGTTCACAAGTAGTGCTCACAACAGACGCTTCCCTCACAGGGTGGGGAGCCCATCTCTTACATCACACAACTCAAGGTCAATGGACCAATCAACAGAAACTGTTCCATATCAACCATCTAGAGCTGCTGGCAATATTCTTAGCACTCAAAACTTTTCAACTTAAAGTACAAAACAAAGCTGTCCTAATCCGGACGGACAATATAACAGCCATGTACTATATACAAAAACAGGGGGGGGCACACTCTCTGCAACTGTCCCAGCTTGCACAGAACATTTGGAGATGGGCCATTCCTCAAAACATACATCTATTAGCGGAACACCTTCCAGGAGTTCATAATCAGATAGCAGATCTGTTAAGTCTGCAGTCACAACAGATTCACGAATGGGAACTACATCCGCAAGTTCTTCAACCATTCTTCCAAAGGTGGGGGCACCCACACATAGATCTGTTTGCCACCCACGAAAATGCAAAATAACCAGCCTTCGCCGCCAGGTTTCCACACCCACTGTCCAAAGGAAGTGCGATATGGATGAACTGGTCAGGCAGATTTGCGTACTCTTTTCCGCCTCTCCCACTCATTCCATTAGTAGTGCGCAAGCTCACACAACAGTCTCTCACATTGATCCTAGTAGCTCCCACATGGGCACGCCAACCGTGGTTCACCACACTACTAGATCTCTCTCTGGTTCCACATCAAAAGCTTCGGCTCACACTCTCCCTGTTAAAACAGAACCATGGAGAAATCAGACACCCAGACCCAAACCAACTGAATTTGGCGATCTGGCTCCTGAAGTCTTAGTTTGGTTATCTAAACCTTCCACCAGACTGTATGAACATCATTAAAGAGGCTAGGAGACCTACTACCAGAGCGTGTTATGCCGCTAAATGGAAGAGATTTGCCATTTATTGCAACAATAACCAAATTGATCCCCTGGATTCTTCCATCCCGAATATCATTTGCTACCTTTTACATTTACAAAGGTGTAACTTGGCATATTCCTCCATACGCCTGAACCTGGCAGCAATTGCAGCCTATTTACAAAACAGGCAACATCTGTCTCTCTTCAGAGTACCTGCAATCAAAGTATTCATGGAAGGATTAAAAAGAATAATCCCTCCTAGATTACCACCTTCTCCTGTGTGGAACCTGAATCTTGTCCTTACTCAGCATAGTATTGGGTGGTGGGGATAAGTGAGGAGACTCCTTCTGGGAATCTCCTGTCCACATATTCTAACCGGTTGACGTTGATTCCAGAGTTGACGATCGAGACTGTCCATGTTGCCTCTTTCCTCATTGACAACCTCATCAATGAGCCACACACACAATTTTAAAAAACAAAACCAGATAACTTCATCCCTTAGCTCCGAGTAAGGTGCACTCACTACTTCCTTCTCTCCTCATGAATCATGACGATTCTGAGAAGGTCAGTCTTTACGGAGCAGCTCGGAGTCCTTCCGAGCTTCATGTGAAATATCAGGACTACTCTGATGAAGGAGAATATTATGAGCCAGACTATTACTCACAGGACCATCTACAATACCTACAAGAAGTAGTATGTGTACCGTCCACTCTCTGAACTGATTTACTGGCTGTTAACCGACTACAAGACCCGTTTTCCTCCAGTGTCTGCTCCTGTGCACCATACTCTTGTCTCCGTGCCTTCTCAACTGCTCACTTCTCACCAAGCTGAGACTTTGCCTCCTCCTAGGCCAGGGCACTGCTCGCTGCTAGTAATGCCATTGCGGGATCCAACCTCATTTGACAAAGAGAAAAAAAGGTGAGCTACTAGATCACCATGACGAATGGGACAGCAATATCCTGCTGCCACCAATCTTCTTCATCACCTCCCATTGTTGACTCTCCTCTGGAGGACGTAGGAGGTTTTCATAGCTTCTTGGAGAGGGCAGCCTCTCACTTTGACCTTCCTATGCCTGCCACACAACAGAACTGTTTCCTGTATGATTTGAAGGTGCCCTATTGCAAAACAGTCAAGTCTATACCCATCCTTGATTATGTGTGGAGTTAGGGCCTAAAGATCATGTGTAACCTGGCAACAGTACCAGCCGTACTGCCCAAGCAGGACAAATATTAGAAGGCCCAGAAATATGCACCAACCTGCCTCATGGGCCAACCTGTCATCTCCCAGGCGGCATAATGCAGATCACAGAATCCTGCCACGCCCCCTTGCAGCGCCTCCAGACAAAGATGGTAGGTGTCTGAATAACCTCCGCCAGAGCTTTTTATCCATTTCAGTACTCCCAGTAAGGGCCGCAAATTCTCTAGTCCACCTTTGCCACTATGACCTACAAATATTAGTCCGATATAGCCTCCTATATGGCCCCGCTTCCTGAGCATGTTAGAGAAGACCCGAAGAAAGTGTTTCTTGGAAGGTTAATGGATCTCCTCTGAGATGTGCCATGGACATTTCCTCCACAGAGTTTCGGTAGCTCATAGGCGCTGTGGTTCTAATCTGTCAGGGATGACTTAAGGTGACCAATTTTTGGCTGAAGGTTCAAACACAAATACTAAATTTACCATACTAAGGTGAGGCTTTTTTTTTTGGGAAAGTACGTTGATGAGGCTCTGCAAATCATAAAAAAAGGCACCAGTCTTAGCAATGACTTCAATAATGCACCAGTTACACCCTTTTTTCTTCCACCCAAGGTACCAGCAAGAATTGCCAAACACCTACAGCGTTGGAGACAGATCAAAATGGGTCCTAGACCTAGTGCAATTTGTACACCTTATGGAATTTATAAAAAACCCTTCCTCAACATCACCTCACCCATGCATCCAAAAGCATTTACCCATCCTCAAATCAGATGTCAAAACTGTGCTGCAAAGATAAGAGTTCCTCGTTTCCAGAGAGGGAAAGGTTTCTACTCCTGTTCTTAATACGTCAGAAGTCGAGACAGTGGAGACCCATTCTCGGTTTGAGGAATCTCAACAAATATCTCAAGAAACATTCATTTTGCATGAGCACACTCCATGATATATTACAGCTCCTCAACAAGGGAGATTACAGGTCATCCCTGGACCTCTAGTAAAGCCTACTTTTATGTACCCATCCATCCCAAACACAGAAAATTCCTAAAATTCACTGTAGGCGGCAGCAATTTTCACTTCTGGATGTTACCATTTGGCCTCAAATCTGATTCCGCATTTTTACAAATTGCCTGACACCCTTTGCAGCTTACCTCAGACAGCAGCAACATCAAGTCTTCCCATATCTCAACAACTGGTTGGTGAAAGCTCATACCAACCAGGCGACAAAGGCATTTACCAAGGCTTGTTTATGCCTCTTCAACGAGTTAGGACTCACTCTCAACCCAGACAAGTCAATCCTCCAGCCGTTGCGGCTGATAATCTTCCTAGGAACCATACTAGACTCCGATCCCAAATGGCATATTCTGCTATTGAGATGCAACAGAAGTTGATATCTCTGGCAAGCCCAGCACAAATCAGAAAGTCACTTTCAGTTCGCCTCTACAAGTGTCACCTAGACATGATGTCCTCTTGCATTCAACTCCTACCGTACTGTTGCCTCCACATGCGTCTACTTCAGGACCCATTGGACGCCCAATGGTCTCAAGCGATCAGGACATTCGAAGACATTGGTCACGTCACTGCGATGATGATCAAGTTGCTCGACTGGTGGACTCACCCTATAAATCTCTCTGCAGATCTCCCGTTTCTTCCTCAGCCATCCCCACTGGTAATTACAACGGATACCTCCCTGAACAGATGGGGAGCTTACCTCCAAGACCTTCAGGTGACCTATTCTAGGACACCCCCGCGCCGCACGGCCACCAGCTGTTGCGTGTGCTCCCGCCTGCCCTCCTCTCAGCCTCGCTGAGCCTTCCCGCTGCTCGTTGTGCTGCACCTCTGCCTGGTGGTGCTTCGTGACTACTGTGCACTGTTTTTCTTGTATCTGCCTCATTTCTGTCCTGCTTCGTTGGTCTTTGCTCTGTTGTTTTCTTTAGCATTGTACTCTATTAGTCCCCCCCCCCCCCCCCTTCGCTGCTGTCCCCTGCGCCCACCCGCCCCGCTCCCCGCCTCCCGCTTCCCGCCGCCGGGAGTGTGGACACGCCCCCTTCCTCCCCGCTCCCGCCTCCCAGCTGCTCCGCCCTCCCTGCACTTCGCCATATATGGCGACCGTGCGAACGCGCAGCGTTGACGCGCAGCGGGCGCGCCGATTGTGCGCCGAAGGCGCGCCAAAGGTAAGCCCGTCTGCGCCCGTCCGCGACCGGACCGCGCCCAGCGCCCGTACCCCTGGCCCCCGAGATCTGGGACCTGCTCGACACCACAGCCCCAGACGTCGCCTTCCTCACGGAAACCTGGATGAACGCCTCCTCAGCACCCGACATCGCCATCGCCATCCCGTACGGCTACAAGATCATCCGGAGGGACAGCGTCAACCAGACAGGAGGAGGCATCGCCATCATCCACAGGAACACCATCCGCATCACGACCAACACCGAAGACACCCTCGCACCCGCCGAGCACCTGCACTTCCAGGTCCACATCAACCCCAAGACCACCCTCAGAGGCACCCTCATCTACAGACCCCCGGGACCACGCACACAATTCAGCGAAGACATCGCCGACTTCATCAGCCCGCACACCCTCTGCTCCGCTGACTACATCCTACTCGGGGATATCAACTTCCACCTGGAGAACAACAACGACCGCAACACCACCACCCTGCTGGACAACCTCGCAAACCTGGGACTCAAGCAGCTGGTCACCACCCCCACCCACTACGCCGGACACACACTCTACCCGTCTTCTCATCCAGCAAGGACATCGCCTTCAGCCACGCCACCGGACTCCACTGGACGGACCGCAGCTGCGTCCACTTCAGCTTCGGAAGGACCACGATCCACCACCACCAGCAACAGGTTGCACGCAGAAGCTGGAACAAGATCACAGCCGACCAGCTCGCAACCTCCCTGAGCATGAACCTTCCCATCAGCACAACGAACCCAAGCCAGGCGGCCACCAACCTCACCAAGTGGATCAGCGACTGCGCAGACGACCTCGCCCCCCTGAGGACCCCGCCTAGCAGACCCAGCAGCAAGAAAGCCCCATGGTTCACCGACAAACTCAAGAGCTCCAAGAAGAACTGCCGAGCCCTCGAGAGAACCTGGCGCAGAGACCCAACTCCGGACAACATGGCTGCCCTCAAGCTCGCCACCCGAAAGCACCACCAACTCATCCACGCCACCAAGAAAACCGCATTCAAGGAACGACTGGACAACAACGCACACAACAGCATGGAACTCTTCAACATCGTCAAAGAGCTCTCCAACCCCAACGCCGGAAACAACAACATCACCCCTTCGCAAGACCTCTGCAACTCCCTCGCCTCCTACTTCCACAACAAGATCGCGGACATACACAACAGCTTCAGCACTCAACCAACGCACGCCACGACCGAACCTCCGCTCCCCACCACCACCCTCCGC
Source organism: Lissotriton vulgaris (assembly GCF_964263255.1). NCBI lineage: Eukaryota > Metazoa > Chordata > Amphibia > Caudata > Salamandridae > Lissotriton > Lissotriton vulgaris. The sequence continues at coordinate 820,035,473 of NC_141685.1, read as the reverse complement.
GCCTGGACCCCGATCAGCACCGAAGACACCGTCCGTACGATGAACTCAATCCACTCCGGATCTCCGACCGACCCCTGCCCTCACCACGTCTTCAACAAGGCCGACGCTGTCATCGCACCCCACCTGCGGGACATCATCAACACCTCCTTCGACACCGCTACCTTCCCGGAGAGCTGGAAGCACGCCGAACTCAGCGCCCTACTCAAGAAGCCATCAGCCGACCAAGAACTACCGCCCCATCTTGCTGCTCCCGTTTCCTGCAAAGTCATCGAGAAGACAGTCAACAAGCAGCTGGCCGCCTTGCTCGAGACGAACGGAGCCCTCGACCCCTCGCAGTCTGGCTTCCGGGCCAACCACAGCACCGAGACCGCCCTGATCGCAGCCACCGATGACATCCGAGCTCTGCTCAACAACGGAGAAACAGCGGCCCTCATCCTCCTAGACCTCTCCGCGGCCTTCGACACTGTCTGCCACCGTACCCTAGTACAGTGCCTCAGCAACGTCAGAGTCCAGGAGAAGGCACTGGAGTGGATCATCTCCTTCCTCGCCGGAAGGACACAGAGTCCGCCTCCCTCCGTTCAGATCTGAAGCCACCAAAGTCATCTGCGGCGTCCCTCAAGGCTCCTCGCTCAGTCCAACGCTCTTCAACGTCTACATGAGCCCCCTCGCAGACATCGCACGCCAGCACAACCTCAACATCATCTCCTACGCCGACGACACCCAGCTGATCCTCTCCCTCACCAACGACCCCGCCACCGCCAGAGCCAACCTACACGAAGGGATGAAAGAGGTAGCCGAATGGATGAAGAACAGCCGCCTGAAACTGAACTCGGACAAGACGGAAGTCCTCATCCTGGGATCCTTACCCTCCGCCTGGGACGACTCCTAGTGGCCCCCGCCCTAGGCTGCGCACCCAAACCAACAGACCACCACGCAACCTGGGCTTCATCCTGGACTCCTCCCTCTCCATGACCAGACAAGTCAACACCGTCTCCTCGTCGTGCTTCAACATCCTGCGCATGCTACGTAAGATCTTCCGGTGGATCCCCACCGAGACCAGGAAGACGGTCACCCAGGCCCTCGTCACCAGCCGTTTGGACTACGGCAACTCCCTCTACGCCAGAACCACCGCCAAACTCCAGAAGAGACTCCAGCGGATCCAGAACGCCTCAGCACGACTCATCCTGGACATCCCCCGTGGCAGCCACATCTCCGGACACCTGAGAGACCTGCACTGGCTCCCGGTCAACAAGAGAATCATCTTCCGACTCCTCACCCACGCACACAAAGCCCTACACAACCAAGGCCCAGGATACCTCAACAGCCGCCTCAACTTCTACGCTCCCAAACGCCAGCTTCGATCGACCGGCCAAGCCCTCGCTACCGTCCCCGCATCCGAAGAGCCACCACAGGGGGACGGGCATTCTCCTACCTCGCCGCCAAGACATGGAACTCCCTCCCGACCCACCTCCGCCTGACCCAGGACCACCTCGCCTTCAGGAAGCAACTCAAGACCTGGCTGTTCGAGCAGTAGCGGACCCCCCTCCCCTAAGCGCCTTGAGACCCTCTGGGTGAGTAGTGCGCTATATAAATGCTTTGATTGATTGATTATCTCCTTCATAACGCTACCTACACATCAGTCTTCTCTAATCAAGAGCGGTATACCTCCCTCTACAGGCCTTCCTCGCAGGATTTAGCTATCAGTACTCATGCAAACAAACAAAACAACAAAGTTGCACTAAAAAACAAACAAGGAATCACCAGATCTCACGTACTGTCCCAGTAAGCCCAGCTAATTTCAGAATGGTTCATCCGCCACATGGTGCACCAAACTGTGGAACATGTACCATGAAACCTGAACACTACAGCAGACACTTTAAGCGGGCTCAAGTCTTCCTGCCACGAGTGGGAATTGGACCAGTGCACACTGGATCACATCTTTCTCCAGTGAGGTAAACTGTAACTCTTCGTGACCCGCCTGAACCCCCTCCCCCTTAATGCCAAATGTCATATCTTCACAAGTTGGCAACCTCAACAGGAGCCACAGTGGAATGCCCTTTCGATTGCATGGTACTGCATATTTGCATATGCCTTTCTACTGATTCCCCTGTTTCCAAAGGTCATCAGGAAGATGAAGGCCGAGCCCTGTCAGATCATCCTATTGGCCCTGCGTGGCCTCGTCAGCACTACTATACAGTGCTTCTCCTACTCTCAATGCAACCTCCTATTCTACTTAAGCGGATCCCATTACTGCTGACAATGAGCCAAGATCCCAGCTCTCTCAAATGTTCAGCTTGGCTACTGAGTTCCGAGGTTTTGGTCATTTGAACATTCCTTCAGATTGCAGGGCGATACTTGTTAAAGCAAGGGCAGACAGTACGAAAACAAACCTACTCCTTAAAATGGAATAGATTCTGCATATGGATCAACCTGCTAAGATGCGTCCCATCTCCTCTTCTACGGAACAGATTTTGCCTCACCTTTTATACCTTGCGCAATCAGCCTCAGCTCACCCCTCTATTAAGGTGCAATTAGCCACCACATCTCGTTTTCGGAGATCATCCAACCTGTCATCTTTGTGGTCTGTGAGGATCACAAAGCAGTTCCTCAACAGATTGTTCAGGCTGCCGTCCCCGCCGGTAATGAAGAGGAACCGCAGATTGCATTGGCGGAGCTACGCCACCCGCCATCTCTGCTGCCGAGGCTGATCCACTGCCCGCGGCTGCCTGCACCTCCCCACACTACACACGGTGAGCGCGGGTGCTCTCTGAAACCTCCAGCACTTCAGCGAGCCTCGCCCAGCCATTCGCGGTGCGGGAGCTCGGAGCGAAGTTGGCGGCTGTTGATGCGCTTCTTCAGGGGTGAGCGCAGCGCTGGATGCATGGGGTCTCTCCGCTGTCTGCTGTCACGCACAGCGGGATGGTAGGAGGTGAGCGGGGGCACTGCTAATCACCCTGGTGTTCCCCCAGATGTTCTGGTATTGACGGTGGGGGGCTCCGATGACCTGTCCCCCTTCCGGCCTTAAACTCTCCGGGTCAGATGCGCCCTTGCTGAGCACAAGATGGAGGAGTGCTCCTCACCAGTGTTGCTGTTTAACGGTGGCTCTGGCTTCCCTCCTCGTTCATGGATTTTGACCTGAATTCCTCACTGTTCCCAGCGGGCAGGCAACGTGGGCGTACCCAAACTGTTAGCAACTGCAAACAGTTGCTAACACAGCTATCGCCTATTTGCAAGCCAGGCGAAGCGATAAAAATCCTCCCGCTAAGTGTGATTATCGCTAGAACCGAACGCCTGCTCAGACCACTTCTCAACCTGTATATCCATGGAAGGTGGATATTCAGGTTAAGACCCAATTAGCGATGATGCCTGAATATCGCTGGATTTCCAGCGATATTCACGCATTGATCCGCTATCGCTGGATATTTTATCGCTTCGGAGATAAACGTTGCTAATAGCACGTTATCTCTGCGATAGCCGGCGATACAAAAAAATGCGCTAAGCACATCTAGCAATAATTATCGCTATTTGTTGCTAATATGCCCCTAAGTTACTTACCTGTAACTCTAGTTCTCTAATCCTTCATAGATTCACATGCGACCTACCCAGAGAAGCTTGCCTAGTGTGATACTAGGTGTACACTCTAGTGCATTGAAATTCTGAGGCACCGAAGCTTCTCTCAGGAAGGTTCTAAAGGATGGTATGTTCTGATTGGTTGACTTTTAAGTTTGATCTTTCTTTATTAAGGACAGTGATGTTACTAAACAAAAGGCCTTAGGCCTCTATGCTATGTCTATTGTGACATCGCTTTTATAAGGCGACCGGTAATAATTCAAGTACGTGCATCTATGAAAGATTCCAATACTAGAGAATTGCAGTTACAGGTAAATTATAAACTTATTTTATTCAATCAGTTTTTCATGGTTCAATCCAAACCTTTACATTTTTTCTAGCTAAGAGAAAAATCCTGTTTTGGAACCCTTCCTCAAATAAATGTGATTTCCTTGACCACTGAGCATGAAACTTTAGACAATCAAATAAAAGGCAGAATCATTCTTGTGTGAATCTTAGTACAAATTTGTGAAGTTCTTATTTACATTTAAACATGGTTTTCCTATATAAAGTAAGATGTTTCAACTAGAGAGGTGCTGTTTTTGCCTTTATATTAATTATACAAATGTATGCCCACTACTTAACATTATGGTGTGACCCTCTGCATAAATGTTGCACAGATTTATTTACTAAACCCATGGTGTTTTACTCCCATTCACTACGTCTGTCATTCTTTCCTAAAAACCTAATTATTTCTGAGATCTGTCAACTGTTTAATCCTGCTGCAAGAATGATGTAAATGTACGTTAGATTTAATCATCAAGGCAGACACTCACCTTAAGGCCAAATTGCCATTCTTCTCACACTGGTACCTGCATTCCTTCCACTAATCAGAATTGCGAGTTTTATGAAATACCCAGGAAGGGAAAATCAGTCCACTATTTTCAAACCTTTTCCAGAAATCAGCAAAAAGAATATCACGACAAAAGAGTGTGAGTCTTCTGACGAACAACAAAGAAGGGAGAACGTTACCACTCAGGGTTTAATGTATTGGAAGTTATGTTTATACTGTGTAGAATTATTTAGTAACCCTTAGTTTCTTGCTGATCTACAAAGTAGTATGCATTATTTTAAGCTCTATTCCCACTTTATAATGTGGGTATTGGGAGTATGTGGATAAAGGATCTACAAAAGATTAGGCCACAGCTGCCAATTTAGTTTTTTTTTTAGATCATTAGAGCCTCACTATTCCTAAAGCCCAACAGTTGCCCCTAGCTGGACTGCTTGCTTACTAATGCCTGCATGTTTCCCTAACTCGGCATCTCTATTACCAAAGCTCATAGCTATCATTAACTCTTCTTCTCTCCTATCGATAGACACCCAATGTTTCTTTCTGCTTATCTGTTAACAACACCTACCAGCTGCCCTTCGCTTGAGATCTCTTTTAAAAGTACCTCCTCACTTCATCAGCTCGGCTTTGTCACTTACTGGTGCTTTGTGCAACATTCGTTTATGTAAGTTTGTAAGGCAACTGGAGCATATAATGGAGAGTAAATATGTCAGTAGATAACAAGAGTGTCCGCTGCCCTGACACTTTCAACTCCCAGTGGTGTTTCCTATCCTGCCATAGGCATCAATCTTTCCTCGAAAATGTGAGATGGCCATTTCAAGGTTCTGTAAAGTTACAAAGATGAGGACCTAGGGAGGTGGGTATGAGGGAAGTTGACCAGAACAAAGTGATATAGATCTGGGGAATAGCTACAGGATGGAGGACTGAGAAACTGATTTACCTGAAATTGTCTTCGTCCCCTACTGTTAAAGGGCTCATCATATTAATTGTACTTTTCAGAACATCATTCCAAGAGGTGTAGATTAGTATTTGGGATTGTGCACACCTATGATATCTAACTCTTCTGTGTATAACATAATAGGCAAGACCTCCTGAGCAACATTGTAGAAGGGTGTACAAATATTATTTTTATCTTTAGTGACTTCAGTACTTCACTATTCTTTTATTTCAGACACCTGGATCCTTTTGGGACAACTGTGAACTTCCTCGATGCTGCCTTCAGAAATGTCAGAAATCTTGGAGTAGTGTCGTTGACCTCTACAGATATCAGCTCCTTGTATGGGAAAGCTCTACACGTTGCCAAGCGCCACTATGGCGTTAACATCGTCCGGACTGAGTACTTCCGGGAGATGGCAGCTAGAATTGTGGTTGGTGCTGTGGCAAGGTAATTGATCTGCTCTCTTTTTTTATTTGTTTTTTAAAGTATTTTTGTTAAGTTTTAGTAAATGGTACAATAACAATTTGTCACCATTTGTACATCTGAATTTATGAACCCTGCAGTATTTCATCCTGTGAGTGTCTGTGGCGCAGCCCCTATTTAGAGCCCCCAATAACGCCTCCATGCATTCCATATTTATTCTCCTGTCTTGGGGCAACCTTTTCTCTCATAAAACACCCTCTTCACTTGCATACACCAGTCGGTGGTCTTTTCCCATTCTGTTAACTCTGGAGACCCACCAAGGCCCCCCACCACCTGGATGTGTTCCATTTTGCCACTATTAGATCCAGTGCCAACTTGACCACATTCTCTGAAACACATCTGTGAGGTACTCTTTCCCATTTTATGTAGTGTCGTTCTCGAGTAGTAGGCTTTATGAAGGATGTAGGGCTGTATAAGTCGGAACCCTGCCTTAATGGTGATCTCCCTTGGGCCTCTCAAAGCCTCCTCCCACTCTTCCTTTTCAAATTCACCTGTGTCTTTTTCCCAACCAGTTTATAGTTTCTGGAGTACATCCGGGTATTTAAGTATCTTTTCATATACTAGAGATATTGTGCCCATGTTGAAGGGGTCAGTCAGCAATCTGTCCTTCTGGGGGGGGGATTGCTTCTACCAGTGTGATCCCTTTTGGAATGTGTGAAAGCAGGGCATGTCTAACTTTAAGGTCCCTGTAGTTTTCAGTGGTCGCAATCTGATACTCTTACTCTGGCTGTTTAAAAAGGGATAATGTTCCCCTCCCACCACAATTCCCTACTTTTGAAATGCCTATTAGATCCTACTTCACAAATCCCTCAAGGTTTCCCACTGCTTGCAGCATGTCGCTGTCCCATAGCGCTGGTCTGTCAGGGTATCCCTCCGCACCAGAAATGACCCCACTCTCCAGACCCTTGAAACAGTTGCTGTGTGGGATAGTAACAGCTTTTTTAGTGTGTTCTTCTATAGTAGTGTGGGGGTAGCCTCTAGCTCCCTTTACATGCCTGTTTACCCTAATAGCTGGTTCGTCTAGTGCAGTGAATAGCCAGTCATTGACTGTCCCTAGCTGTGCCACCCAGAAGTATTTCTCAATGTCTGTCGGGGTGTGAGAAAATGGGGTCCAGTTTTAGTACCACCCCATTTTTTGCCTGGCCAGGTTCCCAGTACTAGTGTTCTTTCTCTAAAACTATTCCATAATTGGCCCTTTAGACCACTGGTAAGACCATAGTAAATGATACATTGGGTACCTAGGGCAGTGGGACTGAAGAGGGTCCAGTGGATTGGAAACTCCACAACTCGAATTCTCCAGCACCATGATGGCTTCCATGAATCCAGGAGTGTTTGGTATCAAACTACTCCTCTCAATAATCCCACATGGATGCCAGTGTGGGATTTATCGAACCATGTACCCAAAGGGCACCTAAGAGGTGCCCCCTAAAAAATCTACCAACCCTGGTGTGGTCACTGACTGTCTTTAGGCAGCCTGCCATACACAGTCATGTTTCTGGATCCTTTGGTGGAGAACCTCTGCTCTCTGGGACCACAAACAATGCACATCCTGTGCGGAGGTGTCACACCTTCTCCCCCAGAGTGGGCACAGTGTTCGAAGGGTAAGCTTCAAAGGCCTGTCGCCTTTGAAACGCGACCCCCTAGTCTCTGCTGCTAGCAGCAGATGGCAGCCCCTGGTTTACACCCCCACTTTGGTCAGGAAAACATAGAAAGACTAGGAAGGAGGTGTGCCCCTTTGCTAACTCCATCCCTCAGGTGGAAGAGGTGAAATGAATGCACACTTTTCAGACCCCCTCCATCTTGAAAATGAGAACTCCTCCAATCGGGTCTAGGACTATGGCATAATAGAGGGTGTAGTCCCCCCAGGTGAGGTGCCCATTGGCCCTACGTTTACTCCATTAAAATGGCCCCTAAATCTAGTATTTAGGAGTCTCTCTTAGACTTTGAAACTAGAAACTAGACTTTGAAACTAGTTACCTGCAAACTAAGGACCCAAGAAGACGTCGTGAAGCGAAGCCTGAAGAAGACTACTGATTTGGGTCCCAGCCCTACCGGCATGTCTCCAGCTTCAAAGGAGAAGACCATGCTTTTCCTGCAGCCAGCGACTTCCAGAGACCAGAGGAAGATTGCCTGAACTTTGACAAAAAACAGAACTTCTGAGGACAGTGCTTCTGTCCCCTAGAAACTTACACAAAGGACTCCGGTGCTGTCCGGATCCGCTCGTCCTGCCCATTCTGCACCCGATGCCTCTGGCCCATGTCCAGGTTTACCACCGACCCAGAACAGGTTCCCCAGGAATCCAGAGGCTCCCCCTGACCTCGACTGGCTCCGGTGAGAAGAATCCAACATCTAAATGCACCCCTGCACCTGAAGACCCTGGACCTTGGTGATCTGAATCGAAGGTGCCCTTACGATTCCCTACATCTCTACTTACCTCTGCAGTTGCTGGCCTCCCTCCTGCAACCTCCGCCTGGTGCCAAAGCAAGTTCTCCATTGGAAAGCATTTGGCGCCCAGTGTTGTATTTGCACCCGGCTGCACCTTTGCCACTGGTAGTAGTGTTTGGTGCTGCTTTGTGACGCCCTTGGGATTGCTCTTACCCCCAAAGATTTGCCCCTGCAACCGATTTACCTACCTGCAAGCAGTGTGGCTCAGAGCACCCACAGTCTCCATTGAAACGAATTCGTCCGATTTTGACCTCTGCACTTGGCTGCCCCTGTGCCCCCGGTGGTGCAGTTTTGCAGTTTTGGAGCTCACCTTACCCGTGCCCCTTGCCTGCAAGTTGTGTACTTACCTGTATAACCGCATTATTGTTTTCCTCCATAGATTAACGTTGAACTCTCTAGTAATTGCACTGTGTAGACTTTTGAAACTGAATAGTTTTTTTCTTTGAAACCGTACTTACCTTATTGTGAAGGTATTGGCCGTACAATAAAACACAAACAAAGCGTATTTTAATAAAATTGGTGTGGATCTCCTTTTTGAGTCGTGCTTCAGTTATTGGTTGTGTGTGTGTGTAACAAATTCATTATACTCCTCTGTGCTAGGCCTAAGGCTGCTCGACCACACTACCACTAATAGAGCATGTTGGGTTTGCATTGAGCCCTGTACACTTCTGGGGGAATCTCTGGACTCTGTGCACAGTATAACCACCTCGTGATCCAGTTTCTTACACCTGGCAATGCTGCCATCGTAGACCCCCTGGTCAGTTTCTGCAGTGCAATTTGTGTGGGTCCTCCATTCCATCGTAGGATTCATAGTTCGGTCTCTATCATTTGGAAGAATTCTGCCAGCTCTTGAAATGGGGTATTTTGAAGTACTAAAATCTAGGCAGACCCATCATCCTAAAGAGGGTTGCCCTGTCCAGCTGTGATATTGGTAGGGCCCGACAATGCTTGAAATCATCTTTGAATCTGTCTAGGAGGCTGTATGTGAATCCCTTACTTGCCAGTGGCAGTCCGTAGTTTATCGGGAGTCGTGGTTCTCTTCCTGTAATAGGGTGCATCTGGGATCTTCCCCAGTTTATGCTTTGTCCTGAGTATTGGCCAAAGTTCCAGGAAATGTGCAGAATCTTCAAAACACTATGCTCTGGGTCTGCTACATATAGCAGAATGGCAACTGAATATAATGATATCCTCTGTTACCAGGCGTCTTTCCAGTGTAGACCCAGGATTCAGTGATCCCTGTTAGAATTGACCTTGATGTTTACATATGAAAGCAATGTTTTCATCCACACTCTGCAACAAAGTGGAAAGTTATCGTTTTGCCTTTTGAAGAAATGTAGGTGTTTCTGCTGGGTAAAAGTTGCCACAAGGTTGAATGAGATGGTAGCTGCCGCTGTGTAAATGATCATTTTTTTTCATCAATCAAATTAGAGTAATCGGTAGAGAATGCTGTGTAGATAGCAATATTCGACTTTGGGTGCTAATGATCACAGTTGTAAAAGGAACAAATGAAGGACCGAATGCTGAACAATGCTAACATTTATCCCCAGTCGTAAAGATCTGGGTTTATTCCATTGTTTTTTTAATCACCACGACACCCCAGTTTGGACCCATCCATACGCAAATCAGTCTTGACCCTGCTCCACATGAGAACAGTCCATCCCTCACTGCCAAGCTGGGTCCTCCCTGGAGCACAAACAAGAATCCTGGGACCGGTTTTGGGACATCACCCCTCATCAGCCAAGCTAGCTTTAATCCAGTGGCGCAGTGAGCATGGGACCCACGTCTGAACATACCCTTCCCACTTAGGGCAACAAAAGCAAAAGGTACGAATGATGGACGGAATGCAGAACAGTGCAAACATTCACAACAACCCCCCCGTCACAAAGATCTGGGTTTAATCCATTGTTCTTTTGCTCACCCCAACACCCCAGTTTAGACGCAGCCATATGCAAATCAGTCTTGACCCTGCTCCAAATGGGAACTAGGCAAGCTCGAACTGCCAAGACAGGTCTCTCCCTGGACCAGAAAGAAGCACCCTGGGACTAGTTTTGGGGCATTACCCCTTATCAGCCAGGCTAGCCTAAATACAGTTGCGCAGTGAGTAGGGGACCCACGTCAGGGCATACCCTTCCTACTTAGGGAGGATCTTGCCTCGCAGTTCGGGCTGGACTGAAAAAATGATGGATTTAGGCCCAGATCTCTGTATGGGGATGAATGTTAGACATTGTTCAGCATTCTGTCCATCAAATGTTCTATTTGCATATGTCACCCGTGTGAGAAGGGTATGACAAGACATGGGTCCCGTGCTCTCCATGCCACTGGAGTCACAGTAGCCTGTCAGAGGGGTGAAACCCCAAAACCAGTCCCCGGGTACTTGTTTCCAGTCCAGGGAGGGCCTGGCCTTTTAGTTCGGGCTTGACTACAAGCATATGGCTGGGTTTAAACTGGAATGGCATAGTGAGCAAAACCACAATGGATTTAATCCCAGATCTCTGTACTGGGGTGAATATTAGACATTGTTCAGCATCAGTTGTTCTATTTCCAGATAATTACAGTTGGCAAAAGGTTATATATGGTCACAGATGCTGCTGGCTGCTTTCTACTTAAAGGAATGCTTGACTTGTACTGTTACCTGTGGCCCATAGATAAGCTATACGCACTCTGGGGTGCTGCTTAGTGGTGTTCTCACGTGGTGCTGCCTGGCCTCCAGTACTGCTGAATCCTAGAAACTTTAATGATGCCAGTCCAGTGTTAATCCTCAATTCTGTAAAAATGCAGTGCTGTATGGTCTATGATGCTGCTGATGTGATGCTGAAGCAGTGCCTGTCGTAAGATGCTCCTTACATGTGCAATAATTGACCTTGAGAGCAGCTGAAGAGGTTATACATGAGGCAATCTTTACCTCTGTTACTGCTGAACTACATATACTTGAAGTCTTGCCAGTAATCGGATGCTAATGATTACCATGTACTTGAAATGATGCCTGGCTGAGGCCTTGCATTTGAGCAGTGTCTGTCTTTTTTCACTGCTGAATGCTATGAGTATGCCATACTGCCTGGCCTTGGATGATGCTCAGTTTTATTTTTGTGAGATAATACATGTCCTTTGGTGCTGCTGATTACTATGTATTTGAGGTTATGTTTGGACTGTGGTCTACTGAATACTAAGCATGTGAGGTGACTGTTATTTAGGATCCAGCTTAGTAGCAACTATTTGTTTAGGTTGTTTTGACTTTGACTTCTTGGCATATATTCTGTAATTAACTTGAATTTACGGAACACAGTTCAGTTAATAATAGTCATGTTTTAATGTGCTTGTAATGGTGTTTTTTTCATTTATTTTTCTATAGTAGTTGGATGCCACAAATTCAATTTTTCCTTCTAGTTACTGTGATTGAATGAATTAGTGGCACTTATGAACATGTTTTAGTGAGCTTTGTAAATGCAGTGCATCTTTGTCTTTGCTGTAAAAATGAACATGTCGAGAGCAGCGAAATCATGGTGGCATTGTATCTGGCTAATGTACGGTTTCAATTCTCAGAGCTGCTGCCCGTTGTAACAAGGGCATTGACGTGCTGCTGTGTGTAGCCCTGGAGCATTTTATCCTGGTGGTGGTGAGAGTTTTGAGAGGACCATCTGAGGCTGATGAAAGTGCAAAGAAAATTCGCACACTCATCCATTGCCAGTGGTGCGAGGAGCGTATTTTTCAGAAAGAGGGGTACATGGTGGGCGGTAAGTAAAGAAGCGCATCATATTTAGCTCTTTCTTGTCATTTAAGAGGGAAGGAAATAATTCTCCATGGTATTCCTTGTAGGGCATTGTCTTTAAGTGGTGGGAATCAAAGCATTTGTTTATGGTGAGTGCTTGTGTTTACCTTTGTTATTCAAGGATCTGGTGTACTCCAATTTCTACAAGTAAGTTATACTCTTCAGGCATTTAACCCTGCAAAGCTTGCGCAATTGAGAAGTCAGGACATACACTAGATGTCAGTAAGTAAAAAACGTAAGATGTTTAAAACAGGCCTCTCATTTCTGCTCTTTCAAAAGACACACTTGTCCCCACACTGTTCAACTGTCTCTGAGAGTTAAAACAGGCCTCTCATTTCTGCTCTTTCAAAAGACACACTTGTCCCCACACTGTTCAACTGTCTCTGAGAGTTATAACTCCCCTAAATCTTAAGCCTGGACTTGAAATCATTCTGAGGAATCAAGAGGATCTACAGAGTTACTTCCAGATCGTGGATCTGCCCACTACCAGGGACAGGCTGGGAGAACTTTTTCTTTGGTCCATGAAACTGCTTCGGTTTCGAACTGTGGCCTGCCCTGCAAACGGGGAATCAACTGCTTGCTGTCTTTGGAGCTGCCCTCCCAAAGTGAGAGCCTGTTCAGCAAACGTGAGTGACCAGTGAGGTACTGAGAAGGACATCCCTCGCAGGTGCTGGTGAGTAATATTTGCTCCAAGGCAGCCACTCTGTTTACATGACTACATGTTTGTTCACTCGTATTGTAGCTCATTGCAACAGATTTACATTCTTAACTGAGGTTTTACTGTTTACTGGTAGTTCAGCTCCACAGAATATAAACTCAAAACCCAGTGAGAATCTTTCTTAAAGTAGGTTCTGTCCCTATATTTGGCACACCAGCTTTGTGTTGCATCTCTGGTGAACTTCCACCTTGGCTAGGGGAACCTGTGCCCTTGACATTCCGTTCGGCTGCCAAGGCGTCCACCATAAACCCCTAAACAATTCTACTTGGGAGCATAAGAACATATCACCTCCTAGTGTTGCACTTGAGAACTTCACTACACTTCATTACCTTAACTGCACCTTCTGCATCCAGGATTGCCTCCTGTGGTATCTTGTGTTTTAACCTTGTTCAACAGGGCTATTGCCCAGCAGTGTTGTCTCTACAATGCCCAGTTGACTGTAGTCTTCTTTGACCCAAGGTCCATGGGTTCTGTGAAGATCAACTTAAACTCTGGTCTCTCTACTCTGCAACTTGTGAACCTAACCATGAATTGCTGCTGTTAGCAAACCTAAGAATACTACAGACATCCCTACTGTGACAATCTAAAATGAGATTTAGGACCATTTTCAGTTTGTCCCCTCCCCTACAGACTCAAATGCGGTCTGCTGTTTTCTAGGAGAAACCTTTAAAGGCTTGACTGCAACCAAAATAAAACCCAAATGGTTTCTTTGTTTGAAGCCACTGTACTTTTTTTCTCCCAATTGCACAGTTTTAGCTTGATCGAAGTCAGTGGTTAGCGAAAAACGGACCTAAATGTCCTCTAATGGACTTAAAGAGAGACTTCAGTCAAATCCTAAACTAGCCAAGACACTGAACTGCCTTTGGATACATTGTACCATTGACTGTTTATTTTCGTCAACCATAGTATCTTGGTACGCTGGCTTCCACCATTATGCGAACTCTATTCATGGCCTTAGCTAGAGATAGTCAACACTTTCTGCAAAATGTGTAAACAGCTGTAAGATTATAAAATAATTTCTTTGCCGGGGTGCGGTTAAAATCTACTGGGTGACAATCTCTGTAATTTGTGAAGACAATGGGGAAAAGTAAATAAATGTTTCTCAATTTATTTCAAAAGTAATGAAATAAAGTAAATCACATCCAACAGTGTTCATAGTTTTCAGTGTACCTCATTGTTTGGAAAGTATAGTAACTTACATATGTTAAGTATTTTCCCCGTCTCAAATGTCTCTTGCTGCGACCTGATGACAGTGTCTGTTGCACTTAACATCTTGTGGTTTTTATATTACTGGGAGCCAGTTTTGCAGCAGTGCTGCAAAAACACCCCCAATACCAAATGCAGCAGTGCTTCACACTTGCACCTCCATGAGTATGTCATACCTCTCTCTAGATACACCTTCCCCAAGGGATCGGCTTGTCCTCTACCTCTCATTCTTCCCCTCATTTTACTTGTGTTTGTCTTTGCCATATAAATAGTCCTTCTCAATATGGCACTAGTGCGCCTATCCCACCTTCCATTCAGCTGTGACACCCAGAATCAGCTGTTTCTCCAAATTGGACATTTTTCTGCACACATGTCAACAGAAGAAGAGCTAGGGTGGTCATTATAGTTAAAACAATCTTTTTGGACTTTTTCACATGAGAAAATTCTTACCCAGGACCCAGTGTTAATGTCCTAAAATAAAGCAAAAGGTGGTAGAAAGGGGGAAATTAAGTGGTAAGCAACATAAGAGTTTTTCTTGCTATCTAACACCTCTCAACTTGGTAAGTACATTGTGGTTTTATGTTTACCAGTTTTAAAAAAAAAAGAGGTATAGATCTGAGCCTTGAGGAAAGAAGGAGCACAGAGTGGCATTTTTCTGAGGTAGGTTCACCCTTTTAGTGGTGGAGGAAGAATTCATGATATCAGTCTCATCTGTGTCTTACTCTGACGGTTCTGCATGCCTCCATAAAGTCCATGGTGACCCTCCACCTTCATGGTGTGGCGCTTAGAAGTGTTGGCACTCATTTAGTGTCCATAAAGCGAAGTATCCTGGAGTCCAGTTCTGACTCGGTGGAGCAATGAACATCCCACCATTAGGATGCTAGAAAGGCTTCCTGAAAGTGAAGAGCCGTTCCATATTAAGGCCAGTTTGCAGTTTCGGAGAATTGTGTGTGACATAAGCCTCCCCTTTTCTAACTGCAACATGCTTTGTCATCCTAACCTCATTCTGTCTTCACATTTTGACCAATCTTAGGACCTCTAACCTAGCGGAAGCTGTGTGGGGAGTCATACTCTCTGGCAAATCTTACCCTTATAGTCTTTAATTGAATCCTGGCGTGGCCTATTGGTTAGACTAGGATGATTCGGCCTTCATGCTTGTTCTGTTTGAGTTTGTTGCTTTCTCCCCAAAAGTCCCTCCAGACCTTCCACAGTTTCCACATTCTCAGATTATCTTAATGTTGACTCAAGTGATATTGAATACCCTGACTTCAAGATGACTATACTCCCGACATGTGGAGAAACGTGGCTCAATGGTTAGAGCGGCAGACCCTTATGCAGAGGGCTGTCTCGGGACCAGGGTTCAATTCCCGCCTCGGCGGCTCTTGGACTCAATCTCCCCGGTGCCTAGTCTAATCATGGGTCCCACTCTGTGACTCTGGGCAATAGCTTGCTTAATCTCCACAACGGCCCCAGCAGCGCTTGGATGCCTGGCTTCACCTTGGAGGTGCCCAGGAGTGGACATCTCACAGGAAAGGCAGGAAGGGTTCCACAGCGGTATGAATACAGTGCTACGAGACCTCTGGGTAGAAGGCACTATATAAATACAAATACATTTACATGTGGCTGATTATATGTGCCACTAGGTAACATTTCCTATAGAGAAGTCTCCCTGTATTCTCATTAGGGCTCAATGCTCCTGCCCGACTTTAAATTGCAAGAGTACGCTTTGACAATCATACCACACCCACACACAAGCTACCCTTCCTGATGCAATCCATGAGCTGTTATACCCTACGTGTTTGCAAACAGATCTTTAAGTTGTGTTTAAATAGTGCACAGCTTTTAAGTCCTCACTCAGATGCATATGGTGGCTCTAATCCAGACATACAACTACCCAAGACATACTTAAGTATTATGAGGTTTCTTCTAGTGTTATACCATTGCTCTTCATATGCACAATGACCTGTTCATTGTTTCTAGATGTGTGCTTAGATTGGCCATCTCCTTCTCAGGAATATAAACCTACCTAGGGCTCTAAACAGACATATAGGTATCCATCTCTTTCCTAGTCTGAACCCAGGCCCCACTCTGCATTTTGATTTGTGAATTCTTTTGAATGTTACTATCCATCTGCTTGGTTAGTAGATTCAGCACAAGTCGACTTGCATGCTACATTTTCATCCATTCTTCCAGCAGACAACCCTGTCATCTATATTCTTCCTATATATATGTGTATACAGGAAACCAGTGTTTGTGCTTAAGATAACGCATCCGTTATTTATTTCCTTCTTTATAATATTCCTGTACATCAGAAATGTAGAGTACTGGATGTACAGTGGAAGCGCAGTTGAAATGAACTAGAATACCTATGTCTAGAAACCATGTAGAAAGCATTGACATGGGGTTGAAATGCTTTAGAACAGAGGAAAATCATATGGACATGTTTCCCTTTCTGAATTCCAGTACCGTCTGTAGTTTGGTACTGTCTGAGATTTTCAGGACTGCCTGGACATGAATGTTTACTCAAGGCTTGAATAGATATAGCATTGTAGAACGTATATATTTTTACAAATAGGAAAAGTTACTAATTCTTTCTGCTGTTTTTTCTCTAGAAAACCCGTACCAACAGCTTCCCTGTAATTGTCATGAAAGCATGCCAGGAAAATCTGCAATAGAACTTGGACCTATGTGGTATGTCGTGCTCAAATGCTTGTCATTTATATGTGACATTGTGGTTTCTCTTGAGTATTTTATTATCTTCGGGTTAGGGTGCACAAGTCTACTACGCAGCCTTTTCTAGGCCCTGATTCACAGTGTTTTTTGACCATTCTACCGCTGTTGCACCTCATGCTTTAAAGGAAATCTACTGTTGTGTGACCGATCTGTTGATTGCCATATTTAAAATATTGTGAGACTAAAGAAAGACCGATGTCCAAAGTTAAGGCAGACAAACTTCCACGTCCCTCTTGACTATCTATTTTTCAACAGCTATATTAATTTAAGACCCTGCTCTGCTGTTCATTAGCTATCCCACAAATCACAGCCTCACAGTCTTTGTTTACCTATACTCAAGCCTTTGCTGAATTTTCTCACATACCATTGAGATTTCATTTGATCCCTCTTAACCAAATCTTTAAGGGCTTGTCAGAGTCCCAACCATTCTATCGGCACATTTGGAATTTGCCCCAGAGTTTTTGTGCCCCAATTAGCTTTCTGATTTACCACTAGCCTGGTGGTAAAAGAGTGGGAAACCTAGCGATTAGCATTTGACTCGTAATTTGCACCAGCGTGATAATACAAAAGTTGCTTCAATCCGCTTCAGCATTATACCACTCAATAAGTCCCTATGTGATGATGGCATGTCCAAGATGGTGGGCGAGTGAGTTGGTCCTCCACGCCTGTGCTCTGGCCCACTGAAATCTGCTAGCAGGCCCACTGAAATCTTCTAGCAGGCCCACCAGAGGGAAGAGTCGTATTCCTTAAAGCTAGCCCTCAATTGCGATGAACAAACTCCAAGATAAACTGGCTTGATCACCCCTTCAAGGGAAATCCCGGCAGACTTTGCAATCAAACAGACTACATGCCCTCCAGGGACCTTAGAAGCAAGCTACACTGACTGCATGCCCCCGACTCAGAGAGACTAGTTCCATCAGGAGGCAAGACAGTGGACTATTGAGCTTAGAGGAGAGACAGTGGATAGCAGATTACATCACTTTGGACTCCTAGACCTGCACTCAGCAGTGAGCAGGGTGTTTGCCAGTAAGGGCCCGTCGCATTATCTAACAAGCAAGCGTAGTGAAGGGAGTTGGCAGGGCAACCTTTGACTGTGTGTGGCACCTCAATATATTGGGACCTAGAGCGCTTCTCTGGGGTCCCAGGAAAATTGCTGGGACATCGGACTTGGGGGCCTGCTCTTCTTAATCCCCTAATGGTTTTATTCTTGCAACCCCTATAGTGACAATCAGTGACTTCAGAACCTGGCCTTTTGCAAACTGTGAATGGTGTGGTTGTAACGGTCCAAGCCTGCCGATGTGAGTCTTGAAAAAAGATCCTGCGTTGCCCCAAGTCCTGCAACATGATCTTTGGGCACTAGAATGGTGCCGCTTGATGTGTTGATGCATAGCAGTAATCCCTCTTGCAACACGAGTGGATTTGTAGTCTTCCTTATTTTTGCTCTCTACAGCATTAGATTTGAAAAGACTGGCTTACCCACCATGGCAATGTTGAGTTTTCCAAATGTGAACTGGAAAACTCAGAATTACCTTTGGTGGTACGCCAGTCTTTCCAAATCTTAAGCTAGGGGCCAAGAGCAATTGTAAAATATAGACTAAATTTGCTATATGGGGCCTTTAAAGTTGAAGGCAGATCCCCTGCACAGTGTGGCACAACCACCAAAAGATGGTGACAGCAAAGGCGAAAAAATCACAAAGAGTGTGAGATCTGTTGCTGAAACCCTCTAAGCCTATTCACAATGCGCAAAAACAATCTCTACCATGACAAATGTGGATGGCAGCATAGATTCATATGGCCCTTTCATCAAGCAGCTTATTTCTGACCTGCTTAGGGACCTTAAAGAGGAAATTTCAACACTGAAAATAGATCTCATTAAGAGAATTGTGGAAGTTAAACGAGATTTGAATGACTTAGAAGACAGTCCTCTCACTGGAAGATGTGCAATACAAGGGAAGAAAAATAGGACTTCCTTTACCAGGAGATACTGGGCCTGAAAGACCAAAATATTGTGCTTTCAAACCCACATGGAAGACCTTGAAAACTGGCTTGTAGTAATAATATCAAAATCACAGGGTTGCAACTAGCGCTTAAGGTACAGATTTCAAGATGGTGTCAACAGAGGTTGTTTAAGGCCATTCTAGAAAAGCCATTCTGGGAGAACTTACTAGATAGCTCTCATAGAGCCATGAGACCAGGTGCACCGTGCCTTCTGATATTCTCACACAAGTGTGCTTTTTCAAGCAGAAAAAGGAAATTCTTGCAACTGCACGGCTAAAATAGTACATCTTAGAGCGACCTTCAGTCAAGTTATTTCATGCACTCTATCCCAAGCAAAACTACTGAAAAGGAGATAGTTTTGCTTAGTTCTTGACTTTCATCAAGATAACCCCATCCCCTTTAAATGGGGGACTCTTTACACCTATTTTTTTGATGGCAAAATTACTCAGTGCAGGTCTCTTTGTTGGAACAGGGTAAGTATGTCCTGCAAATCAGAGCAGAAAGCCAATGGAAAATAATCGTCGTAGACTGTTTGACTGACTCGCTACAGTCAACAGTCTTGATAGTGGAAGAAAGTCACAAGCTAAAGAGCTAAGTTAAGCCTGACACCCCCTGCAGCTGGCATTGATAAAGAATGAAAAGCACTGTTGAAGAATAAACTGAGCTCAGCCTACTCTTCAGATGACCTTCGCCCATCTCTATAGCTATCTAGATATCTTCCAACAGATAGTTTGTCTTGAAGAGTTTAAAGGGCTACTCCGAAATAGAAGTGTTCACTCTGTTGGGTGGCATTCTTTTTTGCTTGTTGAGAATCACAATGGCCTCAGATTCCCCTCTCTCACAGAGAATTTGTGTGAGAAACTACCCAATTACAAAGATCTTTGGACTTAAGACTTCAAGTTGGTGAATATAGATGGGGATGTGATTTATACAGTTAAGTGGGCTGAGGTAGAGAGGGAGATAGAATTGTGTATGGCAAGGGTAGTGTATTCCCCAGAGTACCGTAGGATTGATTAGTCTGTATATTTAGTTGTTTTAAGTTGTCCTATGTTGTTGGTTACAAATGTTGAGAAGAGTTTTTGGGGGGTCTCCAACTTTTTTTTAAAATACTTTGTGTGTTACACAGATATCAGTGGTCTACAAGCATGGTTATATGAATTAACTTCAGTGTTAAGACACCCGAGTTCACTGCCAAAGAGGCTAGCTAACCAAAACCACTTACATTTCCTCAGAGAGGAGAGCAGTCTTCTGCAAGAAACTCACCTGCTTAAGAAGGACTAGCCGAAGCCTAATACCTGTTGTTTTCGTTAATGATACTTAGTTGATACTTTGCCTCAGGCCTAATAAAACATGTCATCCTTCTGAGTAGGGACTTTCAGTGTGAAGTTTTCAAACAGTGGAGCGGATGTTATAGAATGCTTATCATCTGGCAAGCAGGGGCATCACACCTACAGTTATCTCCTTATATGTCCCCAACGTAATCCTTAAAAGCTATCTGAAAAGCGCTTGAAATAGATGTACCAAGGGTATGTAGTAATGGGAGATTACAGGATAGATTAGTACATAGTAGATCGAAGAGGTTCACTGTTTGCAGAGACCTCCTGGCTACACCACATGGGTGTTGTGGACTTATGGCGGGATCAGCATTAGGCTGAGATATACCTTACACACTATTCAGCAGCTTGTAAAATATTTACCTCCATCAACCACTTACTTTTATCACACTCCATGTTACACAGAATAGAACTGACAGAAATCGGACACATCTCATTCTCTGACCATGTTTCAGTTTCCATGACTTCGCCATTTCTGAACCTGGGAACCTGAATAGGAATTGGCGATGGAAATGCTATGTTCGAGGCATATGAGCTACAGATCACACATTTTGCATCAGATCGCCATCTGGTGGTGGGCTCGGATGGTTCACCTTGTTGTCTTGGAAGAAGTCTTTGTAGTCACGAGATAGGTGACTCCTCCCTTGGACGATAGTACGCATGGGCAACGACTCCATCCTTAGATTGTTTTTTTCCGCCATTGGGTTTGGATGCAACTTTTGCGCACCGGGTCAAACTTCGCTTTAAAACTTTTTCGACGCGCACAACTTCTGTAACTCTTCAAATCCTATTCAAACTTCGACGCTACCTTCATCGATTCGATTCCAGTTGTCGACGCGGGCCGCGGAGTCTATCGACTCCGTTGGGGCCTACGGCTCATGGAAAGGGCGCCATTCAAAAAATGCCACCAGTGTGGAGCAAAATTCCCACACAGTGACCATCATAAGGTCTGTAACCTGTGTCTCACGCCAGAACAAGACAAATCCAGCTGCCAAGCCTGCGCCTCTTTTCGATCGAAAAAGACTATCCAAGATCGTCGGGCTCGGCGACACATCATGGCGCAAAGATCAGCTCCAGAACCAGTGGACATCTTCGATGAAGGCCCAGATGTCCCAGAGGAAGATTCCGAAGATCTAGAAATCTTGTCAGAGGCAGAAGACCCAGACGACCCCATCACTCCTGGTCAACGAGTGAGTATTACTGCCTCAGCCCCAACCCCACCACCCAAGGAAAGGGCACTGGTCTAGACTTCGCCTGCTGGCCCCAGTTGCAACTAAAATCATGCTTCAGAAGCCCCGCCTTCGAGCCCAGCTCTGAAGGAAAAAATACAAGCCTTCCGGTAGCTCGGACCGAGCAAACCGCATGTAATAGTCCCACAGGCCCCTTCGATACTGAAGCCAAAACTACACTCTGCTCCGAAATCGGTTCTGATTCCTTCCGCGCCAAAAGATAAAGCGGCCCGAACACCTCTAGGCCTGTCGATAAAACGGCTTAGAACACTTCCAAGCCTAAACATCCGGCTCCGAAGCCCAAGTCTTCGGAACCGAAAAACAAGCCAAAGGATTCTACAACACCTCCTAAGGCCAAAGAGCACAAGACTTAATCACACTCAGAACCGAAAAATCCAGCGCCAAAAGCGGTTATCGAGGAAGAGGAACTGTTGCATCCGGATCCTGTCGATCCCGAACAGAAAAAGATCCTCATTGATCCCGAAACAGGACATGTCATAGCTGTGTCATCCAACAGCAAGAACTAACAGACTCCAGTGCCTGTTAAGAAGGACTGTGCCACTTCACCTATGCCTCCTCCTTCTCCTGTCCTTCCTCCCAATCCCCTTTCTCTTCCTAAACCAGTTTAACCACAACCTGTAACTTCTCCACCACATACACCACCACAAGATGATGATGATGATTTAAGGGGGTGGGGGGGGACACCCTTTTGACCCGGTCACAGATCCACATCCTATACCACAGGATGACTGGGATATCGATGACCCAATAGATCTAATAAACCTCCCAAGCCCACAGCCGTACCCAACAAAACCATCTCCCCCAGACGACAATATTGGTTTTGGTCAACAAATTAATAGGGCTGCTGTTTTTCATGGTGTGACTATGCACTCAGACACACCAGAGGAGGATTTCCTTTTAGATGCATTTGAACAGTCTCAGAAATCGGTACAAATATTACCAATGATCAAAGGGGTCATTAAACATGCCACTGATGTATTCAAAGATCCTGTAAGAGCCAGGATTTTAAATCCTAGAATTGATAAAAAAGATAGACTTGCCCCTGATGACCTTGCCTATATCAAAGGACAAATTACATAGAAGGGTAGACCCAATGGTACTGGGACCTGGGTATTCAATGTTACAGGGAACGGAGTCCCAGTAAGTGCTCTTCTTGATCAACACAGAAATACTTTATGCTGTTCTATGTAAAACTAATTACACGATTTTCGTGAGTGATGTTATTTATTCACATCCTCATCCAATTACATTTATGCAATGGCGTATTCAATATATATAGATAAACAATGTGCCCAGAGAAAGGCAGGGATAGAGGTGGGGTAGGTGTTTGTGAGGATTGGGGTTAAGTGAAAACTTTCAAAGGTCAAATGTGGTCACAAGATGAATAGTTGACATCACATAAGCATGTTTCTTAGAGCCACATAGACAACATTTGTAGATCTTCCCCATATGCTTAAACACAGTAACAATAATCTGTTGTTCATGGGTAGGTGTAGAAGTAAAAGTTGGCGTTTCGACCGCCGAATGGCGTACGTTGAGTTCCACCTTACTATGCTGTCTTCAGGACTAGAACGTGAAGTGGGGTGGGGAGGGGCACCGGAAAGCCACCATCCGTGTTGGGGCAGAATCAATAAAAGAAGTTTGGGCTCATAGGCTCCTACTATCAGGCCAATTGTTATAACCTCAGATATTGTTGTTTTATTTTTAGAACCAACCGTTATAAAAAAATATACTGTTCGAGGCATGTGGGCTGCTGAATTCATATCTTAGCATAGATCGCCGCCTAGTGTTGGGTCCGGATGTTTGCACCTTGTTGTCTTGGAAGAGTCTTCGAAGTATCACGAGATAGGTGACTCCTCCCCTGGACTACAGTGCGCATGGGCATCTTCTCCATCTTCAGATTGTTTTTCTCCGCCATTGGGTTCGGATGCACTTCGACAACTCCAACTTCGGGACCGAAGTTTTCCTAATTTCTAAGGCCAAAAACCTCATAATTTCGACAGTATTGTTTCCGCTCGGTATCCCTCGACTCGACAACTGTTTCCATCCATCTCTGGTAGTCGACGCGGGCCGTTGGACCTTTTCGACGCCACGTGGGCCTCCAGCCGATGGAAAGGACCCTGTTAAAAAGATGCCCACAATGTCGATCCAAGTTTCCACATAGCGATAAGCATACAGTATGCAACACGTGCCTGTCTCCGGAGCACAATGAGGAAGACTGTCCAGCTTGTGCTCAGTTCCGGTCGAAGAAAACTATCCGAAACCGAAGAGCTGCTCGGCAAGAGATGCAGCAACAGGCACCTGAACCGGAAAACATTTTCGACGACTAACCTGAACTTCCAGAGGCAGCGGACTCCGACCTAGAGCTCGTCACAGTAGAAGACCAGTCAGACTCCGATGACATCCCACCGGGGGAAACCATGAGTACTAAAGCCCCTACCCTGCCTCCACCTCAAGAGAAGGCTCCGGTCAAAGCATCGCCAAGAGGCCTTAGCCGGGACCGAAACACTGCTTCAGAAGCCCTGCCTTCTTGCTCGGCTCCGAAGACCATTACAAAGCCTTCCGGTACCCCTGGACCGAGCAAGACTCTTCCCAAAAAGAGCGTAGACTCCGACGGCCGCACAGCCAAAAACGGGCCCGACACTAAAAAAGTTGTTGAACCGAAAAACGCCGACCAACCAAAAAAGGTTGTCGATCCGAAAAAGACTGTCGACCAGAAAAAGGGCGTCGATCCAAAGAAAACTATCGACCCAAAGAAGAGCATCGATCCAAAAAAGACCGTCGACCCAAAGGTCATCGACCCAAAAAAAGGAATCAACCCGAACAAATTTGTCGATCTGAACACTGCCTCCGAGCCGGAAAAGGCAGTCGAACCGGAAAAGGCAGTCGAACCGGAAAAGGCAGTCGAACCGGAAAAGGCAGTCGAACCGGAAAAGGCAGTCGAACCGGAAAAGGCAGTCAAACCGGAAAAGGCAGTCAAACCGGAAAAGGCAGTCAAACCGGAAAAACACATTGCGCCGAAAAAGGCTGTCGACCCGAAAAAGACCGTCTAACATAAGAAGTTCGTCAAGTCGAACAAGGCCGTCGAGCCGAAAACAGCTGTTGAGCCGACAAGACGTCGAGCCGAAAAAAGCTCAAGACAACAAGAAAAACAGGCAAACAAGTGACCGATCCAAAAACATCGGCGCCGAAGCCACGGACAGTGGAAGAAGAACTCTTTCATCCTGATCCACTGAGCCCAGACCAAAATAGACTGTATATAGAACCTGATACAGGACATATAACAGTTTACAATAAGAACAAGAAGACTGGACCCTGAGGCTCCTTCTCCTATTCCTCCTAAGAAAAAGGACTTTGGGACATCCCTTTCTAGACCTTTTACACCTCCTCCTTTCACTCTTGACATGCCTTATGTTCTATATTCACCTACACCTCCACATTATGAGGGAGAAGACATGGGTGAAGACCCTCATCAGGACTTTATAGACCCTGATGATCCTGGAAACCAAGATCACACATGGGACGATCAGAATGACCCTAATGACCCATATGATACACAACCCATACCAGATCCCTCTACTTATCCCACAAAACCATCCCCTACTGACGGCACGGTTGCTTTTAACCAGCTAGTTGACAGAGCAGCTCAGTATCATGGTGTAAGCATGCACACTGACCCTGTAGAGGAGGATTTCCTATTTAATACCTTCCCAACATCAGAGAAGAGTATACGTACACTCCCTATGCTAAAGGGAGTACTTAAGCACGCACCACACATCTTTAAAGACCCAGCCAGAGCGCGTGTCCTCAATCCAAGAATTGAAAAGAAATCTAAACCAGCCCCTACAGACCCCTCTTATATCAAGTCTCAATTACCACTAGACCCTATAGTTGTTTCTAATGCCAGAAAGAGAGCAAACTCTCAAACAGGTGATGTCCCCCCTCCTGACAAGTAGTCCAAGATCTTAAAAGCCTCAGGAAAGAGAGTGGCCTCTCAGACAGCAAATACCTGGAGATTTGCAAATACACAAGCTCTCCTAGCACGCTATGACAGAGCACACTATGATGAACTGGAGGGATTACTGCAACACCTGCCAGAACCCTATAAGGCAAAGGCTAATGATCTAATTCAAGAAGGGAAATTCATCACTAACGCATCTATAAAATGCGCCCTTGATGCAGTCGATGCAGCTGCTAGGTCTGTCAACAATAGTGTGTTGCTACGCCGGCATGCCTGGCTACGCATCTCAGGTTTTAAAAATGAAGTACAGTGTACCATCCTTAACCAACCCATTAATCAGGATTTCTTGTTTGGCCCAGCAGTTGATACCATCTTAGAAAAGATGAAAAAAGATACTGACACCGCAAATTCCATGGGTGCACTTCAATTTGAACTGCCATGGGGCTCCTTTCGCCGCTCCTCTTTTCGAGGCTCAGGCAGAGGCAGCACATCACAAACCTCTTCATCATTTAAAACAAATACCCAAGGCACCTTTAATAAAGGCTCCAACAGAGGAGGTGATAGAGTAAATAATAACAAAAGCAGAGGACGTGGTGGTAATAACCAGAGCCTCCACCACCACCAAACAATGACTTGTTCACACTCTCTCCAGACCACTTAACACTAGTCTGAGGAAGACTTACACAATTCCTACCAATCTGGAATGCCATTACCACAGACACTAGCATATTACTACGCCGGCATGCGTGGCTACGCATTTCCGGATTTAAGAATGAAGTGTAATCCACCATCGTCAACCAGCCAGTTAACTAAGATTTCTTGTTTGGCCCTGCAGTAGTCACCATCTTAGAAAAGATGAAAAAAGATACTGATACTTATAAGTCTATGGGCACACTTCAGTTTCAACAATCTAGGAGTTCCTTTTGCTGCTCCTCCTTTCGAGGTTCAGGTAGAGGCAATACATCCCAAACTTCCTCTACATTCTAAAGTAATACTCAGCGCACCTTTAATAAAGGCTCCAACAGTGGAGGTTGTAGAGGCAACAATAACAATCGCAGAGGACGTGGCGGCAACAACACCAGAGCTTCCACCGCCACCAAACAGTGACTTGTTCACACTCCCCCCAGACCACTCAACACCAGTGTGAGGCAGAATAACACAATTCCTACCAGTCTGAAACGCAATTACCACAGACAGGTGGGTGAGACAAATTATCTAGAATGGTTACTGCCTGGAACTCACCTCTACTTCACCCAACATACCACCTAAACACCATACAATGTTCAAAGATCACATCACACTGTTACAACAAGAGGTGCTATCCATTCTAGAAAAAGGAGCCATAGAGCCAGTCCCTTTTTAACACCAGGGCACAGGAGTATACTCTCTATACTTCCTTATTCCCCAAAAAGACGGGTCCCTCAGACCAAGATTGTACCTCAGACCTCTGAACCAATATATACTTTCAGAGCATTTCCATATGATCACTCTACAACAAGTACTCCCGCTACTCCGGCAAGGCGACTTTCTCGCTACATTAGACCTCAAGGATGCAAATTTTCACATACCTATACATCCAGCTCACAGGAAATACCTCAGGTTTACAATAGAGGGTCGCCACTATCAATTCAAGTTCTTCCCTTCGGGGTAACTACAGCACCAAGGGTTTTTACAAAATGCCTAGCAGTAGTAGCAGCACACTTCAGAAGGCAGCACATCCATGTGTTCCCCTACCTGGACGATTGGCTCATAAAAGCCAACTCGTACGTACAGTGTTCAAACCATACGTCTCAAACTATCCAGCTACTGCACAGTCTGGGATTTTCCATAAATTACCCAAAATCACATCTGCAGCACTCCCACATACAACAATATCTGGGAGCAACAATAGATACCTCAGTGGCGAAGGCATATCCAAATGTAGCCAGGATATCCAACATATAGTCTCTCATTCAAAGATTTCAGCCACAACTCTCCCTGCCAGCTCGAGTGTTCATGCAGCTTATAGGCATGATGGCCTCCTGCATATTCATTGTCCCTCATACCCGACTTCAAATGCGTCTGTTGCAGGAAAGCCTAGCACGGCAGTGGAACCAAGCTCCAGGACAACTAAAAGACCTAATGTTGGTAGACAGTCGCACTTACAACTCTCTGCAGTGGTGGAACCTACAAAACCTTTCCAAGGGGCGACTGTTCCAAGAGCCGGTTCCACAAGTAGTATGAACAGCGGACGCATCACTGACAGGTTGGGGAGCCCACCTCCTTCAATACACAGTCCAAGGTCTCTGGACAGTCAAACAAAATACACTGCATATAAACCACTTAGAGTTACTAGCAGTATTTCTAGCAATGAAAGCCTTTCAGAAATACTTGTACAAAAAGGCTGTGTTTATCCGGACGGACAACATGACAGGCATGTACTACATCCAAAAACAGGGAGGGACACACTCTCCGCTGCTCTCTCACCTAGCACAGAGCATATGGAGGTGGGCAATACCAAAAAACATCTTTCTCCTGGCAGAACACCTCCCAGGAATAGACAATCCGATCGCAGATATACTAAGCTGACACAGCCAACAAATACACGAATGAGAGAATCACCCTCAAGTTCTCCAACATTCTTCAAAAAATGGAAACATCCAGAAATAGATCTGTTTGCCACAAAAGAAAACTCAAAATGCCAGTCCTTTGCCGCCAGGTTCCCACACCCGTTGTCACAAGGCAATGCGATATGGATGAACTTGTCAGACAGATTTGCGTACGCTTTTCCGCCAACCCCACTGATTCCATTAGTGGCACGCACACTAAGGCAACAGTCACTCACAATGATCCTGGTCGCTCCCACATGGGCAAGACAGCCATGGTACACGACCCTCCTAGAACTCAGTAGTTCCGCACCAAAGACTACGCCTGTCGCCACAATTGCTAATCAGGCACCCAGATCCCAATCAGATGAACCTAGCGATCTGGCTCTTGAAGTCTTAGAGTTCGGATACCTTAACTTGCCTCCAGACTGCATGAACATTATCAAGGAAGCAAGGCGCCACACTACCAGAGCATGCTACGCAGCTAAATGGAAAAGATTTGTAATCTATTGTAATAATAACCAAATCAATCCATTAGATGCCTCCATCCAAAACATAATCTGTTACTTGCTACATCTTCAAAGATGTAATCTGGCATACCCACCAATAAGGCTACACCTTGCTGCCATAGCAGCATATCTTCAAAACAGGCATCACGTGTCCCTGTTCAGAATACCACCTATCAAAGCATTTGTGAAAGGACTTAAAAGAATTATCCCTCCGAAGCACCCACCTTCGCCAGTCTGGAACTTAAACGTAGTACTAACCAGACTCATGGGGCCACCTTTCGAACCACTCCATTCATGTGAACTACAATTCTTAACATGGAAGGTGGCATTTTTAATTGCCATTATTTATTTATTTTTATTTATTTGCGGGTTTGTAACGTGCTAGAATCGACTCCGTACGGAGTATCTCTGCTCACAGAAAAACAGACAAAATAAACCAGAAGCAACATTGTAAGCAGGCAGTTTGACATAATCAATGGATGAGTAAATTAATAAATAAATTAGTTCTGGAACAGAAACGTTTTAAGTTTTTTTCTAAAACTTAGATGTTCTGCGCATTGCCTGAGCGCGAGAGGAAGCTTATTCCACAGAGTGGGCCCGACGATGGACAAAGCCTTGCCGCCTTGTCTGGCCTTCCTCGTGGCTGGCACTCCGTAGAAGCTGGCTACTTGACCTCCGAGACCGGACAGGGTTTTATGGGATAAATTTATGCGTCCAGTCGGATGGCCCTAGTCCATTTAGGCTCTTATGAATTAAGCAGCACATTTTGAACTTAACCCTGTTTCGAACCGAAAGCCAATGTAGTTTGTCCAGGAGGGGTTTAGATGGTGATCTGGGCGGACGTTTATACCAGCCTCGCCGCAGTGTTTTGCACCACCTGGAGTTTTGCTATTGTTCGAGGCATGTGGGCTGCTGAATTCATATCTGTGCATAGATCGCCGCCTAGTGTTGGGTCCGGATGATTGCACATTGTTGTCCTGGAAGAGTCTTCGAAGTATCACGAGATAGGTGGCTCCTCCCCTGGACTACAGTGCGCATGGGCATCGACTCCATCCTCAGATTGTTTTTTTCCGCCATTGGGTTCGGATGTCTTTAATTCCCTCTTGTCGGAATCGATAGTAAACTTTCTTGAGACCAAAAGTTCTTTAGGCTAATACGTCGGTATTGTCTTGCGTTCGGCATTGCCTCTTCTAGCTCGGTTCCCAGCCGGATTCTCTACTCCCACGTGCTCTCGGTGCGGAAGGCCCAGTCGACGCTCCAGACCTATCGACCGTCCATCATGGACCGAAGTCCATTCAAGAGATGTCCGGTCTGCAACTCAAAGTATCCCTTCATCGACGTCCACCCGGTGTGCAACAAGTGTCTGTCGCCGGACCACGATGAGGACAAGTGTATGGCTTGTTCACGCTTCAGGTCCAAGAAGACGCTTAAGCTTCGAAGAGCTGCGCGCCAGGAGGCCCAGCAAGCTGCACCGGCGCCTGTGGACATCTTCGATGCAGGGAATGTCGAGGACGAATCTATCCAGGACATTTCTGAGTCAAACCCCGCGTCGGACGTCAACTATGACTACGACGCGGATGCTGAGATGTTCGAGGGCGAAGAAGTAGTCGACGAGGTCGGGGACGACGACGGGGCTCTCGGGGCCATGGAGGATAGCTCGGATGAGGAGCTTCCTCAAACTGACTCTGGGGCCGTGCCAATTTATAAGGCCCATGTCGAGGGATCGCCTTCGGGCCTTACCCAAGATCTCGCTATGGGTTCTACGGCCCGCCTTCGGGCTCGGCCACGGACATTGCTGCTGAGCCACTCCCTGGCAAAACGAAACCGAAACCGAAACCTACGGTCTCGACGCCAGATACTGCGCAGGTGCCAGCCTCGAAACCGAAAGTGTGCATCGCTTTGGTCGGCTTCAAGGCCTCGGAGGCTTCGGCGCCGAAGGTGGCTGTTGAACCGAAGGCTCAAGTCAAGGGCGTCGAGACGAAGTCTGCTGCGCCGAAGACTAAAGTGAAGGTGGTCGAGCCGGGCGCGTCAGCACCGAAGGCGGTCGACACCGGCAAAAGCCTTGGCGACCTGAAGAAGACTGTCAGCGAGCCGAAGAAAACTCTTGGTGACCCGAAGAAGCGGCTGGATGACCCGAAGGTCCTCACAACCCCGCGTCCGCAGGACAAGGCCAAGGGCACTGTGCCCCGAGAGTCGACTCCGAAAGTGACCTCGAAGGATTCCATTGAACCTGCGTGCCCATCCGCCACGTTCACCAATAAGGTGACGGACTCCCTGCAGCGCATCAGGTACGGCACCGCGTCGGTCAGTCCGAAGGATCCTCCGCCTGCGAAACCTGTGGAGAAACCACTTAAGGCGTCCACGCCCATCCACTTCACGTTGCCGCCGAAGACGGCGCCGAAGGCCTTCGCTCCTAAGGCTGTGGCCGGCGTGCCCGAAAAGGTCTCATCGGCGCCGAAGGCGTCATCGGTGGTCCCCGGCCCGCGACCTCGACGACCTTCGGGGGACGAGCGTCAGGAACACTTCATTGACGCCGAAACGGGCAAGCTTTCCCTCCTCAAGCGGAAAATCGCCCCAGAACGCCCACTGGAGTCTTACAAGATCCCTCTCAAAAGAAGGACTCTGCTTGCTCTCCCGTCTTGGTGGAACCACTTTCTCCACAGACTCATAATGTTTCGCCCACTTACTCGGATGTGGACGCTGGTGAGGGGATGATGAGGATGAATACAGTTATCCTGTCTATACAGACCCTGAGGATACCAATGAACCCTGGGCAGCTGGTGGTGACCCTGGGGATCCTCAATCAGGACAAGACCCTCAACTTTTTTCTGCTAAAATGTCCCCTACAGAAGACTCTGCAGCTTTCAATGCTCTAAATGAGCGGTCAGCTAACAATCACAACGTCCAGCTACATACTGACCCTGTGGATGTCGATTTCCTTTTTGACACCTTTTCAGTCTCAGAAAAAACTGTTAAGACTCTGCCTATGCTGAAAGGTGTTTTAAAGCATGCTGCTGAGATCTTTAAATAACCTACCAGGGCAAGGATGATAAACCCTAGGATTGACAAAAAAGACAAGTTGGCGCCTACTGATCCTACCTACATCAAAGGACAGTTGCCTCTGGACTCCCTTGTCATCTCGAATGCCCGGAAGAGGGCTAATTCTCAGACTACGGGTGATGCTCCTCTCTCAGACAAAGAATCCAAGGTCTTTGAGGCTTCGGGGAAGAGGGTAGCAGCACAGGCAGCCAACACCTGGCGCATTTCTAACACACAAGCGCTTCTGGCGCGCTATGACAGGGCGCACTACGACAAACTGGAGATCCTGTTGCAGCACCTGCCTGATGAATACAAGGAGGCGGCTGAGATGCTGATTCAGGAAGGGAAGCTAATCTCTAACGCTTCAATTAAGTGCGCTCTGGACGCAGCTGATACCGCTGCCAGAGCTATAAACACTAGTGTTATGCTACGGCGACATGCCTGGCTGAGAATCTCTGGATTTAAGCCAGAAATCCAAACCACCATCCTTAACCATACAGTCAACCCAGATCACCTGTTTGGCCCAGAGGTTGACACCACCCTAGAAAAGATAAAAAAGGACACTGAGACTGCAAAATCCATGGGTGCCTTACAGTCCCAGCAGTTTCGGGGTGGGTCTTTTCGTCGCTCCAGCACTAGAGGCGTTTCCAGGGGCCAGCTCTCCCAGTCCATGCAGTTCTACAAGGGCAACCCTCAGACCACTTACACCAACAAGAGTCGAGGTGGAGGACGTGGAAACAGCTCCAGATCCTCTACCACCAGCAAACAGTGACGCCTTGTCACTGCCCCCCGACCACACACCGGTCGGGGGGGAGACTCCAGCAGTTCCTGCCCGTCTGGAAGTCCACCACCACGGACAGGTGGGTCAGAAAACTTATCCAATACGGTTATTGTCTGGAGTTAACATCCACTCCACCCAACATGCCCCCAAGACACCGTCCTATGTCGGACGAGCACTTGCACTTATTGCAGCAGGAGGTCACCGTCATGCTGCAGAAAGGAGCAATAGAGCTCGTGCCAGTGCAGGAAAGAGGCACAGGGGTCTACTCCCTATACTTCTTAATACCAAAAAAGGACGGGTCCCTCAGGCCCATCCTGGACCTCAGGCCACTCAACTACTACATCCTGTCGGAGCACTTCCAAATGCTGACCCTGCAGCAAGTGCTCCCGTTGCTCAGTCAGGGGGAGTTTCTCGCAACTTTAGACCTAAAGGATACGTACTTTCACATTCCACTGCACCCATCACACAGGAAATACCTCTGGTTCGCCATACAAAACCAGCACTACCAGTTCAAGGTTTTGCCTTTCGGTGTCACCACGGCACCCAGGGTGTTCACAAAGTGCCTGGCGACAGTGGCGGCGCATCTCAGGAGACGGAACATCCACGTCTACCCTTATCTGGACGACTGGCTCATCCAAGCAAAGTCAGCCCAGCAGTTTGCCGCCCACATGTCCCACACCATTCACCTCCTGCACGATCTGGGATTCTCACTGAATTACCCAAAATCCCACCTCCAGCCGCCCACATACGGCAGAATCTGGGTGCGACCATAAACACTCTGGCGGCCACAACACAGCCGAATTCAGTGAGTCAGCAGCATTCAATCGCTGATACAAAAATTCAGACCTCAACACTCGCTTCCAGCCAGAGTGTTCATGCAGTTGATAGGCATGATGGCCTCCTGCATTTCCATAGTCCCGCACGCAACACTACATATGCGCCCGCTTCAGAAGTGCGCGTCAGTGGACTCAGGCTCACGGGCAGTTGAAAGACCTAGCGTTGGTGAGCGGTCGGGCATACAACTCTCTGCATTGGTGGAATCCACTAAATCTTTGCAAGGGCCGACCGTTCCAAGAGCCTGTGCCACAGATCATCCTGACAACGGACTCCTCTCTCCAGGGATGGGGAGCTCATGTACTCCATTACACTGTGCAGGGACTATGGACGCAACAGCAACGATCAATGTTCTCGAACTGATGGCTATCTTCATGACACTCAAAGCCTTCAAAGTACATCTGTGCAACAAGGTTGTGTTGATCCGGACGGAAAACATGACAGCCATGTACTACATTCAAAAGCAGGGAGGAACACACTCTCCGCAGCTGTCTCATCTGGCTCAGAGCATGTGGAAGTGGGCCATTCAGAGGAACATCTTCCTCATGGCAGAACACCTCCCGGGCAAAGACAATCAGATGGCGGACCTGCTCAGCAGGCACAGCCACCAAATGCACGAGTGGGAGATACATCCATCAGTACTCCAACCGTACTTCCAAAGGTGGGGCCATCCAGAGATAGACCTGTTCGCCACAAGGGAGAACGCAAAATGCCAAAGCTTCGCCGCCAGGTTCCCACACCCACAGTCGCAGGGCAATGCTATATGGATGAACTGGTCAGGCAAATTTGCGTACGCTTTTCCCCCAGCACCTCTGATACCGCTGGTGGCACGCAAGCTCAGGCAGCACTCGATGACTCTCATCCTGGTTGCTCCAACGTGGGCTCGCCAACCATGGTACACCACGTTTCTAGAACTGTCCGTGGTACTGCATCAGAGGCTACGTCTCACACCCAGCCTTCTGACGCAGAGCCATGGCGACATTCAGCATCCAGATCCGCAACAGCTCAACCTGGCGATCTGGCTCCTGAAGTCTTAGAGTTTGGCTACCTGCACTTACCTTCTGACTGTATGGACATCATTCGGGAGGCAAGGAAGCCCACCACCAGAGCATGCTATGCGGCGAAATGGAAGCGGTTTGTCATTTATTGTGCAGACCACAACATTAACCCGCTAGATGCGTCTATTCAGAATATCATCTGTTACCTTTTCCATCTGTACAAATGTAATCTGGCCTATGATTCCATTCGCATACATCTATCTGTGATGGCCGCTTATCTCCAGAATAGGCAGCACCTCTCACTCTTCAGAGTGCCTGCCATTAAGGCCTTTCTAGAAGGACTCAAACGAGTCATTCCTCCGCGGACTCCACCAGCTCCGGAGTGGAACCTCGATGTGGTCCTCACCCGGCTGATGGGTCCTCCCTTTGAACCACTGCATTCCTGCGAGATTCAATTCTTGACGTGGAAAGTGGCTTTCCTCATAGCGATTACATCGCTACGGCGAGTTAGTGAACTGCAAGCCCTCACTATCCAAGAGCCATTTATTCAAATTCATTCTAACAGGGTAGTGCTTTGCACTAACCCTAAATTCCTTCCTAAGGTCGTGTCTCAATTCCATATCAACCAGACTATTGAATCGCCTGTTTTCTTCCAAAATCCTGAGTCATTGGCGGAGAGAATGCTACACACCCTTGACGTCAAAAGGGTCCTGATGTATTACATCGACAGGACCAAAGATTTTAGGAAGACTAAGCAACTCTTTGTTGCCTTTGCACCACACCACAAAGGTAACCCTATTTCCAAGGCTGGTATTGCTAGGTGGATCGTTAAATTTATCCAGATCTGCTATCTGAAAGCCAAACGTATTCTCCCCATTCCAACGAGGGCCCACTCCACCAGAAAGTTGGGGGCCTCTATGGCATTCCTTGGAAACATTCCTTTGGAAGACATATGTAGAGCAGCCACATGGTCTACCACACACACATTTACAAAGCATTATTGTGTTGATGTGCACTCCAAACAGCAGGCAGCTGTAGGGCAGGCTGTTCTCAAAACACTTTTCCAAACTGCTGCAGCTGGCACGGGCGGCCGCCGTTAATCGAGGGACTGCTATGTATTCTATGCACAGATATGAATTCAGCAGCCCACATGCCTCGAACCGAATATGCTACTTACCAGTATACATCTGTTTTTGGCATGTAGGGCTGCTGACATTCATATCGCCCGCCCTCCTCCCCGGCGCCCGTAGCAGCTGCAGAATTCACACATACTTCTAGCATGGTCATCATTCACTTAGTTTCACTCCATCTTGGCCACAATGGCTAAAAACAATCTGAGGATGGAGTCGATGCCCATGCGCACTGTAGTCCAGGGGAGGAGCCACCTATCTCGTGATACTTGGAAGACTCTTCCAGGACAACAATGTGCAATCATCCGGACCCAACACTAGGCGGCGATCTATGCACAGATATGAATGTCAGCAGCCCTACATGCCAAGAGCAGATGCATACTGGTAAGTAGCATATTCGACACCCTCGTTGGCTGACAGCAGGAGTCAGTTACAATAATCCAAACGGCTCAATACTAGGGCCTGCACCAAGGTTTGTCTGGTAGAGTCCGGTAACAGAGGAAAGACTTTTCGTAAAAGACCAATGACATGGAAGCATGAGCCCACTACCCAGTTGCCGTGCTGTTTAAGAGAGAGCTCACGGTCAAGGCGTACCCCTAGATTTTTTATGACCTGTTTAGGTTCTGGGACTGGGCCAAGATCTTGCGGCCACCAGTCCGGTGTCTACATGATCCTAGCCTCCCCAAAAAGCATGACTTCCATCTTGCCTAAGTTACATTGGAGATAGTTGGATGACATCTTCTTAGCCACAGCTTTCATGCCCTCGGAAAAGGACGTCCTCACTTCGTCAGAGAGACTCTTGAAAGGAAACAGGAACTGAGTATCATCCGCGTAGGAAACTGGGATGAACCCAAACTTTCTCAAAATTCTAGCCAGGGGGGCCACGTAGATGTTGAAAAGAGTAGGGCTCAAACAAGAGCCCTGTGGCACCCCCTTGGTGATCTTAGTCTCTGCCGATCGAAATGAGCCCATGCTAACAGCTTGGGTACGGTTCGATAAAAAAAATCCTTAACCAGGCCTGTGCTGTGCTCTCAATGCCGATCTTGGCCAGTCGTTCGATCAAGATTTTATGAGATATCGTGTCGAACGCTGCCGACAGGTCTAATAGTACCAGGATAACAGAATAACCTCTGTCCAGGTACATATGAAGGTCATCTGTCACCGACTATAAAGCAGACTCGGTGCTATGTTTTGGTCTAAAGCCAAATTGGGAGCAATCTAGCCTGCCAGCCTGTTCAATATAATTTGATAAGTGCCTACTTACATGATTCTCTATAAGCTTACCCATAAAAGGAAGCAGGGATATGGGTCTGAGATTAGACTTGTCAGTCCAGGGAATAGTGGAATTTTTCCTGATAGGTCTGACCAATGCTTTTTTCCATTCCCCAGGAACCTGTCCTTCCATCAATGAGAGAATCACGAGGCACTGGAGCCCTGGGCTCAGTGTGTTACCTACCACCTGCATAATTCTGGCCGGGATAGAATCTGAAGGGCTACCACTCTTAATCTGGCATACAGAGCATTCAACCCCTACCAGAGAGATTGAGGGGGGGGAGATATCCAGAGTCATAGAGCCTGGTTCTTCTTCATCACCCAGGGGCAAAAATGTCCCTCCTACGGAAGATCGATTCGCATTGGTGATGTGATCATGTATCCTGTCTGTCTTATTAGTAAAGAACTAAGCGACTTCATCACACAATTGCTGCGAGGATAGTTATGGGGTTTCGCACGCTACTGGTTTCACAAAGGACTGCAGGATTTGATATAGAACTCTGGGGGTGGTACCCGCAGCTGAGAGTAGGGACTCTATATGAATTTTTCGAGAACGTTGGATGTCTTTGTGATAGGTTGTAAGGGCCGCCCAGTAG
This sequence comes from Lissotriton vulgaris, assembly GCF_964263255.1. Classification (NCBI taxonomy): domain Eukaryota; kingdom Metazoa; phylum Chordata; class Amphibia; order Caudata; family Salamandridae; genus Lissotriton; species Lissotriton vulgaris. Next base: position 819,998,499 of record NC_141685.1, on the reverse strand, counting down.
TGGTTCTTGTCAGCTTCATTGTGGGTAGTTCTCCACACCTTTTCCAGCTTTCTGGCCGATTGTTTAAGAGATCTTAGATGTTCCGAAAACCATACTTCCTGTTTGTGCTGGACGTGGTTTGAACACAAATTGGGGGCCAGGTAACTCCTTTTGATAAAAGATATGAATGTCAGCAGCCCTACATGCCAAGAACAGATGCATACTGCTAAGTAGCATTTTCCTTTCTAGTTATGAGTACTCTCATGTAAATACTTTGCAAAGGAGCCATATAGGTTGTGCACACAATAATTACAGTATAGATAGTAAGCAACACAGTTCTGAATCACACTCTAGCATTGAGCTCAGTGTGGTTTTCACAGATAAGTACAGGTGATTACTATATGGATTACTTTGGTAGGTCCAGGACTAAATCCTAGAGTCAGTCCTGGTGTCTAAGGTGAAACCAGATTATCAAAAACGGTTTAGTTACTGTAGTGAATTTTCATGAATATAAAGCTGTTTTAAAAGTTCACACTAAAAAACTTTTCAATGGAAGAAAATTGAGGTTGCAGGTTAAGTACGATTGCGTTACTTTTGTAACCCAGCACTAGTCTCCTAGGGCCAGCACTGGGAGCTTAACCCAAAACAGGTAGGTAATTGTGTTTCAGTATTTCGTACGATTTTTAAAGAATATTTCCAGGTTTCAAAAGTAGACAGAAGAAATGTCATAGAAAAGCAGACAATGGGTTCCTATGGAGAAAAATGCAGATTACTAGTAACCCCGCTAGGGATTACTTTGGCGGTTCCGTACTAGGCTGAAAGGTACAGCACTGGCTTCTCCCCTGATCACACTTCGGAATTCGAACTTTGGCTGATTTTATGTGAATATTTTCAGGTTTCAAAACTTCACATTTAAAAAATTTTCGAGTCAAAATGAGTCAATGTTATCCAATGGCAGGTAAGTAAATTACCGGTTTCCAGGTGAGTGAAGTTAAGGTTCTGCGCATTGACTCAGGGGTCCCCCAGGGTCAGGTACGTACAGTTAGTTCACTCCCAGCGGCACTGGGGCGGCCGGGTGCAGAGGTGGGTAGGCCCAATGATATCCAATGAGGGAAGGGTTGGATGGCTAGCTGGCTAGCAGGCCACGGGGCTGTGGGAGCTGGGCTCCTGGTCACTTGCTCAGGGCAAGGGGGGGGGGGGGGGGTAGGATCAAACACAGGAGTCACAGCCAGCAGCACTCGGGCGGCTGGGTGCAGGGTGCTTTTGAGCCGTCGGGTGCTCAATGTTATCCAATGGGAAAGGTAAAAAAGGAACAAAGGCTGCAGGCTCGGGGGGTGAAGACTCTCCAGGGGCGACCAGCACTTCAAGTGGTAAGTTGGGATCTTGGAGTACAGGTAGGTACCCCAAAGGGCGGCACAGGGGGCTGTAGGGTACCGGGTGCATGGGTGTCGGAAAAGCTTACCCTCTGCTGGTCTTGGTTGGGGTGGCCCCTGGTTCTGAGTCTGCAGGCGTCGGCTGGTTCGTCGAGGAGGGTTTTTGGGCACTGGGCTTCGGGTCCCAGTCGCCGGGGGGACGTCCTCGTGGTCTTGGTTCGGGTTGGCCCGGGCTCGGCTGGTGCAGAGTGGGCTGGTCTGGAGCTTCCTGGTAGGCACCAAGTGGGTTGTTGCAGCAGAGCCTCTGCTGATGGGGGTCCCAATCTTCAAGAGGGTCAAGGCTGGCAGGTCCTCTGGGTTTCCCAAGGTTGCTGTCCGTGAGGGTCGCCGGGTTTAGGCAGGAGCAGGTTCCAGGATCAACAGGCCGGTAGGGTTGGGGCCAAGTCAGTTGTTGTTGTCCTGTTAGCAGTTGCACGGCGGGTCTTCTTCTTCTTGATCTTCTTTCTTCTTTTTGGTATCGGAATCTGAGGAAGGAAGGTTCAGGGAGCCCCTAAATACTAAATGTAGGGGCGTTACAGGTAGGGCAAGGACAGGGACCAATGGGTCCCTGTCCTGGGGTGAGTACACCCCCTAGCCTGCTCCTCTCCTGTGGGAGGGGGGCAGGAGCCTACCTGAGATTGGGCAGGGTGCCCCATCTACAAGATGGCCGGGGCCCGCCGTCGTGCTTAGCCTAGTCTCCCCCACCTGAGGGGTGGGGTTGGCATAGGCTGGCACACCCCCCCTTACTGACGTAGTTTTTCCTTCCAGTTTTCAAGCCAGAGTGGGGGTCAGGACGGTTGGGGGCTGGTTGCTGGGTACAGCAAATGGTCTTGAGAAGCTCAGAGGCGGCTTGCCTTTGAAACATCCCCCTGCCCATCCTGGTGGAGGAGACTTAGCACCTCGCCCAGGATGTGCATTGTTCCTTTCTAGTTAGGAGTACCCATGTAAATACTTTGCAAAGGAGCAATATAGGTTGTGCACACAATAATTACAGTATAGATAGTAAGAAACACAGTTCTGAATCACACTCTAGCATTGAGCTCAATGGGTTTTTCACAGATAAGTACAGTTGATTATTATATGGATTACTTTGGTAGGTCCAGGACTAAATCCTAGAGTCAGTCCTGGGGTCTAAGCTGAAACCAGATTAGCAAAAACGGTTTAGTTACTGTAGTGAATTTTCATGAATATAAAGCGTTTTTAAAAGTTCACACTTAAAAAAATTTCATGTTGCAGGTAAAGTACGATTGTGTTACTTTTGTTACCCAGCCCTAGTCTCCTAGGGCCAGCACTGGGGGCTTAACCCAAAACAGGTAGGTAATTGTTTCAGTATTTCGTAAGATTTTTAAAGAATATTTCCAGGTTTCAAAAGTAGTCAGAAGACATTTCATAGAAAAGCAGACAATGGGTTCCTATGGAGAAAAATGCAGATTACTAGTAGGAGAGCGGGGGATCTCCTACCCAGGGGTCCAGCAACATGTCTGCTGTGTGGCAGCCTCTGCAGCCACTCAGCCAGACGTGGATTGTAAGTTCGGTTTTGCAGGGGGGCATCCCTAAGATGCCCTCTGGTGCATTTTACATGAAATCTCTCACTAGCATCCGTGTGGGTTTAATGTGCCGAGAAGTTTGGTACCAACTTTGTTTAGTTCAGTACCTAGGCACTTACCCTGCAAAGGCAGTGTGTGGGTACCAAGGCACAGGGCCCCTAAGGGTGGCACAATAATTGCTGCAGCCCTTAGGGGTCTTCTCTGGTCACCATGCCCTGGGCACCTAGGGTACCATTTACTAGGGGCTGATAGGTCGCCAGAGATGCCAATTGGGTTTTGTTTCAACACAGTTTTTAGGGAAGGAACACAGACACTGGGTACTTGGTTGGCAGGAGCCCAGGGCACACTCAGTCAAAGCACATCAGCAGTTCAGAAAAAAGTGGGGGCATACCAATGCAAGAAATATGGCACTTTCTCACACTGGGATCCTGGTCACTTGCTCAGGGCAAATGGGGAAGTAGGATAGGACAAAGGTTGCACTCCCAGAGGCACTCGGGCGGCAGGGTGCAGAGTGCTTTTGAGCCGTCGGGCGCTCAATGTTATTCAATGAGGATCTTGAAAAGGGAACAAAGGCTGCAGGCTCGGGGACGGTGAATCTTCAGCGACCAACACTTCGAGGGGTAAGTTGGGATATTCAAGGATAGGTAGGCACCCAGGAGTTGGGCACAGGGGGCCGTGGGGCGCCGGGTGCAGGGGTGTCTTTTGAGGTCGGGAAATCTTACCCCCTGCTGGTCGCGGTCAGAGGGGTCCTTTGTCCTGAGGCAGCAGGCGTCGTCGGGTCGTTGAAGAGGGTCCTTGGGCACTGGATTCCAGGTCAGAATCGCCAGGGGAACATCCTCTGGGTATTGATTCACTCTGGCACAGGCGAGGCTTGGCGGGTGCAGACTGTGCAGGGTTCGCGGTTCCGGGCTGATGCCAGGGCTTGTTACTTGCTTTGAGCAGTACCACTGCTCGTGGGAGACCCAGGTAGTCTAAGTCACAAGGCAGTCAGGTCCTCCGGGGTTTTTGAGGTTGCTGACCACTGGAGATGCCGGGGTTTAACAGGAGCAGGTTCGAGGGTCGAAAGGCCGGTAGTGCTGGGGCCAAATCAGTTGGTGTCTTCCTCTTTTTAGCAGCTGCCCGGCAGGTCTTCGTGTTCCTTGATCTTCTTTCTTGTTTCGTAATCTGGATCTGAGGAAGGAAGGTTCAGGGAGCCCCTAAATACCAAATTTAGGGGCGTTACAGGTAGGGCAAAGGCAGGGACCAATAGGTCCCTGGGGTGGGTATAACTCCTAGCCTGCTTCTCTCTTGTGGGAGGGGGGCAGGCGCCTAGCTGTGATTGGGCAGGGCTCCCCATCTTCAAGATGGCCGGAGACCTGGGTCGTGCTTCACCTAGTCTCCCCCACCTGAGGGGTGGGGTTGTCAAAGGATGTAGTTTTTCCCGCCAGTCTTCCCTCTAGAGTGGGGGTCAGAACTGGTGGGGGCCAGTTGCTAGGTACAGCAAATGGTCTGGAGAAGCTCACAGAGGCGGCATTCCTTTGAAGCTTCCCCCTCCCCATCATGTGTGAGAAGACCGAGCACCTCGCCCAGGATATGCATTGCTGCAGGCCCAGGAGAGCCGGGCTCTCCTACCCAGGGGTCCAGCAACATGTCTGCTGTGTGGCAGCCTCTCAGCCCAGACGTGGATTGTAGGTTAGGTTTTAAGGGGGCATCTCTAAGAGGCCCTCTGGTGCATTTTACATTAAATCCCACACTGGCATCAGTGCGCGTTTAATGTGCTGAGAAGTTTGGTACCAAACTTGTCAGTCTTCAGTGTACCTATTATGGTGCTGTGGAGTTCGTAATCACAATCTCCCAGCACCATATACTCTAAACTGAATCACTGCACTTACAGTGCCCAGGAATGGCCCTGGGTACTGTAGGGGCACAGGCCTCATGCACCTGTGCCCACACCTGTGGCATAGGGCACCCAGCTAGAGGGGTGACTAAAGTATGCCAGGGCAGTGGGTTCTGTGGGCATGGCACACAGGGATGTGTGCCATGTCCCCTCTTTGTTTAGTTCTGTACTTTGACACTAAGCCAGCAAAGGCAGTGTGTGGGTGTCAAGGTACAGGGCCCCTGAGGGTGGCACACTAAGTGCTGCAGTCCTCAGGGGTCTTCTCTGTTCACCATGCCCTGGGTACCATTTACATGGGGCTGACATGTGGCCAGAGATGCCAATTGGGATTTAGATTCAACACCGTTTTAGGGAAGGAACACAGGCCCTGGGTACCTGGTTGGCAGGAACCCAGGGCACACTCAGCCAACCCACATCAGCAGTTCAGAAAAAAGTGGGGGCATACCAAGGCAAGAAAGATGGCACTTTCTCACAACATAGAACAGCGTAAAGTATTTCTGCATTCATCAAGAAGCGCACTTACTGGGACCCCTTTCCCTACATCAAAGGACAGCTGCCTTTGGATTCACTAGTAGTGTCCAACGCTAGGAAGCGCACCAATTCACAAACCACAGGGGATGCACCACCCCTGATAAAGAATACAAATTACTAGAAGCATCGGGCAAAAGGGTAGCTGCGCAGGTGGCCAATCACTGGCGCATATCCAACACTCAAGCACTACTGGCTAGATATGATAGGGCTCACTATGACCAGTTGGAGACCCTATTACAGCATTTGCCTGACCAATACAAAAGTCAAGCAAATTACCTCATTCAAGAAGGTAAAATAATAACACATGCCTCAATTAAATGTGCCCTTGATGCAGCAGACACTGCTTCAAGATCCATTAATACTAGTGTACTGCTCAGACGACATGCCTGGCTACGCATTTCAGGCTTTAAGCAAGAGGTCCAGACAACCATTCTAAATCAGCCGTTCAATCAAGAACACCTCTTTGGACCGGCTGTGGGCACAACTTTTGAAAAACTTTAAAAAGATACAGAGACTGCAGAGTCCATGGGAGCATTACAGTCTTCACAAATATGTGTGATTCCTTTCGTTGCTCCTTTTATAGAAGAGCCTCTAAAAACATCAGTACAGATACCTCATCTTCATTAAAAACCACCACCCAAACATCCCCCAACAGAGGATATTGTAGAGGAGGTTAAAGAGGGAATAACAACAAAAGAAGAGGATGAGGTAACAATAACACTCATACCTCCCCTACTTCTATTCTAAACAGTGACTTCCCTCCACTCTCACCAGGCCATTCCACTCTGGTCAGGGGAAGATTATCACAGTTCCTACCTGTCTGGAACTCCATCACAACAGACAAGTGGGTAAGACAAATTATCCAATATGGTTACTGCCTGGAACTTACAGCTACCTCCCCCAAATATACCACCCAATCAGCGTCCCATGTCCACAGAACATCTTACACTTCTAAAACAAGAAGTTCTCTCACTGCTTCAAAATCAAGCCATAGAGCCAGTCCCCTTACTACATCAGGGAACAGGAGTTTACTCCCTATATTTCCTAATCCCCAAAAAGGATGGGACTCGAAGGCCAATACTCGATCTCAGACCCCTCAATCTGTACATACACTCGGACCACTTTCACATGATCACTCTCCAACACGTGCTTCCACTGCTCCAACAAGGAGACTTCCTTGCCACACTAGATCTCAAGGACGCCTACTTCCACATTCCCATACATCCGTCTCACAGGAAGTATCTAAGGTTTGTGGTGGACGGACAACACTATCAGTCACCACCCCACCCAGTGTGTTTACCAAATGCCTTGCAGTGGTAGCAGCACACCGTTACCAAAAGAGAGAGAGAGGACTAGGTAGCTAGTCCGTATCCCCAGGGTTTATATGTATATTCAATCAGGACTAGCCTATTTGTGAAGTGTTTTTGTTTGACTCAAAGCTGTATGGCGAGGTATAAACCATTAGGTTTGTTCATGAAGCCCTCACCTACCAACCTACTTAGTGGCATGCTTCATCATCTGGCCCACCCAACGACACCGAGTGTGTCCCGGGTGCGCTTCAACACCTGGATACAGCAGAGCAGGTATGTTGCTGAGTGTGCAGTGTGGTGACGTGAACTGTGAAAGTTGAAAGCTATACAGTGGTCCCAGTACCCGAGGGTTAATTAAACTTTAATAACTGGGCCTCCGTTAGCGTTAAAAAAGGCCAGTGGATGTGATAGGAGTATATATTAAGGCCTCCTGCATCCAGGTGTGGTTTACATGTTTCAGCCAGGCCTTTAAGTTTAAAACTGGCTTTCCTAAGGACCATTAAATAAGTGAAGGTGTAATCTTAAATTAAGTGAGTGTATTGATTGAAAAATGTGAAGCACTCTCTAAGGTGCTCTGTGTGCCAGGGGTATTCCCCCACAGAGCATCACTGGACATACAACATGTATGGCAATACAAACATACAGGGGAGAGTCTTAGCATGGTGGGCTTATATTCACAACACAATGTACATGCCGATTTATAAAGTGCTGTGTAGACGATAAAAAATGCGGCAAAAAATTTAACCATATTGGTGGTATGGTTAAAGTGAATGTTATCTGGATAAGCGTAAATATTTGTGGTGGGCTAGAAGACGTAAGCATCACACACAAATGAGTGGTAGGTACACGAAGGGAAAAGTATCATCACGCTGGCGTATTGCCGCAAATGCCCCAAGGAGTAGTCCGGCAGAGGTTTTGACCCTCGGAAAGATTAAGGGTCCAAGAGTAGTTAACCTGCAAAGAAGAAAAATGGCTTACCCTGGCTGTTGCTGAAGCGCTAATTACTCACGGTACTTGCGGTCGAGACCGGCGGCGAACCTGTTGTTCAGTAGCGGACCCCCGGAGAATGGCTAGAGGTCTGCTGCGGCCTTAAGAATTGCCCGGTTTCATTTGGATCACCTGTGGTTAGGGAGACACAGAAGAGAGATTGCCCTTGCTGTGTCATGCTTGTGCTGCGCCTGTGCGGGTGTGGTAGCGAGCATTTCAATGTTTGCGCATGCGCGGTTCAGTTAGGGCAGGGCCTGCGCAATTGAGTTAGGCGTTGCTCAGATAACAGTGCCGGCAATGTGCCGAGTCTATGCGGTTGTCTGCAGAAGGATGCCAGACATACTAAAGCTGGCAACTGGAACGTTTAAAAATAGGAACGTTTAGAGTTCCACTAGGAGTGGGAGTGACACGGGGGAGAGAAGTATTGGGAATCGGAGCGCATGGTGTCAGTGTCATTCAAAGTTGAGGCAAGGTGAAATACTGCCCCACATTTCCTGTGTCAGTAATAAGGGTTCATATTATAGTTTCAAAGAACTCCATTGCAATGGACTCGTTTAGACCATGTTGCTGTGTGGATAGCCGATTAATCCATCTTTGTACTTTAGTTAGGAGTGTCCTGTCATTGTCAAGTTGGTTGGCATCAAACTGCTCAATGACCGTCCAGGTTATATCATTGAGGGTGTGATTTTGTAAGAACTGATCTGTCAGTCTGCTGATGTTCTGTCTGCACCTGATGGTGCTCTTGTGTTCAACCACTCTAGTCCTGACCTTCCGGGTCGTCATGCCCACATAGCGGAGGCCGCAAGGGCATGTAATGAGGTACACCACGTTACTGGAATTACAGTTTGTGTGCTGGTGTATACGATTTGCTAGGTTCAAGATCAAGTGTTTTGTAGGTGGCACACGCTGCAATTATTACACGGGTAGTGGCCAGTGGCTCTTGGTAGTCCCGAGGTGTTAAGGACAGTGTTGTTTGGGACTGGCTTGTGGCCTTGTGGACACCAAATAGTCTTTTAAGTTATTTGCTCATTTGAATGCAAAGTGTGGGGTCTCCCAATCTCTGGTCCCTGAATTGATTATTCTCCAGTGTTTGCGGATAATACTCGAGACCCGATTTGAGGTTGGGTTATATGTGGTCACGCATTTCATTGGTGATAATTCAGGGTCTTCTATCACTGTTTCTAGAAGAGACTCCCTATGCTGGTTGCGTACCCTCTTGCTGGTTTTGGTAATAATTGCTCTTGGGTAGCCACACTCTTGCAATTTGTGTGATAGGGCAACTGATTGCTTTTTGTAGTCAGTTGGCTGCAGTTCCTGCGGATGCGCAGGAACTGTCCGAAAGGGAGGTTCTCTCTCTGGTCTGGGGTGGAAAGTGTCGAACCGTAGCTGGGAATTCCTTGCTGTTGGTTTGTAGTTGGGGGTGGTACGCAGGGTGCCTTGTTTTGTTGTGATGTTGAGGTCCAGGAATGCCAACTCGGTAGCGCTGGAGGTGCTATTGAATCTGAGGAAGGGGTCGGAGCTATTGGGCCAGGTAAGAAATGTAGTCAAGGTATCCTGTTATCCCTCCCAGATCACAAAGATGTCATCTATGTATCTGCGCCACGTTTTTATATTGTCAGAGTATGGGTTGGTGATTGACATTATGTGTTCCTGTTCAAAGTGGTGGACGTATAGTCCTGCCACGCTTGGGGCAAAAACACTGCCCATCGATGTTTCGTTGGTTTGCAGGTAGCAAGTGCCTTCATACTCTAAATAGTTCTCCTTGAGCACCAGGGCTGCACAGTCTAGACTGAAGTGCTTGGGTGTGTGATAAGTCCATGGAGTTTGCATGAGGACATAGTGTAGGACTTGGAATGTGGCATCTTGCGGGAGACTGGTATAGAGACCTTCTAGATCGAGTCCCACCATGAGTTGGGTGGTCTGGTCAAAGCTCTCATCCTTGATTGTGTGTAGGAGGTGCTTGGTGTCCTTAATGTAGGTGGGGGTTTGCTGGACCAGAGGGTTGAGGAAATGATTGCATTACCTAGACACGTTTCCAATAGCGAGTTGATCCCTGACACTATGGGTCTGCCTGGGGGTGGTATTGTGCCCTTGTGTACTTTGGGTACAGTGTAGAAGTATGGCACTTTTGCATTTTTGATACATAGGTATTCCGCTTCTTGAGTGGAAATGTGCTCTGCGTCACTGGCTCTTTTGACCAGTGGTAGCAGCACACCTGAGGAGACAACAAATTCATGTCTTCCCATTTCTGGACGACTGGCTAATAAAAGCCAAGTCGTTCAACCAGTGTGTTCAACACACTCATCAAACTGTACAAACACTGCACGACTTGGGATTCACAATTAACTACACCAAGTCGCATCTCCAGCCCTCTCATGTACATCAATATCTAGGGGCCACCATAAACACTTCCACAGCTCTAGCGTATCCCAGTCCAGCCAGGATAGCCAGCATACAAGCTCTCATTAAAAACCTTTTCCATTCTCATGACAAGGTCAGCTCGTCATGAGACAACGTGGAGCTGTGCTTATGACGAGTTGACCTTGTCATGATCAATGGACTACTGCAATTTCCAGCACAGGAGGGGAAAACCCCTTAGCAGCCAAGGTGTTAACACATGTTCGAGGCATGTGGGCTGCTAAATTCATATCTTAGCATTAGATCGCCACCTAGTGTTGGGTCCGGATGATCGCACATTGTTGTCCTGGAAGAGTCTTCGAAGTATCCTGAGATGGGTGGCTCCTCCCCTGGACTACAGTGCGCATGGGCATCGGCTCCATCCCCAGATTGTTTTTTTCCGCCATTGGGTTCGGATGCGGTCTCGACGTCTCTCCGTCGGAACCGAATAAACATCTAATTTAACGGCCAAAAGGCTTTGGGTTCTTTACGTCGGTATTGTTTGCGTACGGTCTCGAGTTCTTCCGTCTCTCGGAGCCGGAATCAGCGGAGTTTTACTACTCTTCGGACATCGAGGCCTTCTCATCGCGACTCGACACTAAGTTCCCAACATGGAGCGGAGCCCGTTTAAACTCTGTCCGCTCTGTGGGTCCAAGTACCCACATATAGACGTGCACCCGGTCTGTAATAAATGCCTTTCGCCAGACCATGACGAAGGAAGTTGCAGGGCCTGTGCGAGTTTCAGGTCGAAGAAAACTCTCACGATTCGGCGCGCGGTGCGCCTTGTGGCCAAACAGGCGGCCCCGGATCCAGAGAACATATTCGACGACCAAGAAGAGGAGGACCAGAGCCATCATCTTCAAATCTCCCCGCCTGAGACGGAGGTCGAGGCTGATCCGGAATATGACGACGACGGAGTCGTGGGTCAAGGCCTTGAATACGTCGACGAGGTAGGGGACGACGATATGGTTTATGGGGCCGCGGAAGATAGCTCAGGGGACGAGCTATGCCCCGAAGTTGGCGGACATCTGGAGAGGGTCGCGGGATCGCCTGTCGGCCTTACCCAAGACCCTGCAGCGCAAGCCACGGCCCCGCCTGCTGGCCCGGCCACGGACATACTTGCTGCGCCGAGGGTTTCGAAACCGAAACTGAAAGCAACGGTCTCGACTGCGCCTAAAATGGCCGAACCGAAAACGAAACCGAAAGTAAAGGACTCAATCGTCCCTAAGATGGCGGTCGCAACGGCGAAAACAAATAAACCGGCGGCCTCATCGACTCCGTCGACCTCCGGTCCGCAGAAGCCGAAGAAACACAGCGATTCCGCAGGTTCGAAATCGGCGCCGGAGGAGAGATCCTCTAAGAAGGGCGGCACGCACAAGACAAGCGCGCCGGCGCAAGCAAAGCCAGCCAAGGCAACAGACACAGCCCCGGCTCCAACGGGGGCATCTGCGCATCGCTCCAAGGACTCGGGGTCGGCGCCGTCCATCCCTCAAAAGGACCAACGGAGCGTCGCATCCGAAGGCAAGGCCACCTCGTCGGTGCCAAAGACATCGGTCACCGACGCATCTCTCGTGGCTGCTTCACTGCAAAGAATTAAGGAGAAGGCTTTCTCTTCGTCGACGCCAACGCCATCGACGCAGAAGGCGGCAGACGTCCCGGTCAAGCCCGCAAGTAAACTCCTCTTCCTTCTACCGCCAAAAGTGGCGCCGATGGCCTTCTCATCAAAATCGACGCCAAAGAAGTCGGAATCTTCTACGGCAGGGGCATCTTCGAGTCAAGTGCTCGACCCAGAAGAGGATTCGGAGTGTTTCATAGACGCGGACACGGGGAAGTTAACCCTTTACAAAAGGAAGATAACTTCGCAGCCGGTGGAATCCTATGTCATCCCCCTAAAGAAGAAGAAGTTTCCACAGGACGCCTCAGGCCTCGTGGAACCTATCCAGCCTCCTCTGGGAAGGAGCCCAACACCGTCTCCAGACCACTCGGAAAGTGAGGGCTATGGTGAAGATGAACAATACACGTTCCCAGTAAATGAACCTGATGCACAGCCAGATTCTTATTATGTCATGGGGGACCAAGGCACCCAAGATGTGGGACAAGACCCACAGACTTTCGGTACACGTGCATCCCCTACAGAGGATTCTGCAGGTTTTCATGCACTCATTGAGAGGGCAGCTGCTAATCATGATGTGGACATGCATGCTGACCCAGTTGAGGAAGACTTTCTATTCGACACCTTTTCAGTTTCGGAAAGAACTGTAAAGACCCTGCCTATGCTCAAAGGGGTCCTCAAGCATGCTGCGGACATCTTTAAAGAGCCTACCAGGGCGAGGGTGGTCAACCCACGTATTGAAAAAAAGTACAGACCAGCGCCTGCAGACCCTGCATACATTCGAGGACAGTTGCCGCTTGACTCCCTGGTGGTAGCAAACGCACGCAAGAGGGCCAACTCCCAAACAACGGGTGAAGCTCCTCCCCCGGATAAGGAGTCCAAAGTGCTAGAGGCAGGAGGCAAAAGAGTGGCTGCACAGGCTGCCAATTTCTGGCGTATTGCAAATACACAGGCACTACTGGCACGTTATGATAGATCACATTACGACACACTAGAGCAGATTGTGGAACACCTGCCTCCGCAGTTTCAAGAGGGCACCAAAATGATTATACAAGAAGGACAACTGATCTCCAACGCGGCCATAAAGTGTGCACTTGATGCCGCGGACACAGCCGCTAGGGCCATTAACACCAGTGTCATGCTCAGAAGACAGGCTTGGCTCCGCATATCGGGCTTCAAACCTGACATTCAAACAACCATACTTAATCAACCAGTCAATCCGGATAGACTGTTTGGTCCAGATGTTGACACCACCCTGGAAAAAATTAAGAAAGACACTGAAACTGCTAAATCTATGGGGGCCCTACAATCACAGCAGTTTCGTGGCAATAATTTTCGTCGCTCAGGTGCCCGTGGAGTCACCAGAGGACAGTTGGGTCAACAGTCACAGTTCCCTAGAGGTGGAGCACAGTCCTCGTACCCCAAACAAAACAAGAGGGGCTACAGGGGAAACAGCAACAAAGGACGTGGCAAAGGAGGAAACAATTCACGCTCCTCTGCCCCAAGCAACCAGTGACTCTCTGTCCCTGCCCCCCGACCATTTAACACCTGTCGGGGGGAGAATACAGCAGTTCCTGCCCGTCTGGATCAACATCACCACAGACAGGTGGGTGCGACAGCTTATCCAGTACGGTTATTGTCTAGAGTTAAAGTCCACTCCACCCAACATTCCACCAAGGCAAAGACCTATGTCCGCAGAGCACTTGCACTTATTGCAGCAGGAAGTGTTGGTGATGCTGCAAAAAGGGGCAATCGAGCTCGTGCCAGTGGGGGAGGAAGGAACAGGGGTTTATTCCCTGTACTTCCTCATTCCAAAGAAGGACGGATCTCTCAGACCAATTCTGGATCTCCGTCCCCTCAATCTGTACATACTGTCAGAGCATTTCCACATGCTTACACTGCAACAGATCCTTCCTATGTTAAACAAAGGAGACTTCTTAGCAACCTTAGATCTCAAGGATGCTTATTTCCACATCCCGCTACATCCGTCCCACAGAAAGTACCTCAGGTTCACTATCCAGGGCACCCATTATCAGTTCAAAGTCCTACCCTTCGGAGTCACAACTGCCCCAAGGGTGTTTACCAAGTGTCTGGCGACAGTAGCAGCGCACCTCAGGAGGCAGAACATCCATGTCTACCCCTACCTCGACGACTGGCTCGTTCAAGCCAGGTCGGAACAGCAGTGCGCCGCGGACATGTCGACTACCATTCACCTCCTTCACGACCTGGGTTTCTCGTTGAATTACCCAAAGTCACACCTTCAGCCGGCACACGTCCGGCAGTTTCTGGGTGCGACAATCAATACCCTGACGGCCAAGGCGCAACCAAACCAGGTCAGGATAGACGGCATACAGTCTTTAATCCAGAAGTTCAGACCGGGACACTCACTTCCAGCGAGAGTGTTCATGCAGTTGATAGGCATGATGGCCTCCTGCATCTTCATAGTCCCTCACGCACGGTTGCATATGCGCCCGCTCCAGGAGTGCTTAGCAAATCAGTGGACACAGGCTCAGGGACAATTAACAGACCTAGTGTTGGTTACCAGTCGGGCATACAACTCTCTGCATTGGTGGACTCCACACAACCTTTGCAAGGGCCGACTGTTCCAGGAGCCAGTGCCACAGGTTATCCTGACAACGGACGCATCTCTCCAGGGATGGGGAGCTCATCTGCTCACTTACACGGTGCAGGGACTATGGACGACGCAGCAGCAGAAGATGCACATCAACTATCTAGAACTGATGGCGATCTTCATGGCACTCAAGTCCTTCATTGTACATCTGTGCAACAAGGTGGTGTTAGTCCGGACGGACAACATGACCGCGATGTACTACATCCAAAAGCAGGGAGGCACCCACTCACCACAGCTGTCTCACCTGGCTCAGAGCATGTGGAAGTGGGCCATTCAGAGGAACATCTTCCTCATGGCAGAACACCTCCCAGGGAAGGACAATCAGATGGCGGATCTGCTCAGCAGATACAGTCATCAAATGCACGAGTGGGAGATACATCCATCGGTACTCCAACCGTACTTCCAAAGGTGGGGTCGTCCAGACATAGACCTGTTCGCCACAAGGGAGAACGCAAAATGCCAAAGCTTCGCCGCCAGGTTCCCACACCCCCAATCGCAGGGCAATGCGATATGGATGAACTGGTCAGGCAAATTTGCTTACGCTTTTCCCCCGACACCTCTGATACCACTGGTGGCGAGAAAACTAAGGCAACACTCGATGACACTCATCCTGGTTGCTCCAACGTGGGCGCGCCAAGCCTGGTACACCACGTTCCTCGAACTCTCAGTGGTGCCGCATCAAAGACTGCGCCTCACGCCCAGACTTCTGACGCAGAACCATGGAGAAATTCAGCATCCAGATCCGCAACAGCTCAACCTAGCGATCTGGCTCCTGAAGTCTTAGAGTTTGGATACCTCAACCTACCTCCTGAATGCATGAACATCATCAAGGAGGCGAGGAAGCCGTCAACCAGGGCATGCTATGCCGCAAAATGGAAACGTTTTGTCATTTACTGTGCAGACAATGACATAAACCCGCTAGATGCATCTATCCCTAACATCATTTGCTATCTGTTGCACCTTTATAAGTGCAAGCTAGCGTTCACTTCTATTCGGATACATCTATCCGCCATCGCAGCTTACCTTCAAAATAGGCAGCACCTCTCAGTCTTCAGGGTGCCTGCCATTAAAGCGTTTCTTGAAGGTCTGAAACGAGTCATTCCCCCAAGAACACCGCCAGCTCCGGTGTGGAACCTCAATGTGGTCCTCACCAGACTGATGGGACCGCCATTTGAGCCACTGCACTCGTGTGAACTGCAATTCCTGACGTGGAAAGTAGCTTTCCTAATTGCTATTACGTCACTGAGGCGTGTTAGTGAGCTACAAGCGCTCACAATCCAAGAGCCATTCATTCAGATTCATCCAAATAGGGTAGTCCTACGTACTAACCCCAAATTCCTTCCAAAAGTGGTGTCACATTTTCATCTCAACCAAACTATCGACTTGCCGGCATTCTTCCAGAACCCACAAACAGTGGCGGAAAGAATGCTCCATACGTTAGACGTACGGAGGGCGTTGATGTACTACATAGACAGGACACAACACTTTAGGAAAACAAAACAACTTTTTGTTGCCTTCTCACCACAACACAAAGGCAACCCGATTTCCAAAGCAGGAATAGCCAGATGGATTGTTAAGTGCATTCAAATCTGTTATCAAAAAGCAAAGCGCACTTTAACAATACCCCCAAGGGCGCACTCCACACGCAAATTGGGGGCATCCATGGCTTTCCTAGGAAACATTCCTTTAGAGGACATTTGCAGAGCAGCCACGTGGATTACACCACATACCTTTACAAAACACTACTGTGTTGATGTACATTCCAAACAGCAAGCGGCTGTAGGACAGGCTGTTCTCAAGACACTTTTTCAGGTTTCTGCAGCTGGCACGGGCAACCGCCGCTGATGGAGGGACTGCTATGTATTCTATGCTAAGATATGAATTTAGCAGCCCACATGCCTCGAACTGAATATGCTACTTACCAGTATGCATCTGTTCTTGGCATGTAGGGCTGCTAACATTCATATCGCCCACCCTCCTCCCCGGTGCCTGTCGCAGCTGCAGATATACTATTGTATTCAATCATTAGCATGGACATCCTTTACACTTTTCACTCCATCCTCTGCCACAATGGCGAAAAACAATCTGGGGATGGAGCCGATGCCCATGCGCACTGTAGTCCAGGGGAGGAGCCACCCATCTCAGGATACTTCGAAGACTCTTCCAGGACAACAATGTGCGATCATCCGGACCCAACACTAGGTGGCGATCTAATGCTAAGATATGAATGTTAGCAGCCCTACATGCCAAGAACAGATGCATACTGGTAAGTAGCATATTCATTCAAACACAACACACTCTACCAGCCAGAGTGTTCATGCAACTAATAGGCATATGGCATCTTGCATTTTTATTATACCCTTTGCAAGACTTCAAATGCGTCCCTTATAGGAATGCCTAGCACATCATTGGAATCCGGCTCAAGAACAACTTACAGATCAGGTGTTGGTGGACAGCCGCGCACACTGCTCTCTGCAGTGATGGAACAGAACAAACCTATCCAACGTGCGGCCGTTTATCGAGCCAGTTCCACAGATAGTTCTTACAGACTCATCGCTCACAGGATGGGGAGCCTATCTCCTCAATTACACCACTCAAGGCAAATGGACCACTCAACAGAAAGCGCTCCATATCAATCATCTGGAACTATTAGCAATATTCCTAGCACTGAAATCATTCCAACTCCATGTACAGAACAAGGCTGTCCTCATCCGGACGGACATGACAGCCATGTATTGAATACAAAAACAAGGAGTCACACATTCTCTGCAGCTGTCGCAGTTCGCACAGAACATTTGGAGATGGGCCAATTCCACAAAACATATACCTCCTTTCAGAACATCTTCCAGGGGTTCACAATCAGATTGCGGATCTGTTAAGTCGACAGACACAACAAACTCACAAATGGGAACTACATCCACATGTCATGTCATATACACAACATGTCACTTATTAGAGTCCCAGCAAATAAAGCATTTATGGAGGGCCTTAAAAGAATCATTCCTCCTAGATTACCACCCTCTCCAGTGTGGAATCTCAACATTGTACTTACTAGGCTCATGGGACCCCCATTTAAACCTTTGCATAAATGTGAACTTCTGTTCCTCACCTGGAAAGTAGCTTTCTTTATCGCAATCACCTCTCTTAGAAGAGTAAGTGAGATCCAGGCTTTAACCATACAAGAACCATTCTTACAAATACTTCGTAACAAGGTAGTTCTCAGAACAAATCCAAAATTCCTTCCTAAAGTCATCTCTACTTTTCATCTTAACCAATCGGTAGAGTTACCGGTGTTTTTTCAAAACCCAGATTCCGTAGCAGAGAGAGCTCTTCACACGCTAGATACCAAAAGAGCTCTACTGTATTCTATTTATTAGGACTAAATCCTTTAAAAAAACAATTGTTTGAAGCTTTCTCTCCACCGCATAAAGGTAATCCCATCTCTAAAGCTGGGATTGCAAGATGGACTGTTAAATGTATACAAATATGCTACCAAAAACTCAAACGCACATTAACAATTCCCCCTAGGGCGCATTCAACACACAAACTAGGGGCCTCTATGGCATTCTTAGGGAACATTCCCCTAGAAGACGTCTGTAAGGCAGCAACATGGTCTACAACATACACCTTCACTAAACACTATTGTGTTGACGTGCAAGTCAAGCAACAAGCTTCTGTGGGCCTAGCTGTTCTTAAAACACTTTTTCAAACTACTGCAACCGATAAAGGTGACCACCGCTAGGGGAGATACTGCCGTACAGTCTATGCAAAGTGTGTGATCTGCAGCTCATATGCCTCGAACGGAAAATGCATCTATTCTTGGCATGTAGAGCTGCAAATCCACACACGTCCACCCACCTCCCTGGGACCTGTATCTGTTCCAGTACTATCTTGCTTAGATATACACACATAGACATCTTTTTCTTTTCTACTAACTCCATCATTACCCATCATGGCGAAAAACAATTTAAGGATGGGAGTCGGTGCCCATGCGCACGATCGTCCAAGGAAGGAGTCACCAGTCTCGTGACTTCAAAGCCTTCTTCCAAGACAACAAGGTGCAACCATCTGAGCCCAACACCAGATGGTGATCTAATGCAAAGTGTGTGCATCTGCAGCTCTACATCCCAAGAACAGATGCATACTGGTAAGTAGCATTTTCCTTTTTAAAGTGAAAAAATAATTGATGTCGGGCAGACTATTACAAATTTTCTGACTGATATAGCAAAGGCACTGATACCAATCTAAGTATAATTTCAGACGCCCGAAAGGTAGTAGTCGCTCCTTCTGAGACGATCCTGGAGCTTGAACTCTTCAGTTTTTTGACTAAAACTGTTTTTTAATGAGAATTTTTCAGAAAATTCGACATTTTCTGGTTTATAAAGGCTTCTGCTACTGTTTTTATATAGCGCTGGCTAGATCCGGAGGTATCTGAGCACTTTACATGGGTATCAGACAATAAATTGCAGGTTACAGCTTAACAAAGGTTACACAGTTATTAGAGCATGGCAATTTTAGTTACAGGTAAGGTTGAGACAAACAAAAAGGAACATATGGGTAGGGGTATCGGAGCGCTTTAAATGGGTATCAGACAAATTGCAGGTTACAGCTTTACAAAGGTCACACAGTTATCCAGTATTAGGGGTGTCTTTCATAGATTCACATGCCTGAATCATTCCCCGTCGTCGAGACGGGAGCCTCCGGTAAATAAAAAAGTAATGTCCATAGACATACATGGAGAGAAAGGGTCCAAGGGTCTCCCCTTAGTAGCCTTTCCTTGTCCTTATGTAAAAAGGACCAAACTGACATAGTCAGCCAATCAGCTCCGACCTCCCTCTAGAACCTTCCTGGGAGGAGCCTCAGTCCCTCAGATTTTCTACCGCACGTTGTGCTAGGGAGTCTCCAGCCTGAGCTCTCCTCAGGATTATTCTAAATTCTACAAACTCTCTTGGAAGTTTTCTCTGAACCTAAAAACTCTTCAAGGACTTCTTCAACACACTATCCCTGAAGTAAGTGTGTGTTTATACTGCCTTTTTCATGTCTGACTCGGGGAAGAAAGCCCTGTTCAGGGCCTGCTCTTCCTGCAGCAAGAAAAGGATTCATGTGGATGATAAACACGACCTGTGCATCTATTGCCTTTACCCGGATCATAATTCGGAAAAATGCGCAATCTGTCGGTCTTTCCCCAAAAAGACTGTGAGAGACAGAGAAGGTCGCCTTCTGATCTGGTTGGACAGGCTTAAGAACAGGGACAATCTGGAGTCCTCTGTGAGCAGCGTTTCCAGAACTTCTGCTGTCTCGAGCAAGAGGCCAAGGGACGCTTCCCCGGGCCCCTCAGACACTCCTCCTGCGAAGACCCACAAAAAGTCTTCTGAGGCGAGATCGGAGTCATCCTCAGTGTCTGCTAAGGAGGATAAAACCTTCAAAATGCCTGCTCCGTCCTCCAGACAAAGCCAGAGGACTACTTCAGTCAAAACCACAGTATCTACCACATCAGCATCGTCGCCCTCAGCTTCGACGACGATGACTACTTCCTCTTCATCTACGGGTAGGCCTGTTTCTTCAATTATTCTCCTGACGTCAAAACCGACGACGGCGAGAGTGTCGACGAGGGACTCGTCGACGAGACCATCGTCTACGAAGGCACCGTCGATGACGACGACGACTGCGCAGTCGTTGACGACCAAGATCCCTTCGTCCACCCCTCCGTCGACGAAGACCTCTTCGACGAAGACCTCGTCGACGACCCCGTCGACGAGAGGCTCGTCGGCGACGAGCCCGTCGACGAAGACACCGTCGACAAAGACACCGTCGACGCAGACACCGTCGACGCAGACACCGTCGACGCAGACACCGTCGACGCAGACACCGTCGACGACGACACCGTCGACGAAGATACCGTCGACGACGACACCGTCGACGACGACACCGTCGACGAAGATACCGTCGACGACGACGGACTCGACGACGACACCGTCGACGGGCGATTCGTCGTCGAATGAAACATGGAAAAAATCAAAGCTGGTGGAGACGCCGTACATGATGCTACCACCGTCGACGGTCCCCTCGACGACTACAAGCTCTACCATTCAGTCTACCAAACAGGGCAAGTCAATAATTACCCCGGAAACAACGTCTCCTAGCAAGGTGGAAAAGCAACCACCTCAAGAAATTTTCCAAAGCGAGGAATCCGAAGAGGATGACCATCTGAATCCCGCTACTTCACTCTCAGACCTTCACATAAAATGCCAAAGCACTGATGAGGAACAAGAAGAATTCACATATCAAGAACACTCTGTCCAAGCCAGTGTCCACACCGAAGTCACCCCCATGATATGCCTACCGGCGACCCTGGTAGATGACTTGAAACTTCTTGTGCAAGACTACAAGCGGCGCTTTCCGGAGCCTAGCAGAGGCGGTCAAGCGCCTGAGAGTCCCGCACCTGGGGACAAGGGAGATCAGACACCTCCAGCGCATGTTCAGGTGTCCGCACCGGAACGCCCTCATCCTCACCATCAACCCCACCAAGAAGTCCATCCTCAAGTGGTGGTCTCTTCGGACGAAGAAGAGGAAGAGGAAGAATTGGAGGAAGGAGAGGTCCAGGAGGTTCACTCGGACCACTCGGACCAGGTTGATGAAGACGAATATATTACATCATCCCCAGCTTCGCCACAACCACGCCAAGCGGACTCCCCACCGGTGGACATTGCGGGTTTCCACAAGCTGGTGGAGAGAGCGGCGAAGAGATTCCACATGGCGGTGGAATCCACGGAAACGGACTGTTTCCTCCACGACTTCAAGGAACAGCCTCAAAAATCTGCAAAAGCTGTTCCAATCATAGACTTTCTGTGGGAACAGGGAAAGAAGCTAATGCTCACTCCTGCTTCTGTGCCAGCGGTGGTCCCACGCCTTGATAAAAAATACAGGGCACCACTCACTGCAGCGGCTTGCCTAAATGGTCACCCCAAACCTGACTCGGTAGTGACGCAGGCGGCCCAGAAAAACTCCCGCAACCCGTCATCACCACTGTCAGCTCCCCCGGACAAAGAGGGCAGGAAACTGGACACGATAGGCAAGCGCTTCACTTCCACATCGGCCATGTCCATCAAGGTGGCCAACTCCATTGCCTTGCTGGGGCGTTACAATCGACAGCTATGGGAGGACATTGCCCCTTACATAAAGGAACTACCTGACGACGTTCAGGGCGAGGTGAAAGCGCTCCTCGTTGAGGGTCAATCTTCTGCAGCGGAACTCATAGACTGTGCTATCGACGCAGCCATGACAGGCTTCCGTCAACTTGCAGGAGCTGCCGTACTGAGACGCCAGGGATGGCTCAAAGCCACTTCTTTCCGCCAAGAAGTTCAGGCGAAGGTTCTAGACATGCCCTTCGACGGCCAGCACCTGTTTGGAGTACAGGTCGACGAGGCCCTACAGGCCATTAAAAAGGACACAGACACAGCAAGGGCACTGGGCTCTCTACAGTCTAGAAACCAGTCCTTTCGGGGCAACAAGCCCAGGGGTCAATCCTCCTATCGGGGCTCATATCAAAACAGGTCCTCGTCCTCATTCTCGTACAATCAAAAAGGCCAGTACCAAAACAAGCAACAGCAGGGCAGACAATCTTCATTCGGAAGATCGTCCTACAGAGGTAAAAATACCAAGAGGGGCGCTGGCGGCCGCCAGTGACCACCTACTCCAGCCAGTCCGAACACCATCTCCGTCCTTTCAAATTGGAGGAAAGCTGACCCATTTCCTTCACAATTGGCAGTACATCACCACGGACCGGTGGGTTCTTCAAATTATTCGATTTGGCCACTCTCTCGAGTTCACCTCCATCCCTCCCAATACCCCTCCACGCAGACGGACACACAAACATCCACGCCTGCTTCTAAAGGAGCTTTTGGCAATGCTACAAAAAGGAGCAATCGAAAGGATTCCGGCATCCTCGAAGGGGAAAGGATTTTACTCCCACTTCTTCCTTGTACAACAAAAAGAAAACAAGTGGAGGCCCATCCTGGATCTCCGGGGACTCAACACCTTCCTACGAAGCCAATCGTTCAGGATGGTGACGATTCAGGAAATCCTGGGCATTCTAGAGAAAGGAGATTTCATGGTGTCACTGGATCTCCAGGATGCATACTACCACATCCCTATCCTCAAAACTCACCGGAAGTTCCTAAGATTCGAGGTGGCGGACCGTCACTATCAGTTCAAAGTCCTGCCGTTCGGCCTCAAGTCCGCGCCGCGCATATTCACGAAATGCCTTGCGCCTGTGGCAGCATTCCTGCGCCAACTGGGCCACCAGATCTTCCCCTACCTAGACGACTGGCTGGTGAAAGCACCCTCGCCTGGGGACGCGGTCACGTCCTCCAACGCCTGCACCAATCTCTTTCAAAATCTGGGATTGACGCTCAATATCAAGAAATCTTGCATGATTCCCGCAACAAAAATTACCTTCCTAGGGGCCATGTTGGACACAGGCTGCACGAAGGCCTTCCCCTCAAAAGAAAGAACAGACAAAATCTTATCTCTGGCCACGGCTGTGGCAAAGAAAAAGCACCTGAAAGTTCGGACTTACACCTCCCTCCTGGGGATGATGTCTTCCTGCATACTCCTCATCCCGCACTGCAGGCTCAGAATGCGGCCCTTGCAGGAGGCACTCGCGAGCCAATGGACCCAAAGCACTGGCTCATTCGAAGACATCCTTCGGATCACACCGAAGATTTCAAAAGCTCTACAATGGTGGACAAGTCGTCACAATCTCACGGTGGGCTTACCGTTTCTCCTCCCAGCATCACCGCTGGTGGTAACAACAGACGCCTCCCTAGAGGGATGGGGCGCGGTGCTACAGGATCTACAGATCAGCGGCAAATGGGACTCTCAAGAGCAATTGCTCCATATCAACCTCTTGGAGCTGAGAGCAGTGTTTCTGGCTCTACAAGCCTTCCTACCCCGCATCCAGAAATCCCCAGTGCTCGTCAGGACGGACAACACCACGACGATGCACTATTTGAACAAACAAGGGGGAACGCGTTCACTCTCGCGCGAATCACAGACGATCTGGAACTGGCTAGTGCTACACGACATCCAACTCAAAGCGGAATATGTTCCGGGAAGGGACAATACCATCGCGGACGCCCTGAGCAGGCAAAAGTCCCTCTCCCACGAGTGGGAACTATCGGACAGCGCCCTCACTCACATCTTCTCTCTTTGGGGAGTCCCAAACATCGACCTCTTTGCCACCAAGAGGAACGCCAAATGCCAGTGCTACGCAAGTTGGCATCCCCAACCAGGATCACTAGGAAATGCATTTTCCATCGGATGGTACAGCGTCTTTGCATACGCCTTTCCTCCATTCCCGATGATTCCACGGCTCCTCAGAAAAATGAAGGCGGAACCATGCACCCTGATCCTGATTGCCCCGTTCTGGCCGAGGCAACACTGGTTCTCGGATCTGCTTCGACTCTCCATCAAATCACCGATTCGCCTGAACCAACACCCGGCCCTTCTGACGATGTCCAACGGGCAAGTGCAACACCCGAACCTCCAATCGCTCAAATTATCAGCCTGGCTCCTGAGCACAGAGAGTTCGGGGGCCTAAATATCCCACAAGACTGCAGGGATGTACTAGCCAAAGCAAGGGCAGACAGTACGAACAAGACCTACTGTCTCAAATGGAAGAGGTTCTGCATATGGTGCTCAGAACAGGGCTTACGGCCACTCACCATCACACCAGAACAAATATTACCATACCTCCTGCATTTGGCCCAGTCGGGACTGGCGCATGCGTCCATCAAAGTCCACCTGGCAGCAATCTCGAGGTTCACCAGAACGGTCACAGGACCTTCTCTGTGGTCTAGTCGGCTAGTCAAACAATTCCTCAAAGGACTATACAGATCCTTCCCGAGGCCTCGGAAGGTACCCCCCACATGGCAGCTTAACCTGGTACTCAACCAGCTCATGCGTCACCCGTTTGAACCCATTCACAGGGCATCGCTTCAACACCTCTCATGGAAGACTGCGCTCTTGCTGGCTCTAACTTCGGCTAGAAGGGTTAGCGAGCTGCAAGCCTTGTCCATTCAAGACCCTTACCTGCAATTCAGACATGATAGGGTGATACTGCGACCAAACCCTAAGTTCATTCCAAAGGTACCGTCGGACTTCCATCTCAACGAACCTTTGGTCCTTAGGTCATTCTTCGCCAACCCCTCCACAGCAGCGGAAAGGTCGCTGCATTCTTTGGACCTTATGAGGTGCCTGAAGTTCTACCTGGAGAAGACTAAGGATCTCAGGAAATCCTCACAGCTGTTCATGGCATACAGCAGGCCAAGAATGGGCCTACCCCTCACGAAGCAAAGCATATCCAGATGGATCTCCTCGGCGATTTCCTTCTGCCACGAAAAGGCCGGCCGGCCTTTGAATGACCGTGTTCTGGCTCACTCAACCAGAGCGATGTCTACATCGGCAGCACTGTTTGCTGGGGTACCTATCCTGGACATCTGTAGAGCGGCGACTTGGAAGTCACCGCACACTTTCTCCAGACACTACTGCCTGGATATCGAACTCCAGAAGGATGCGGCAGTGGGCCAGGCGGTGCTTCGCCATCTCTTTCAGTAAGGTGAGCCTTCCTGCATCCCGCCTTCCAGGTATGCACATTATTGCTCTGATGTGATTATGTCTAAGCTGTCTCTTTGTTGTATGATATTATATGCATTATCTACTATGACGGCAGAGCAACGCTGTTTTACAAATGTGCTACTGTGATTGCTAGCTACTCTGATTCAGGCATGTGAATCTATGAAAGACACCCCTAATACTGGATAAGAAATGCGTTACTTACCTGTAACAGCAGTTATCCAGTATTGGTGTCTTTCATAGATTCACATGCAACCCTCCCGCCTCCCCTGGAAGGACTCACTTCCCTCTCGGAACTATACTACGCCAAACCTAGCTGGGTGCGTACGAAAATCTGAGGGACTGAGGCTCCTCCCAGGAAGGTTCTAGAGGGAGGTCGGAGCTGATTGGCTGACTATGTCAGTTTGGTCCTTTTTACATAAGGACAAGGAAAGGCTACTAAGGGGAGACCCTTGGACCCTTTCTCTCCATGTATGTCTATGGACATTACTTTTTTATTTACCGGAGGCTCCCGTCTCGACGACGGGGAATGATTCAGGCATGTGAATCTATGAAAGACACCAATACTGGATAACTGCTGTTACAGGTAAGTAACGCATTTCTTATTAGAGCTTGGCAATTTTAGTTACAGGTAAGGTTGAGACAAACAAAAGAACATATAGGTAGGGGAAAAAGCTGGCAAGGGGAGATATTCCGGGGAGTGGGAGGGGTTAAGAGCAGGGGAAGTAGACAGAGTGGAGGAGGGAAAGAGGAGGGGAGGGTTAGAGACACGGCATGGCAAGAGGAGGGGAGGGTGACAGGGGCACAAACCGGGAGGCGAGTCAAAGCTGCGGCCAAAGTTCAGAAGCTGTGATCCCAAGGGGAGTGGTATAATTTCCCCATCTCTGTTGCGAGAGGCTCGCTAAGCACAGTAGACTCTCTCACAGGGGTCTCTGAGACTCCAAGGCCTATCTTCTTGATCCTTCCCCAAAAAGGGGAGAGGGAGTGCTTTGGCAAGGGGTGCCATATCATACCTCAATTGTGAGTGTCTCCCTTGGCGCTTTGGACTCTCTCAGCGGGTATTCTGAGACTCCAGCGTATATAACTTGGATCTTTCCCCAAAAAGGGGATGAGTGCATAGTCAAAGGGCACAAAAGGACAGTGGGCTAGGTGGTGAAAGCAGGCGAGGGGAGATATTCCGGGGAATGGGTGGGGGGGGTAGGAGCAAGGGAAGTGGACGGAGAGTGGAGCAGGGAAAGAGGAGGGGAGGATTAGAGGCAAGGCAAGAGGAGGGGGAGGGTGACAGGGACACAAACCGGTAGGCGAGTCAAAGCTGCGCCCAAAGTCCAGTAAGCTGTGAACCCAAGTGGAGTGGTATCATTTCCCCATCTCAGTTGCGAGAGGCCCCCTAAGCAGTCGACTCTCTCAGTGGGGTCTCTGAGACTCCAAGGCCTATATACTGGATCATTCCCCAAAGAGGGGAGAGGGAGTGCTTTGGCAAGGGGTGCCATACAATACCTCAATTGTGAGCGGCTCCCTTGGCGCTGTGGACTCTCTCTGCGGGTATGCTGAGACTCCAGCGTACATATCTTGGAACTTTCACCAAAAAGGGGAGACGGAGTGCTTAGTCAAAGGGCACAAAAGGACAGGGGGCTCGGCGGTGAAGCCGGCAAAGGGAAAGATTCATGTGAGAGGGGATAGGAGCAAGGAAGTAGACAAAGAACGAAAGAATGCTGAATAGGAACAGATAGATAAGAGACAAGGAAAAAGCAGAGTCACAGAAATACGATGGGGGGCTGGGTAGGTGACGGTCAGGGGATGAGCCAAGGCCGATCTTCTCAATAGCTGAACAGAGCAGCTCCACCAGGCGTCAGACATAGTGCTCGGACTCCGCTGTCAGGATGGGGATCTGTACATCACGCGGACGTCTCCTTTTGCCCGTTGTCGATTCACCCATTCAGTGGGCACAATCCAGTTTGATTTTGAAAGTTTGAGGACTCAGGATGTCCGCGAAGAGCCCCTCAAGGAAGGCGTCCCGATCAGGGCCTCCTGCTTCCTCCTCCAGATCTCGTATTCGGAGGTTTTCCCATCGGGCTCTGTTCTCAACGTCCTCTGCTTTGAGTTGCGCGTGGTGGAGTTGTTCTTGGAGGGTCCGGACGTTGTCCACCAGGCCAGCAGTACGCATATCACAGTCCTGGGTCTGCTTCTCCAGGTTGAGCACTCTTGTGCCCACTGAGTCTGTCTTGTTGCAGAGGCGACAATCTATCCGTAAGGTTAGATCGGAGTTGCTCTATTGGTGTCTACATGTCTTGGCTGAGGTCTTTCCTGAGTTCTGTCTTAAAGTCTGTAAACATGCTTTGGAGATCACTTTTGGTCAGGACCATGTTGTCCGCCGTTTCTGCTGGGTTCAACGAGGGGCGTTTGTCCGCCAGCGTGAAGACATTTGAAACTTTATTGGTTGTTCTGTTCGTCGTCGTCTTAGGCGGCATATGGGTGAGCCCAGGCGGACCCCCATTGTGACGGCATAGAGGCGACCCGGATGGCTGCGGTTAGGTCCAGGAGGGCTGGCTAGGACCTGGTGTCTGAGTAAGTACACTGGGCCGTCACATCTGCAGGCTCATCACCCATGCAGCATACTGCGGCCTCAGTCTGTCATGGGTCTCAAGAAATGCGCCTCTGCAGCTGGGAAGATTAACACATGAGGAGTAATGCGGAGCAGTAGGTAAGTGGCGGCACAAACCTTGTGTGGAGCGGAATGTTCATGACTTGACTAGGCAGGACCGTGCCACACGTTCTGTGAGGATCTCATGGGGCGCCATTTTGTCAAAGCAGCATGCCAGCTTTATTTAGGAAGTGTCCTTCCTGTGACAAGAAAATGGCACTGGCATATCCACACACTCTGTGTATTGTGTGCCTTCCATCTACGCACAATCCTGATCAGTGCCATCATTGTCAGAAGTTCTCCAGGTGAACCTTGCGCGGCAGAGAATGGATTAAACTCCATGCTGTGCTGGAAAAGGACAAGAGTCATCGGGTGGGTGGCCTTGGAGGCCCCAGGACATCGTCTTCCAGCAAGCAAGGCCAAAAAAGGCGACGTTCCACTTCTCCTGACCCCAGAAGGGGAGAAAAGATTCACCGTCTAAGTCGCCGTCGAAGAGACCCAGGCACTCTTCGGGAACACCATCTCGACGTCGAGAGTATCCGCCGCATCCAATTAAGTCGGTGTTGAGGCACCACACTTTGGGCTCGAAGTCTGTGGCTGCTGATAAGTCCAAGTCTCCGTCAACGTTGAGGCTTCCGTCGACGTCGAGACACTCTCCGCTGCCCTCGAGGGGGTCAGCGTCGAGAGTATTGACGGCTGACATTTTGCTGGTGTGCCGCCGTCGAGAGGATCGTCGAGATCCCACCACTCGACGTCTAGGAGATTGACGTTGATCCGGCACCATGGAGGGTCGCCCTCGACACGACGTCGAGGAAGATCGCCGTCGACATGACGTCATGGAAAATCGACGTCGTAGCAGATCGACGTCGATCACCAACTCGACGCCGAAGGTCTCAGTCAATGTCCCCACGTTGTGTGCGATCGACGTCGAGACTATCGAGACCTCATTCAATGCCGATGGTCACTCAGACATCATCGACGTCGAAGCACTCTACGTCGAGGGAAGAGGTCACAGGTATTGCTGAGTCTCTGAGACAGTCAGATCCCGGGTCCAGAGCATCATCAGGAGACCGGTCCTCCTCTCCTGGGCTGCATATTGTGGAGATCGCTCCGGAAGTATTTGCGGAGGGGAAATTCCGCAGTTTGGTGCTGTATATGGTAGTCGCTGTAGTCGGGGCTCTGATTACTCCCGCATGTGCTCACCATCTGGACCAAGGACGAGCACTCCGGCCAGACCTTCAAAGTCTCCCCCTAGGAAGCCAAGATCTCCTACCAAGCCAAGATCTCCTGCCAAGCCAAGATCTCCTGCCAGGCCAAGATCGCCTTCCAGGCCAAGATCGCCTTACAGACATCGGTCTATATCCAGGGGTCGGCACAGCCGTCATCGCGACAGGCCCCATAAGAGAAGGCGCACAAGATCTCCTACATGGTCTTAGTCTACAAGATCTACGGTCCGGGACTTCTCTCCGACCTTCTCCTCCACACCGCCTTCACGGGTTTCACCCATAGATGACATCTACATTTACAGATGTTCTGGGTAGGGGGGCAAAGAAACATACCATATCTTTGCATACTCCTGTGGTTCCCACGTCAATCATTTTTGATACCCTGCATCACCGGACAGCTCCTAGTCCGCTGCTACCTCTGGTGGCCGGATTCCTGGAACCGGCTATGGCCACCCTTCTTACTCCTGCGACGGTGGGTTCTGTACCCTCCAGAATCGCCAAAAAATACAAGGCTCCAGCAGAGGACCCCTTGTTCCTCAGGACTGATCCATCAGCTGATTCGGTCATCGTGGCGGCAGCCATGAAATCCCACTCCGCTTCTACCTCATCCTCGGTGCCCCCTGAGAAGGATAGTAAGCAGATGGACTTGTATGGGAGGAGGATGTGCAACACTTCAGCGTCATACATGAAGGTTGCCAGTGCCTCTGCCCTTCTCGAGAGATACAACAGATCTCTCTGGCACTCTCTCACACGTTTCAACGAGAAGCTTCCCAAGGAAGACCGGCAGGATTTCACTGAGATCCTACAGGAAGGAGGGCTCGTAGCCAACCAAGTAATAAGTCCTGCAGCGGATGCTTCAGATCTTGCCGCTCATGGCTACTCCCATGTAGTCTGCTCATGATGCTCTGCTTGGCTGTGCCTAACAGGCCTAAAGCCCGATGCTCAGAAGAAGATACTGAACATCCCTTTCAATGGCTCATCTCTGGGTTCACGCTGACGACGAGAGGACCAAGGTAATGGCTGAGATGGACTCTGTTAAGGCTGTGGGTCTGGAGAAATGCAAGGCGTTTAAGAAGCGCTTCTATCAGGGTGACAAGCGGTCTTACCAACAGAGGGTTCAAACCCCTCAGTGGTCCTCCCAGACGCAGAAAAGATCTCAGTTCCAGCAGAGACGCCCTGGTAGAGGCAGAGGCAGAGGCAATAACAATAAACAGTCCACCTCCAAGCAGCCTCCCAAGCCTTGAGTTGTTGCTTCCTCCTCAACCGTTCGCCACTCTGGTGGGAGGGAGTGTAACATGTCACCTGGAAGAGTGGAGAACCATAACAAAGGACAAGTGGGTGCTGAGTATTGTGCAGCATGGTTACTTACTGAGGTTCAAGTCTCCTCCTCCGCAAGTGTTCCCTCAACTCAAGCACCTTCCTCGGATTCAAAGTCAGCTGTTGAAGGACAAAGTTTCTACCCTTCTCATGAAAAAGGCCATAGAGGAGCTCCCTCCCATGCGAAGAAATCAGGGAATATACTCCCGCTACTTTCTGGTCCAAAAACGAGGAGTAGCCAAAGAGTACAGACCTATCCTCGACCTACGTCTGCTGAACAGGTTTATCAGAAAAGAAAAAATTTGTATGCTAGCCCTGCACCAGATCTTTCCACACCTTCGCCAGGGAGGCTGGATGTGTGCCAGCGACCTGCAGGATGCTTACTTTCATATACCTGTCTCAGTAAAGCACTGAACATTTCTCAGGTTTCAGATAGACCATCAGCACTACCAGTATCGAGTGCTACCGTTCGGCCTCAAATCCGCCCCACGGACATTCTCCAAATGCATGGCGGTGGTGGCTGCCTTCCTCCGCAGGCGGAAGATCTTAGTCTATCCCTACCTAGACGACTGGCTCCTGAAAAGTTCCACACCTGCTCTGCTTCAGAGCCATCTCGCTTACTGTCTCAACCTGATGCATTCCTTGGGGTTTCAGGTCAACTACAACAAGCACTGGCGTTGCCAATAGGTTTCGCATTTGGAAAGTTAGAGCTATTGGTTTTGTAAATGACATTTTATATTTAGATATTGTTATTGACAATGCCAATAACAATATATAAATATAAAATGTCATTTACAAAACCAATAGCTCCAACTTTCCAAATGCGAAACCTATTGGCAACGCCAGTGCTTGTTTATCTTTTGGAAGCCAGTTGAGGTGTACCATGCAGTTATGTGGCCTGGGTTGGACTCCTCTTAAGGCAGAATTGTGCCACTTTGTTCTGCATCCTCTGGATTTTATTTACCTTCTCCAGAGAGCAAAGGGAGTCTATATTACAGATGTGGCAACACCAGTGCACTTGCAAGTTATATCCTTCTTTCTTCTGCCGTGGGGGAGGAGCAGGCAGGAGCCGTCAGGAAGGTCAGCAGCTGCTTGAGTGACCCCGCATGAGAGTGATCTGGTCCTTGAAATGGGTCAAGGCTTTCAGAAGGAATCCATCGGATGCTGCATTCATTTGTTCGGCACCCCACAAACGCATGCCAGCTGCACTGTTAGATTAGAAAATGAGTCTTAAGTCACGGAGTGGCATACAGTGGTGGCCTGCACAGGTAAGAGGGGTGAGGCGGGGGGTGAGGCAAAGGTTACAGTCGACGGGGTAGGTTAAATTAAATGAAAAAATAAATAAAACCACTTACCCATCATGTAAGGTAAATGATTTTGTTTATTTTTTAATTTAATTTTTCCTACCCCGTTGTCTGTCGACTCCGAACCCCACCTCACAACTCTTACCAATGCCGGCCGCCACTGGTGGCAAACATATCAATGACAGCCATGCATTGCGCAGGATAGCCGAGAGCATTTTTAGGGCCTTGAAGCCATCTGCTAGCAGCTCTTGGTTAGTGCACTTAGTGTAGGTGACTTGGCTACATGAAAACCCTAGATAAAAATGTTGTTGTGCAATTCAACATAAAAATAGACACACTTGAAAGCCCTGTCCTGCCTAGGGTCTATTTTAGGAAAACACCATGCGACGGAACATGTCACCAAGCTATGGCAACATGTCTGATCTGTGTAGAGCAACTCATATTTTCCAGGTTGACCTCTAAGCAGAAATGTATGTACCTGCATAATTTAAATTTTATCAATCACATAATTAATGAAGAAAACAGCAACGGGCTCTACGCAGACAGTGCAGAATAACCCATATTTTGGACCCTGCACAATGGTACCCAAAGCTGCAGGCCTTTGTGATTAAAATTGTATGTAGGTGAGATCAAAGGGCCCCTATCTTCGGAATTGATCTTACTGTGTGTAGAAACCCAGTGAACTGATTGATAATTACAAGACCAAGTCTGAATTAATGTATTCTTAACGGCGATGGCAAAACCAGGTCACACAAAAATTATAAATGAAAATGTATGCCAGAAAACAAGGAGGCATTGTCATAAGAACTTGTGAGCGTCTGTTGGGAACGGTTTAGGACTGTCTGGTATGTCTACCAATTTCAGGGTACTAGGAGTGTGAAATGTTGGCAGCTATGCATATTTCCAAATTAGATTATCCAGATTCGGCCAAATGAGGTTCCTAAAGAGAAGGAAAGGGATTGGGGAGACCTACTACCAGTGCTGACTGCGCCACCCCCTCCAATGCGGCAAAGTACAGAAGGTGGAAAAACAAGCTCGTGGCATTGCTGTGTGGGGTGCGGGGAGGGGGAGCAGGGCAGCGAGCGAGCATATGGCGAGCAGCTTGTGAGCGTGCATTCCAATTAAGTCTGGTGAGAGGTGTGGGGGGAGGGGGAGCAGCAAGCGAGTGGGAGACGGGGAGAGTGGGACGCAATAAAGAGCGTCTACGAGGTGGTGAGAGAGCTAGCCCAAAATGTCTTTGGAAGCGCATGGTCTAGCACCGAAGAACAAGTGTTCGAGCAAGTCAGCAGAAGCCACAAAACGTGCAGGAAAAAAAAAGAAACGTCCGAGTCAATGAACCACGGACGTGGCAATCGACCCGCATGGTCGGAAGTGTTGATAAGAAAAAAGGAGTGAAAAGTGTGCGAGGTGGGAGGTGCTGAAAACGACTCGTAGGTGATAGAGAAACAATAACGAACCATATTCGTTGTCAATTAAAAACGTTCTTCGCATGCGTTCAAATTATCATAAAGGAGTGTGCCCGTTTGGTGCGGTGTCGGGGGTGAAGTGGGGATCAAAAAGGCTTACGTGAACAAAATGTTAGAAAACATGATCAAACGCCGTGGTGTCATTATCGAGTGGTGTGAATCACCCGGTGAGCCGTGAGCATGCGTAATGAGCATTGTGACAGGTAATAGAAAGAGGACTGTCTGTAGTATTGTGCGCGGAACAACATGATAAAAAAACCCGAAAACATTTGTTTATTAAGTGGTTAAGTGAAATAGAACAGCTGGGAATGTAAAGATGAAGTAACCAGAGAAATACGGGTAAAAGCAGGGCGGAGGGAAGCCGGATGGGGGCGGGAGAGCCTGGTGGGGGGGCGGGAATGCGATCGAGGGGAGGAGAAGTGTGGCAGGCGGATTAGGGAGATGCGCGTGCTTGTGTGGTCACGTGACCCGCTTTTGTGGTCACGTGACTCACATGCACTGTGAAGAACCCGCAGTGGTTTGACCAGTCGATCGAGCCCTTGAATTTTCGCCTATTACATTCGCAAGCGAATGATAATAGGCGAAACCTAAAAAGTCAATACTCAATCCCACCCAACAAATACACTATCTGGGTGCCTCCATGGACTCCGCAGAGGCAAGCGTGTGTCCTTCGGAGGAGAGGTTGTCATCCATGCATCTGAAGTGCTGCATTTTGCTAGACACCCAAAGCCCCACAGCCAGGCAAGTGTCTTCACTACTGTAATCGATGGCCTCGTGCATCTACATTGTACCCAATGCACGCCTTCACATGAGGCCTCTGCAGTAGGCACTCGAGGACCAATTGTCTCAGAGGTCAGGCCACTGGGAAGATCGTGTTTCCCTCCACCAAGTTGCCAGAAACTCCATCAGATGGTGGAGGAAACATTCTCATTTTCTGCAGGGAGTCCCATTTCATCAGTCGCCTCCATCGCAGACAGTGGTAGCAGATGCCTCAATGCAGGGTTGGGGTGCTCATATGGACCAGCTTCAGGTACAAGGTCTCTGGTCCGAGACAGAAAGAAGCTACCAAATCAACTCAGGCTGTCTATCTGGCGCTCAGATCCCTCTACCGTCTCTGCGCACCAACCATGTTCAAGTTCAGAGGGACAACACAACAAAAATGTTCTATCTGAACAAGCAGGGAGGCACAAGGTCACGAGTTCGGTCTCTGGAAGCTCAATCCATTTGGTGCTGGCTTCTGGCGAGAGGTCTCTCCATCATGGCAGTTCACCTGCCAGGGATCCTGAATGTTCAGGCGGACGGCCTAAGCAGAGACTTCGTAGAAGTGCACGACTGGGTGCTCAACGAAGAGGTCGCACAAGAGGTGTTTCGACAAGGGGGCGTACCAGACCTAGATCTGTTCGCAGACCTGGCGAACGCAAAATGCCCCGTCTTCGTGTCCAGATTCCCCCAGCAGGGATCACGGGGGAATGCACTTTTGATCAGCTGGTATCAGACATTGCTGTAAGCTTTTCCTCCCCTGCCTCTGATCCCGGCGGTGATACAGAAATTCTACAGGACCAACACCAGGATGATCTTGATAGCGCCAGAGTGGCCACGCAAGTGGTGGTACCCGGATCTCCTCCAGCTGTCGAAGGTTCCTCACCGGAGACTGCCCTGCCGCCCGACTTGCTGACCAAGGACGAGGGGAGGGTGTTTCACCCCAGCCTTCCTTCCCTTCGATTGGCGGCATGGCTCCTGAGGTCATCCAATATGGCCACTTAGAGCTTTCAGCTGACTGCATGAACATTCTTAAAGAGGCCCTCCACTAGAAAGTCTTATGCTTTCAAGTGGAAGAGATTTTACATTTGGTGTATGGACAATTCTCTTGATCCAATCCTAGGTCAGGAGCAGGGGATTCTCCCCTACTTATTACATTTGGCAAGGTCAGTCCTGAAGTACCCCTCCATCAGGGTTCACTTAGCGGCAATAACAGCCTATAGGAAGTCTCCTTCTCAGACCTCATGCTTGTGGTCAAATATTTCTTAGAGGGGCTTAAGAAGTGTTTCCACCAGTGAGGTCCCCCTCTCCTCCCTGGGAGCTTAACATCGTACTTACCAATTTGATGGGTGCTCTCTTTGAGCCTGTCCATAAGACCTCTTTGTAGCACTTGACCTGGAAAGCTGCTTTTTTGGAAGCCATCACCTCCGCCCATAGGGTGAGTGACATCCAGGCCCTGTGTTGCAAGGAACCTTACACAGTGTTTCATGCCAATAAGGTGGTGCTGAGAACACATCCGGGCTTCCTAGCCAAGGCGGTCTCGTATTTCCATATCAATCAGACCATCACTCTGCCTACTTTCTTTCCTCAACCAACCACTCCCCCGTAGAGGTCCTTACACTCTCTAGATCTCCGAAGTGTTTTAAAATTTCACCTGGCTAAAACTCTTCCACTTAAGAAGTCTGACCGGCTCTTTGTTGATTATGGATCAACTAATACCAGTCTGTCAGCTTCAAAAAGATCTATTTCACGATGGATCGTCTCCTGTATAGCTCTGTCTAACCAATTAGCTAACATAGTTTTACAGGGCAAACCTCATGCACACTCTACCAGAGGGAAAGCTTCTACTACAGCTCTCCTTAACAACATTCCAATATCTGAGATTTGAAAGGCGGCTACATGATGTTCAGTACATACCTTTACTCGCCATTATTGCCTAGATTCAGATGCACAGGCCGATGCCCAAGTGGGAAGGCCTCTTTGAGGAATTTCATTGAATGACTGCATTATAAATGTGATGTTAATTCATGTTTTATGCTGTATACTTGATTGCTCGTCCACAAGACTTTGGGTATGGGCTTGCTACTCTATTCATAGACTAGGACTATTGTTGAGTATCCCCTTGATGAGAAGGATTAGTTACTTACCTGTAATCCTAGTTATCATCCAGGGGTATACTCATCAATGTCATAAGCGACCCACCCACCTCCGCGGACGAGCATTACTGCAAAGTTATGGTATGTTACTTATGGATTTACCCAGGTGTTTATGTACCTCCAAAAAGAACTGACCTAACTGCCACCTGTATTGTATTGTAATTGCATTTATATAGCGCTTACTACCCCTTACGAGGCGTCAAAGCGCTTTTTCGGCGGGTAGCACGCTACTCCGGGACCCACAGAGGATTAGTGTTGAATTAGTATAGTGAAACATGCAAGTACATTTTAAGTGGTGGACAGGTTAGTCAGTTATTTGGATTTGGAATGCTAGCAGAAGGATAGAGTAGGACAAAGGTTAGTATTTATTTATCGCGCGCTTGTTGACGCATGCTATTCAGGGAGCCTAAAAAGGATTAGTGGTGAATTAATATGGTGAAATATGAGGTAATTTCAGTGGTGGATATTAGTCTGTTACTTGGAATGAGAAGGATAGCGGATGGATAAAAGGGGAAGAAAGATTTGTATTCATATAGCAACTGTTACCCCTGATGGGTGTTGAAGCGCTTTTTGACGAGTAGCACGCCACTCCGGAACCCATAAAGGATTAGTGTTGAAAATTATTATAGTATAAATATGAAGTAATTTGAGTAGTAGATATGTTATTCAGTTATTTGGGCAGTATATTAGTATAGTTGAATATGGAATTTGAGAAGTGAACATGTTAGTCTTTTAATTTTGATAGAAAAAGGATAGTGGAGGGATAAGAGTGAAGGAAATTTTTTTTTTTTAATGAGAAAAAGGGCAGCATTTCTGGCCCTAGTCCCGACCAGTCTCGAACAGGCCCAAACAGGCAACTACCCTTGTCCTCTCCGCCCTTAACAGGCTCAAACAGGCAACTATTCTTGTCCTATCCGCCCTTAACATGCTCAAACAGGCAACTACCCTTGTCCTCTCCGCCCTTAGCCTCGACGCCCGGGGTGAGACGCCCTAAGCCTGGCCTTTTATAGCCCGGCCTTTTATAGCCCTAGTAATCAGGTGACCCCTTCAGCCAATGGGAACCCTAGCCCTAAAACTATCCAATCACAACACTAGAACCAATAGGAGACCAGGACCTTGCAGCCAATCTTAACCCTAGTCCAAGCACCCAATCAGTTCAATAACCCTGATCTCTACGTCCAATAAAGGCCTTTGCCCTACCGCTAGTCCCAACCCAAGTCCAAGCAGCCAATGGTACAGGTAGCCCTAGTCCCTAATTCCAATAGAAAGCCTAACCCTATTCTTAGTCCCACAACTGGTCCAGCAACCAATCACACCAGAAGCACTAAATAGCTACTTCTAATTAAAGGTCTAACCCTAGCCATAGTCCCACCCTACTCCCAACAACCAATAACATAGGAAGCCCTAGTCTCTACTTCCTATAGAAATCCGAACCCTAGCCCTAGTCCCAACCCTGCAATGATTGAATCCCAGACCGAGAAACCAATCAGAACCCTCAAATACCCAACCAATGAGGACATTAACCCTAACCCAATAGAAACACCAGATACAATCACCAATCCGTGTACACATGTGCCAACCACCAGCACACCATATAAAGTCCCAGCAACCTCAGACAAGGTTTGCTGGCCAGGGAGTTGGAAGCTGCTTTCTCCTGTTCAGAATCTCCTAGGAGACAGACAGGCTCAATCCACAACTTTGGACTTCAGCAGGTAAAGGCTTCACTAACTCGAAATCTAACAATACTGTTTGAATAAAGCTTTACTCCCCTGCGGGCCAAAAAACGAAGTGCCCAGGCCACAGTAAATACAGTTTAAACAGCTCACAGAAGCACCCTCTGATGTAGAAAATCCCTGTTGCTGGAGGGGGGGGGGGGGGGGGGTAGGGCTTGCTGGCCTCACTGGCTTGTGAACACAAAATGGTGGCTGGGGTGCACTGTTTGAGCACACAGGCCTAAGCACACAGAAAAGGAGAAATTTGGAGGGAAAACAGATGTTCGAGGCATGTGGGCTGCTGAATTTGTATCTGTGCATAGATCGCCGCCTAGTGTTGGGTCCGGATGATCGCACATTGTTGTCCTGGAAGAGTCTTCGAAGTATCACGAGATAGGTGGCTCCTCCCCTGGACTACAGTGCGCATGGGCAGCAACTCCATCCCCAGATTGTTTTTTTCCGCCATTGGGTTCGGATGCATATTTGTTAACTCAAGTTCGGAATCGATAAAAAACTTTCTTTTTGCCAAAAGGCCTTTAGTTTATTGTCGGTATTGTCTTGCGATCGGTGCCCAGTTATGTTCCAGCTCAGTTCCCGAGCCGGACATCCAGAGGAGCTGCGTGGCTTTTCGGCACTGAAGGGCCGGTCGACGCCAGAGGCCTTATCGACGAACCATCATGGAACGGAGCCCGTTCAAGAGATGTCCCGTGTGCAACTCGAAATATCCTCACATCGACGTCCACCCGGTGTGTAACAAGTGCCTGTCGCCGGATCACAATGAAGCCAGCTGTATGGCTTGTTCTTGTTCCCGCTCCAAAAAGACGATTCGACTTCGACGCGCAGTGCGCAAGGAAGCCCAGCAGACTGCACCTGACCCGGTGAACATCTTCGATGCCGAGGACGATGAGGGTGCAGAGCGGGAGGTTCGAGAGAACCTGTCTGATCCCGCATCGGAGATCAACTCCAGCTACGACGCTGATATTGAAATGGTCGATACTGAAGACGTCGTAGACTAGGTAGGAGACGACGATGGGGCCTTTGGGGCCATGGAAGATAGCTCAAGCGAGGAGCTAGGCCCAAACACTGATACTGGGGCTGAGACACTTAATAAGGCTCAGGTCGAGGGATCGCCACATGGCCTTACCCAAGATCTTACACTGGGTTCTACAGCCTCGCCTTCGGGTCCGGCTTCGGACACTTCTAAGGAGCCACGGGTTGCTAAACCGAAACGAAAGAGAAAGCTTCGGTGCCTACGCAACCAAGAGCACTAGAGGCGAAACCGAAAGTGCGTATTGCTTTGGTCGGCTCGAAGTCCTCTGGACTATCGGCACCGACGAAGCATAAAGGTGGTATCGACCCAGTGAGGTCGCTAAAGGGTGTCGAGCCGAAGACTGGGACACCGAAAAAACTGGTCAAGGACGTCGACCCGAAAGTATCGGCGCCGAAGACCGTCGACACAGACAAAAAACTCGGAGCTCAGAAGGTTCTCGATCCTACGCGTTGACCAGACAGGCCTAAGAGCAGTACGAACCTCGAGTCCACGCCTGGCGGTGGCTCGAAGGATCCCGTCGAGACGACGCAGCCGTCTGCCTCCTTTTCGAAGCAGGTGGGGACTCGCTGAAGAGAATTAAAGAAAAGGCTTCGGCTGTCTGACCAAAGGATACTCCACCACCAAAGCCTGCCAGTAAACCTCAAAAATCACCAGCGCCCATCCAGTTCACGCTGCCGCCGAAAGTGGTACCAAAGGCCTTCGCCCCTAAAATGGCCGTCGAAGCGTCCAAGAAGGTGTCCATGGTGCCGAAGCCCACAACTACGGTACTGGTCACAAAGCATCGACAACCCTCGCTTGAAGAGCAGCCGGAACAATTCATCGATGCCGAAACGGGTAGACTTTCAATTTACAAATGAAAGATCGCCCCGGAACAGCCTATGGAGTCATATAGAATCCCATTGAAAAAGAAGAGGGATTCTACTACAACACCCGTTCTTGTTGAACCTATATCTCCTCGTGGCCAAGACACTGTTCCTGTTTCACCCACTTACTCGGATGTGGAGACAGGGGAAGGTGACAATGAGGAGTACAGCTATCCTGTGGACACTAATCCAGAAGATCACAATAAACCCTTGGCGGACGCTGCTGACCCAGGGGATCCACACACTGCCCCGGACAGTCATGTGTATGCTGTAAAAACATCGCCTACTGAAGACTCTGCAGCGTTTAATGCACTTATTGAGAGGGCAGCCAAAAATCATGATGTCCAGCTCCATGCTGACCCTATTGAAGTGGATTTTCTGTTTGACACCTTTTCCACCTCAGAGAGAACTGTCAAGACTCTGCCAATGCTAAAGGGTGTCTTAAAACATGCTGGAGACATGTTTAAAGGGCCCACAAGACCAGGGTGATAAACTCCAGAATTGAAAAGAAGTATAAACCGGCGCCTGGGGACCCTACCTACATTAAGGGACAGTTGCCGTTGGACTCTCTGGTTGTTTCCAATGCCCGGAAGAGGGCAAACTTGCAAACAACGGGTGATGCTCCTCCCCCTGATAAAGAATCTAAAGTGCTAGAAGCATCAGGGAAAAGGGTGCCAGCTCAAGCGGCCAACATCTGGCGCATTTCAAACACTCAGGCACTCTTAGCCAGATATGACCGGGCCCATTACGATACACTTGAGACCCTGTTACAACACTTGCCAGACGAATATAAGGAGGCAGCAGAGATGCTCATACAGGAAGGGAAGCTCATATCAAATGCTTCTATCAAGTGTTCACTGGACGCAGCAGACACCGCGGCCAGAGCCATTAACACAAGTGTCATTTTAAGGCGACATGCCTGGCTCAGAATCTCCGTGTTCAAGCCAGAGAATACAGACCACCATACTAAATCAGCCTGTAAACCCTGATCATTTATTTGGCCCAGAGGTGGACACCACCTTGGAAAAAATCAAAAAGGACACTGAAACTGCAAAGTCTATAGGGGCTCTCCAGTCGCAGCAGTTCAGGGGTGGTTCTTTTCGTCGCTCAACAATAGAGGAGTTTCCAGAGGCCAGCTGTCACAGCAAACACAGTACAATAAAGGTGGCTCGCAAACCACATACACCAAACAAAGTAGAGGTGGCTATCGTGGAAACAGCGCCAAGGGCAGAGGTCGTGGAAACAACAGCTCCAGATCCTCCGCCACTAACAAACAGTGACGCCTTGTCACTGCTCCCGACCATACAACACCGGTCGGGGGGAGACTACAACGGTTCCTGCCGGTCTGGAAATCCATCACCACAGACAGGTGGGTCAGGAAGCTTATCCAGTATGGTTATTGTCTATAGTTAACATCCACTCCACCCAACATACCCCCAAGACACCGTCCTATGTCCACAGAGCATTTGCACTTATTGCAGCAGGAGGTAGTCCTCATGCTGCAAAAAGGAGCAATCGAGCTCGTGCCTGTGGAAGAAAGAGGTACAGGAGTGTACTCGCTGTACTTCTTGATCCCAAAAAAGGACGGGTCCCTCAGACCCATACTGGACCTCAGACCCCTAAACCAGTACATTCTATCAGAACACTTTCACATGCTAACATTGCAGCAGGTTCTACCGTTACTCAGTCAGGAAGATTTCCTCGCAACATTAGATCTGAAGGATGCATATTTTCATATTCCGCTACACCCGTCACACAGAAAATACCTCAGGTTCTCCATTCAGAATCAGCATTATCAATTCAAGGTCCTCCCTTTCGGAGTGACGACGGCACCCAGGGTGTTTACAAAGTGCCTAGCGACTATGGATGCACACCTACGGAGACAAAACGTTCACGTCTACCCTTATCTGGACGACCAAGCAAAGTCAGCCGAGCCGTGTGCGCCCACATGTCCCACACCATTCACCTTCTTCACGATCTGGGATTCTCACTGAATTATCCAAAGTCCCACCTTCAGCCTGGCAGTATCTGGGCACGACAATAGATGCTCTGGCAGCCAAAGCACAGCCGAATTCAGTGAGGATCAACAGCATTCAATCGCTGATACAAAAATTCAGACCGCAGCACTCGCTTCCAGCACGAGTGTTCATGCAGTTGATAGGCATGATGACCTCCTGCATCTTCATAGTCCCGCATGCGAGACTACATATGCGTCCGCTTCAGGAGTGCTTGGCACGTCAGTGGAATCAGGCTCATGTGCATTTGAAAGACCTAGTGTTGGTGACCGGTCGTGCATACAACTCTACATTGGTGAAATCCACAAAACCTTTGCAGGGGGCGACCGTTCCAGGAGCCTGTGCCACAGATCATTCTGACAACAGACACATCTCTCCAGGGATGGGGAGCTCATGTACTCCACTACCCGGTGCAGGGACTATGGACAACGCAGCAAAAGAAGATGCACATCAACCTTCTAGAACTGATGGCTATCTTCATGGCGATGAAAGCATTCAAAGTACATCTGTGCAACAAGGTCGTGTTGATCCAGACGGACATGATGGCCATGTACTACATTCAGAAGCAGGGCGGTACACACTCTCCACAGTTGTCTCATCTGGCTCAGAGCATGTGTAAGTGGGCCATTCAGAGGAACATCTTCCTCATGGCGGAACACCTCCCGGGCAAGGACAATCAGATGGCGAACCTGCTCAGCAGATTCAGCCACCAGATGCATGAGTGGGAGATACATCCATCAGTACTCCACCCGTACTTCCAGCTGTGGGGTCATCCAGAGACCTGTTCGCCACTAAGGAGAACGCCAAATGCCAAAGCTTCGCCGCCAGGTTTTCACACCCACACCCGCAGGGCAATGCAATATGGATGAACTGGTCAGGCATATTTGCGCACGCTTTTCCCCCAGCACCTCTAATACCGCTGGTGGCACGCAAGCTGAAGCAACATTCGATGACACTCATCCTGGTTGCTCCGACGTGGGCACGCCAACCATGGTACACCACGTTTCTAGAACTATCCGTGGTACCGCATCAAAGGCTGCACCTCACACCCAGGCTTTTGACGCAGAGCCATGTCGGCATTCAGCATCCAGATCCGCAACAGCTCAACCTGGCGATCTGGCTCCTGAGGTCTTACAATTTTGCTGCCTCAATTTGCCTCCCTACTGTATTAATATCATAAGAGAGGCAAGAAAGCCCACCACCAGAGCATGCTATGCAGCAACATGGAAGCGGTTTGTCATTTATTGTGCAGACCACAACATCAACCCGCTAGACGCATCTACTCACTACATCATTTGTTATCTGTTACATCTATACAAATGCAATCTGGCCTATGCTTCCATTCGTATACGCTTATCCGCAAAAGCAGCTTATCTCCAAAACAGGCAGCATCTCTCACTTTTCAGAGTGCCTGCCAACAAAACTTTTTCAGGAAGGACTCAAACGAGTCATTCCTCCCCAGACCCCACCGGCTCCTGAATGGAACCTAAATGTGGTCCTTACCAGACTGATGGGTCCACCTTCTGAGCCTCTACATTCATGCGAGATTCAGTTCTTGACATGGAAAGTGGCTTTCCTGATAACGATCACATCGCTGCGACGCGTTAGTGAACTCCAGGCTATAACTATCCAAGAGCCATTCATACAAATTCACTCCAACAGGGCGGTGCTTCGCACTAACCCTAAATTTCTTCCTAAGGTGGTTTCACAGTTCCATATCAATCAGACTATAGAACTGCCTGTGTTCTTCCAAAATCCTGAGTCAGTGGCAGAGAGAATGCTCCACACACTAGACGTCAAGAGAGCCTTAATGTACTACATTGATAGGACCAAGGATTTTCGGAAAACAAAACCGCTATTTGTTGCCTTTTCGCCACAACACAAAGGCAACCCCATTTCCAAAGCAGGTATAGCCAGGTGGATCGTTAAGTGCATTCAAATTTGCTATCAAAAATCCACGCGCACTCTAACGGTCCCCCCACGGGCCCACTCCACCCGAAAGTTGGGGGCCTCATGGCTTTCCTTGGAAATATTCCTTTAGAAGACATATGTAGAGCAGCCACATGGTCTACCACACACACATTTACGAAACACTACTGTGTAGATGTGCACTCCAAACAGCAGGCAGCTGTAGGGCAGGCTGTTCTAAAAACACTTTTTCAAACTGCTGCAGCTGGCACAGGCGGCCGCCGCTAATGGAGGGACTGCTATGTATTCTATGCACAGATATGAATTCAGCAGCCCACAAACCGAATATGCTACTTACCAGTATGCATCTGTTCTTGGCAGGTAGGGCTGCTGACATTCATATCGCCCGCCCTCCTCCCCGGCGCCGGTAGCGGCTGCAGCACTCTGAATCACTCTTAGCATGGACTTCACTCACGGTGTTACACTCCATCTTTGCCACAATGGCTAAAAACAATCTGGGGATGGAGTCGATGCCCATGCGCACTGTAGTCCAGGGGAGGAGCCACCTATCTCGTGATACTTCGAAGACTCTTCCAGGACAACAATGTGCGATCATCCGGGCCCAACATTAGGTGGCGATCTATGCACAGATAT
The DNA here is from genome assembly GCF_964263255.1 of Lissotriton vulgaris. Taxonomy (NCBI): domain Eukaryota; kingdom Metazoa; phylum Chordata; class Amphibia; order Caudata; family Salamandridae; genus Lissotriton; species Lissotriton vulgaris. Next base: position 819,954,509 of record NC_141685.1, on the reverse strand, counting down.
GAATGTCAGCAGCCCTACCTGCCAAGAACAGATGCATACTGGTACCAGAGGGTCAAGAATCTTACCAAGGAATGTTTGGATAATGGTTGAGAGTTATTACCACTAGCCATACCACAACTCTTCTTTGTGAAATAGACAAGAGCCAAACTAGTGTTCAGTCTCTAACACCCATCAGTCACCACTCGGAACCGCCCTTCATCATTTGGGGTCTGAGGACCAACACATCACCTGGTCTGATCTCTAACAGGAAGGAGCCTAGTAGATAATGAACGGTCCTTCCTGTAGGCAAGGTGGGGTCACCTTTTGTTAAAAGAATTTGATTGTATCAGAGTGATGTAACTGGCGGGGTAAAAAGTGCAGTGCAAAGAAAAATGTGATACCAAGGGGTTAGGATAAAGTGAGTAAAATTGGTTTAGGAAGCAAAGAATAAAATTTAATTGGATACAGCTTCCAATCCCAATATTAAAAATAGCCAAGACAGGGAAAATTTATAAACTGTCTAGTAGTGGAACGTGGTAGACATGTTTCAGCAAATAATGGCCAAGTGGCCTTGCTTTCTTCAGGACCTTGTCATAACGACTAATGCTACTGCAAACAAAACCAAAGTGTAAAGAAATAGTGTTTTAAAAGTGAAACAACGTGGATACTGGTATGTAAGTCACCTGGACCTCCTAGGAGTACTGTTCCGTATCTTCTCACAAACTCAGTTGTTCACTAGAAGAAGTTAAAAAGAATAGCATGAGTACATCACGCACAACCTGTCTCCAAACATCCTTGTTCATATCATCATGAGTGAATTCCATCATTAATGATGCCTATAAAGAAACTGAGGCCAAATGCACTGTATACACTAGTGCCTTCCAGTGTTCATAGAACTTGAAGGTTTTCAAATTTCACGTGTTACATCTTACCTGATTTGTAAGATGTAGAGACCTCACCCCACCTGGCTGCGGCTCAGGACATAGGTGAAGCACCGCTCTGTTGAGGTGAATAGATTCAAGCATAAGTCATCCACCGCAAGCGTGTTCACACACAGCATAGACATTGATATTGCTTAGGATCTCCGTTACAGATACTGGAGATCGCTCCCTTCCATTTAGTATAGTGGCATAATGATGGTAAACGTGAGTCTCATAATGAAGATCTCATGATCCTCCTCGCTCTAATGGGCTAGCATAGTAAGAAGAGCGAAGTTGTTGTAACTGTATCAGCTCTCCGAGGTATACTGCCTAAGCCCGTAAATATCAGTCTGATGTGCCCGAAGGCACCAATACTAATGTAGCGTAACAACGACAAGAAGAGTGAAATGATAAAAATTCTACAAACCCAACTTGTCACTGAAAAACGTGTGCCCAAGACAGCTACGCGCTAATGCCAAATCGCTGGAATGTAACCAAAAACCCTACCTCTCCGTCGGTACTCCAACGCGGCATCTGTGCCGTCTGGGGAGGTAACGCCGGTCTGTCGAGAATGGGTTTAAGTTACATTACCCTGGATAGGCTGGGACCGTCACATGGTACGCGGGCAAGCCTCGCCATAGGTTGTTTACAAGCCGGTAAAGCATCGAGTGCTACGATTGGCTGAGCACTCGGTGGATTTGTCCAATTGCGCTCAGTCTACCCGTAGTCATGGTTATGGTAAACACGCAATAGCGTGATACTAGAAGGAACCCTGGTTGGAGTTGCACTGCCCTGGACACATCCCAAAGTACGTGGCAAAAACACCGCCACAGGTCATATATAAACCGGCAAAACATAGAGCGCCATGTCTAAATAGGTACTCAATGGATTGTCCAATAAAGCCCCGGTTACTTCTTACCATAGTTGTGTATGATGCTGAAAAAGGCCCGACTCGACCACAGGGCAATGCGGGGCACTTGATTGCTGTAACAGATGGCAGTAAAACAACCCTAGTTTGTCAGATTAAAGCGATCATAACCCCCATCATGGGTAGTACTCCCTATTAAGTGACACTGTCTTAAGGGTGCAGAGTGTGATATCCCTGCAAAAGGGTTGCAGTTAATTGGAATAGTCCCATTGATCAGCAATATCATATTGTCATCAAGATAATCAGATGGTCAAGTCCAGATTTTACAGAGAGGACCAGGGTATGTCATCATTAAGCCCTCTACGGTCAGTGCCAAGTTTCAGAACCCATTTCTGTTCCTTCACTAACAAAAAATTTCCCACATTCGTCACGTGTGATGGAATGAACGGTTTCTCTAGAACCGTCCAATGAAACGAAGTGGGTGAGTGATTTAAGGTAATGAAGTGGGTGGTGAGTTTAGTAGCCTGCCGTTTGCAGTTGATGGCACTCCTGTGTTCAGACAGCCTCACCTTGATCTTTCGAGTTGTCATCCCCACGTATCTGAGTCCGCAGGGGCAGGTGATCAATTAAATCAGTTTGTCGCTGTTGCAGTTGGTGAATTTTGTTTGTCTCCAGGGCCTGGAAGTGCTGATATCTATTTCAGTAGTTTTAGATGTCTGTGCACATGATTGACAAGTGCCACATGGATGGTGGCCAGACACTGGAGGCAAGTCCCACAAGGTGCCCACTGGTCTGGGTGCTTCCTCTTGTGGTCTGGTATGGACCATTCTATCCCGGAGGTTGGGTCCTCTCTTGAAAGCAAACACCGGCTGTTGGATAGAGTGGGGTCCCGAGTTCAAAATAGACCAACGTCTCTTCACAGCTTTCTTGATGTTGTTAGATAATGTACCAAAAGTGTGAACAAACGTGAGCCTTTCCAAGGGTTCCTTTGGAGTTGAAGGTTCCAATAGTGCTGCTCGGTTATTGTTAATCGCCCGTTTCATAGCACGGCGTACCAGGCGGGGGGGACATTTTCTCTCCACAAGCGGAGTCTTGAGAGCGGCTGAATGTGTTTCAAAAGCCAGGCCAGTAGAGCAGTTTCTTTGTACCCGTAAAAATTGCCCAAACGGCAAGTTATCCCGTAACGACTTTGGATATTGGCTGTCGTACATCAGAAGGGAATTTCTAGACATGGGCTTCCTATACAGTTTTGACTGCAACCCATCAGTGGTAGCCTTGATCAAAAGGTCGAGGAAAGCCAAACTGTCTTCGCCAATCTCTATGGTGAAACGCAAAAAAGCATTTCTGCTGTTCAGCTAACCAAGAAAATCCCGGCAACTAGATCTTGAACCTCGCCACACTACCAATATATCGTCCATATATCGCTTCCAGATTTTTATCTGGTCGAAGTATGGATTAGACTCATTCAGGATGTGTTGTTGCTCGAAGGAATGCACATAAAGGTTTGCCAGGCTGGGAGCATAAACACTCCCCATGCTGGTGCCTGACACCTGTAAGTATGTGTTTCCCTCGAACTTGAAGAAATTTTTCTTCATAGCCAAGGTGGCACAGGCCATAATAAAATGAACCAGAGTGATGGTGTCCATCTCCTTGGTATCAAGCAAGGAGTGGATGACTTCCAGGGTTTCATCCTGAGGTATGGAGGTATATAAGGCCTCCACATCAAATGAGACCAAAAGGTCGGTTGTAGCATCAAAGTCCAGGTTGGGCAGTAGACGTAGGACGTCGGTAGTGTCTTTCAGGTATGCTTGAATCTATTCACCTCAACAGAGCGGTGCTTCACCTATGTCCTCTGCCGCAGCCAGGTGGGGTGAGGTCTCTACATCTTACAAATCAGGTAAGATGTAACACGTGAAATTTGAAAACCTTCAAGTTCTATGAACACTGGAAGGCACTAGTGTATACAGTGCATTTGGCCTCAGTTTCTTTATAGGCATCATTAATGATGGAATTCACTCATGATGATATGAACAAGGATGTTTGGAGACAGGTTGTGCGTGATGTACTCATGCTATTCTTTTTAACTTCTTCTAGTGAACAACTGGGTTTGTGGGAAGATACGGAACAGTACACCTAGGAGGTCCAGGTGACTTACATACCAGTATCCACGTTGTTTCACTTTTAAAACACTATTTCTTTACACTTTGGTTTTGTTTGCAGTAGCATTAGTCGTTATGACAAGGTCCTGAAGAAAGCAAGGCCACTTGGCCATTATTTGCTGAAACATGTCGACCACGTTCCACTACTAGACAGTTTATAAATTTTCCCTGTCTTGGCTATTTTTAATATTGGCATTGGAAGCTGTATCCAATTACATTTAATTCTTTGCTTCCTAAACCAATTTTACTCACTTTATCCTAACCCCTTGGTATCACATTTTTCTTTGCACTGCACTTTTTACCCCGCCAGTTACATCACTCTGATACAATCAAATTCTTTTAACAAAAGGTGACCCCACCTTGCCTACAGGAAGGACCGTTCATTATCTACTAGGCTCCTTCCTGATCGAGATCAGACCAGGTGATGTGTTGGTCCTCAGAACCCCAAATGATGAAGGGCGGTTCCGAGTGGTGACTGATGGGTGTTAGAGACTGAACACTAGTTTGGCTCTTGTCTATTTCACAAAGAAGAGTTGTGGTATGGCTAGTGGTAATAACTCTCAACCATTATCCAAACATTCCTTGGTAAGATTCTTGACCCTCTGGTACCCTCGTTGTAGTGAATGTTCGGTAGGGTGTGTACCCAGAGCAGGTCATTAAATTAGCCCTAGGGTCCCCCGTAATTGTATGTGTTATAATAATATGTTTTCACATATGCATATATATGTATATATATGTATTTTCTATATGTTCCGGGATCCCGCACATGAGTGGTAATTATTCATAGATTATGACTTGGAGTATACCCCTAGATGAGAACTAGGTTTACAGGTAAGTAACTAATCCTTATTCTCCATTCAAAATGGAAATGAGATTTAGATGTGGCCCATGCTAGTTCCAACACAACAGTGTGTAAGCTTGGCTTAAGCGTCAGCTTCACCAGCTCTTTGCGCTAAGTTTATGCAATTCAGCATAGGTTTGACTGTCTCAAACAGGCTTACCTGACAAGATGGCAGTCTGCAAGTGCAGGTGGGCCAGGCTGTGTATTCTTGGGCTCCCAATGCTGAGGGTCTGTGACCTGTTTCTGTCCTTTTCTGATGATGCGTTGGGCCTCCTCAGTCTTTGGACTGCCCACATCAGTGTTATACGCCCCTTCCGCAGCTCCTTTAGCAATGGGTAGTGTTCCGCCCTTGTTTCAGCATGGGTGAGCGCTCAAGTTTCACTGTAGCCCCCTTCCCGGCACATGTGAATTGCCGAATTCATTTGCACAAGGGTGGCATTCCTAGTTTCACTGTTAACCCTTCTTTGCATACTGGAGTCGTTTATGTCGCTTGCACAAGAGCAGCAGCCCTAGTTTCATCTTGGCCTCCTCTGGGCATTTGAGGGGTGGCAGACTTCTCAAGAATACGCAGGTGGTCTGCGCTCTCTCAGCTGTCCCCCACTTTGCTCACAGGGATTCACTGGATAGGATCCCCACTGGGTCTTTCTCCCTCTAGGCGCTCTCCTCCTCCTTACAAGGTCGACTGGTCTTGACAGGCAGGCAAAAGGTTGGTGCTCCAGGCTCAGGACAAGTGGTCTTGACTACCTGGGGCATGGCCCCTCACCCAGCAGGGAGACTAGCAGAATGTGGTCCCTAGTTCTGGTTCCAGTAGGCTCCCACTTTTAGTTTCAAAATCCAGACACTGCTGTAATTTAGTTCCTGCTCTGGGTGTCAACTGCTTTGAAGTGCTCTCTCACCTACCCTGTCCTTTGTCTAAGTGACTGCCTGCCACCGCAAGAGCGAATCGAGTTTCGATTGACCCACAACACAGGTCAAGGTAGTAACCGGAGATCACACCTGGCAATGAGCCTCCACTGAAATATTCTTTACAAAGGTTCAAAAGCTTAAGCCTTCTCTTCTGTAATGATTCTCTGGTCCTATAGTGTCAACCTTACAGTAAGCCCAGTCCCCACTGACCACTAACTTGTCTTGGAATCCTATGGATTTTGATGTGCACAGAGGATCTTCTGCTCCTCTTCTTCTAACTTATATGTTCCCACCCCAGCCCTTGGGAATGTCAGCACCCCCCATCTCCTGTCAGGGGGTTGCATTCCTCACCTCTATTAGCCTTTTGCAGGCTCTGGCCTTAAGAAATAAACCCACCGGTCTCAATGTTACATACCATGCACAGGCCCACATACATCGCATCACACTCACCCAAGTATTGCATACTGCTCAGCATAACACACAGTCATCATGTAGGCCAAGGGTGAGTTAAATACACAGCAGCAGAACTTTTCATGAGTGGGCTGGTAGGCACCAATTTCGTAACACAGGTATGATAACTATTCACAATACTGATCATAAGTAAGCACAAAACTAGTATGCTACCACCAACACACTCATGTCACTTAACTCATGGCAAAGGAAGTAGTCCTCTACTGCTCTGAGCATAGCGATTGGGGCACCCCTCCCGGACTATTACCCTGACACAGTTCTAGTCTAGGCCCACAGGCATGATGCGTTTTCACCCTTTTCCAAATATCAGTGCCAGGTACCCAGACATCCATGCATCTGGGGCACTTGGGTCAAGGGTTCACATCCGTCACCCTGCGGGGAACTTTTCTGTCCAAACACAACTGCATTATGATATCCTGCTTAAAGCGCTCCAGAAAGACATGGCACATGGCAGTACTCTCCCAGTTGGGATGCATAGCTGCTACGAAGATGACCTCCCTCCATGCATACACTATACATTTTCTCTCAATCCCAGCTAAGGGTTCAGCATTGCAAAAGATCCAGGTGCTTTTGGACAGCTTTGTATGGGCAGGAAAAAACATAGGCTAGCATTGAGGATACTGCAACAACTCAACAAATAAATTGGGATTGGACTGCCCAATATCAAAAGAAAACAAAGCTTCCCAATTAAGGTACATGGTAGAGTGGATCCAGTCAAGAGTCGGACACACATTGATGCTTACTAGACTATACTTGGGGATATGCACAGGAAAGGTCTGATAGTTGCTTAAAAAAAGACAGAGCCTGCTGGTTCTACTCCTCTCCAGTTACAAGTGTGACCCTAGGTGTCTGGAATAGATCAACTGAGAAAGGGAAACTCCACAGGTTCCCACCCCCTTCACCCCAATTTTGTGAAATCTAGATTTCAACTGTGCCCTAACCCCTTCTGTGCTCATGACGAGCCGAGATCGTCATGACCACACCCATTTGTATTATGGTCCAGCACAGCAGGGGAATAATTCAAGCAGCCAAGGTGTTAAAGAAACTCTATGGGCATTTGCAAATCTTTGACATGCTGGAATCAGAAAAGTCTGATACACCAAGATCAGATACTGATCGTGAACCCGCCATTAAACCACAAGTCTGCAGTCCCCTCACTACATTTGAAGAGTTCCTACTGTCCCAAGAAAAAAACAAGAAATTGGTATCTCAGGGAGACAATACTACTTATACTATGGACAAAAATAATGGAAGAGAGAACAAGACATAGAGTTGTCTGGGACTGAATGAGGGGAGTTTTTTTTTCTAGATCCAGGACACAGCTAGAACAACCACAACACAAGGAGCACTATACAAAATAGCAACATTGGTGGTATCATACACAACAGAGTAAGTGGAAAAAGGCCCCCAGAAATTCTGGAGAGGATGTAATGCTAATGGCATGTTAATCTACCTTCACTGGTTTTGGCCTACATTGCAGTTGTATTGGAAAGACAATATCTTCCAGGTTCAGATCCCTAGATTACCAGCGTGTATGCTCGTGGGTGTTGCCAACCCCCAAACATACCCTTTACACTCAAAGAAGGGTAAGTTGATGTCCTTGCTTTTATGTGTGGCGAAGCTCGTGATAACTGCACTCAGGGGCAATGATAGCCCCACCCCAGACCTCCGAGACTGACTATTGTTTTGGGCATATTATAGGAATGGAAAAAATAGCTAGCATCCTTGCAGGCAGAGCAAAACATTATGAATTACAGTGGACTACTCTGTTAGTCTTTATTCTCTAAAACAAGATCTCTCTCTTGCACCAGGTACTTGTGTGTGCATTATGAATAATATCAGTAACCTAAGTCTCTTAGAGATTGGAGGGCATGCATTTGCAAAAATTGATTTTGGTGAAGGGATGAGTTTCAGTAAACATATAATTTTGCACCTTGCCGGTCGCTTCTGTTTACATTGTAATCATAATAAAAATGAATCTCATCCTTAGATGAGTCACAGCTTGTGATTAATTAAGGTTGTACTTTTGATTTAAAGAGCTATCTATCCACATCTAAAAAACACAATTATTGGTACTGAAAAGTCAGCACTGAAAAGTAATTACCTCATTTTCTCTTACTCAGGTCAGGGACCATATTTAACACTGGATACCTGCGGAGAATGCTGTATGAAAGCGTCCAGCATGGAATTGATGATATCCAGCAATTGTTGAAGACGTTGATATGTGAAGCAGACTGCACAACTTACAAACAACAGTTCATTACTCTGAGTCACATCAATCAAGGTGAGATAGCCTATGTCTGGAAGATGACTCCTTTGAGGCTGCTGTCAACTTTCATATCTCTGCTTTTTTCTCAAATTTTATTTGGTGGGGCACATAAGTTGAGCTCAGCAGAGGAAAGAGGAAGAAGGTGGCGTTTCCCTTTGCTGAGAGGCTTGTTTTCTGTTTCTTTATTTGCGTTGAAATATAACATCTCAATGTGCAACCTCTGAAATTGGTCTTTGGAATGGTGATAACTTTACAGTCTATTTTATGGGCTAATTTCACAATTTGTCCCTAGGGCCGTTTTTACCTTTTCAGAACACCAGTTTCAGCAGTTAAAATTGTGCTAGAAATTTTCATTGCACTTTCAGATGGATACATATATATAAAGTCCTCAGAAAAGTTAATCTTATTGTTTCCAATGCTTTTGACCTCATCTGAGTGAAAAGATTATTTACCCCAGTATTGGAACTATAACAGATTCCCATGCTTTGTATCATTACCCGTCGTCGGAATGGGAGCCTCGGTAGTATCGCAACCATAGAAACAAAAGAGAAACATAGGCCTAGGCCTCATCTCATTTTGTATCCTATCACTCTCTTTGTGTAAAAGAGACCAAACTTTTGCCAGGACCAATCAGAGCAGCCTCACCCCATAGAACCTTCCTGGGAGAGCTCAGAGCCTTAGATTTTTCTACCGCACGTTGTGCTAGGGAGTCTCCACTGAGCTCTGCTCAGTTTTCTGATTCTTTCAAGTTATTTCTACAACTTTTTCAACTTCAATCAAGACCTGTCTGACAAGGAGAAGAAGGCCTTATTCCGGTCCTGTGCCTCTTGTGGGAAAAAACGATTTTTTGTGGAAGATAAGCATGAAAACTGTATATATTGCTTTTATCCGGAACACAAGGCCACTGACTGCAAGATTTGTAGAACCTTCTCTACAAAGACTCTTCGGGACAGAGAGGGCCGGCTGTTGACCTGGCTTCAAAAAATGAAGACTCTGAAGGAAGTGCTTTCATCAGATGAAGAGGATTCGACATCTATGGCTTCCTCTCACAGATCCAAGAAGAGGGGTAGATCTCCTCCTTCTTCTTCAGCCGAGCCCCCTATCAAGGCCCCTCATAAGATCTCTGACAGGTCTGAGAGGGCTAGTCCCATTAAATCTCCTCACGGAAGTGAAAAGGAGAGGCAGGGACAGGCTGCTGGATTGGTTACAGACAAAAAGGAGGTTGCTTTCTCTTCTCCTCCATCCAAAAAAGAAAAGACTGGTGAAAAACACTCTACAGTCATTCCAGGGACTGTTCCTGAGAAGAAACAGCGTCCGTCGACGACAAAAACACCAGGTACGTCGACGACGAGTACTTCTATGAAAAATCCCGCTGTTTCCTTGCCCCCGTCGACTGGATCTTCGTCGGTGGCGGTTTCGACGTCGACGACTTCATCATCGTTTAAGGTACCAGGTTCGTCGACTATGACTTCTTCCTCCTCGACAATGAAGATCTCCGGTAAGGTGCTGTCGACAGCCTCGTAGTCGACGAAGACTACGTCGACGACAACAACAACGACGCTCGTGGTAATGACGACGAGTTCGTCGACGATAATACCGTCTGACGTCCAAGGCTCCGTCGACGAGGTCCACTGCACCGTCGACTATTCCATCGACGATAGCGTCTACGACTAGCACACCGTCGACGACGGCTCAGTCGACGGTTCAAAACTTGCAATTTCCTATTCAAAAGCTGAAGATTACACCTGAAATGACGTCTCCAAGACGGGTTTCAACGCTCTCACCTACACTGCTCCTGGATGACGAGTCGGATGAGGAAGAGTATGATGGTGGCAAATATGGGAATGCCTACAGTCCCTCAGATTTGCATGTCAAATTGCAGGAGACTGACACGGAGGAATATTATGAACAGGCATATGATCAGGAGGCTCATCGCTATGTTCCTCAGGAGCGACGTCCACTTGGTTTAGGACAGGACATGGTGGCCATGCCGGCCTCTCTAATCTCTGATCTTCAGATGCTGCAAGACTATAGAAACAGGTTTCCTTCGGAACCTTTATTGCAGCCTGTGCAACCTCCGCCTCAGGTGTTGCCGCAAGCGCAACCAGTGGTCGTGCAGCCTCCTTGCAAGCGGTTCCTCTCACGCCAGTGGTCATACCAACGGTCCTTTCCCGGACATCGGATCCCGAGCCCGCCATTACCATTCAGCAGGACTCCTCTTCTGATGAAGAAGTACAGGTGGATCCTTTGACTGATCCATTGCAGGACCCAGACTTGGATCCCGATGACAGTGGACCACAAGATCCAGATGCCACTGGTAGACACACTTCTATTTCCCTTCCAGTCGATATAGGGAGATTCCATAACCTCTTGAAGAGAGTGTCAAAGAGGTTTGGACTACCAATTACAAGGGAAGAGTCTGAATGTTTCCTCTATGACTTTAAAGAACAATACAAAAGATCAGTCAAATCCATTCCCATAATTGAGCATGTGTGGGATGAAGGGATAAAGATCATGCAAAATCCAGCCACCGTTATCCCAGTTCTTCCTAGGCTGGAAAAGAAATATAAGGCTACAGAGGGCAGTCCAGCTTGTCCTCTTGGTCAGCCGAAGCCTGATTCGGTGATCTCCCAGGCTGCTCAAAGTAAATCCAAAAACCCATCAACGCCTTTGACTACGCCTCCGGACAAGGACGGTAGGTGCCTGGATAACGTGGGAAAGAGGTTTTCTTCCATGGCCAGCTTGCTTGTTCGAGCAGCAAATGCTCTCGCCATTCTAGGCAGATACGACTGCCAGATGTGGTGTGACATGGAGCCATTTGTGGAACAACTGCCAGACTCCGCGAAGGAAGAGGCTAGGAGAGTCCTTATGGAGGGAGAAAAATCTTCCTCCATCTCGAAGCCCACCAATTGTTCATCAAGGAGGCAATAGAACCGGTACCTCTCTCTGAGGGGCAGAGGTTTTTATTCCAGGTTCTTCCTGGTTCGGAAGACCGCAGTGACTTGGCGTCCCATACTAGACCTACGAGAGCTCAACACTTATCTCATCAAACTCTCTTTCAGGATGGTCACTCTCCAAGATATTCTTCCTCTTTTGAACCCAGGCGATTTTTTGGCGTCTCTGGATTTGGAGGATGCGTATTTCCACATACCAATACACCCAGCTCACAGACAATATCTACGCTTTACAGTGGGCAAGAGCCATTTCCAATTCAAGGTGCTTCCGTTTGGCCTTCGGTCTGCACCACGGGTCTTCACCAAAGTGTTAGCACCAGTAGCTGCATTCCTACGAAAACAATCCTTGGAAGTGTTCCCTTACTTGGACGACTGCCTCGTCAAGGCTCCATCTCTCAAAGAAACTTCTCAAGCCGTTTCAACTTGTATCCAGTTGTTCAATCACTTAGGCCTTCAGCTAAACAAACACAAGTCAGTTCTGCAGCCATCAAGATCCACAAAGTTCCTTGGTGCCATTTTGGACACGACGCAATGCACAGCTCGTCCATCGGAGGAACCTCAACAAAAGTTGATCGTCTCGGCTCTTCAGGTGCTCAACAAGAAATGCCTTTCAGTCCGACAATACAAGTCCCTGCTCGGGTCAATGTCATCCTGCATACCATTAATACCGCACTGCAGGTTGCGAATGCGTCCTCTGCAATAAGAGCTAGACAAGCAATGGTGCCAGGCAGAGGGATCATTCAACGACAAGGTGTTTGTGACACCACAAATGAGAACAGCATGCAAGTGGTGGCTAGTAAAAGACAATATCGCGGAAGGTCTGACATTCAGGATTTCACCACCGCCCTGATATGACTACAGATGCCTCTTTAAAAGGCTGGGGAGCAGTGCTCCGAGAGCTTCAAGACAGCGGACACTGGAGTCTAGAGCAGCGCCAGTGCCATATAAATTTGTTGGAGCTGACGGCCATTCGGTTGGCTTTGCAGGCTTTCCTTCCCAGAGTTCAAAATCAGACAGTGCTGGTCCGGACGGACAATACGACGGCCATGCACTACATCAACAAGCAAGGAGGAACGAAGTCACAAACTCTATCCAAAGAATCTCAGAGAATCTGGGATTATGCGATTCTGCACGGAATCAATTTGAAGGCTGAACACCTGGCAGGTTCTCTCAATGTCACGGCGGATGCCCTGAGTCGCCAGACAGAGGCGAATCACAAATGGGAATTGAATCAGTCCATTCTGGAGAGTGTGTCCTCGGTCTGGGGAACACCGACCATCGACCTCTTTGCCTCTCCGGTGAACGCCAAATGCCGGTTCTACGCAAGCAAAGTTCACCATCAGGGATCTCTGGGGAACGCTCTTTCGATTGCCTGGTACGGCGCGTTCTTTTACGCCAATTCCCCTCATCCCACGAGTACTCAGGAAGATGAAGGCGGAAGCTTGCAAAATGATTCTCATTGCACCAGCGTGGCTCCGGCAATTCTGGTACACAGAACTCCTTCTACTCTCCCAGGATCATCCAATTCGCTTGAGACCAATTCCATCCCTATTATCGAGGAATCAGGGGCAGGTGTTCCATCTGGATCCGAAATCGCTGCACTTGACAGCGTGGCTCCTGAACACAGAGAGTTCCATCATCTGAATCTCCCCAAGGAGTGTAGAGAAGTGTTATCCCAGGCAAGTGCAACAAGCACTAATAAAACTTACAAGGCGAAATGGAAGAGGTTCTGCCTGTGGTGTCAAAGACAAGGTCTCCATCCTTACAAATCTCTACCGCATCAACTTTTGCCATATATACCATCATTGGCTAAGTCTGGTTTGGCGCATTCCTCTGTGAAGGTACATCTTGCAGCCATATCAAGGTTTCGGCGCAGTTCTTCAGGCCCGTCCTTATGGTCCTCTAGGATTGTTAAACAATTCTTGAAAGGCTTGTTTCAGATGTATCCTCCTGTTCGCCCTCCTCTGCCAGTTTGGCAGCTCAATCTTGTCCTGGCTCAACTCATGAAAGCTCCGTTTAAGCCGGTGCACAAGGCGGACTTGAAATTCCTGTCTTGGAAACTTGCCCTCCTCTTAGCTCTTACATCAGCGAGAAGAGTTAGTGAGCTTCAAGCCCTATCCATAGTGCATCCATTCCTTCAATTCAAAAAGGATGTGCGGATTCTTCGCACCAATCCGAAATTTATTCCGAAAGTGCCTTCAGCGTTCCACTTGAATGAACCTTTGATTTCAAATTCTTTCTTTCCGCGCCCTTCTACGCCTGCGGAACGCACATTACATTCTTTGGACGTTCAAAGATGCTTGAAATTCTACTTAGAACGCACACAACCCTTTCGAAAATCATCCCAATTGTTTGTGTCCTACAGCGCACCACGGAAGGGGTTTCCTGTGGCAAAGAGTGGCATTTCCCGCTGGATCTCAAGTGCGATTCAATTCTGCCATCAAGAAGCGGGCAAGCCACTGAACAGAATGGTCCGTGCACATTCCACAAGGTCTGTGGCATCGTCTGTGGCTCTTTTCTCTGGAGTCGCCATCAAAGACATATGCAGGGCAGCAACATGGAGCAGTACTCATACCTTCACGAAACACTACTGCCTGGAATCTGTAGGACGAGACAACACGGCTGTTGGTCAGGCAGTTCTTCGGAATCTTTTTCATTGAGAGGTGAGCTTTCCCTACAGTCCCTCCTTCTTGGGGAGCACATTTTGTTTCTTGTTTTTGCTATGCTATAAGTATTGCTATGTGGTTATGTGATACCATGTATTTACAAAATGTGTCTTGGTAATTTACTGCTAGCTACTCTGATACAAAGCATGGGAATCTATGAAAGTTCCAATACTGGGGCAAGAAAACAAGTTACTTACCTGTAACTTTGATTCCCCAGTATTGCTAACTTTCATAGATTCCAGTGCGCCCACCCTCCTCCCCTGGGAAAGCTCTGTCTTTTTACAGAGTTAGTGGCGGTTTGCACAACGGCTACGAAAATCTGAGGCTCTGAGCTCTCTCAGGAAGGTTCTATGGGGTGAGGCTGCTCTGATTGGTCCTGGCAAAAGTTTGGTCTCTTTCACACAAAGAGAGTGATAGGATACAAAATGAGATGAGGCCTAGGCCTATGTTTCTCTTTTGTTTCTATGGTTGTGATACTACCGAGGCTCCCATTTCGACGACGGGGAATGATACAAAGCATGGGAATCTATGAAAGTTACCAATACTGGGGAACCAAAGTTACAGGTAAGTAACTTGTTTTCTTCTTTAGTGTAACATCTGTTCTGATGGATACTGTGAAAAATGGCCTCTTTTGACATGGTTAGCCCCCACTTTTTGTATGGTTTTGATGTGGTTTTGATTGTAGTGCACAGGGTCCCTGCCAACCAGGTCCCCTGTGCCAGTGCTCCTTCCCGAAAACATACCCACAATTGGTACTTCTGCCCCCTGTAAGTCCTAAATGGTCCCCTGAGTACCTAGGGCCTGGAAGATGTAGAGGGTCCCCTGGGACCTCCCTCACTAGGACCATGCCACTGCCATTACAGCTTGCATTCCCTTCTGAGGTGAAAAACTACAAAGTAGACATGACACCCAGCCTGGGTGCCATGCCAGCTAGCACTTCCTGTAGGTATAGGTAAGTCACCCCTCTAGCAGGCCTTACAGCCCTAAGGCAGGGTGCACTATACCCCAGATGAGGGCATATCTGCATGATTAGATATGCCCCTACATTACATAAGTCAATTTATAAATATTGTAAGTGCCAGGGAACTCGACTTCGACAGCACCATGATTGCTTCACTGAAACCAGGAGTGTTTGGTCCCACATAACTTCTTGTAATAAATCCACACTTATGCCAGTGTGAGATTTATTTCACCATCTACTTGGAGGTGCCCACTGAAAACCTGCAGACCCTGGTGTTGGCACTGACTGGCTTAAGGCAGGCTGGAGCACACAGATATGTTAGTGGACCCCTGGGTGGAGAGCCTCTGCTTTCTGGGACCAGAAACAATGCACATCCTGGACAGAGATGTAACACCTCCTTCCCCCAGAATGGGCCAGTGCTCGAAGGTGAAGCTTCAAAAGCCTGCCTCCTTTTTATTGCGACCCCCCCCCAGCCTCTGGACAGGAAAACCAGTGGAAAAACCTAGAAGAATGGAGGTGTGCCCACCTCTGCCAACCCCACCCGTAAGTTGGGGGAGGCTAGGTGAGGCACATTTTTCAGTTCCCGCCATCTTGAAGATGGGGGAACTCCTCCAATTCAGATAGGTCTAGGCCCCCTTCCACAGGAGGGTGGCATAATAGAGGATGTCACTTAAATACTAAATTTAGGGGCGTTTTCTGGGAGTAGCAGGTAGGGCCAATGGGCACCTTACCAGGGGTATCCCCAGTCCCTTTTTGACCAACTTTTTCTCTACTTTTGTCGACATTGTTTTTTAGTCCATCGACTCCTGGTGCACGAGGGATGCCAGTCTCAAAGGCTTGCGGTTCCTGTAATCGACCTGATCCGCACTGCATGTGCCTCTTCTGCCTAGAGCGTGACCACAACCCCAAGTCGTGCTCCGACTGCCGGACCATGAATCCGAAGTCTTTGCAGGAGCGGTCCCGAAAGCGTCTTGATGCCTGACAGTCTGCTCCGCGCCGCTCGATGTCCCGGTCGCGTAGAGGGTCGAAGGACCAGTCGCCGAGCGACCATCATTCTTCTTCCAAGTCTTTGCACTCTGGGTCAGGTAAGTCGAAGCACACAAAGAAGTCGTAATAGCATTGTCGCTCTTTGACTTCTCCCTGTCCGACGGCCGACGCGACGAGGGTTGCTGGTGGTGCTCCTCTCGCGGCTCTGCGTGCGGAGCCCGAAAGGTCAACTCCCGGTTTCTCTCCCTTCCCGGATCCCGTAACAACCCCAGCCTCATCAATTTTACGAAATGATGCACTCTGCCTTTGGGCAGCCTGACTAAGCTGGAGCGCTTTCGAGCCCCACATACTCTGCTACGGGCCCTGGGCCTTCGACGCCGGCGGCTCCGACCTCAGCACGCAGGGTCCCCTTGGATCCAGTCCTGGCTCCTGATCGGCGCTGGTCAACCTTGTTTCACTTCCCCTGGTGCTGATTCCACCGGCCTCCACCTCGAGGTATACACGGAAGTTCACCATCCGCTGTGGGCTGGATACCGCAGACTCGCTAGTCAGGACGATTCCCACGTCGGTAGCCCTTCGACGTTACACTTGGTTGAGGTAGACTGGTTTTTCAAGGGATGTCCATGCCACTCTTATGGACATGCCCTTTGATGGCCATTGCCTTTTCGGCGACATGGCAGACAACACGCTAGAGCGCTTTAAGGACTCTCAGGCTACCGCCAGGTCCTTGGGCCTCTTACCACCCGCCCTGTGTAGTCTGCTATTCGCCCCTTTCGTGGCTTCGGAAGGCAATCCCCTCCACGTTCCGCCCAGTGCCAGATACCAGCGCAAGCTGTTCATCCTCTGCGCGGCTGGAGATGTGAGAACCACAGCCGTTGTTCCGGGGGCTAGTGGTCAGACCAGTCCACCACAGCCCCCTCTGCAGCAGCCTCCTAGTCCGACCTTTATGGGCCACAAAACTCCAGTGGGCAGCAGAATTCGCTGTCGCCTCCCCCACTGGCGCAATCATCACTCAAGTTGCATGTAGTGCAAGTAGAATGGTACAATTGTTACATACAACATATCCACATACATTTATTGAAGGTTTAAAACCTGTTCCTTCTGTCTAAGAGCCATAATACACATATTAAGACCGACAGAAGGGGTATGGTAAGATCATTCAAAGAAACAGTCAGCGTTCCATACACTAGGGTATATATCTTTAAATGTTTTCACAGAATTGGCTTTAATCCTAATGATTGTGGTCGAATTATTTGTGGTTCTGATGAGGAAGGAATAAACTAACTCAGTAGACCGAAGAATGTGTTCCAAGTTTGGGTAAGTTGAGCTAGAAGAAACAGATTTGTTTATAACCTGTGATAAAAGTGCATTAAAATAATGGAGTTCGAGTGCTTCAAACTTGAATTCTCTTCCTTGAAACATGTGAAGGCTGAGACTCTGCACTCTCCCGACTCACTAAAGAATAACATGAAGCAAAATGGTCTGAAGCACAAAGTGTGCCCTTATTTTGCTCACAGATCCTTTCTATTACAGTAAATGTACACTACATTACATACAAACTGCAGATCCTATATTTAAAAAAAATCAATATTTTATAATTTACTAACTGTGCTTGCCATTATTAAGGAAAAGTATTGCATACAATACAGGGGTACTCTGTCTATTATCACACTAGACACGGTTGACATATGTGGCAGGGATTTCTTGATAAAGCATACATGTACAAATCAAGCCTAATTGTATGGTAAACATGAAATACACGAATTCATTTGTATGTAGAGTGCAAAGAGAATTAATGTTTTGAATGGTGATAACCGCTAACAGAATGTGCAAAATTCTCCTATTTTAGCAGCAGTTTGGTATTAGTTGCCGTAATAATAGTAACAGAAATCCAGCAGAGAAGAATATTTCATTCTGCTGTCCGTAGTGCTATTTGTATTGACTAACATTACAAGGCCAACCAACTTTAAGCAGGACAAACGCGTAAGGAAGCAAGGTTGGATACATTTACTTTTCCCTTTCGAACTCATCCCTGACTGAGTCATAGTACCTTTGGAACAGTAAAGATACGAAAGGCTGAACAAGAACTCTCCTCTCCTTACTGAATGTTTGGGGAGAAGAGTACCTGAGATTTGGGAGGGGTTGGACAGAAGGACTGATGCCATATTGCTGTTATCTGACTGGCTGCCCAGCAGCTTTCTTAGGTATATAGGGGGGTAAGTGCAGGGCTTGACAAAACCTAGGACAAATTACTATTCTGGGGAAGATTTCTAATCGCAGATTCCTCAGCTTCTGAATTTCCCCAGATTGGGTCAGGATGATTTTCATATCTGCCTTGCGCGTCGATAGTTGGCATCTTGCGGCTCTACATCGTAATTGTCCTGCTCTGAATATTATGTCTGGGCCACCATACCTGCACTACCTTCCCACACTGATGTCAGTTCCTTTCTTTCAGCACTTTCAGACGTGGATACAGAGCTCGCTCCGTAGAGTAAATCCGATTTGACAGTTTTTCCTTAACTTTCCAGTGTGCAAGGCCATGTCCACTCCTAAGGCCACAGATGTTCAACTGTGTAAGGATTGGTACATGCAGATGTGTCCAGGCCCATCCAAGGTCTGTCTCTGCTGTCTGAGCTCCAAGCACGATTCGGCGTTGTATGGCAAATGCACTAAGATGAACCCCAAAGCCATTGATGACTGCGAACCCAAGCTGTATATCGTGGAACTTCAACGGACGTCTAAGAAGGCAAAATCGAGGGTGCAGACACACTCCTGGGGCCAATCTCGTAAATGGTCAACTTCATAATCAGGGTCATCACTTAAGTCCAAAAAAAAGTACAAAATAACATATGATGTCTAAACATGTCTCCCTCGACCTGCAACTCCTATCTAACGCCACAATACCGGTCCCAATCACTTTAACCTACTTGACCCTCATGCCTCTCCTTCCCAACTTGCTGGGCCCCACAGTGGGGGCCCAACAGTATTAAGAGTTTATAGAAGATATAGGCCACATTTTCTGTACCCAATCAGGCCCCCAAGGTTCTGAGGTGGCCTCCAGTGGGACCACTGCCAACTGGTCCACCCCGACACTGACTGTTCCACTCACTTCAAAGTCGCCCCCAGCTTCCTGCTCATCGCCATGGCATGTTAGGGCACCACAGATCACGCTGCAGCCTATGCTTCTGTGCTGGTATCGATGCTGGAGGAGAAGCCTGTTGCCCTTTCAAACTCCGAATAAAACCAAGAGTGGCCTCCACCAATGTCGCACCAGCCACACCTATATCCTAATTCGGACTCCAAATCATTCTCTCAGCACAAAGATGAACTCTGAGAAGATCACTATTACAGGCCTGTTATGATGATGAAAACTTATTTCTGGATTTGAGGTAAGCGAGGGGGGATCAGGCTACAAACTTCCAGGCCTCAGGGCCAATTATCTACCCAGAGCCTAGCCCCTCCTCCAGCAGCTGCCACAAAAATACTTTGTCACCCTTTGCAGTGCACGATCGCTCGGTGGGAGGTCGCATCACCTTTAACCTTCCCGAGTGGAGGAACATCACATCAAACCAATGGGTGCTTAGACTGTATAACAGGGTTACTTCCTACCTTTCCTCTCACATCCCTCAGATAGGACACGGACAACACAAGTCCTGGAGGACCCCTAGACCATACTCCTAGAGGATGTTCAAGAATCTCTTAGCCAAGGAAGCCATAGAGAGGGTGCTGGCAGCAGATGTTGGGACTAGCTTTTATTCCCATTATTTCCTGGTGCAGAAAAAGGGTGGAGGCCTTTGTACCATCAAGATCTTCACCGTTTGGAAGGACATGTTCAAAATGCTGTCCCTGGCCCAAGTTACATCTGTCATGGACCAGAAAGACTAGATGGTGGCCTTGGATTTGCAGGACACTTCTCTCCACATTCCCATCCTGCACTCCCATAAGCATTATCTGCAGTTGCTGCTGGACCAGGGGCACTTTCAGTTGTCAGTGCTCTACTTTGGCCTTACCAGTGCAACTGGGTGTTCACAAAGGTGGCAATGGTGATCACAGCCTATTTGCAATTTGAGAATACTGTTCTTATACATTGATAACTGGTTGCTGGAAGGCAGGCTCTCCTCAAACAGTCCTAAACCACATACAGATGGCAGCCCATTATTTTTTTTAACATTGCTGGGCTTTTCCATCACTGTGCTGAAATCACACCAGCCCCTTCATCTGAGTCACCCTGGATACAGTGCTTTTAGGTCTTCCCTCCGCCTCAACGAATCTAGGACATTCAGGATAGGATTCCGATGTTTTAAACTTTGAGGCCTGGGTCTTGGTAACAGCGCCTCTGAGGCTTCTTGGTATCTTGCATCCTGCTTGTAGACCACGCCAGGTGACAGGTGAGCTCTGCAGTGGGGTATGGCATCTCAGTGGGCTCCACACCAAGGGAACCTTTCGAATTCCATACAGTTGTCAGAGGAAACTGCGAAAGAACTGCAGTTGTGGCTGCCTAACCGCAGTCGAGCAGTGATCGACTCCTCTCCATACTCCACACAGAACTGTAGGTTGCAAACGAGTGAATGGTCGTGACACATGCATCCTGTTGTTGGAGTGGTTGGCGAGGTCATCTGAGAGAAGTGGAAATCCGAGGACTGTGGTCTCCTGCAAAAAGCCGGTTCCATATCAATTTGTTGGAGTTGTAGGCGATTTGCTTTGCACTGAAGGCGTTCTTTGCAAACATCAGGGTGAACTAGTAGAGGTTCTCAAAGACCACACGACTGCCAAGTGGCCCTGCAGCAAACTGGTCAGTGCAGGGTCATGGGGTCTGTGCCAAAAGGCTTTACAGCTAGGGAAGTCACTGAACGTTCAGGGCATCTTTTTGAATACCCAGCACCTGGCTGGATCTTTACATGCCAGGGTGGACAAACTCAGCCAATATTGACTCCAGTTACACGCAAAGGTGGCACAGGGTGTCTACCAACTATGGGGTGAACCCTGGCTTGATCGATATGCCACTGCAGCAAATGTGCTGTGTCCAAGGTTTTGCACTTTGAAGTTTCCAAGGCAGCTCTCCCTTGGAGATGCCTAAACTGGAGCTTGGGCTCTTGTACACATTTCTTCCCCTACCTCTCCTGACCATAGTATTGAAAAACATGAAAATAGACTGGACCCAAGTTATCCTATTTGATCTGGAATGGGCGAGGAGAGTGAGCTACCCTGAACTACTCACCCATGAGCATATGTCCTCTGATTTGGCTACCTCTTCGGGAAGACTTCCTGTCGTAACAGCAGGGCTGGGTTCTTGTACCCGAGTCAATACGTTTTCCCCTCGTCGGTATCTCTGGCATGGGATACAAGGGGTTCTTTCTGCTGTAGCTGACCCTTAGTCATAGTCTTCTTCGATGCCCAAGCTGCCTTCTGTGCCTTCTTTTCGAAGTCCGACCCGCCGTGTGTTGATTCTGCGTATGCCCCCTGTTTGTCTTCATTGCTTGAGAAGCTCAAATCCTGCAGCAATACCTGCTGTTTCTTGGCACCGAACATACCTGTATGGTGCTCTTCCTCTGCCTTCTTTGGGCCTGTAAGTGTTTATGACGCGAATACCGCGCAGTCCTGGTCTGTGATCCATAGGCAGACCGAGGTTACAGAAGTTGTGTGGACCATGTTGTGCAAATTTGTGGTGGCAGTTAGGGCAAATCTTGAAAGAGGTATTTTTCATGGCCCCTACCTTGCCTCAATTTTGTCCATCTGCGTGGTTGCTGCTCCGATGGATTCCCGCGACTGTGAAAGGTGGCCGGAGGTATCCTCCTTCTCCGGTGCCTTGGTAATCGATGTAGAATGGTTCTTTTGCTAAAATACCCCCCGCAAATTCTGGGATTTCGTCCTAAAATCCAGAGTCTCTTCTATTTCTTCCAGACCCACAGTGGACAAAAGAATCTGAAGAAGGCTACCATGCATAGGAACTTCCGGGGCGCCGACTGACGTCAGACAAGGGATGGACCCAGCACCAAATGGTGGTCGACGCCGCCCTGAAAAAAGTACAAGCATTTGCAATGCAATAGGTCTCGCATTTGTGAGAGTTAGAGCTATTGGTGTGGTAAATGCCAATGTATTTTACCCATGTGTTTTGGTTTGGAGTGGAGTGGAATGGATGTATGTGGTGTGGAGCGGGATTATGTGGGTTGGATTGGAATTGTTAGTGTGTGAATTGTGTGTGATGGAATTGTGTGGTGTGAATTGGATTTTTGCTGTGCAATTATGTGGCATGGTGTGCAGTGGAATTATGTGGATAGTAATTATGTGGTATTGAGTGTACTGAAATAATGTGGAGTTGGATTGTGTGTCACGGAATGTAATTACGTGGAATGGTATTGTGTGTTCTGGAGTGGTATGTAGTAGAGTTGAATCATGTGGTGTGTTGTTGAAGTTTGTAGCATGATATGGAATTCTGTGGTGTGGATTGGATGTATGTGGAAAAACACACAGCCAGTTACAGAACAAGGCGGAGGTTGATATAGTATCCGTACAAATGTGGATCTACCATAAAGAGGTTTCTCGGGTGCCTGAGAGATTAAACAGAATTGGTATGTTTCTAGACTTCCGTACACCACCTGTCGATGTTTCCTTTTTTACGTGCTGTTTAACTTTTAGCAAAATAGCTATAATGCTTGTACACACTGCCCTTTTCGAATGGCCAGCACGGACTGGTTGGTGGGGTGGGGAGGGGACACACAGACAAAAGGGCAGGGGAGCGAGATGAAACAGTGACAGGGCGGGTGGGGGATTGAGATATGGCTGGGGTCTTTTAAAGGGACCACATGGAATGTTGCTAGCAAGTTAAAACAAGCAAAGTGGGGTGGGGGAGCAAAGGAAACTAAACACGCACACATAGAAAAAAAGTGCCACAGACCTGAAATTTGCAAATAAAAGTAGAAGCATAAAAGTCCTGCAGGCCTACTCCATGAGAGTTAACTTTTGAGAAAAAGGTGGGACATGCAGCAGACGCGCCCCCTCCTTGAACACCTTCAAATACGCCCTCAAGACCTGGCTCTTCGACTAACAGATCTGCGGACCCTATTCACCCCCCCCCCCTCCTCAGTGCCTTGAGACCCTCTCTGGTGAGTAGCGTGCTTACAATTCCCCTGATTGATTGAGAAATCCATAGGTTTCCTCAATACTCATTTTTCACTCTACATATTTCACCGTATGAATTGGTCTGTACTTGGTACACAAAGAAAAAACATTGTAGGAGAAGCTCATTTGATGCTCTGGAAACATTTGGTTCTTGAAGAACCTACAAACCGTATTTATCCCAGTAACCAGAAGGGTTTAGCTAACAATGGCATTTTGCTTTTGTAAATCGACCATTGTGACAAAAAGTTACAAATGGAAGCGTTGTCACAAATGGCAGTTTGTAATACTCATTTTCAATATTTCTTTATTTCAACCCTTAGTTTATTTGAGAAAAACCTTGAGTGGTCTACACATATGACCCCTTGCTGAATTCAGAATTTTCTCTACTTTTTAGAAATCTAGTGCTTTATGAACAACATGGCGTAATACCAACAGCTGCATGCTTGTGCTCCAACAGGACTTCAAATTCCTTTTAGTTCTAGGTGGCCGAAACGCTTATTTTACACCCACAAGCCAAAATCCCTCCACTGATTCGGTGTGAAAATGGAATATAAACTTTAGAAAAGGACAAAAAGCATGACTTTAACCTTAATGAAGTTATATTATGTTACATCAGGTGATATTCCGTCATGTTATGTAACATCATGGTATGTTATGGCATGTTATGTTAGGTGAAGTTATGGTATATTATATTTATAAAGCGCACGATCACCCGCGAGGGTATCCCGGCGCGGAGCATGTGTGTGTACCTAGCCCTACCTTGGGAATATTGGTGAATTAAAAAGCCAGGTCTTCAGCTTCTTGTCAAATTCAAGAAGAAAGGAGAAGGCTCTGATACAGAGTGGGAGGCGTGCAGACTCTTTAGGAGCGACGCCAGAGAACACACGTCCTCCCAATCTAGTTCTGTGTATGCGTGGTATGTGGCGAGTAGTAGGAGGGTACTGAAAAGAAAATGTAGGGTGGGTCAATAGGGCATGTTTAGCGACCAGAGCGATTTGTGCCCTAACTACAACTAGCAAAAAAAAGAAATAGCCTGGTCTAGATGACTGTAGGTGTGCCGTATTGAGTCTAGAACCCGAAATCCATTAGTAGCACTGGAGTGATAGCACTGGGCAGGAGAAAATTCCCATCAGCCCACCCGTCTGGCGGAGGATCGTCACTTGGGAGATGTATCATCAATCCATATCTTAACCAGTGCACCTATTGATGATGCAGAGATGGATTATGTGATGTAAACTCAGACCACAGTGCTTCACTGGTGATGCTAATGGGGTGTAGTGCAGGTGAAAATTAATATGTGAGAAAAGTGAGGATAAAATTGACTCCTAGGACCAAAAATAAGTTTAATAGGTATGGTACTAAGGTCAAAATTAAAATGCCAAAAATAGTTTAAAATAATAACTATGTGAAGGCAGAGTTGGTGAAGGTCGACATGTTTCAGCTAGATGGACTCTTTGATCCAAGCTTTCGTCAGGACCAAGTGAAAAATGCGACTGCAAAAACAAAAAAGTGACTATGTACACTATATATTGGATAAATCCTACCAGCTCCTCTGAGCCCAGATGTGTACTGGTGGTACTCCAAGTCTTGTTTAGTCTCCTGAAGTGGAAAAAAGAGAAAAGTGTACAACAGAAAAAAGTTAGTGTCTAACGGTATCAAGGATACAAGAAACAAACACTAAGCACACAAACAGTGCGGTGGAGAAATTGTCTCCCCGCTAGCACAGTAAACACTAGGATTTACCGGTTTCAGTGCATCTAAAATTACTAACAGTTTAGACACATATAGACTCACCCAGCGTTGTGTGGGAGTCTGCCTCACCTCACCCGGCACCCACTCGGGAAGGAGGCCCGCTCTGTTAGGGTGGAAATGTAATAAACATCCTCAGAGAGATATCCGAGTTGTTTATATGCATGTGATTACATATTTCCAACAATCCCCTAACAAAAACCAGTTGTATGAGAAAGAGACTCAACCTCAATTGAGCTAGTGGCTAAGACCATGCAGGGGAAGGTTAAGGAGAAATTAAAGCCAAGAAAGCTAGATTTGGCAATGTAATGAATACGAAAAAAAGGGTGGGCAACAAGCATTGAATGAAGTGCCCTACCTGTCTGTCGGTACCTCTACACCAACATCCGAGAGGGAGTGGAGGTAACTGGCTAATGAACGTGCAAGTCCTTTTATACCCGTAGTGATGGGATAATTGACTACAGCTGTAGCAGGTATTGTCGATGGACAATTGCGCAAGGTCAAAAAAAGGAACGCTATCGCTGATGTGCGCTTGCGCCGAATGAAATGTCATAACACCTGCGCATGCGTGTGCCATGAGATCTATGTGTGTATTAACTTCACGCATGCGTAGTGAAATGATAGACCATGCAGCTCTACACTAAGGGCGCCAAGCCTGGAGCGGTGTGTGTAGATTGTTATGAGAGATATTGGATCGACTCATATAGTACGGTTCTGAATCCCAAAAGATATTATGTTTTAATACGGGACAGTAGTGAACTACGACATACCGGAACTAGTTGTTTACAGCGATGTCCACGGTATGTCGTCATTCAGGCCCTGGATATGGCTCTTCAAAAGAAACACCCACTTCTGTTCCTTCTTGAATAGAAATTTAGACACATCACTAATGTGAGGGGGAATATATGGCTGTTCAAGGATAACCCACTTCATTTCGTCAGCCGCGTGTCTGTGGTCTAAGAAATAGTTGGTTAATTTAGTGGCCTGTTTGCGACATCTGATTGTACTTTTGTGTTCCCCAATTCTCAACTTGATTTTACGGGTGGTGTACCCGATGTATCTTAAGGAACAGGGACAGGTGATCATATAAATGACGTTGTCGGTGTTACAGTTCGTGTGCTTTTTGAGGACCCACGTCCTACCTGTCCCTATATCGACTGAGGTGGTTTTAGCCGTCTGAGGACAAACACTGCATGACCCACACGGGAAATGACCGGAAACCGGTGGGAGACCCCATAGGGTTGTGGTGTCATCAGTGTTATGTCTCCTCTGTCTGGTATGAACCAGGGTGTCTCTCAAGCTTGGTGCTCTTTTGAATGAAAAGAGTGGTAACGGAATATTGGCCTCAGTTGAATTCAAAATCCCCCAATGTTTTCGAACCAGTTTCTTTACGTCATGCGATCTTGCATTGAATGTACTGACAAAAGCAAGTCGCTCTCTTGGTGCTTTCGGTGGACGTCTCTCAATCAATGCTTCACGATTATTATTTGAAGCACGTTTCCATGCTCTGTTCACTAGCTGTTTGGGATATTGACGCTCCTGTAGGTGAGTGGCTAGTACAGTTGCATGTTTCTTAAACAAGGCCTTCGATGAACAATTCCTCTTTACTCGGAGGAATTGACCCACGGGGAGATTCTCCCTAAGGGAACGTGGGTGATGGCTGTTGAAGAGCAACAGAGAGTTTCTCGCCATGGGTTTGGTGAAGAGCTCGCTATGGAGATTCCCAGCTTCAGGAAAGATGGATAAATCCAGAAAGGAAAGTCTTTCATGGCTGTATTCTAGTGTGAATTTTAGATGTGGATTGCGTTCATTAAGCCATAGATGGAATGACTGGACCTCTGTAGCTGAGCCTCGCCATACCACCAGAACATCATCTATATACCTCTTCCACAGCACCAGGTGATCAAAGAATGGGTTGCTGTGGTCGAGGATACAGGTCTGTTCAAATTGGTGTACATAGAGGTTGGCGAGGCTCGGGGCAAAGACACTCCCCATGGATGTCCCGGAGATCTGAAGGAAAAGTTGTTCCTCAAATTTGAAGAAATTTTTCTTCATAGCCAATTCTGCACAGGATAAGATGAAATTTACTGGAGTTATGCTGTCAAGATCTTCTGCCGACAGTAGACTTCTTATTGTGTCTAATGTATCTTGTTGTGAGATACAGGTGTAGAGCGATTCTACATCAAAGCTGACTAACAGGTCAGTCTCTACATTATATTCTACAGTTGGTAACAGTCTAAGAACATCCGCTGTATCGTCTAAATAAGTCGGCATTTTTTTGACTAGAGGTCTAAGGAAGTGATCCACGAAAGTGGAAAGAGGTTCCAAAAGGGAGCCAATCCCTGAAATAATGGGACGTCCTGGTGGTGGTCTAGTGGCTTTGTGAATCTTCGGAAGACAGTAAAAACCCGGAGTAATGGGTTTTTCTGTCACTAGAAATCTTGCTTCGTGAGGGGTGATCCAGCCCTCAGTGTTGCCTTCATCTACCATGGTTTTGATTTCGGTGAGTAGATGTGGGGTAGGATCCTCAGTCAGACGTTGGTAAAATTTATCATTGTCCAATTGTCTAAGACATTCCTGACAGTATTGGTCCAAATCCATAATAAGTCGCTCCCCCTTTATCCGCAGGTTTTATAATAATTGACGGATCTTGCGAGAGGTTTTTGACGGCCTGTTCTAATTTGGAAAAATTATGGAATGTTCTACGATCAGTGTCCTGCAATTTTGAAATATCATGTCTGACTGCCTGTTCAAAGGTAATAACATGAGATGGAACTTGGTGGCTCAACGGAGTGAAGATGGAAGGTGGACGTAGTCCAGTGTTAGTGGGTGTAGCATCTCCTAGTTGAGAATCTTCAATTCGGTTTTTAAAGAAAAAGTGGAGACGCACTTTTCGAAAAAACTTCTCAAGTTCGG
This sequence comes from Lissotriton vulgaris, assembly GCF_964263255.1. NCBI lineage: Eukaryota > Metazoa > Chordata > Amphibia > Caudata > Salamandridae > Lissotriton > Lissotriton vulgaris. The sequence continues at coordinate 819,926,744 of NC_141685.1, read as the reverse complement.
TTCTCAAAAGGAATGGATCTCCTTGGTTCGTAGGCACAAAGCCTAGACCTTTCTCCAGGACTGACTGTTCGACTGGTGTCAAGGCACGGGAACTCAAATTGACTACTAAACTCCTGTCGTCTCTGTGCTGTTGCTCTGTTGAGCTGCTTTCCTGCTCCGGGTATTTGGGAACGTCTGGTCGGCCTCCCAGTGGACGGTCTGTGGTCCTTTTCTTCTGCCCCTGTTTTGTCCCCGGCCACGTCCTAAAAAAGACTGATCAGGGTAAAACTGGGGAAAATGAGTGTATGCATTCATTTGTTGCGCAAATGGCGGAGGTGGTTGAAAACCCCATGGACCTGGTGGCCACCAGGGACCGGGATTCTGATAATTGCCTGGCTGCTGATTGTACATGCCACCTCTTTGATGGCCACCTCTTTTAAAAGGTCGTTGTTGTTGACCACCCCCTCTGGGGTAAGTTCCAGAATGACTTGGTGTCTCTGAATCACTAGAATTCGTGTCAGAGCCCGAAGATGAATAATTCGATCCATAGTGTCTCCCTTTGCTGTTGAAACTAGGGGCTACGTAGTCCTCGCTGGTATAGGGGTACACTTTCACCATGGAGAATCGCTCTAAATCTTTCTTGAACTTATCCATTTTACTGGTTAGGATGTTATCTTTATAGTAGGAGGGTGTCTGAGTGATTAATGAAGAGCTCTGCTGCAGCAATTTCCTTCATGGGCTTCCGGTTTCCCTTTTTCTTTTTGCATTTTTCTGTAGCGCAAACTCGACCCACAGGTATTATTAAAGAGCTTTACATGAGCACCAGTTACATTACACAAAGACACAATCCCTAAACAAAGAAACCAAACCCTTGGCTGCAATCTGCACTTTCCAGAGTTCATTATCATAAAAACTGATTTTAGAGCCCTTTCCTCTGCTTTGTGTTTTTTTAAATCACTGCAAGAAAGATACGCCTGTTTTAATATCACTGCAAGAAAGATTTACTGCTCGTTAACTTTTTATTCACGACTTGTAGCCATGCATACAAATGGAAAACCAAGTGTACCCATATCACAAGGCAAGGAATGTAACAAAACAGGACTGGATAAACTAGGAGATAACTCATGCAGGAGAACTCCTTGTAGAAGTCAGGCGGCTGCATCTGAAAGGCTGCCAGGTTTATTTAAAATTAATCGGTTACATTGCAGGCAAGTGAAACTGTGATGTCGCTAGCTCAGTCATGTTCATTTAAATCCAGGGAGTGTCACAGGAGCTACGAGAAACTCAGTCGCATGTCTGTGCAGCTGAGTCATTCATGGCAGGGGTGTGCGTTAGGGTATTCTGTCCATCTCAGCACGTTCCACTGAGGCAGAGTATAGCACATATTTAAGTAGTTCAAAGCAGAAGGCGCACGCCCCTTGAGGTTGGTGCTGGTATTTCAGCAGACCTTAAGCAGTAAGGACCAGGAGAGTGACCCCACTGTCATATGCGAAATCTAGGGGCGGATGGACAGGGGTGTGGAATTTATTAAAATATCCACTTGTCCATGGGGCAGGTTGCTTCATAAATCTACTTGTCCTGTAACAAAATCCACTTGTCCCTTTGGTGCCTTGCTGTGCGGTGACAAATTATGGCAGCAATCTCATTATATAAGAGCTCTTATACAGCCTCTCTGATTACGCCGGGGCTCATACCCTGGTAGTGTTTGAATGCTAGTAATCCCTTTATTTTGCTAGGTTTCTGCAGATCTACATACTGGGACTGAAGTTAGTGGTAAACAATAGTTCAAGGGTTGGAATATCCTTTTGCGTCTGTGCAAACCTACTAACTTGCATGTTTTAAGGGTTTTCAACAACTCTTCTCTAATCTTTTCCAGTACTGAAAAATGTTGGAAATTTACTCCTGACAATGGCAGACTTAAACCTTCTTCCAAAGTTGGGAAAAAAGTTCCGGCCAATACCTTTGGTGATCTAGCAGTGGGACCTTAGTTTGGTTCCTTCCTACTTGATGTGCACTCCTTTTTGAACCGATGCACAGATGTCCTATATGCCTTTTGACCATAAAGACTGTGTTCCTCCCCACAATCACTTCTACTCAACGAATGAGTTACCTCCAGGCCATGTCAGTCCAGCAACCCTAGGGTAGAGGAGCTGGCCTAACGGTAAGGGCGGTCGACCTCCAATCTGAGGAACCAGGTTAGTCTCGGCATGGACGAGCAACATCCTGTGATTACGTGCAAATCACGTAATCTCCCGGTGTCTAACAAAAATGAATGTTTCCTCATGTAACGCAACTGATGCTCGTGTAAAGCGCTCTGATACCGGATATCTTCGTGTCAAATTTGCGCTATATAAAACTCAATAAAAAATATTTAAAAAACCTAAAAAAAAACGTACACATCTTTCCAGACAAACTGGTTCTTCAGACAAAAACAGCTTTCTTGCAAAGATGATGATGCCGTTCCACATAGGGCAATCCATTACTTTGCCGTCTTTCTGCATTCCACCAGATCCTTCAAAGGAAGAGGAACACCTTCACTATCTTGATCCTAACAGGGCACTAAGTTTTTACATCGATTTGACCAGAGACAATCTTAGACTGTCAACTTTTTGTGGTCTGCTCTGGAGCCAAAAAGAACAGTGCAAAGGAGAACCATCTCCTGATTGATTATATAATGCTCTATGATCTGATGTGTGCTAAGCGAGAACCAGCCCCCATAGGGCTTGCGGGCTCATTACACCAGGGCTAAGAATCAATTATTCTTCAGTATTTGGGGTGTCTTTCATAGATTCACATGCCTGAATCATTCCCCGTCGTCGGAGTGGGAGTCCCACGGTATATAAAAAAGCAATAATATGCCTGTAATAACTAAAAAACCTTGGTAATAACCAACCAGGAAGTAAAGTAGCCCTCAGCTACAGGAGCAAAAGCTCCTACACTCATGACTATCCTAGTAATTATGTATAGACCAAACTGCAGCCAATCAGGCGACAGCACCCACCAGAATGTTCTCCCCAGAGGCTCAGGCTCTCAGATTTTCTACCGCACGTCGTGTGAAGGGAGTCTCCCTGAGCTCTGCTCAGTTTCTTCTTACTTTGGTTGGTTTTTTAACCCTCAAAGGATGTCTACTTCTAAATCCCTTTTTAGGGCTTGTGATTCCTGTGGAAAGCTAAGGCTGTTCAAGGAGGATCCTCACAAAAACTGCATATACTGTCTTTATCCGGATCATGAGGCGAAGGAATGTAAGATCTGCAGAACCTTCCCTCAAAAGACCCTCTGGGACAGAGAGGGCTGTCTTCTCCTGTGGCTTCAGAGGATAAAGGACAAGGATAACCCTGTTTCAGAGGTAGGGAGCATTGCCTCAGGGTCTTCTGTCTCCTCAAGGAAGAGAAAGACTGAGGTTGAGGTGGCTTCTCCTAGGGCGAAAGTGTTGAAGGCCCAATCCTCTCAGGATTCTGGTTTGCCTACTACTTCCAAGAAGGTGTCCGCACCCGTGAAATCTGCGCCCTCAGGAAAATCTGGAAAATCTACGGTTTCCAAAGCACCTGCTCAAAAAATTTCACCTCAGTTTACACCTCTGGCCATGGCAGAGTCAAAAACAGCCTCATAGTCGCCATCTCTTCATGTGGCCACTTCCTCCACTTCTACAGTGACTTTCTCCTTACCAAAATCAGCTATGGTGATGTCTTCAGCCTCCTCACCGTCGACGTTGGTTCAGGTACAAATTAGACCCATCCCATCGATCGTCGACGCTCCACCGTCGACGGGAATCCTGAAGGTACCGTCAACGAGCTCTTCGTCGTCGATTCAGGCGTCGACTAATATCTTGCCGTCGACGAAGAGGGCCTTACCGTCGACGACATCCTCGTTGACGAAGTTACCGTCGACGACGTCCTCGACGACTAAGTTACCGTCGACGACACCCTCGTTGACTAAGTTACCGTCGATGAAGAAAATGAACCCGTCGACGACCTAGTCGACGAAGCAGACAATACCGTCGGCGATGAAGAAAACAACCTCGTCGACGAGTTCATCGTTGATTAAGCCGCTACCGTCGACGGGCGCTCCGTCGACGACGGATCTGACAACGCAAAGGGAATCAGGCTTGTCATCGGCATCGGTGGCTCCATCGACGCCTCCACTGTCAACCTGTACGGCAATGCAAGTGTGGTCAGCTAAAACATCCACAATACCTTTGCCATCACCTGCTACCACTGCTTCGCTCCTACCGAAGCGTTGGATTATCCTCCACAACTTTGTCTCCATTAAAACTGCCAGATAAATTGTTGGATTCTGAGGAAGAAGAATCCTACGAGGACGACACTTTCTGTGCGGCCAGGAGCCCTTCGGACTTGCTCATAAAAATTCAAGATTTGGATCAGGAGGAGGAAAATTTCCAGGAGCACTCTAGTCGGGAGACTGTGTCTGCACCTGGCATGCAAATTCCTATGGATTTATTCCAGAATCTTCAATATATGTTGAGCGATTATTATTGCAGGTTTCCTCCTTCAGAATCGGGTGATTCTCATGTCTCTACGCCTAGGCCAAGAACATCTACGGCAACTTTAGGACCTCCAGAATGGGTTTCTCAAATGACAACTGAAGAAGCACAGCCCGCACTACCTTCTTCACCAGTACCATCTCATCAGGCAGGGGGTGCAAATTCGTCAGACAAACGAGAAGACGGTGAATTGGACGACAAGTCAGTATCGTCGGAGTGGGACGACTATCAGGCGCAAACCCCTTCCCCAGCGGCCCCGCCTATGGCGGATTCTCCGCCGGTGGACATTCCCAGCTTTCATAAGATTATGGATAGAGCTACGAAAAGGTTCCTCATCACAATGGAAGCTAAACAAGACAAATGCTTCCTATATGATTTTAAGGATTTGCCGCAAAAACAAAGTTGGTCTATTCCAATCATTGACTTTATATGGAAGGAAGGTCTCAAAATAATGGCCTCACCAAATTATTTACCGGCAGTACTACCTCGGGTAGATAAGAAATATAGAGCACCTAGTTCGTCACCGGCATGCCTTATTGGTCAGGCTAAAACGGAGTCCGTGGTTACACAGGCAGCTCAAAGAAGGGCCAAGAATCCAACTGCACAGGTCTCTGCTCCCCCTGATAAAGACGGAAGACTTCTTGAATCAATAGGGAAGAAGGTGTCAACTATTGCGGCAACCACGGTCCGAGCCGCAAATTCACTTGCAATACTTGGAAGGTATGACAGGCAGATGTGGTCTGACATATCGCCTTTCATCGAGAAGCTTGCAGAACCGGATAGATCTGAAGCAAAAAAGATCCTACTAGAGGGAGAGAGCGTTTCATCTGAAATAGTTGATGCTGCAGTGGATGTGGCAGCCACAGGTTTCAGGCAGCTGGCGGGAGCAGCTGTTCTCCGGAGGCAAGGCTGGTTAAAAGCTACATCTTTTCGTCTAGAGGTACAGACAAATATCATGGACATGGCCTATGATGGAGAGTTCCTTTTTGGTCAACATGTTGACGAGGCATTACAAGTCATAAAGAAAGACACCGAGACGGCACGGTCGCTAGGCTCTCTCCAATTTCGAAAGTCTTCCTTTCGTGGCGCAAGAGAAAGAGGCAATTTCTCGAACAGAGGAGGTTATTCACAGCAACGCTCCTACAATAACACCCAGGGAAATCTTAGATACCAGCCATACCGTCAACAAACATGGCCAAAGGAGAAATAATTACTCTCAATCAAGAGGAAAAACCTCTTATCGAGGAAGAGACAACAACAAGAGCAAGTGAGAGACACATCCTGCCACCACTTTGTCCCAGCCTGAAGCAAATTGGAGGAAGAATAACCCGATATTACTCAAATTGGTCCAAGATTACCACGGACAGATGGGTCCTGGACGTGGTTTCCAGAGGTCACATTCTCAAATTCGTCAAAGCCCCTCCAAATTCTCCCCCAAAAGGACCACCTCCAGCTCATCTCAAAGAGCTGTTTTCCCAAACACACTCAATGATTCGGAAAGGAGAAATAGAAAAGGTACCTCAACATCAGAAGGGAACAGGATTTTATTCAAGATTTTCCCTGATCCGCAAGAAGTCGGGGGAATGGCGCCCCATCCTCGACATGCGTGCCCTCAACAAGTACCTAAAGAAATTATCTTTCAGAATGTTGACGCTTCAAGAAATCCTCCAGTTTCTCTCAGTAGGGGATCACATGGTAACACTCGACCTTCAGGACGCATACTTCCATGGGCCCATTTTTCCCAGACACCGAACGTTCTTACGGTTCAGAGTGGCTAGCAGGGACTTCCAGTTCAAAGTACTCCCCTTTGGACTACGTTCGGCCCCCAGAGTTTTCACATAAATGTTAGCCCCGGTGGCCGCACACCTGAGACTAGAGGGAGTTCAAATGTATCCATATTTGGACGACTGCCTTATCAAGGCCAGTTCCATCGACTTGGCAAAAACTCACGTTCAGAGATGTCTATCACTATTCCAGAGCCTGGGTTTTTCAGTGAATTTCAAAAAGTCTCACCTGACTCCATCACAGAGGAAGTCGTTCTTGGGAGCCAACCTGGACACAAGTCTCGCTCAAGTGTTCATATCAAAAGAAAAGCAGGTGAAGATTCGCAGGATGTCCTCAACACTACTAACAAGAAAGTGCATTTCTGTTCGCAAGTTCAAGTCTTTCCTCTGGATGATCCCGTCCTGTATTCCTCTCACCCCCAACTGTCGCCTGCAAATGAGACCCTTACAGGAAGAAATCAGTTGTCAGTGGGTGCAAATAACAGGCTCATTCGAGGACGTCATCAACATAACTCCTCGGATGAGAAACTCCATCCAGTGGTGGGGGCAAGATGGCAACCTGCAGGTGGGATGTGCATTCCTGACAGAAGGACCCAGATTCATCGTGACCATGGATGCTTCTCTGGAGGGCTGGGGCGTCCATCTCCAAGGGATGACAGTCAGTGGCAAATGGAACATGCAACAGAAAAAATGGCACATAAATCAGCTGGAATTAAGAGCCATTTTTCTCGCCATGAAATCCTTTCAGGCGATCTTGGAGGGCTCTACGGTGTTGATACGAACGGACAACACAACCAGCATGCATTACCTGAACAAGCAGGGAGGCACAAGATCGGCCCGATTGTCCCATCCGGCGCAGTAGATTTGGAATTGGGCCCTGGATCACAACATCAGTCTGTCGGCGGTCCATGTCCCAGGGGTTGCCAATGTCCTAGCAGACTCACTCAGCAGGTCCGCCGGAAGCAATCACGAATGGGTGCTACATCAACCATCCCTGGATCAGATATTCCGAGAGTGGGGTCATCCCGACCTGGATGTGTTTGCAACCGATCAGAACCAGAAATGCCAACGCTTTGCAAGCTGGATTCCCCACAAAGACTCGTGCGGGGATGCCCTTTCGATGAATTGGTGTAGAATATTTGCATACGCTTTTCCGCCATTTCCGTTAATTCCCAAGATCATGAGGAAGATGAGGAGTCAACCATGTCGTCTAATCCTGATTGCTCCAAGGTGGCCCCGGCAATATTGGTTCACCGAGCTTCTCCTCTCGGAGTGCAGGCCAATACAACTTCCTCGAATACCGAATCTCCTGACAGTTCAGAGGGGCAAAGTGTACCATCCGGACCCTGTTTTTCTGAAATGATCAGCTTGGCTCCTCAACACAATGAATTCGCCCACTTAGACATTCCTCACGATTGTCAAGAGGTGCTAGCTAACGTCAGAGCACCATCAACGATTAAGACCTACAAACTCAAGTGGAAGCGTTTCTGTGCCTGGTGCCAGACTGTTGATCTGCATCCCATTCATGCTAGACTAGAGCAAATATTACCCTTCTTCCTGCAACTGGCTAGATCGGGTTTGGCGCATTCAACCCTGAAGGTATTTCTGGCAGCCATTTCCCGATTCCGTCAGGACGGATCGAACTCTGTAGTTCCGTGGTTCGTGAGTGAGGTTCGATGGTTCCGAACCCGTTCAATAAAGGTCGTCGGAAATAGACGATTTTGGTGTCAGCAGACCGCAAATGACGAGTGTAGTGTGTCTGAGTGTTTTCGCATGAATCGATCAATGAGAACACTCTGTATTTAAGGATTTAGTTCGAACCTTCGGGTTCCATCTTGTGTACGGCAGCCATTTTGTATGGTTGCCCTCACATAGGCCGAAGACTGCGGCCTAACGAGTCCTAGAGACACGTATGCCTCAGCTGACTTCTGAATAACCTGGCCGAACTAACTCCTTGCCCGAGGCTGACCTCGCTGAGCCAGTTCCTTGCAAAGCAGCTGGTCTGATAAAGATCAAAGAGTAGGGCAGGCCCGAGTTTATGGTACACTGCTCCCACCTTTCCATCTCACTTCCAATCTGTTTCTGTTCCCTCCTTTACGACATAATCACTGATTTGGGTTGAGGGTTTTATGATGGGTTTGTCCGGCCTGATCGAACAGGAAATCTGGAATTTGCTTGGTCATTTCTGGTGGGCTGGACAACGGAAAGTGGGATTGTCGTCATACGCTACTTTTGAATTGTGACACTGTCATTGGTCAGTTTGTATGAACCCAATGCTAATTTGGAATGTTGCCTGAGGCTTGATTTTTGGCATAAAAGACCATGCTCCACTCATTGAATTTGTGCAGTCTCTAGCGAACCACCCGTGTGTGCTTCGTAGATCTCTGTTCCTGGTTGCAGCCAATAAACTTTGGTCTTTGACGTCATCAAGAAGTATCCCGTGTCTCTGTTTGCCAAGACAGGGGAACTCGAAGGCATCGGGGGTTCTCCTGGACGCCGCTGGGTTCTAAAACCCAGTCCTTCAGTTGGCGCCCAACGTGGGGCGACTTCAGCGGTACCGGTCCAAGCCCGAAGATCGTGAGGAGCTTCGTGTGAAAATTCTTGTAGGAAGGCCTACCACTTCATCGACCCCTGTATGTTGGCGTGGTCCGAAAGTCTTTGCTGCGAGGTTCCCCGCTTTCCGGCGGCTACGAAGGACTGCTGCCCTGACTGTCGCCTTGTCTTGGAGCCTTAGACGTTTGTAGAGCGAGACGATTGACGGGTCTTCTGGTGACGCCATCGACATTTCAGTTAAGTATGAGTGGAGCGTCTCCTAGTCCTTAGTTTGTTTTGGTATCCTTTAGTGGATCACTTTGATTTGGTACCTGCAGGCCCCAAAGCCAAGGGACTTGTGTATCCGCAAGACTATCGTTTTGAGATTTCCCTTGTAGTTTGAAGCTAGACTAGTGAGCAAGATGCTTGGTCTTAGCAGACTTGGAAAATTGTTTGGTTGTGGTTGTTCTAAGGATTCCCGGTTAGAGGATTTGTGTCCGGTTCCTCCAATTGGAACTCCTACATATGAATTGTACGTAAAACATGGTGTGGGTCCTATTAGCTATAATGAGATCTGGGTAAAATATACGAGGAAAGACGGTGTCCTACAGTGGCCCCGTTACGGTAGTTTTGAAGCAGAGATTTTAGATAATCTCGAAGCGAAATTGTTCAAGAAGAAAGCCCGGCCGGCAACATTTGATTCTTTCCGCATATGGCGCAAAGAAGCCAAACAAAGAAATTAAACTAGCGAAGAAGAATAAACGTGAACGAGGTATGTCAATGGTACAAGCTGCCATTGCGTTTAGGGATAATGAGGAAGAGCAAGAGAGCGAACAGATGCTTAGAGTGAAGAAGTTAGCGGTAGATAGATGCTACCCAGTTTTGCCGCCTATAGAGCAGAAAGACAAGACAGATCTTACTAAAGATCCTTTAATGTCACATCTATTGAGTTAGCCACCACCTTATGCACAGAGTGCTACGGCACCACCGCCACCAGTTGTGGCTGTGCAACTTCCAGTTCTTATGCCACCTGCGATTCCTCCACAGCCAGCTCCTTTTCCGTTGGCTACTGTTCCTTTGGTGCAGCCTCCTCAGGGGCCGCCAACTTTGCCTTCTCCTTTGCCTGCTACTCCTACGCTTGTCCTTAATGCTTCTTCTGTTCCGACTTTGGATTCTTCCACTATTGTTCCGTCTTCCCTTATTCTTCCATCTTCTCCTTCTACTAGACAGCGAATGACTGCTGCAGTTTCTGGTTTCTTTACTCCTTTGTTGGGACAATTGGGTATGTCTCCTGTAAGTGAGAGTTGACAATCGCATAGTCAATTGCCTGACACGGATGAGCGTGTAGTTTTGGATCATATGGCACGTAGATGGGTTACGTATACCTCCCAGTATGATCTTGAGGGTATTATGGATGTTTTCAGGCAATGGAAAGCACCAAAGCAACGGTACGTTTTTGAAATGATGTGTGTGTTCCTCCATGAACAATGGATTGACGAAGTGGGTAAAGCTCCTGAAGAATTGTATCGAGTGCGTTCCGAGTTTGCGAAAGGGACGATTGTGAGTCTTCTCGACATTGAGAAAGCGGTGTCGACGTTGTTGTCGTTTCGTAATAATCCTCCTTCTGAGCGGTTGTTTGAGCCTGATTCGTCAGTTAGGAGAAAAGCGCGTCAGTATCCGATGCGTGAGATTCCTCCGGTGTGGAAAGAAGCAGTCCCGGCTAATGCTGCACAGGGTATTGTAGCTGCGCCTGCACACTTTCAGCGAGTGTGGGTACATGTTCCTTGGAAACATGCTGAAGTCTTAGCGCTTAAGCAGTCTTTACCTGATCCGCGCAAAAATCCGGCGGGATAAGGGATATTATAAAGAGCTCACTCAAACTGTGGGTTTGTGCGTCATGAATTTAGTAGATATAGACATGTTGTTTGGCAACGTTGTTCCACAGCCTATCTGGAATGTGATTCGACATACGGAGCATGATAATGAATTAGGTGATTCATGGGTTAATATTGTTGCTGCGAATGACAGACTAGTTGGAGGTGCTAAGCCTGAAGATGTGGTTGCTTAACTTCCTGGTAGAATAATTACTTTTATGAAGACTTTGATGCCCGAAGTGCATGTTAATTGGGACAAGTTGTCTGCATGTAAGCAGAAGGACGAGACTGTCAGATTTCTTTACGCGGTTTGAAGAGACTTTTGTAGATCATAGTGGTCAGGATATGGCTACCGAGGGTGGCCAGAGATTGTTCGTTGACAAGTTTGTACATAATTTGCTTCCCGAGTTGTGCACTAAGTTGAAGGATTCCGAGAGTGCTTGGCCAGTCTCTACGTCAGCGCAGATTTTAGCTACGGCTCAGTACTATGAAAATAGGCGCAAAGATGAGTTAGAGAAAGCGGATAACAAGACTAAGGAATTGAAGACTAAAGTTCTTCTACAGCAAGCTTATCCACCCCGTACTAATAGTCAGCGTGATTATCAGCAACCCCAGCAATATTCGAGAAACTCTCAAAGGAACGAGTCTTCTCAACAGCGTTTCCCGTATGGGCCTAATCAGTGTGCGTATTGTAAAGAAGAGGGCCATTACAAGAATAGTTGTCCGGTTTTGTTGCAGCGCACGAATGGTGCTTCTGGTGTACGAGGTAGAGGTGCTCAACAAGTGCCTAGAGGTAGAGGTCGCGGACAGAACGTACGTCCTTTGCCTCCACAGAACTCGATGAATAGTTTTGATCAACAGCAAAGTTCGTCTGGTAGGACAGCACAGTACTATGTAGATGATTACTATGTTGAACGTGATGAAGCGAATGGTAATGATTGTTTTGCAGCGTGAATCTTTCTGGATTCACTATGCTGTGCATATTCCGCGGTCTTGTGGTTGGGTCCGGATTCGTAGTCTTTTCTTAGTTTTTTTTTTCTTCCGTCGCCCAGGTGGGCGTCGGCGTCACCCCTCCTTGGGTGTATTTCCGGTGACGTCGGCATGCTTCCTGCGGAAGCTCCCACCCTTGGGCACCATCTTCAGATTCTTTTTTCCGCGGTCGGGTCTGGATCGTTCCCGTTGGGCTCCAGACATTTTTGGAGAAAGTACTAGGAAAAGATTGAAATTGGAGAAGATATTGAAAGAAGAAGACTACGAAAGACTTCGCCGAACACTGCCCGGCGAAAGGAATGAGAAATCATCGAGGACTTCGACGATCGTCGACGTTCGCGCGGCCAGGGAGGCCTAAACACTCGATGATGGGCAACACGCCGTTCAAGTTCTGCCCTAACTGCCACCACAAGTTCGCGCAGAAAGACCAACACCCGGTTTGCAACCTTTGCTTACCGGTAGAACACAGAAGCGAGGACTGCAACGCCTGCTCCGTCTTCGCCCCGAAGACCCTTCGTGTGAGGAAGAGCCAGAGGGTAGCGCACGCCTCCCTCCAAGGAAAAGCCCCGACGCCATCGCTGTACGAGCTGGGGATGTCCTCGGAGGAAGAGGACAACGCTGCCGCCGAAGACGACAGCTACACGGTCGTAGAGACAGATTACACGAAGACATCTGATAAGGTAGGAGACTCGTCGTTCCCCAAGAGCACGAGAGACTCCGAGTCTCGAAAAAACGAGGGCAAGACCTCGAAAGCGCTGACGCAGAGACACCTGGCGTCCGCGGCTACCCACAGGCCCAGCGGATCCTCTGAGAAGGAGTCCCTGGCGCCGAGAGCTGTTTAGCAGCAGAAGTCGTCGAAGATCGTCCCCGAAAAGGACCGATCGATGTCGAGGGAGAAAGACCCTAAAGCCTCGACGCCGTACAGGGACCCGAAACCCAGTTCGACGTCCAAGTCCTCGACGCCGAAATTCTCACAGCCGAGCCAGGCGCCAAAGAGAGTGGCCGAACAATCCGGCGCGGACAACGCGGCCGAGATGGAAATGAAAAAACGGCGACTAGAAGCTGAAATGGAAAACATCTTGCAGCGGAAAAAGGATTTCGACGCCAAGATGAGAGCCTTCACGATTCCCCACAAGACCAAGCCACCCAAACAGGAACTGGTCGAGGAGGAAGAGGAACACGTTGAGGAACATGAGCCTGGCGCCGAAATGGTAGATGACCAGGAAGAGGACGAGAATCCCTACGAGGCTTACAGCTATGAGGAGGAAGAGGACAGCAGGTTGGACGCCGAGTCCGCCACCTCTGACCCGCAGGAGGAGGATTACCTGGATGTCGACACTGAGAGCCCGGAAGAGGCGGTCGACACATACCCCTCGAGGCCATCGCCGCCGGACGACATCGGGGCTTACAACTCGGTGATAAGGTCTGCGGCAGCAGCTTTTAAGCTCAAGCTCGACGAGGAGAAGCAGAAAGCGGACTTTCTCCTCGAGACATTACTCCCCACGCAAACAAGGAGCCAGTATCTACCTATGCTCGACAGCGTCTTGGCGCAGGGGATGGAAGCATTCAGGGAGCCCGCAACATGCAAGGCAGTCACTCCCAGAACCGAAAAGAAGTACAAACATTCATCGAAGGACCCAGCCTACATTCGAGGCGTGGTCTCAGCTGACTCCATCATCACGGCCACAGCAAGGAAGAGGGCTAACGTGGCCACTACTTCTGGACCTCCTCCTGATAAGGAGAGCAAAAGGATGGACTTAGTGGGCAGAAGTATCGAACGGAATGCCACGACCCAATGGCGCATGGCTAATTCCAATGCCCTCATAAACAGGCACATGTACCAGATCATGGAGGAGCTAGGAAAACTGGTGAAAGACCTACCCCAGGAGGCCAGGCAGAAGGCCGAGAAACTGGTGGAAGACGGGAAGAATGCGGCAAATTGTTGCCTCAAGACGGCCCTGGATGGAGCAGACACCTCCAGCAGGCTCATGATGATGGGTGTCATGGAAAGAAGACACGCATGGCTCAGAATCTCGGCTTCAAGCCTGAAGTGCAACACAGCATCTTGAACACTCCGTTCAACGGCGAGACGCTGTTTGGGACAACAGTTGACGACAAACTCAGTCAACTAAAGAAAGACAATGAAACTGCACGATCCATGGGAGCTTTGCAGTTCAGAGGCAACAAAAGGGGCACCCAGTCACGGAGGCCCGGTGGAAGAGGTGGAAACCAGCCAGGTACTTCACACCAGGCTTTCCAACAGACGCACCAGGCTGACTCGCAGGCGCAACTGAGTCAACAGAAGCAGTCCTGGCAGTAGCAGTCAAGGGGCCAGTCCTTTCGAGGGAGAGGAAATGGACGAGGACAGCATAAAAGAGGGGGCCAGCAGCCCGCCTCTAAATTACTTCAGAGACACCCGTGTGTCCGCCCACAGAAAGGATCCCAGGGGGCAGCACGTACAAAGGGGTCAGGACACAATGGACAACTACTGCCACGTAACACCGGTGGGTGGAAGATTAAGATTCTACCTCCAGGAATGGAGAGAGATCACATCAGACAAATGGATTCTAAACATCATCCAATTCGGGTACTGCTTAGAATTGGAAGGGAGGCCAACAAGCAGGAGACCAAAGCGAAAGCCACTAGCAAACGAACAGCTACAGCGGCTTCAGGAAGAAGCAAGAGAGCTCCTACAGAAGGAGGCCATAGAACAGGTTCCCTTCAAAGAAAGAAACAAGGGAATATACTCAACGTATTTCCTCGTGCCAAAGGTCGACGAGACAATGAGACCCATTCTGGACCTCAGGTTCCTGAACACATTAATAAGAACGCAAAAATTCAAAATGACCTCCCTGCAGGAGGTGCTACCGCAATTGCAGATTGGGGACTTCATGGTCACGATAGACCTCAAGGACGCCTACCTGCACATACCAATGAACGTAACGCACAAACATATGCTCAGGTTCACGGTCGGAGACAGCCACTACCAGTTCACAACACTAGCCTTCGGTCTAAAATCAGCACCGAGGGTCTTCACAAAGTGCCTCGCGGCAGTCGCAGCGCACCTACGAAGGCAGGGTATACACGTATATCCTTACCTGGACGACTGGCTAGTGAAAGCAAACTCATACCAGAAATGCAAGAAGGACGCACATACAGTGACGAGCACGCTGATAAACCTGGGGTTCTCCATCCATTGGAAAAAATCATCAATGGAGCCGGAACAAGTAAAGATCTTCCTGGGGGCACAGATCAACACCTTACAGGGCAGAGTGTTCCCCAGCGACAAGAGAGCAGGGGCCCTGGTGAGGGAAACTCGCCTCTACCGGAAGGGACAAGCTCGGACAGTGAGGACTGCGAGCAAGATCTTGGGGATGATGGCATCATGCATCCACCTGGTACCAAACGTACGACTTCACATGAGACCCATCCAAGAATGGCTCCAGGAACAATGGTCACAAGCGTCAGGAAGTTGGGAGGATCTAGTGGTTGTGACGCACGCAGTACAGAAGGAAATGGCATGGTGGACCATGGAGAACATAGCAAAGGGAAAACCTCTTACACCCCCAACACCAACAGTGACCATCACCACAGACGCATCCCTGATGGGATGGGGCGCTTACATGGAAGAGCTCAAAGTGAGGGGTCTGTGGACACCAGCAGATGCGACAAAGCACATCAATTATCTAGAATTGAAAACAATCTTCCTTGCATTGAAAGCCTTCCAAACAAGACTGTGTAGGAAGGTACCTCCTGACTATGGTTGCCCCCAACTTTTTGCCCTATGTTTTAGCTGGTTTCTGACATAGTCGACCTGGGACCCTGCCAATCAGGACCCCAGGCCTACTGCTCTCTCTGTAAAATGGATTCCATGTACCTTAGGTACATTTCCAATTGGTACTGGGCCACCTTATCAGACCCTGGAACTCAGGGCCTAGGTGTACCCAGGGCCTACCAGGGGCTGAAGCATGTATTACGCCACCCCTGGCTGGCCTCCTAAATCTGACACAACTGGCTGCATGACAGCTGGGGCAAAGTCGTGTAATCACCCTTTGCTGTAGATATAGTATACCTATATCTAACCCTAAAAATGGACACACAGATTCCTATCAGTCACTCCTATGGCAGGCCTTAACAATCCTGAAGGCAGAGTGCATGGAATCGTGTGAAATGGTGCTCTGGCATGAGCTGAGCCCGTTTGCAGCTTGCGGAACCAAGTCCTAATAGCTGTTCCATGATAACGCATACCATATACTCTTAAGTGCATTATAATCCTCGCGGTTAAATGCTAACTTTGGTATTGCTTTATCAAAACATGTCGAGTAAGGTGTCATACGAATTGGAATACTAACCCCTCGCCAATTCTGGCGACGGGGTTAGCATTCCACCCTTCTAGAGGGACACGACATGTATGTAACTGTGAACCCCGGTTAAAGTTAACTGAAGCCTCAGCTCCACAAAATGGATGCTGCCACCACAGACACGAGTCTGACCTCCTGCTGCTGGGAGTCCTTCCAGCGAGGAGAGCTTGGACAAAGGGTTTCCTGTCCGGGGCGGTGCTAGCACCATCCGAGTCAGGGTTTTGTGTATCCTGGGTAGGCAGGGCTTTACAGGAAGGTGACTGCTGAGTGGCACCCCGGTGCTCACTACGCATAGGCCGGTCAGAACCAGTTCCAGGGGCACACCAGCCCCTGGCCTGGGGAAAGTCCGGCATGGGAGAGGGGTGTAACCACCCCCCTCCTAGTCCCACCCATAGGCAGGACCTAGTCACCGGGTCAGCCCCTTTTCCTAGTATAAAGTTAGGAGCGGGCCCCCTTCCAAATTAGATCATCTTTGGAATCAAGACACGACTTTCTTCGAAAGGACTTCAAGATTTCTTCTTCAAGATTCTCCCTTGTGACTAAGGAGTAGTTACCCTGCATCCGCAGGCACCATCTTAAGAACACTGCGGTCTGCTGCAAGTCCTTCCTCCGGAATCCGACTGCCCAGCTCGACGAGAACCGGCTTCCCTGGCACCTCTGACCTCTACTCACCTCTACAGCTAAGCCGAGAACCGCGGGTGCGACGAGACCTCGAGGGACCGGCCATCTTCAAGACTGCACGACTTCTTTCCAGCACGACCGCCGAGGGATCCTCTGGTGAGTGCTTTGGGGTCCGAGAAGCCCCGACCCTGAGCAGCTCCAGCACCGAAGTACAGCCTCCCAGCATCTCCACGATCTGCGTGGGGCCCTTCTGCTTTTTGCTGCTCACCGCGTTGTTTGGCTACTAGCCCGCTGGCTTGTGGCCTTCCTAACGACGCCCGACGACATCACTGCTGCTGGTCTGGTTGCTCCAGACTGGCCCTTGCTCCCTTCCAAAAGAGGAGCACCCCGGACCCTCCTGGTCCACTCAAGACGCCATTTTAGGTCCACCGCGTGGGCTTGAATTAGCCAAGGCTTTGTTGCCCAATCCTGGGTCCAGCGACGCCGACAGCTTCATCCATCGTGGGACAGCTCGCTCCTCCATCCTGGTCGCCGACAACGCCTCCTGGTCTGTGAGATCTGCAGAGCCCAGCGTCGCCCACTCCCCTAGTCGAGGTGACTACCATCCGGTGCCCTCCTGGTGCCACCTGACTACTGGCTAGTAGTCACGAACTTGGTCCCCTTTGCTTTCAGGTATCGTCCATCTTCAAGATCCAGGCTTGGATCACTTCGAACTCTCTCCACTGGTCGCCTGCCAGCATCTTTCTTCCAGGCTCCTGGTCCGTCTACGAGGATTCCCGACGTCTTTTGAGACCTATGCAGCTGCAGCCCCTGGGCTAGGTAACTTCGGCATTTCGGTGCCCCAGCTTAGCCTCACTATCCAAGGGTCAGAATCCACTTTCGTTTTCCTCCTACCAGGTCTTTGTCTTTACTAGCTACCATAGACTTTGTCCCGCATCCCGCGTGAGAGTGCACACTCTGCACCCGAGGCCCAGGGGCCTCCTAGAAGTAATCTAAAGATTCTATAGTCAAGTCCTAGCGATTCCAAAGCCTATTAGTACTGTACTTACCTGCTAGTAATTTCGCATTCCACTTTCAGAGTATATGGTCTTCCGTGCCCCTCGGGCATTTGTATATACTGTGCTAACTTAAGTATTTTCGTAAGAGTTTTGTTTTGTGCTTAGTACCCTGTCCTCATAAAGAGTACAGGGCTGTTGTGATTCTAATAAATACACTGTTTATTTTCATAACACTTGTGTGGTGTCCTTTCACTTGGTGTTCAAGGGGTATATGTGATGGTATAACAGCTGGCTTAACACGCCCTCTCGAGTCTTTAGCCTTAGACTGCTCGTATCCACGCTACTAGGATAGCTGGTCTATAAGGTTGACTTACAACCAATCATCAATAAGGGTTGTTGGACTGATACATAGTGATCACTAGAATAGTGAGCACTGCATATAAGGCCACCTTCTCACAGACTGTACAAGCAGAGGGTGTTGCTGCAGACAGACAACACCACAGCGATGTTCTACATCAACAAGCAGGGTGGAACACAGTCAACAATGCTTTCGACACTGGCGCTGGAGATATGGAGATGGGCCATCCCCCTCAGGATAGACCTACTGGCCATACACCTACCGGGGAAAGAGAACATTCAGGCAGACTGGCTGAGCAGACAGACATCGGCATCCCACGAGTGGGAGCTCAATGCTCAGGAGACGAAGTGGTTGTTCAACAAGTGGGGAACGCCATCAGTGGACCTGTTTGCAACACGCCAGAATGCCAAAGCTTCGCATCCAGACAACCCGAAGAAGGGTCCCTTGGGAATGCCCTATGGATAGATTGGTGCGGGACATTTGCTTACGCTTTCCCCCCGATACCACTGATACACAGAGTACTGAGCAAGTGCAGAGCGAGCAACATGACCCTGATACTGGTCGCACCACAGTGGGCCACACAGACATGGTACTCGCAGATCATGGAGATGGCACAGAGTGCACCCCACAGATTCGGCAGAAGAAAAGACCTGCTCTCCATGCACAACGGAGAGGTACTGCACCCAGAGCCAGAGAGCCTGAGCCTAGTGGCGTGGCTCCTGAGGACATAGAATTCGCACACTTGAGGCTGCCTGAGAGCACCCTCAGGGTCCTTCGGGAGGCACGAAGGCCCAGCACACGGAAGTGCTACGTGGCAAAGTGGAAGAGATTCACAATATGGTGCAGAAAGGAAAGACTTCACAATAAAATGAAGAAGGACTCCACAGTGCCAAAATACCTCACGCACTTACTGGAGAAAAAACTCAGCTCGTCCTCCTTAAGAGTACACTTGGCATCAATAGTCGCCTATACAAGGGCTGAGATGGGCAGGAGTTTCTTCACGTCACAGGTTGTGAAGAGATTCCTGGAAGGAGCGAAGAGGATCGCACCACCCAAGCGGGTGCCACCACCGGCATGGAATTTGAACATAGTCCTGACGGAACTCATGAAGGAGCCCTTTGAACCACTCCACAAGGCCTCACTAGAAATGCTGACCATGAAGACAGCTTTCTTGGTTGCAATAACGTCCCTACGCCGAGTGAGCGAGCTTCAAGCGCTAACACTGCAGGAACCATACATACAAATACACAAGGACAGGGTTGTGATGAGGACTGACCCACACTTCTTGCCAAAGGTGGTGTCCAAATTCCATATGAACCAGTCCATACAGATACCAAGTTTTTTCCAAAAACCAACAAATAGCGCCGAGCGAGCCCTTCACACCCTAGACGCCAGAAGGGCGGTCATGCACTATATCGAGAGGACAAAAGGACACAGGAAGACAAAGCAGTTCTTCGTGTCATTCGCCAACAGTTTCATGGGAAAGGCTGTAACCAAGAACACTATTGCACGATGGATCGCGCAAACAATCCAACTCTGCCACAAACGGGCAGGGAAAGAACTAGCAGAGGGGCCACGTGCCCACTCCACTAGGAAAAAAGGTGCGACAATAGCCTTCCTGGCTAATACACCCATACAAGACATATGCCTGGCGGCAACATGGGCTTCAGTGCACACATTCACGAAGCACTACTGCGTTGATGTTCAGATGAACAGAGAAGCACAAGTCGGACAAAGGGTGCTCCAGCACATATTCAAGACCCAAAGCTCATCTTCCACCCAGCCGCCACAGAAATGAGAAACTGCTACAAAATCTATGCACAGCATAGTGAATCCAGAAAGATTCATGCTGCAAAACGAATAGTTTCTTACCTGTCGGTGTAGTTTTGCAGCTTGATGATCTTTCTGGATTCACTAGCGAACCCACCCACCTCCGCCAGAAAGATGAGGCTGGAGAGGAAAGAGGAGGTAAAAAAAAAAAAAAAGCAGAAATGACTTTATATACAAAGCGGTTAAAAGAAGTTTCGCCTACATAGAACATTGCCATCACTTCGGAGACGAAAGAAACACGGAAAAAAAGAATCCGTAGATGGCGCCCAAGGGTGGGAGCTTCCGCAGGAAGCATGCCGACGTCACCGGAAATACACCCAAGGAGGGGTGACGCCGACGCCCACCTGGGCGACGAGAAAAAAAAAAAGACTACGAATCCGGACCCAACCACAAGACCGCAGAATATGCACAGCATAGTGAATCCAGAAAGATCATCAAGCTGCAAAACTACACTGACAGGTAAGAAACTATTCGTTAGGACAACCATGGACAAAGAGAGGGAGTTGTTTCAGTTCCAGTAGATCAGAGTGGACCTTATGTTGAAGGGATTGCATCAGGTGTGTCAGAACCTTTTCTGCTAGATACTGGTGCTACAAAGAGTTCTATTATGCATTCTAAACTCCCTGGACCACCTTTGTCTGCTTTGATAATGTTTCCGTAGGTTTTTCTGGCGCCCCCGTTACAAATCCGATTTCTGCTCCGTTGTCTCTTTCTGTTGGTCCTGGTAAGTTCGAAGCACCCCTTCTTTTGACTACAGGTTGTAATGAGAATTTGTTGGGATTGGACTTATTGAAGAGATTGTATGCAACACTGTATTGTTCTCCGTCAGGAGTACATCTTACCTTAGGTGAGAGAGTGATCTCTCCGATGTACCTGTCGAAAGATAGTTTTCCATCTGAGTTGTCTTCTTTACCGGATTCTTTGTGGGCTACTGGTCCAAATGATGTCGGCCTACTGGAAATTCCCCCATATGTTGTGACGCTAAAGGCGAATGCTAAGTTACCGCGCATTCCACAGTATCGTATCTCGAGTGATGGTGAGAGCTCTTTTAGCGATTATTTATGATCTGATTGAAAAGGGTGTCATTGAGGAAACGAGAGGTAATGTGTGCAATAGTCCTATTTTGCCTGTTCTGAAGAGAACTGATTCTTCACAGCCTCCTGTATATAGATTTGTCATCGATCTTCGTGAAGTGAACAAGATTGCCGTTCCACAGTTTCCTGTCGTGCCTGATATTACAGCTTTGTTGACTCTGATTCAGGCTACGGCCACATGGTTTTCGGTGATTGACTTGAAGAATGCTTTCTTCAGTATCCCTATTGCCGTGGAAAGTAGGGACATCTTTGGATTCTCTTTAGGAGGACGAAGTTTCCGCTTTAAGCGCGCTCCTCAAGGCTATTGCGAGAGTCCATCGATTTATAGTCAAGCTTTAAAGACACAACTTGATCTGTTGGTTTTACCTGATGGTGCTGCCCTTATTCAATATGTTCATGATTTGCTAGTTGCCGCTGATACTGAGGAGATATGTAGGGAAGCCACTTTGTTGTTGTTACGCCACTTGTCTGATTTCCATCACAAAGTTTGTCTCTCCAAGTTGCAATATTGTCGACAAGAAGTAACCTACTTAGGTCACCTCTTATCGAAGGAGGGAAGGAAACTGACCCCAGAAAGAATTCAAGCTATTGCAAAAATGAGTGTGCCTACGACACAGAGAGAAGTACGTGCGTTTTTGGGTATTACGTCGTACTGTAGACAGTGGATCCCTAATTTTTCTTTGTTAGCGAAGCCTTTGGTAGCTCTTACTGTTAAGGATACTCCAAATCCTATTCCTTGGACTGACGAATGTCAAAAGAGCTTTTCTGAATTACGCAATGCGTTGTGTTCGGCTCCTGTGTTGGGTACTCCCGATTACAGTAAGCCTTTCACATTGTATGTTCACGAGAGAGAGGGATGTGCATTGTCAGTGTTGACTCAGCAGTTTGGCGATAAGCAACGTCCGTATGCTTACTTTTCATTGACTTTAGATCCTGTAGCTAGAGCGTTGCCGAGTTGCTTGAGAGCTACGGCGGCAGCAGCTGTTTCGATTCGACAGTCTGCTGGTTTGGTTATGGACAACATGTTAGTGGTCATGGTTCCACATGCAGTGGATACCTTGTTGAATCGTACGAAGACACAGCATTTAACTAGTGCTCGGTTGTCGGGTTACGAGTTGACGTTGTTAGCGAGTCATGTGCACATTAAACGATGCAACACGTTGAATGCAGCCACGTTGTTGCCAATTACAGTTGAGACAGATAGTGTAGAACAGCATGACTGTTTTCTGAGAACTGAAGAAGAGACGAAAGGGAGAGTAGACCTTAGGGACACTCCTCTTCCTGAGTGTGATGGTACTTTGTGGGTTGATGGTTCGTGCTTTAAGTTGCCGAATGGTGATACGACTGCGGCATATGCTGTTACGACTTTGCATACGATTGTTGAAGCTGCACGTATTCCACATAATTCAGCACAAGCAGCGGAATTGATTGCATTAACGAGAGCATGTGTGTTGGTGAAAGGAAAATGAGTGAATGTGTATACTGACAGCCAATATGCATTTGGCGTGGCTCATAGCTTTGGACGTTTGTGGCGTGAACGTGGGTTCCTGACTTCGCATGAGACAAAAATCCAGCATGGACAGTTGGTGAATGAACTTCTTGAATCTCTTACTTTGCCGTTACAAGTAGCGATTGTCAAATGCACTGCCCATAAGAAAGTTACGGATGATGTTGGTCGCGGAAATGCGCTTGCGAATGAAGTTGCGAAAGAAACTGCTAGAAATGTGATGAGTCGACTGTATGTTGCGGGTCCGGCGAGATGGGTTTCAGAGAAGAGTATGTGTGAAGATACGATTGAGAGTGTGAAGTCCATTCAAGCTGAAGCTACTGAGAAAGAGTTGAATGAATGGAGAGAAAGTAGAGGTAGATTGGATTCGAATGGTTGTTGGACTGATTTGTCTGAGCATCAGAGATGGTTGTTGCCTAACGCGTATGTGCTTCCAGTTGTTACAATGGCTCATGGCATGGCACATATCAGCGTGAAAGGGATTTGCAAGTTGTTTGCTCCGGTTTGGCAGAATGCGGGAATTCCAAAATGTGCAGAGAATTTGGTTAAGAACTGAATGGTGTGCTTGATGTACAATCCTGGTAAGGGAACTCCAACACCAGCTGGTCATTTTGCTCCTCCTACGTATTCGTTCAAGGCTTTGCAGCTAGATTTTATCCACATGGAGAGATGCAAGAACTTGAAATATGTTTTAGTGGTTGTTTGCTCCTTTTCTAGATGAGTAGAAGCTTATCCCCTTAAGGACAATACTGCCTTGTTCACAGCGAAAGCCCTAATCAAAGAGTTTTACCCTAGATTTGGAATGCTGAGAATTATCTGGAGTGACAATGGGAGTGAATTTGTGGGTCAAGTCATGAAGAGAGTGTGTGAGGGACTAGGGATTCGGCAAAAATTCCATGCTGCAAATCACCCCCAATCAGTTGGTTTAGTGGAGTGCTATAATGGCACCTTGAAGCTGAAATTAGCCAAAATCCAAGCGAGCACTGGTCTACAGTGGGCAGATGCTTTACCTTTAGCACTTTTGTCCACAAGAATGACTGTGCATTCGAGAATGAGTGTGAGTCTATATGAAGTGGTCTTTGGCCGCCCAGCAAATATTTGGGGTGTGCCAAGACCAACTAGATTTAGTGAGATTGAACATCCTGTGTTGCTTGACTACTTGCGCGAACTGATGACTAAATTGCGTGTTTTACACCAACAGGTTCACGATAGCCTTCCACAAGCTTCTGAGGATCCAGGCCACGCTATCGAACCTGGTTCGTGGGTCTTCGTGAGAAATTTCCAGCGGAGCAAGAACGATCAGCCCCCCTGGACGGGACCCTTCCAAGTCCTCTTGTCTACATGATCTGCAGTTCGGGTACAAGGCAAACGAAACTGGATCCACGGCGTACACTGTAAGCATGCACCTTTGCCCTTACCGTACGATAAGTGGGTCCAGGAGGGACTTCCAGATTCTGAAACAGACACTGTTCCACGATTTTTGCCTTCAGCGATGCTTGTTTGATTGGTACGAACACTGAAAGAGAAAGTGATGACATTTTGCAAGAAGCAGTGCCTCCTTTTGAATCGATTGAACACTTCTGAGCCTGAACTCTTATTTAAAGATCAAGAATTGCCTGGAAGAAGCCGCTATAATTTGCGACTGAGAGTCATGGACAAATAAATAAAGACAATTAAAGTTTTTTTAATGATTTTTCTGTTTGCAGGTTAACTCTCCACCGAGGATCTACTCATTTTTGTTTTTCGAACCGCCATCTGGGTTCAGCTGTAGGGTCGCGGTTGCCGAAAGTCTTTGGAGTGCAAGCCTGAGACACTAGGTCGAGAGTTCTGGTTCGCCTAAGGGAGTTGCCCTGGGTTGACAGAGGCGTTCCTTAGCAGAAACACTCCAGCGCCGCACGGCCACCAGCTGTGCCGGTGCCCTCTCCCCTCGCTGCTGCTCAGCCTCGCTCAGACCTCTGCCCAGCTGACCCGCCTCCCTCTGGGGCGTGCTCTGCTGCTAGGCAACGCTCGCACTCTGTGAGCGCTCTCCCCCTCTATCTCGGCTCCGCCGGATCAAGTAGCACCCTGCTGCCCGGCTTTTCTTTCAGCACTATTGTTTAGTTTAGTTTAGTCTAGTATTTGTGACTTGTGACTGCTGCTTATTTCTCACGTTTCTCTCGTGCTTGTCTCACCTGTGCCCTCCCCGCCGCCGTTCTCGCGGCCACGCCCTCTTCCTTTCTGTGCCCTCCCAGCTGCCCCTCCCTCCCACAGGTCCATATATAGTGACCGCGTGGCGCTGACCTGCGTGACCTGCTCGCAGGACACTCCAGCGCCGCACGGCCACCAGCTGTGCCGGTGCCCTCTCCCCTCGCTGCTGCTCAGCCTCTCTCAGACCTCTGCCCAGCTGACCCGCCTCCCCCTGCGGCGTGCTCTGCTGCTAGGCAACGCTCGCACTCTGTGAGCGCTCTCCCCCTCTATCTCGGCTCCGCCGGATCAGGTAGCACCCTGCTGCCCGGCTTTTCTTTCAGCGCTATTGTTTAGTTTAGTTTAGTCTAGTATTTGTGTATTTGTGACTTGTGACTGCTGTTTATTTCTCACGTTTCTCTCGTGCTTGTTCCCCCTGTGCCCTCCCCGCCCCGCTCCCCGCTTCCCCCCGCCGTTCGCGCGGCCACGCCCTCTTCCTTTCTGTGCCCTCCCCGCTCCCGCCTCCCAGCTGCCCCTCCCTCGCTCCGCCCCCCCCCCCCTCTCCACTTATGGCAGAGTGGATAACGCGCAGCGGTCACGCGCAGCGGGCGCGCCCTAAGCGCGCCAAAGGTAAGCCCATCTGCGCCCGTCCGCGCCTGGACCGAGCCCAGTGCCAGGACCCCTGACCCCCGCAGACCCCAGCCCACCCGCCGGACGTCCGACGCCGCCACCCTCAACGCACTCAACACCGGCCGATTCCCGGGATGCTACCGAGCCACCCCGCGACGCACCCACGGACCCTTCAGCTGCCGCTCCTGCGAGTTCACCTGCATCCGGACCTGCACTACACCCACACCCACCAAGACCAAGACGAGCAACAGCAGCAGCCACCTGAAGTGCATCCTGCTCAACACCTGCTCCGTCCACAGACACGCCGTTGAGCTCTGGAACCTGCTTGACACTACTTCGCCAGACGTCGCCTTCCTCACGGAAACCTGGATGAACGCCTCTTCAGCGCCCGACATCGCCATCGCCATCCCAGACGGCTACAAGATCACCCGAAGGGACCGCATCAACCAGACCGGAGGAGGCATCGCCATCATCCACAGGAACACCATCCGCATCACGACCAACACCCTGACAACCGCCGAACACCTTCACTTCCAGGTCCACATCAACCCCAAGACCACCCTCAGAGGCACCCTCATCTACAGACCCCCAGGACCACGCACACAATTCAGCGAAGACATCGCCGACTTCATCAGCCCGCACGCCCTCCTCTCCGCTGACTACATCCTCCTCGGGGACCTCAACTTCCACCTGGAGAACAACGACCGCAACACCACCACCCTGCTGGACAGCCTCGCTAACCTCGGACTCAAGCAGCTGGTGAACACCCCCACCCATTACGCCGGACACACACTCGACCCCGTCTTCTCATCCAGCAAGGACATCCCCTTCAGCCACGCCACCGGACTCCACTGGACGGACCACAGCTGCGTCCACTTCAGCTTCAGAAGGACCACGACCCACCACCACCAACAACAAGTTGCACGCAGAAGCTGGAACAAGATCACAGCCGACCAGCTCGCGACTTCCCTGAGCAAGAACCCACCCACCAGCGCAACGAACCCCAGCCAAGCGGCCACCAACCTCACGAAGTGGATCAGCGACTGCGCTGACAACCTCCCCCCCCTGAGGACCCCGCCTAGCAGACCCGGCAGCAAGAAAGCCCCTTGGTTCACCGACAAACTCAAGAGCTCCAAGAAGAACTGCCGAGCCCTCGAGAGAACCTGGCGCAGAGACCCAACACCGGACAACATGACTGCCCTCAAGCTCTCACCCGAAAACACCCCCAACTCATCCACGCAACCAAGAAAACTGCATTCAAGGAACAGCTGGACAACAACGCACACAACAGCAAGGAACTCTTCAACATCGTTAAAGAGCTCTCCAACCCCAACGCCGGAAACGACATCACCCCTTCGCAAGACCTCTGCAACTCCCTCGCCTCCTACTTCCACAACAAGATCGCGGACATACACAACAGCTTCAGCACTCAACCGACTCACGCCACGACCGAACCACTGCCCCCCACCCACCACCCTCCGCGCCTGGACCCCGATCAGCACCGAAGACACCGTCCGCACGATCAACTCCATCCACTCCGGATCTCCGACCGACCCCTGCCCTCACCACGTCTTCAACAAGGCCGACGCTGTCATCGCACCCCACCTGCGGGACATCATCAACACCTCCTTCGACACCGCTACCTTCCCGGAGAGCTGGAAGCACGCCGAACTCAGCGCTCTACTAAAGAAGCCATCAGCCGACCCCACCGACCTCAAGAACTACCGCCCCATCTCGCTGCTCCCGTTCCCTGCAAAAGTCATCGAGAAGACCGTCAACAAGCAGCTGGCCGCCTTCCTCGAGACAAACGGATCCCTCGACCCCTCGCAGTCTGGCTTCCGAGCCAACCACAGCACCGAGACCGCCCTGATCGCAGCCACCGATGACATCCGAGCACTGCTTGACAACGGAGAAACAGCAGCCCTCATCCTCCTAGACCTATCTGCGGCCCTCGACACTGTCTGCCACCGTACACTAGTGCAGCGACTCAGCAACGTCGGAATCCAGGAGAAGGCACTGGAGTGGATCATCTCCTTCCTCGCCGGAAGGACACAGAGAGTTCGCCTCCCCCCTTCAGATCTGAAGCTACCAAAGTCATCTGCGGCGTTCCTCAAGGCTCCTCACTCAGTCCTACCCTCTTCAACGTCTACATGAGCCCCCTCGCAGACATCGCACGCCAGCACAACCTCAACATCATCTCCTACGCCGACGACACCCAGCTGATCCTCTCCCTCACCAACGACCCCGCCACCGCCAGAGCCAACCTTCACGAAGGGATGAAAGAGGTAGCCGAATGGATGAAGAACAGTCGCCTGAAACTGAACTCGGACAAGACGGAAGTCCTCATCCTGGGATCCTCACCCTCCGCCTGGGATGACTCCTGGTGGCCCCCCGCCCTAGGCAGCGCACCCAAACCAACAGACCAACCACGCAACCTAGGCTTCATCCTGGACTCCTCCCTCTCCATGACCAGACAAGTCAACGCTGTCTCCTCGTCGTGCTTCAACATCCTGCGCATGCTACGCAAGATCTTCCGGTGGATCCCCACCAAGACCAGGAAGACGGTCACCCAGGCCCTCGTCACCAGCTGTCTGGACTACGGCAACTCCCTCTACGCAGGAACCACCGCCAAACTCCAGAAGAGACTTCAACGGATCCAGAACGCCTCAGCACGACTCATCCTAGACATCCCTGTCGCAGCCACATCTCCGTACACCTGAGAGACCTGCACTGGCTCCCGGTCAACAAGAGAATCACCTTCCGTCTCCTCACCCACGCTCACAAAGCCCTACACAACCAAGGACCAGGATACCTCAACAGCCGCCTCAACTTCTACGCTCCCAAACGCCAGCTTCGATCGACCGGCCACGTCCTCGCCGCCGTCCCCCGCATCCGAAGAGCCACCACAGGGGGACGGTCCTTCTCCTACCTCGCCGCCAAGACATGGAACTCCCTCCCGACCCACCTCCGCCTGACCCAGGACCAACTCGCCTTCAGGAAGCAGCTCAAGACCTGGCTGTTCGAGCAGTAGCGGTTCCCCCTCCCCGAGCGCCTTGAGACCCTCTGAGTGAGTAGTGCGCTATATAAATGCTTTGATTGATTGATTGATTACCATCGCGAGCAGCATATTTAGTTTAGGATGGATTTCTTGGAGTTGGAGAGACCTGCACGAACAATGATTTTTAGAAAGAAGATATGTAAACTCATATCGAAGAAACGTTTTCTAATACAGTGTTTATTTCTACTATTGGGCTTGATGACATTCATAATTGGTTATGTGACATTCTCTTTTAAAGTAACGTTTAATCCCACTGTGCAACCTACACCTCCACCTACTATTTCTTCTCATTCTTTTCATCCTTTGCCTGAACATGAGGTAGTTAGACGATTGGAATTTGCCAATAATTCCTTTATTCAACTTTTGCACCAACACCAGTTAGTGATAATTACGACAAACTGTTGGACTTGTGGTCTAATGCCCCATACGACTGATAAGGGTATTCCATACTTAGTTTTGCCCTTTAGTTTAAATGGTTTGATTTGGGCTTACAGAACAATGTTTATTTATGCCCATAGTGTGTATCCTCAACGTTCACCGAAAGACAACCCAAAGAATAGTGTGGTTGCTAGAGGCATAGTCGACATGGTGAAAGGGACTAATGCCGTTGAAACTATTCCGATAGATGAGAAGCAACCCTATAGTGGTTGGAATATTACTAGATATGGAGTTGGTCTGAGTGTCAACCAGCGAGCGAAGAGTTCTCCACCGATTTGAATAGTGCCCCATCAGGGTCGCTATTGTCTGCAGAGTAATGGCAAGAATCAGAGAGCTCAGTTAGGGAAGAGCGTTTGTACTGACACCTATGTATTTACGTCCCAGTCTTCCCCGGCATTTTTAGCTGCTAAGGGTACCTACTTTGTTTGCTATTACACGGCATATAAATGGTTGCCCCCTGATTTTTCGGGCACATGTTTTGTTTCTTTCTTGTTGCCTCCCACTTTTACAGCTGTGGCAGATTTTACCATAAGACGAGAGTTGCTAGAGGTGTCTTTAGTCAAGAAGACACTGCAGGGCAAGAGTTGGGAGATTTCTTTAAGGGTTTTCTGCCGTTCTGGGGACCGATGGCTAACAGCAGGAATATTCGCCAGTTGACGAGAGTGGTTGAGTCCACCATAGTCGAAACTGCCGGTGCCCTTAGTAACTTGACTGCTGAGCTCCAGTCGGATAGACTTATGACACTCCAAAATAGAGTTGCCCTTGATGTTATACTAGCAGATCGAGGTGGAGTTTGTAAACTGATTTAATCGAGCTGCTGCGTTTTCATTCCAGACAACGCTCCGTCAGTTTTCCAGGCCATTTCCAAGCTACATAAGATCTCCGATTCTGTCCATTTGGACAAAGGAGATTGGTCGTTGATGGGTAGGTTATGGGGATTGATATCCACTTGGGGTTGGAAGATTTTGATGGTCATTGGGATGGTCTTAGCTATCCTTTTTCTGTTCTGTCTCTGTGTACAGTGTGCTCCTGCTATTTGTGGCCTCTGTGCTACTTTGTGTGCAAGGAGACCTGTCCAGAGAGAGGTACTAAGGAATAGGATGATGCTACAGCAACATATCGATGATCTGATGAATATAGATCCGGATTCAGATTGACACGGGTTTGGGTCTGTTGCCTATGCAAGGGCAAAAGGAGGGACTGTAGTTCCGTGGTTCGTGAGTGAGGTTCGATGGTTCCGAACCCGTTCAATAAAGGTCGTCGGAAATAGACGATGTTGGTGTCAGCAGACCGCAAATGACGAGTGTAGTGTGTCTGAGTGTTTTCGCATGAATCGATCAATGAGAACACTCTGTATTTAAGGATTTAGTTCGAACCTTCGGGTTCCATCTTGTGTACGGCAGCCATTTTGTATGGTTGCCCTCACATAGGCCGAAGACTGCGGCCTAACGAGTCCTAGAGACACGTATGCCTTAGCTGACTTCTGAATAACCTGGCCGAACTAACTCCTTGCCCGAGGCTGACCTCGCTGAGCCAGTTCCTTGCAAAGCAGCTGGTCTGATAAAGATCAAAGAGTAGGGCAGGCCGAG
This sequence comes from Lissotriton vulgaris, assembly GCF_964263255.1. Lineage (NCBI taxonomy): Eukaryota > Metazoa > Chordata > Amphibia > Caudata > Salamandridae > Lissotriton > Lissotriton vulgaris. The sequence goes on along the minus strand of NC_141685.1, from coordinate 819,896,437 downwards.
TTTATGGTACACTGCTCCCACCTTTCCATCTCACTTCCAATCTGTTTCTGTTCCTTCCTTTACGACATAATCACTGATTTGGGTTGAGGGTTTTATGATGGGTTTGTCCGGCCTGATCGAACAGGAAATCTGGAATTTGCTTGGTCTTTTCTGGTGGGCTGGACAACGGAAAGTGGGATTGTCGTCATACGCTACTTTTGAATTGTGACACTGTCATTGGTCAGTTTGTATGAACCCAATGCTAATTTGGAATGTTGCCTGAGGCTTGATTTTTGGCATAAACGACCATGCTCCGCTCATTGAATTTGTGCAGTCTCTAGCGAACCACCCGTGTGTGCTTCGTAGATCTCTGTTCCTGGTTGCAGCCAATAAACTTTTGTCTTTGACGTCATCAAGAAGTATCCTGTGTCTCTGTTTGCCAAGACAGGGGAACTCGAAGGCATCGGGCGTTCTCCCTGACGCCGCTGGGTTCCAAAACTCAGTCCTTCAACTCTCTGTTTTCTTCAAGAATAATCCAGCAATTTTTCAAGGGTCTATTTCGTATGTTTCCTCCTATTCGACGACCGCCTCCTGCTTGGCATTTGAATGTGGTGCTAGCCCAGCTCATGCGTCACCCCTTTGAGCCGATACATAAGGTTGACCTTAAGTTTATCACTTGGAAAGTCTCCTTGTTATTGGCTTTAACATCTACCAGAAGGGTCAGTGACATTCAAGCATTCACGTCTAAACCGCCCTTTTTACAATTTACCTCTGATTCGGTGGTACTGCGTACCAATCCAAGGTACATGCCCAAAGTCCCATCTGACTTTCATTTAAATGAGCCGGTAATCCTCAAGACATTTTTTTCCAAATCCACAAACACCGGCTGAGCGAGCTTTATACTCTTTGGACATCAGGAGATGCCTCATGTTTTACCTTTCAAGAACATCAGCTTTGCGCAAGACAGATCAGTTGTTTGTGGCCTATGGCAGACTGCGCCAAGGCTGTGCAGTGTCCAAACAGACTATCGCTAGATGGGTCTCGTCAACAATTGGACTCTGTCATCAACGGGCAGGAAGACCCTTACAGGCCTTACCAAGAGCGCATTCTACATGGGCAGTTTCCTCTTCCACTGCTCTGTTCGCTGGGGTGCCTCTTCTACAAATCTGCAGAGCGGCAACGTGGTCCAGCAGGCACATGTTTACGGGGCACTACTGTCTGGCCTCAGCAAGTGATGCAGATGCTTCGGTGGGAAGAGCAGTTCTTCACAATCTTTTCCAATAAGGTGAGCCTCTGTTCTCCCGCCTCCTCTATGCTCTTTTTAGACGCTTTACCATGTCTTTTGCATTTTATCATTATGCATGTATACTATGATACTATTAGCGTCTATGAGCATTAGGTTATGTGTACTGCTATCTATTCTGATTCAGGCATGTGAATCTATGAAAGACACCCCAAATACTGGAGAAGAACAATAGTTACTTACCTGTAATCTGTGGTTCTCCAGTATTGGTGTCTTTCAAAGATTCACATGCAAACCCGCCCACCTCCCCTCAGAGGCTCCCTTAGGCAATTATGTTGGTTTCACTCCTGTGCGAGAAAATCTGAGAGCCTGAGCCTCTGGGGAGAACATTCTGGTGGGTGCTGCCGCCTGATTGGCTGCAGTTTGGTCTATACATAATGACTAGGATAGTCATGAGTGTGGGAACTTTTGCTCCTGTAGCTGAGGGCTACTTTACTTCCTGGTTGGTTATTACCAAGGTTTTTAGTGATTACAGGCATATTATTGCTTTTTTATATACCGTGGGACTTCCACTCCGACGACGGGGAATGATTCAGGCATGTGAATCTATGAAAGATACCAATACTGGAGAACCACAGATTACAGGTAAGTAACTATTGTTCATCAAGTGACTTATAAAACCTGACCACTCGCACGTAAGGGTCTCAAGGCGCTGGGGGGGTTGCTGATCCGTCAAAGGCACTGTGGGTCAGTCGAAGAACCAGGTCTTGAGGTCCTTCCTTAATTGAGGCAGTGATGGTGATTACCTGAGGTGTTCCATGTTTTTGCTGTAAGGTAGGAGAAGGATCTTGCTCTGGCCACGATCTTGTGGATACTTGGGACGGTGGCCAGGGCCAGTTAAGCAGAGCAGTGGTCTCTGGTGGGTGTGTGGAATGCGAGGCAATGGATGTGGTACTTGGGTCCCGAGTCGTGTAGGGCTTTGTAGGTGTGCGTTAAGAGCTTGAAAGTGATACTTTTGTTGACTGGGAGCCAGTGGAGGTCTCTCAGGTGGCCATTGATGTGGCTGCGGCAGAGAATATTATGCTGACGTAGAGAGCATTGCCGTGGTAGTCTGCTGCTGATTAGAGCGTAGGTGACCATCTTTCTGGACTCTGTGGGGGATCCACATAAAGGTCTTTTGGAGCAGGCGTAGCATCTGTAAGCAGGCTGATGAGATGGTGTTGCTCTGGCAGTTCATGAGTGAGAAATCCAGGATGATGCCGAGGTTTCGTGAGTGGTCTAGGGGATCCAAAATCTGCAGGCCACAAGGTGTTGTCACAGGTGGAGAGCATGGAGCCCAGGATGAAGACTTTGGTTAAGCTTGAGCAGCTGTGCTTCATCCAGGTGGCAACAGCCTTCATCCCGTCGTGGATGTTGGTCTTGGCTAATGTGGGTTCGTTGGTGAGGGAGAGGATCAATTGGGCGTCGGTGTAGGAGACTATGTTGAGTCCATGGGTCCTGATGATGGCTGCAAGCGGGCCATGTCGAAGTTAAAGAGTGGGGCTCAGCGAGGAGCCCTGAGACACTCCACAACTGATCTCTGTGGGTAGGATGCTGCCGCTGCGTTTGCACATGGCGCCAGTCTTGGACATCTGCCAGCATTTACTTGGGTGTCCCTCCAAATGTTTACAAAGGCTATTGGCTGAACAACCAAGTCTGGTGGGACAGGTACTTCACCTGATCTGTCCTGCAGGATTTCCTGGTCTGAGTTATTCCACAGACTCACCAGCTGGGGAGGTACTTGGTATCTATTCAAAATGTGAGAAATCTGTGGTTGGCCATCTCTATCAGAAGAACATGTTATGCTATTTCTGGTAGAGACTCTATCTAACCCCAGATACCTTACCAACCCACCTTCCTCCCCGATCTGTGGAATGGTCTCATACAGCCAATTAATAAGATCCCAAAATTGCAAGTCTGTATATTAGCAGAACGGACATCAGTGCGCAGATGTGACACAGATATAGTAACCCTGACTTCACATCCTTGGTGGGGCGGGACGAACCTGATGCAAAACCACAAGACTACTTGCGTTTGAAGGAGTTGCTATGAAAATTTTCTAGATCCAGTCTGGTGCCTAAGAAATTTACTAGGTGAAGAATTTGCAGTTAGACTATATACCAGAAAGGGCGTTGGCAAAGGTAAGTGACTTGGTCATCACTTGGCTAACCCTGTAACCATGAGGTTGATATTAAAATGTATGTCGACATAAGGCAGGTTCTAGACTATTTCAGTACAGAAATTATGGTTGTGTGATGTAAAGTGCTTTATGTTTCCCTAGTGTACTTTTTATTCTATATTTTGATTCCTATAATTGTTTGTCATTGATATACAAGGTTTAAGGGCCTATTGCATATAACAAATAACCTTTTATTATAAAACACAAACAGCTGTGTGCCTACTGTTTTTGGTGGCCAGGGTAAAAAATCACTTATAAACATATAGCCATTGAAGATGAGGAGCTCTGCCAAATGTTGTCTACCATAGAACACTCTGCATCTAGAAGAGCCACACATCATAAAAAAGAGTGAGAAACCCTTGTCCATTTTTCTTTTCTCCAAGGAGTTGCACTAAGTAAGATTCCCCCTGGGACTAAGGAAATCTTTCCTAGTATGACCTTCAAATTAGGAGATTCACTGCAAAGTTACTCAGTAATCCGATTGTTCAGATGCTTAATTTCCAAGAATTAAGTTTTAATCGGTGGTCCAGGGTATAGTTTTTGTAATTAGAAATTAAGCTTGTGTTTACACAGACATTCCATTTACTTTGGGCATCTTTTATTCTGCTAAATCTTACTTGGCTAAAGCGAAGCTGTAGTAGTCAATGATCATTGAACATGGGCAGTGAAGTGGGGGCCTATTAGTTCTTCTACTACCCCTCCCTAGAGGCAAATGCAGTGCCCATGGTAATGCTCTCTTTTACTTTGGTTAAAGGAGTAAACACCAGTGTTATTTTGAGGTTCCAAGGGATCAGACAGGAAGTTTGTTGCAAGGGGAGTTGTACTAAAATTAAGTGGGCTAAGGATTTATCACAAAAAGATTTATTAGTGAGGTTTGTGTCTTGGAGTAATCATATGACGTTCAATGTGTGCAAATTTAGTTGAATCTTTTCTTTCTTTCAGAGGAAACTGGTGTGATAATCAAAACGCCAACTCCTGACGTTCCAGGAGACCAGCCCAACATACAAAGTAAGTCTCATCCTTCTCCACCAACTGGGGTTCTTTTGGGTCACATTTTCTTTATTACTTTAGTAAATTCTTCTTTACCATTTGTGGAAGTGCTTTGCAGAGGTTTATCTTATGGTCAAACATGAAGTTTTGCATACGTGTGAGCTCTGCTGGCGACCCAATGAGATTTGTCTCCTAGCGAGGTCAGGAAACCCAAGAAATCTGAAAGAAACACGTTAGTGTTAGATTCCTTACCTTAGAATATCCCCAGGCGTCAGTCTGGATCCGGAAACTTTTGCGTAGCAGTACCCCTGCGCGTCGGTAGGCGTCGTCTGCAGGCGTCCCCTGCGGCTCCGCGTCCGTCGTCGGCGTCGTGCGCCGTGATGACGTCGCTGGAGTACATAGACGCCGCCTCCGCGCGCTGACGTCAGTTCTTCTTTTTTCCGCGCCAGTGGACGCAGATCTGAAGAGCAGTACTCCGGTCTTTGACCAAGTTTTTCGATTGTTTTTTCTCTATTGTGCCTGATAGGATGCCTGGGTTTAAGAATTGCGATGACTGTGAGCGCACGATGTCGGTCACAGACCATCACCGCCTCTGCCTCCGGTGTCTGGGCCCCGACCACGACGTGGACTCCTGCGTCGACTGCCGGGCCCTTACCAACAAGGCTAGGCGGGAGCGGTCCCGCAAGCTACTGGAGCTCCGGGTGTCGGCCCCACGTCGGGACCGGGAGCGGTCCCGGTCCGGCCGGAGGTCGAGAGAGCGTTCGAGGGAGCGGTCGCGGAGCCGCGCCGGGCGCTCCGGAAGTCGACACCACTCGTCAGGCTCGTCAGGTAGGAAGCACAAGAAGTCGGGGCGTCGTCATCGTACCCCCGACTCCCCCCGACGCTCGCGCGATGCGGCCGGGGGCTCGGGTGACCCCAACCCGCGGCTCCGCGAGAGTCGCCGGCGCGGCCTGCCTCATACCCTCCGGTCCCTGGGCATGGCGCGACGCCTGAGGAGATCGAGGCGTTCCTCATGGCCTTGAGGGCGCTCGCTTCTCCGACGGGGCCTACGGTGCCTTCGGGCCCAGTGCTGCCGTCTGGGGGCCCTGGCGGTTCGGGTGTCCCTGCCTCGGCGCCGTCGGGTGCTCCGGCCCCGGCGCCGCCGACGGCTCCGACCCCGGCGCCGCAGGGGCCTTCGGGATCGGCGCCGGCTGGTCTTCCGGCCTCCCCGGCGCCGTTGCCATCGGGGTTACCCCCGACGCCGCCCCCGCGCGGCGCCGTTCTCCACTGCCGGTTCCGGCCGGCGGTGGGGTTCCGGCGCCGGCTCCGGGCGGCGCCGTCCCCTTCCCTTCTCCGACGCCGGACGCAACGCCGGACGGGCGCCGATGGGGCCCATGAACCCCGAGGAGCCGGTCTTCATCATTGACTCCGAATACGGAGAGGATGAGGAGTACGGTGAAGGTTGGGAGGGGTCCGAGGACCCTCTGGCTCGCGAGTGCCAGTATGACCCGGACTGGACAGGTGACTTGGGGGATGCCAGTGGTTTGGTCGACTCTCCTAACCCTGGTTTGATCTCTCCTCCTTCCGTGGCATCGGTGGAGGGAGCTGCCTATTCTGTGGTGCTGATGAGGGCTGCCAAGGCCTTAAACCTTGAGCTCCCCGTCGCGGCCGTGAGGCCTAACATCCTCACCGAGGTCTTCAAACCGCAGTCATGCCCACTGGAGCCACTGCTGCCGTTTAATGAAGCCTTGTCTGACGTTCTGTTGGGCACGTGGTCCAGGCCCGCTTCAGGTGCGCCTGTTGATCGGAACGTGGCCAGGCGCCACCGTCCTTGTCCGGACGACCCAAAGTACCTGTCTACCCACCCCACTCCTGAGAGTCTGGTGATCCAGGCCTCGACCTCCCAGTCCGCATTCCCGTCGGCCCCGCCCGACCGGGAATCCAAGAGGTATGACCAGTTTGGCAAAAAGGTCTTCTCGTCCATTAGTTTGGGCCTGCGGTCTTGCAACACCGCCTGCCTCTTGGGCCGCTACACCCACTCTGTGTGGGATACGGTCGCGGAGCTGCTGCCAGAATGCCCCATGGAGGTGCGGGCAAAACTCGGTCAGGCTGTGGCTGAGGGCCGAGATGCAGCGAAATATTCAATTCGGTGTGGTCTTGATACGACCGACTCGCTGGGCAGAGCTATGTCTACGACGGTGGCGATTCGTCGCCACGCCTGGCTGAGATCCGCCAATTTTTCGGCTGATGTCCAGAATACACTGATGGACATGCCGTTTGATGGCTGTCACCTGTTTGGTGACAAAGCGGACCACGCGCTGGAACGCTTCAAGGGCTCCAGGGTCACGGCCAAGTCCTTGGGTCTCTCGATCCAGCGTCAGCAACCGGGTTCTTTTCGCCCCTTTCGTGGCCAAGGAAGGGGCGCCCCCACACGTGCTGCCAGCCACGCGCCGCAACAATCCTTTCAACGCGGTGGCGGCCGTGGAAACCGCCGTGGTGGCGGTCGGGGACAACGGCGGGGTCAGACCACACCCTCCCCCGCAGCATCTACCCCAAAATCCTCCTAGTCCGTGCTTTCGGCCCCATGTGACGCCAGTGGGTGGCAGGGTTCGCCATCACCACGCTCACTGGCGCACAATCACTTCGGACAGGTGGGTGCTGCAAATTGTCCGAAGGGGCTACTCCCTCCCCTTCGTGACCTCTCCTCCAGCCATGCCACCGCAGAACCACCGTGTGTCGGGGGACCACTTGACACTTCTGCAGGAGGAAGTTACGGCCCTCTTGGCCAAGGGGGCCATCGAGCGCGTTCCTGGGCCAGAAGTAGGGCGTGGTTGTTATTCCCACTACTTTCTGGTGCCCAAGAAGGACAAGGGGGGCCTACGTCCTATCTTGGATCTAAGGAACGTCAACGGCTTCCTCCGGAAGGAGAAGTTCAAGATGTTGACGTTAGCTCAGGTCTTGGCTGCTCTAGACCCGCAAGACTGGATGGTAGCGTTGGACTTGCAGGACGCCTATTTTCACATCCCCGTCCTGCCGGCCCACCGGCGTTACCTGCGGTTCACGGTAGGCCAGGAGCACTTTCAGTTTATCGTGCTCCCCTTCGGCCTTACCAGCGCCCCACGGGTGTTCACAAAGGTGATGGCGGTGGTCGCAGCCCATCTGCGCAGGTTAGGGGTTTCAGTCTTCCCCTACCTAGACGACTGGTTGTTGAAGGCGGGCTCGCCCCAGACAGTCGTCCACCACCTTCAGATGACGGCAGACCTCTTGCACGACCTGGGGTTCTCCATCAACGTGCCGAAATCACACCTGTGTCCCTCTCAAAAGCTCCTTTTCATCGGAGCGGTTCTGGACTCGGCGCAGTTTCGGGTTTATCCTCCGGAACGGCGGGTTCGGGATATTCAGGCTTTGATTCCCATCTTTCAGCCGCTATCCCGAGTCTCGGTCAGGTTGACGCTGCGGCTGCTGGGACTGATGGCTTCCTGCATCCTTCTGGTGCATCACGCCAGGTGGCGGATGCGGGCTCTGCAGTGGGACCTGAAGTTTCAGTGGGCCCAGCATCAGGGCAACTTGTCCGACCACGTCTTGATCTCGGAGGGCACTGCGAGACAACTGCAGTGGTGGCTTACGGACTGCGATTGGGTCAGGGGCAAGTCCCTCTCCCTTCCCCAACCGGAGCACGTTGTCGTGACGGACGCGTCCCTCCTGGGCTGGGGTGGCCACTTGGGAGAGGCAGAGATCAGAGGCATCTGGTCTCCGGCGGAGTCCCGGCTCCATATCAATCTGTTGGAGCTGCGGGCGATTCGTCTGGCACTGAAGGCATTCCTCCCCTTTGTCAACGGGAGTGTAGTGCAGGTGTTCACCGACAACACCACCGCCATGTGGTACTGCAACAAACAGGGCGGAGTGGGGTCGTGGACCCTTTGCCAGGAGGCTCTGCGCCTCTGGCAATGGCTGGAACGTCAGGGCGTGACTCTGACGGTTCAACACCTGGCAGGTTCTCTGAACGCCAGGGCGGACGAACTCAGCCGTCGGTGCTCGATGGATCACGAATGGCGTCTGAACTCGGACGTGGCGCAAGGCATCTTTCGGCAATGGGGAGAGCCTTGGTTAGATCTATTCGCCACAGAAGAGAACGCGCAATGTCATCAGTTCTGCGCGTTGGAGTTTCCAAGTCGGCACTCGCACGGCGACGCCTTTCGGCGCGAGTGGAGTTGCGGTCTGTTATACGCCTTTCCGCCTATACCACTTCTGCCCAGAGTGCTGAAGAAGATCAGGCGCGACCGGGCCCAAGTTATCCTTGTGGCTCTGGACTGGGCTCGAAGGTACTGGTATCCCGAGCTACTCAGCATGTCAGTCGGTCCCCCGATCCGCCTGCCTCTTCAGGAGGACCTTCTGTCGCAGCAGCAGGGGACGGTCCTCCACCCGAACCTGTCCAGTCTCCACCTCCATGCTTGGAGATTGAGCGGCGGCAGTTGAGGCCATTTGACTTGCCTCCTGAAGTCTGTGATGTTATTCTGGCAGCCAGGCGTCCCTCCACTAAGTCGGTATACGCCTGTCGGTGGAACAGATTTGTGGCATGGTGCACAGCAAAGGCTGTGGATCCTCTCTCTGCCCCTCTTTCGGAGGTTCTTCTGTTTCTTCTTTCTCTTGCCCAGCAGGGCTCTGCTCTGGGCACTATCAAGGGCTACCTTTCTGCCCTTTCAGCCTTTTTGAGGCTTCCTGATCAGCCTTCTTTGTTCAAATCCCCGATTGTGACTCGGTTCTTAAAAGGCATCACTCACATGTTTCCACCTGTTCCGTTTGTGATGCCTCAGTGGGATTTGAACCTGGTTCTGACCTTCCTGATGTGTGCTCCCTTTGAGCCCCTTCATTCTTGTCCTCTCCGTCTCCTGACTTTAAAGACGGCTTTCCTGGTTGCCATCACCTCTGCCAGGAGAGTGAGTGAGCTCCAGGCTCTTTCTGTCCAACCTCCTTTCCTGTCCATTCATCCTGACAAGGTGGTTCTGAGGACTAGACCTTCTTTCCTGCCCAAGGTTGTTTCGGCCTTTCACATCGGGCAGTCCATCACCCTCCCTTCCTTCTTCCCGCCTCCGCATCCTTCAAAGGATGAAGAGCGGCTCCACCGTCTGGACCCAAAACGTGCGCTTTCATTCTACATGGATCGCACACGCCAGTTCCGGGTGGATGACCAACTGTTTGTTGGCTACGTGGGTGCGAAGAAGGGACGGGCGGTTTGTAAGCGAACCATCTCTCGATGGGTCGTCCTCTGCATCAAAGCGTGCTACTCTTTGGCTCGGAAGGAGCCTCCTGTTGGGCTGAGGGCCCATTCCACTCGGGCCACGGCGGCTACTACTGCCCTGGGCCGGGGAGTCCCCTTGCAGGACATTTGCCAAGCGGCTACGTGGGCCTCGCTGCACACCTTTGCGAGGCACTACTGCCTGGACAGTCAAGTCCGGAGGGATGGCTTCTTTGGCCGTTCTGTCCTCCAGGACTTTCTGGTGTAGTTTTGTATTGGTTCGCAGACCCACCACCGGGGTTGGTATTGCTGAGGTATGTATTCTAAGGTAAGGAATCTAACACTAACGTGTTTCTTTCAGATGAACAAGTTACTTACCTTCGGTAACGATATATCTGTAAGAAACATTAGTTAGTGTTAGATTCCTTACCGAACCCACCCATCCTCCCCGTTCTGCGAACTGATACCTAGGGTTAAGGTCATCCCTTTCAGGGCCCTAGTTTGTACATGGCACCAGTGTTGGTTCTCTCATGGCTCTGCGTCTCCTGGCGCGGAAAAGCTGTGTGCAAAGAACTGACGTCAGCGCGCGGAGGCGGCGTCTATGTACTCCAGCGACGTCATCACGACGCCGACGACGGACGCGGAGCCGCAGGGGACGCCTGCAGACGACTCCTACCGACGCGCAGGGGTACTGCTACGCAAAAGTTTCCGGATCCAGACTGACGCCTGGGGATATTCTAAGGTAAGGAATCTAACACTAACTAATGTTTCTTACAGATATATCGTTACCGAAGGTAAGTAACTTGTTCTTTAAGTTACTGGTGGAAATACTTAGGTTTCAGAGTGCCTAAAGCACTATATTGAAGCAGGAGAGATCAAATAATGTGCATTAAAACTTAATGTCAGTATTTTATCATTAAAGGAATTCAAGGCATTAGGGGTGAAAATATAAGGTTCTTTTTGCTTTATTCCAATTGTGTCCATTTTGGTACCTTCACAGTAATGAATAACAGTTGGGAAATTCACATAGGTCCAGAGGTCTATGAGAATTCTTTAAAACATACATTTAGAAAAGCAGTGTTTTTATATAAAAAAAATATTGAAGGTATTTACACAATGCAGAGACTACACATGCACGTGGGGGCTTTCAGTTTAAGACCATCAACCCTTTCTTATTGTTCCAGATAAAAAGAAGCTTTAGCAGAGCCGCAAAGAATGCAAGCTTCCCTACTTTTTTATTCATCTGCCTTCTACCTCCCAAAAGCTCTCAGCCGAAAACAGAATCTGTGAATAGCGGCCTGTTCTCAAAAGCTGTCTTACATGTTTAGAGTGCCACTATGGGCTAACCCTTTCGAGAGAAAAAGTTCCCCAGCATCACTAAAAAATAACTAAGTTACATATCCTAAGTAGCCAAGTGGTCTTCTGCCTGATTTTCACATGATTGTCTCCATGGACTACAGCCACACTAGACATTTGTTCCTCTTAACCCTCTCCTTGTTCTGAGAATCCATGTGCTTGTACTAACTGCTATCAACTGGAGTGGTTATATTTCAAGTTTTTTTTTCTAATTCTTTATATATTTTGCTTTTGTAAGATCTTATGCCTCTTTTTTAATGGAATATAAGTTTCAGTCAAGAATAAGATCGTAAAACTACTTCATAATCCTAAGATTAGCAGTGTTGGTTTTTGGCAAAATTGTGTGAACTGACGAAGATGAGAAACTTAATGTTCAAGGCATGTGAGCTGTAGATCACATGCTTTGCATAGCCTGCCACCTAGTGTTGGGTCCGGATGTTTGCACTTTGTTTTTCTTCGAAGAAGTCTTTTCCAGTCACAAGGTAGGCGACTCCACCTTTTGGTGATAGTGCGCATAGGCATCGACTCCATTGTTGGATTGTTTTTTTCCACCATCAGGTTCAGATGTGAATTGCTGCGCTCCGGTTTTGCACCGTTTCTCAGGTGCCCTTTGACGCCCAATCCACAACCCTCTACGGTATTGTTTCTCGATCACGTTTCCCATTCTCCGCATATACCTTCGAGCGGAAATCTCGCGGAGGGCGGTCTGGCCTACCTGCAACGGGCTTGCTAGCAATCGATGGAGCTGACTCCATTCAAGCTCTGTCCCGGATGTCGCGCTAAATTCTGGCGCACCGACTAGCACGAAGGGTGCAACCTCTGCCTATCCCCAGAACACGACGAAAAAGACTGCGACTCGTGCTGATCGTTTCAATCATAGAAGATGTTCTGTGACCATCTGGCACGACGTCATGAAATGCAACATCAATGCAGCTCCGCACCGGAACTCTTCGGCGAAGATTCTGGCAGAGAAGAACTACACTCTCAAGGAGCCGAAGAAGAAGCACATATCTCTGGATCTAAGGCTGACTCCGACATGGAAGAAGAGGAGCAAGTTACACCGGGTCAGCGTACCGTGAGTACAGAAACCCCCTTGCCCCAGCAACACAAGACCAAAAAGGCTCCAGTCCTTCCTCTGCCTTTGGGCCAACGTCGGCAGCGAGAAAGTTTCGGCCGCCCGCCCTCTGAGCCGAAGCACAAGGAAAAGCCTTCCAGCTCGGACTCTAGTCGACCCCATTCTGGTACCCACCCGAAACATTCAGCATAGAAACCGAAGCATGCAGTGGTAACCATTCCATCGTTATTGAAGAGTACAGCCGAAAACGGCAACCAAAGGAACAAAGACTTCACCAAAAGAACCTTGGTCTGACGTTCCACCTTCGGATCCGAAACAGAAAGCTGGTAATAAATCCGGACACTGGACATATACATGCAAAAATGTCTGAAGAAGGGAAACCCTTCTCCACCTTGCATTCCACCTCCTTCGCCCACTGATCCAAACTTATTCATCACACCCACAAATTCACCACCATCACTATCACCTAAGGGATGAGGATAGGCCACAGGATACTGGCCTATGGGAATATTCCGTCCGCGCCGAAGCCTGGTTCCACATCGGCGCATTCGCCACCGAAACCAATACACACTGAACCTTCAGATCTGAAAAAATCCTCGGAACCAAGGAAGTCATCGGTTCCGAAACCCACTAATCAACTTTCGGATCCCCAAAAACCATTGCAACCGAAAAAACAACTGGTTCCAAAAACATCTAGCACACACACCTCAGATCCGGAAAAATCTTCGGAGCCGACCAAGCAACCGGTTCCAAAGACTCCAACAAAACCTTCGGAATCCACAAAACTCCTGATTCCAAACCAAAGGAGCATAAACCAACACACATGCATTCGGACCCGAAATAATCGGCACCAAAACACCATACTTCAGAAGAGGAGCTTTTTAGACCCAATCCTACACAAAAAACTCTGGAAATAGACCCAGAAACAGGTCATTTTAGGATTAGTCCCTCGAACAAAAGGAAAGTGGGCAAACCTACACCACCTCCAGTTCCTTCTAAGAAAAAAACATTGCTGCTTCCCCTTTAAGGGTTCCTTCTACATCTCCTCCACAATTCATTTCTCCTATTCCATCTCCAGGACCAACAGAATCTCCTCCAGACGATGATAATACCACTGGTGACAAAGGGGATAATGAACCTCTAGGGGAGCCTATTCATTATATCCCAAATGATCCATGGGAAAGTTTTGGGTATTGATACAGCTACAGAAACACTGAAAAAACTTCAAGAAGAGATCACTGATATTGAGAAACAGATTAAAGAATCTAGTTCAGTCACTGAAGGAAAGAAACTACTTGACCAAGTTCAGAAAACAGTTGACGATTTCCATAGACTAGAACAAAATAAAAACTCACTTAAGTTCAAGAAGGACATTAAAACCTATTTTGTTGAATGCACTTACCCCTACTTAAAAAATGTCTTTTACACTAATAGGACATACACAAATCCCCAGAACAGACTGTGATGTTACTTCAACAGAAGCAATAATCTAGTAGGGTTCTCCGACACATCAGTCGATTCTTCAGAGAATTCGGATTCAAGAGAAGGCCCTAGCATATCAAATAGGAACCCTAATTTTTTAGGGAGAGGCCAAACAGAGCACCCAAAACGTGGACGAGTGAAACAACAACCCCAATGTTGGTACAATCCACCCGGAGAATGCCGAACCCGACATACGTTTTACCAATGGTAAACCTCAGTACTACTACCTCAGGACTGTGAGAAAGTGGCTCTATATATACTGGACCAAAGTAAGGTACAGTGTGTATAGAGACCACCAACCCCAGAGGTGTAACAGAGGTGAAAGTCCTGACCTTACTCTCAAAAGTGGTAGCTTGGTCGAGCAGTAAGGCAGTACCAGAGGACAGTGTAAACATTTGTTATACACACTCAGTCAGTACATGAATTCACACACTTGAGAACTGAACTCTAGGCCAATTGTTTTTTTATAAAAATACATACTGTTTTATTTTTAGAATCAAGCAAGCCTGGCACAGGTAAGCATAAAATACTTTTCAGTAATAGGTTACTGGATATAGAACAGTTTGAAAATGCAATAGAACATGTACTTTGTTTGATTTACAGGGGATGCAGCAGGTTGCATTACTTAGCAAATACAGTACATTGAAATGAATAGGCTTTTTCAGTAAATTACACGCAAGTTACTTTTTACTTTACTTTTCTAACTCCGTGCTGGATACCTGGATTCAACACTGGGACATTTCCTGCAAACAGGTAAGTAAATACGTTTTGGTTATTTGTACGATTTATAAAGAATATTTTTAGATTTCAAAACTCCACACTTCGAAACTTTTTGAAAGAAAATTGTCAATGTTATCTCATGGAGGAAAAACAGGTTATCGGTTTGTAGGTAAGCAATTGACTGTGGGAGTTAAGGTTCTGGGTTAGACTCATGGGGGTGGGGGGCAGGGTCAGTGATGCACTTTTGTTTTACCCTCAGCGGCACTAGGGCGGCTGGGTGCAGAGTGTTGGGGCCCAATGTTATCCTATGGAGGATAGGGGATATCCGGTTGATGGCTGCTGGCAAGTAGGCTACAAAGCTGTGGGAGCAAAGCTCCAAGGGTTTAGGTCAGGGCAAATAGGGAACCAAATCAGCACCAAAGTTGCACCCTCAGCTGGACTAGGGCGGCCGGGTGCAGGGTGCTGTTTTGAGGTCTGGTGCCCTGATGTGTTTAATGGAGAACCTCCGGTTTGCAAAAGCACTGCAGGCAGGGAGACGAGGACTTCTAGGTGTGACCACCACTTTGAGAGGCAAGTTGGGAATTTAAGGGTTGGTTAGGCACCGTTGGTTTGGGCACACAAGGCTGTGGGGCGTCTGGTGCAGGGGTGCCTTTTGAGGTCGGATCTTATTACCAGCTCAGGGTCGCGGTCAGGTAGGTCCTTCTGGATTTAGGCTGCAGGCGTCTTCTGGAGGCTTGAGGCAGGTATGGGGTCGCCAGATTGCAGGTCGGGATTGCCAGGGGGACCTCCTTGTTGTGTTTTTGGAACTTTAATAGATTCCCATGCTTTGTATCATTTCCCGTCGTCGGAATGGGAGCCTCGGTAAATAAAATAAAAAATATCATAGTAGTAAGAACAAAGTGAAAACATAGGCCTAGGCCTCATCTCATTTTGTAGCTTATCCACCTCTTTTTGTAAAAGAGACTAAATTCCTGCAGTAGCCAGTCAGAGCAGCCTCACCCCATAGAACCTTCCTGAGAGAGCCTCAGATTTTCTACTGCACGTTGTGCAAGGGAGTCTCCATTGAGCTCTGCTCAATTTTCTTCACTTCTAAGTATTTTTCTACAACTTTTTGCCCGTTTTTAGTCATGTCTGACAAAGAGAAGAAGGCACTTTTTAGAGCCTGTGCTACTTGCTCCAAAAAGAGGTTGTTTGTTGAAGACAAACATGAAGACTGCATATACTGCTTATATCCGGATCATAAGGCCACTGACTGCAAGATTTGCAGAACTTTCTCCACCAAGACCTTGAGGGACAGAGAAGGACGCCTCCTGACTTGGCTAAAAAAAATTAAGGACCGCAAGGAAGTTCTGTCTTCAGACAGTGAGGGATCCTCTTTGATGATGTCATCAAGAAAATCGAAGAAGAGGGGTAGGTCTCCCCCTACTACATCTGATGAGCCCCATGTCAAGGCCTTGCCTGGGACCTCTGATAGGCCTGCTTCCCTAAAATCTCCTCACCGCGGTGAAAAGGAGAGGCAGAGACAGCCTGAGGAGTCGCAACCTTCAATAAAGGCTAAAAAGATCGTCCCTGTGACTTCACCACCCTCTGGAAAGAGGGGTGAAAAAGCCTTCTACTGCGCCTCAGGAGATTGTTTCAGACAAGAAACCGCGTTCGTCGACGGCAAAAACTACAGGTACGTCGACGATTCCTGTCAAGAAAGACTTGTCTCTAAAATTGGCCTAGTCGACGGGCTTGTCGGCGATGGCTACGACGACGGCATCTACGCCGTTGATGATGTTTAAGACGCCTGATGCCTGTTCGTCGTCGAAAATGACTTTTTCTACGTCGACGACTATGACGACGAGAGTCGCGTCGATGACGACGAGGACAACGTCGACGACGACCACGTCGACGCCGGTGACCATGATTCTGACCACGAGATGGTCGACTGTTCTGTCGACGATCCAGCCTTCGTCGACTATGACCATCTCCCCATCGACGATTCAGCCTTCGACAACGAGCACAGTTTCTTCATCGGCGCTTCAGTCGACGAAACAGTCTTTGAAGATTCAACCGTCGACGACGATTCCGTTCGACGACTGGGAAACATGCAATTTCTCACAGAAAAAGACAGAACACCGGAAATGACATCTCCACGGCGAGTTACGCAGTTGCCTCCTACCTTATTGCTGGATGAGGACTCTGAAGAGGAGACTGATAGCAATTATGGGCCGCCAGCTTATAGCCCATCTGACTTACAAGTCAAATTACAGGAGGTCAGTTCGGAAGAAGGTGAAATGGAGCAACAACACTATGTTCCGGAAGACTATTATGACCAGCAGGAGAGGCCTCCCATGCAGGTTCATTCGCCGAAACCTCCATGTCAGTCCCAGCAGGGTATGGTAGCGATGCCATCCGCTCTCATCTCTGATCTACAATTGATGTTGCAAGACTATCGGAGGCGGTTTCCTGCTCCCCAAGAGGTTCAAGAAGTAAGTCCTCTTTCACCTCCGCCTCAGTTATCTCAACCACTGGCAGAACACTCTTTGCCTTCAAGAGGGCATGGCCCAGAGCCCGTAGAACATCCACAAGAGGTGGTTGCCATTCGGGATGATACGGATGATGATAATGCCTCATCAGATGTAGATCAGCAAGTGGACCCTGACCAAGATCAGAATATGGACTGGAATCAGGATGGCCTTCGAGATCCAGACGTTACAGGGCCTGATACTGCAATCTCTCCTCCAGCAGATATTTGAGGTTATCACAACTTAATGGAACGAGCATCCAAGAGATTTGGTCTTCCAGTCACCACAGTTCAATCTGAATGTTTTTTGTATGACTTCAAAGAATCATTCCGGAAGTCAGTACGTTCAATCCCAATCATTGAACATGTTTGGTAAGAAGGCTTAAAAGCTATGCAAAATCCAGCCACGGTCCTCCCAGTACTTCCCAGATTGGAGAACAAATATAAGGCGCCGGAAGGCAGCCCGGCATGTCTTCTAGGTCAACCAAAACCGGATACGGTTATCTCCCAGGCCGCACAGAGTAAATCTAAGAACCCATCCACGCCGCTAACGACGCCACCGGATGAAGAGGGGAGGCGTCTGGACAATGTTGGAAAAAGATTCTCCACAATGGTCAGCCTCCTCGTTAGGGCAGCTAATGCTTTGGCGATTCTGGGGAGATATGATCGCCAGATGTGGTGTTACCTCTCCCCGTTTGTGGAAGAACTTCAGGATGGGTCTAAGGACGAGGTCAGGAAGATCTTAATGGAAGGGGAGCGAGCCTCTTCTGAGGTAATCAACTGCGCTATGGATATAGCAACTACGGCCTTCCGAGCGCTAGCCGGCTCCGCAGTTTTAAGACGCCAGGTTTGGTTGCGAGCCACGTGGTTTCCACAGGAGGTACAAAATAAAATTCTAGATCTGCCTTATGATGGAGAGATGTTATTTGGCTAACACGTGGATGACGCCCTACAAGGCATAAAGAAAGATACAGATACGGCCAAGTCCTTGGGAACTTTACAATACCGCAAGGTGCCCTTTAGAGGAGGAAGAGGAATCTCATCCTACAGAGGCGGCAATCAGCACCGCTACTCTTCCAACTCCCAACCTGGCCAGTCATATAAACCCCAGTATTCACAGAGGGGGTCTTTCTCTGGCCAGCCGCCGAAAGGACGACAGGGGCAGCAGAGGAGAGATAATACCAAGAGACATTAGCGGCCAAGTGGCTCTTCTACTGTTCCTGTACCCTCGTTAACACCAGTGGGGGCAGGATTGCCCATTGCCTCAACAACTGGATGGCCATAACAGACCAGTGGGTCCTGAACCTCATCAAGGAAGGACACACGTTGGAGTTCCAAGATCTTCCTCCAACGAGCGCTCCAGACGCCATTACACCAAAACATCTAAAACTCCTTCGTCTCGAGGCCCACCAACTCTTCACCAAGGGGGCAATAGAGCCTGTACCTCTCTCCCAAAAGGGGAAAGGGTTCTATTCCAGGTTATTCCTGGTTTGGAAGACGAAGGACAAGTGGCGTCCGATCTTAGATCTACGACAGCTCAACACTTATCTCATCAAGTTGTCCTTCAGGATGGTAACTCTTCAGGACATCCTCCACCTTCTCAATCCAGGGGACTACATGGCAACCCTAGATTTGGAGGATGCTTACTTCCATGTGCCCATTCATCCAGCTCACAGGCAATATCTTCGATTTACAGTAGGCAAGAGCCATTTTCAATTCAGAGTACTGCCTTTTGGTCTCCGGTCCGCTCCGCGGATCTTTACAAAGGTACTGGCTCCTGTGGCAGCTTTTCTCAGGAGGCAGTCTTTCGAAGTCTTCCCATATCTGGACGATTGGCTGGTAAAGGCTCCTTCGTTCCATCCAGGGCAGTCACGAGCTGCAGTCAACTGTTCGAGCAGCTGGGCCTTCGGCTCAACAAGGAAAAATCGATTTTGCGCCCCTCCAAGACAGCAAAGTTTTTGGGTGCGAGCCTAGACACGGAGTGCTGCCTGGCTTTTCCTTCGGAAGAGCGCCAGACCAAACTAATTCTCTCAGCTCGCCTCCTACAGACACGGAAGTTGCTGTCAGTTCGCAAATACAAATCGCTTCTCGGATCGATATCATCCTGCATACCATCGGTACCACACTGCAGGCTGCACACACCATAATGGATACACTGAAGACTGAGAAGTTTGGTATCAAACTTCTCATCACATTAAACCCACACTGATGCAAGTGTTGGATTTAATGTAAAATGTATAACAGAGGGCATCTTAGAGATGCCCCCTGAAACTCTACCAACTTCTAGTGACCTGACTGAGTGGCTGCTTAAGCTGCCACAAACAGACATGTTTCTGTGCCCCTGGGTCGAAAGCCTGCTGCTCTTGGGGGCCTGTAACAATGCACATACTGGGACGAGGTGCCAAGCCTCCTCACCAAGGATGGGCAGGATTCACGAAGTGGAAGCTTCAAAGGCATGCCGCCTTTGTGAGCCTCCCCAGACCATTTCCTGCTTTCAGCAACTGGCCCCCACTGGTTCTACCCCCCCACTTTGGGCAGGAGAGCCAATGGGAAAAACAAATGAGGGGAAGAGGTGTGACCACCTCTGCCAACTCCACCTCTGCCCCTCCAGTGGGGGAGGCGAGGTGAAGCGCAACTCTGAGTCGCTGCCATCTTGGAGATGGGGGACCTAGCCAACAAGGGACAGGTTCCGCCCCCCTCCCACAGGAGGGTGGCACGATAGGGGCTGTACCCACCCAAGGGAAGGGACCAATTGGTCCCTGCCCTTAACTACCTGTAACGCCCCAAAATCTAGTATTTAGGGGGCACCCCGAACCTTGCTTCCTCAGGTCCAGCCTGACAACAAGAAGAAGGACTGAACAGCCGTGCAGCCAGCTAACAAGAGGACGACACCCACTGGCTTGGCTCCAGCCCTATCGGCCTGTCTCCCATCGAACCTGCTCCTGCAAAATCCTGGTGTGTCCTGCAGCCAGTAACCTGGAAAACCCAGGAGGACCTGCCTACCTTCACTTCCAAGACTGCTTCTCCCGTGAACACCAGATTTGTTCAAACTGCAGCTTCTGGCTCCGGTTGGATACCGCGAATCTAGCCCACTCTGCACCAGCCGAACCTGGCCCGAGCACAAGACGAAGAAAACAAGTTAATTACCTGTAACTTTGGTTCCCCAGTATTGGTAACTTTCATAGATTCCCATGCTTTGTATCATTCGACGTCGTCAGAATGGGAGCCTCGGTAAATAAAAGGTAAATAAAAAAAAAAATATCATAGTAGTAAGCACAAAGTGAAAAAATAGGCCTAGGCCTCATCTCATTTTGTAGCTTATCCACCTCTTTTTGTAAAAGAGACCAAATTCCTGCAATAGCCAATCAGAGCAGCCTCACCCCATAGAACCTTCCTCAGAGAGCCTCAGAGCCTCAGATTTTCGTAGCCACCACCACACACACCAACAAAACACCTCCAACAGACCACCACACACACACCACCACACACACCACACACACACACACACTCCACCACCACACACACACTCCACCACCACACACACTCCACCACCACACACACACTCCACCACCACACACACACACTCCACCACCAACACACTCCACCACCAACACACACCACCACCAACACACACCACCACCAACACACACCACCACCAACACACACACCACCACCACCACACACCACCAACACACACCACCAACACACACCACCAACACACACCACCACGACCAACACACACCACCAACACACACCACCACCACCAACACACACCCAACCACCAACACACACCACCACCACCACCAACACCACACACACCACCACCACCAACACACACCACCAACACACACCACCACCACCAACACACACCACCACCACCAACACACACACCACCAACACACACCACCACCACCACCACCAACACACACACAACCACCAACACACACTCCACCACCACCTCACACTCCACCACCACACACACTCCACCACCACCACCACACACTCCACCACCACCACACACACTCCACCACTACCACACACACTCCACCACCACCACACACACTCCACCACCACCACACACACTCCATCACTACCACACACACTCCACCACTACCACACACACTCCACCACTACCACACACACCACCACCACCAACACACACACCACCAACACACACACACCGCCAACACACACACCACCACCAACACACACACCACCACCACCACCACCACCAACACACACCCCACCACCACCACCACACACACCACCACCACCACACACACCACCACCACCACCACACACACCACCACACACACCACCACCACACACACCACCACCACCACCACACACACCACCACCACCACACACACCACCACCAACACACACTCCACCACCACCTCACACTCCACCACCACACACACTCCACCACCACCACCACACACACTCCACCACCACCACACACACACTCCACCACCACCACACACACTCCACCACTACCACACACACTCCACCACTACCACACACACTCCACCACTACCACACACACACTCCACCACTACCACACACACACACACCACCACCACCAACACACACACCACCAACACACACACCACCACCAACACACACCACCACACACACACCACCACCACCACACACACACCACCACCAACACACACCACCACACACACACCACCACCACCACCACCACACACACCACACATCACACACCACACACACACACAGCATCACCACCACACACATTACCACCACACACACCACCACACACACACACACACACCACCACACACCACCACACACACCACCACAACTACCACACACACCACCACCACTACCACACACACCACTACCACACACACCACCACCACTAACACACATACCACCACCACTAACACACATACCACCACCACTAACACACATACCACCATCACCACACACACACCACCACCACCACCACACACACACACACCACCACCACACACACACCACCACCACCACACACACCACAGAAACCACCACACACACACAGACACACCGCCAACACACAGACACACCGCCAACACACACACACCACCACCACCAAATCACCACCAACACACACACACACCACCACACACACCACCACACACACACACACACACCACCACACGCAGCCTCAAGTGTGTGTAAGGTACCTACGAAAAAACGGGTACGTTTTCTCACTCGCGGTGTGCGGTGGTGCGGTATCCCTCCTCTGATGTTTCCCGGTCGCCGTCTTCCGTTCACGGAAGACGGCGACCGGGAAACATCAGAGGAGGGATACCGCACCACCGCACACCGCGAGTGAGAAAACGTACCCGTTTTTTCGTAGGTGCCTCGACAAATGGATCCCCTCCCGGTACTACCTTACACACACCCGTATTAAGAACAAAACTCTGGTAAATTTTACTTACTCTACTGGGCAGAACATAGCAGCAAGATAATTCTCTTGCGCCTTACCAACTTGATGTACGAGTCCTATGTATTAATATACACGCACATACACACTCAGTGTCTACCCATACAGAATATCTCTACGAGTACCAGACTTTTCGCGACTCGTTTTTGATTTGATTTGAGTATAAAGCCCTGAAGAGTCGTGTTGACTCATCTGTACACGACGAAACACGTGTCAGCTTATTGTGACTGTTCTTCAAGTCTGGATACATTAAATCGTCATGTTGCTGTGACAAGAAAAACACCAAAGGATCTGCTTCTATTTATTGTATCACATCTGTCATTGTACTGAGTTTTGCTACCCTATTGTAGTTGCGAGAGCACAGCTGTGTATTGTTGTTGAGTCTTTGACTTTTTAGACGGTTAAGGGTGTTTTCCGTCTGCTCTTCACGCACTACTATTCGACTTACCTACCACACACACTGTAACGTATTAATTGAGGTAGAGCGCCCCTAGCATCTGATTGATCTTAAAACCCCAAATTGCAGATTTTAAGTTCTGCAGGCATACAGACATATGTTTTCACTGACTCAGAGTCAGATTACCTGGTGCACTCATTAGGTGGACACTGGGGACCGTATGCCTGTTAAAAGTAAAATTTACAGGCAACCTGATCATGTCAGGGACTGTATCAGGACAGAAGTCCAGAAGATGTTGCAATTGGGAGTTATTGAACCCTCAGATAGCCCTTGGGCTAGTCCAGTAGTCCTGGTGCCAAAACCTCACACCCAATATGGTAAGAGAGAGATGAGGTTCCGTGTAGACTACAGAGGTCTCAATGCTGTCACTAAGACAGATGCCCATCCAATACCCAGAGCAGATGAACTCATAGATAAGTTGGCCTCTGCCAAATATCTGAGCACATTTGATCTGACGACTGGCTGCTGGCAAATCAGGTTAGCTGAGGAGGCCAAGCCAAAGACAGCATTTTCAACCCCTAATGGGCATTATCAGTTTGTTGTGATGTCATTTGGTCTGAAAAATACACCCGCCACATTTCAAAGGTTGGTGAACAAAGTCCTCTCAGGCCTGATGACTACAGTGCAGCTTATCTTGATGATATTGCTGTCTTTAGCTCCACCTTGGAAGATCACCTGATCCACCTGAAAAATGTTTTGGAGGCCCTGCAAAATGCAGGCCCAGCTATCAAGGCTACTAAAGGGCAGATAGGGCAGAGTCAGGTTGTGTACCTGGGCCACCTTGTAGGTGGAGGCCAGGTTCAACCATTACAGAGCAAAATCCAGACCATAATGGACTGGGTTGCTCTAACCACCCAGACTCAGGTCAGAGCTTTCTTGGGCCTGACTGGGTACTATAGGAGATTTGTCAAGGGGTATGGTTCCATTGTGTCACCCCTGAATGACTTAACTTCTAAAAGATTGCCTAAGAAAGTTCTGTGGACAGTCAGCTGTCAAAAGGCATTTGATGCCCTGAAGCAGGCCATGTGCACTGCTCCCAATCTGCAAAGTTCAGACTACTCCAAATAATTCATGGTTCAAACAGATGCTTCTGAGTTGGGGGTAGGAGCTGTGCTATCACAATTGAATGATGGTCAGGACCAGCCAGTAGCTTTTATTAGCAGAAGGCTGACCCCTAGAGAGAAACGTTTGTCAGCTATTGAGAGGGAGACCTTTGCTGTGGTTTGGGCCTTGAAGAAGCTGAGGCCATACTTGTTTGGTACTCACTTCACAGTTCAGACAGACCATAAGCCCCTCTTGTGGCTAAAACGGACCACCTGAGCAGTTTGGGATTTTCACCCATTATCTATTTCCCTACAGGGGATGCACTATACAGTGGAACATAGACCTTAGAGAAACCATGCCAATGCAGAGGGACTCTCTAGATATTTCCACTTAGAACATGAAGACTCAACTGGTCATGGCTAGTTTAATGTCCCTGTGTTTGGTTGGGGGGGGGGGGGGGGTTGTGTAGGAGTGTAGGGTCTGCGTAGGAGTGTAGGGTCTGCTTCCTATGATTACCCCCACTTTTTGCTGTGATTCTCTGGTTTTTCGACTTAAGTATGGCTGTGGCCCTGCTAATCAGGCCCACAGCCTAGCTGTTCTCTCTAAATTGATACCATGTACTTTAGGTACATTCCAGATTGGTTACTGGGTCACCCTTGTGAACCCCTGTATAGTGTACCATAGGTACCCAGGCATAGGTACACCCTAGGCCTACCAGGGGCTGCAGCATGTATTGTGCCACCCATGGTTAGCCTTCCAAACTGACACCACAGGTCTGTACTTAGCCTGGATAAGGTGGTGTAATCACCCCTTACTTAGATATAGTATATATCTACCTTCTATATAAACACATAGTAACTGTGAGAAAGTGAGTTTCTGTGGCAGTACCCCCCCCCCCTCCCCACTTTTTGCCTGATACCTGATGCACTTTTCCTTGGTGTGCCCTGGGTCCCTGCCAATCATGTACCCAGGGCCTGTGTTCCTGTCCTAGGTACCCAGGGCATTGTGACGAGAGAAGACCCCTAAGGGCTGCAGCACTTATTGTGCCACCATTAGGGGCCCTGTACCTTGACACCCACACACTGCCTGTGCAGGCTGAGTGTCTAGGTGAAGAACTAAGCAAAGAGTCGACATGGCACACATCCCTGTGTGTCATGCCCAGAAACCCACTGCCCTACATCAGCCACTCCACTAGCTGGGTGCCCTATGCCAGTGGTGTGGGCACTGGTGCCTGAGCCCTGTGCCCCTACAGTACCCAGGGCCATTCCTGGGCACTGTAAGTGCAGTGATGCCATTAAGAGTATATGGTGCTGGTAGGTTGTCATTACGAACTCCACAGCACCATAATGGCTACACTGACAAGTTTGATATCCAACTTTTCAGCACATTAAACCCACACTGATGCCAGTGTGGGATTTATTTTAAAATGCACTACAGAGGGCAACTTAGAGATGCCTCCTGAAACCTAACCTAACAATCCACGTCTTGTCTGAGAGGCTGCCACACAGCAGACATGTTGCTGGACCCCTGGGTGGAGAGCTCTTCGCTCTCCTGGGCCTGCAACAATGCACATCCTGGGACGAGTTGCCAAGCCTCCTCCCCCAGGATGGGCAGGGGAAGCTTCAAAGGCATTCAGCCTTTGTGAGCTTCTCCATGCCACTTGCTGTACTCAGCAATTGGCCCCCACCAGTTCGGACCCCCACTCTGGCGGGAAAACCTACGTCAGAAAGGATGGGGGGTGCCAGCCTGTGCCAACTCCACCCCTCAGGTAGGAGAGGCGAGGTGATGCACGACCCCGGTCTCCGGCCATCTTGAAGATGGGGAGCCCGGCACAAACACAGCTAGGCTCCTGCCCCCCTTCCACAGGAGAGGAGCAGGCTAGGGGGGTGTATCCACCCCATGACAGGGACCCATTGGCCCCCGCCCTTGCCCTACCTGTAACACCCCTAAATTTAGTATTTAGGGGCATCCTGAACCTTTTTCCACAAATCCAGATTACGAAACAAGAAAGAAGATCAAGGAACACGAAGACCTGCCGTGCAGCTGCTAAAAAGAGGAAGACACCAACTGATTTGGCCCCAGCCCTACCGGCCTGTCGACCCTCAAATCTGCTCCTGTTAAACCCTGGCATCTCCAGTGGTCAGCAACCTCAAAAACCCCGGAGTACCTGACTGCCTTGTGACTCTGACTACTTGGGTCTTCCACAAGCAGTGGTACTGCTCAAAGCAAGTAACAAGCCCTGGCATCAACCCGGAACCGCGAACCCTGCGCACTCTGCACCCGCCAAGCCTGGTCTGTGCCGGAGTGAATCAAGACCCTGAGGACGTTCCCCCGGCAATGCTGACCTGGAATCCAGTGCCCAAGGACCCTCCCCGACGACTCCTTCAGCCTCAGGACAAAGAACCCCTCTGACCGCGACCAGCAGGGGGTAAGATTTCCCAACCTCAAAACACACCCCTGCACCCGGCGCCCCACGGCCCCCTGTGCCCAACTCCTGGGTGCCTACCTATCCTCCAAGATCCCAATTTACCCCTCGAAGTGTTGGTCGCTCCAGAGGATCGTCCGTCTCCGAACCTGCAGCCTTTGTTCCCTTTTCAAGATCCTCATTGAATAACATTGAGCGCCCGACGGCTCAAAAGCACTCTGCACCCTACCGCCCAAGTGCCCCTGGGAGTGCAACCTTTGTCCTATCCTATTTCCCCATTTGCCCTGAGCAAGTGACCAGGAGCCCAGCTCTCAACTGCGTGGCCTGCTAGCCAGCAGCCACCAACCGAAGGCCCCCCTGCCTCTCATTGGATAACATTGGACCTAACCACCTCTGCACCCGGCCGCCCCTGTGCCGCTGAGGGTGTACCAACTGTACTTACCTGACCCTGGGGGACCCCTGAGTCTAGACCCGGAACCTTAACTTCACCAGTCGAGTACTCACCTGAAAGCCGATGACTCACTTTCCTGCCGTAGGATAACATTGACTGGTTTGACTCGAAATTTCTTCTAAGTGTGAAGTTTTGAAACTTTAAAATGTTCATCTAAAATCAGCCGAATAACGATTTTCGAATTACTCACCTGGGACCAGGTGGGTGGAGAAGTGTGGCTCAATGGTTAGAGCGGCAGACGCTTATGCAGAGGTCTGGCCCGGGACCAGGGTTCAATTCCCGCCACGCCGGGTCTTGGGCTCAATTTCCTCGGACCCGATAATTCTCGCCTCGGTGCCTATTCTAATCATGGGTCCCACTCTGCAACTCTGGGCAATAGCTTGCTTAATCTCCACAACGGCCCCAACAGCGCTGGGATGCCTGGCTTCACCTAGGGGGTGCCCAGGAGTGGACATTTCACAGGGAAAAGCCAGAAAGGGTTCCACAGTGGTATGCGTTACAGCGCCAGGACACCCCAGTTGGGGTATTAGTGCGCTTTACAAGTACAAATTACATCAGGAGAGAAGCCAATACTGTACCCTGTAGCCCAGTACTGAACCGCAAAAGTAATCACAGCTGTGGTTACTAGTAATCTAAATTTCAACCATGGGAAGCCATTGACTGTTTTTTCTGTGAAATTTCTTCTGTCTACTTTTGAAAGTTACAAATATTCCTTAAAAATCGTACCAACTACTAAAATGTAATTACTTACCTGTCTTAGGTAGAGACCCCAGTGCTGAACCTAGGAGTCCAGTACTGGATTACGAAAGTAATGAGAACCACCTTACCTGTGCTTTGAATTTCTTTCCATTGGATAACATTGCTGGGTTTGCACTAAAAAGTTTCAACTTTTAAAATACCTTTATATTCACTAGAAATCATTGCAATAACTAAAATGTTTTTACTAAACTGTTTTCACCTTAGACCCCAGGACTGAATCTAGGGTCCAGTTATGAAGTTACAAAAGTAATCTATAAAGTAATCAACTGCATTTATGTAGAAAAACCCATTGAGCTCAAATGTTAAATTGTGTTTAGAATTGTGCTGCTTACTGCAACCATTGTACCTATTGTGTTTTACAAAGTTTCTCATATCGAGAAAAGTATATTTTGATAACTGTTGGTTCTAAAAATAAAACCACTATATCTTTGGATATAAAAACAATTGGCCTAGAGTTCAGTTCTTGAGTGTGTGAAACCTTTTTCTGACTGAGTGTGTGCAACAAATGCTTTACACTGTCCTCTGGTACTGCCTTACTGCTCGACCAAGCTACAACGTTAGAGAGTAAGGTCAGACCTGACTTTAACCTCTGTTATACCTCTGGGGATTGTGGACTCTATACACACTGTACCATACTTTGGTCCAGTACTTATGGAGCCACTTTCTCACAGTAACCTATAAGTCACTCCTATGGCAGGCCTTGACAAACCTTGAGGCAGAGTGCTTGGTTTTGTGTGAGTGGGTGCCCTAGCATGAGCTGAGCCCCTCTGCAGCTTTCCGAACCATCTCCTTATAGCTGTTCTAGGATATAGCCATACCATATACTCTTAAGTGCATTATAATCCTCACGGTTAATGCTAACTTTGGTTTGGCTTTATCAAAACATGTTGTGAAAGGTGTCAAACACTTTGGAATACTAACCTCCCCCAACGCCAGTCCTGGCAGCCGGGGTAGCATTCCACCCTTCTAGAGGGAGAAGACATGTAGTTTTGCAGCGTGAAACTTTCTGGATTCACTACGCTGTGCATTATTCCGCGGTCTTGTAGCTGGGTCTGGAATCGTAGTCTTTTCTTTGTTTTTTTTTGTGTTTTTTCTTCGTAGCCCAGGTGGGCGTCGACGTCCCACCTTTTGGTGTATTTCCGGTAACGTTGGCACGCTTCCTGCGGAAGCACCCACTCTTAGGCGCCATCTTCAGATTCTTTTTTCCGCGGTTGGGTCTGGATCGTTCCGGAAAGGGCTCCAGTCATTTTTGGAGAAAGAAGGAAAAATACCCTTTTTGGAAGAAAACATATTCAAAAGACTACAGGAGACTACATCGTCGAAGAAGACAACGAAGGAGAAGAAGAAATTCAAGAACTTCAACGTCCATCGGAGAGAGATGGACAACACTCCTTTCAAATTCTGCTGTAACTGCCACCACAAATACACACAGAAGAACCAGCACCCGGTTTGCAACCTTTGCCTGCCGGTCGACCACGAGAGCAAGGACTGCAACGCCTGCTCCACCTTCACGCCGAAGACTCTTCGAGTTCGAGCGAGACAGAGGATAGCCAACGCCAGCATGCAGGGCAGGGGCCAGCCACCGTCCCTTCGAGACCTGGGGCTCTCATCAGACGAAGAGGACTACGTCGCCGGCGAAGACGACTGCTACACGGTCGCAGAGACCGATAACACGAAGACTCCTAAGAAGGTAGGAGACTCTACGGTCCATAAGACCCTGAGAGACCCTGACTCTCGAAAGAACAAGGGAAAACCCTCGAAAGCACCGACTCCGAAAGCTTCGGTGTCCGCGGCTACACTCAGGCCCAGCGGATCCTCTGAGACCCGAAAGTCACCTCGGCACTGAAACCTTCGACGCCAAAGGTCTGCTCGGCGCCGACCTCTCCGTCAAAGACCGGCCGAACCATTCGACACAGACCACGCTGCCAAAATGGAAAAAAAGAAGACGGCTCGAGGCCGAGATGGAGAACATCCTGCAACGGAAGAAAGAATTTGACGCCAGGATGAAAGACTTCATGATTCCGACGAAACCCAAGCCACAGGTTGTCAAGATAACGGAGGAGGTGGACTGCGACATAGAAGGATAGTCTGGGAGCGCCGAGGGGTTCGACGAACCAGACGAAGAAGAGGCCTCCTACTATGGTTATGAAGGGGACTGGGACCGCAGGACGCTCCTCGGGTCTGCATCCTCGGAGACTCAAGAAATAGATTGGCAAGACGTCGACACCGAGAGCCCGGAAGAGGGCGTCAACACATATCCCTCGAGGACTTCGTCGCCTGATGACATTGGGGATGCAGCTGCAGTTTTCAAATTAAAACTTGATGAAGAGCAGCAGAAGGCTGATTTCCTTCTAGAGACACTGCTCCCCACACAGACCAGGAGCCAGTACTTGCCCATGCTAGAAAGCGTTGTGGCACAGGGGAAAGAGGCTTTCAAGGAGCCTGCAACCTGCAAAGCCGTCACACCCAGGACGGAGAAAAAGTATAAGCACTCATCCAAGGACCCACCCTACATTCAGGGCTCGGTCTCAGCAGACTCCATCATCGCAGCTACGGCAAGGAAGAGGGCCAATGGGCCAACTACTTCTGGGCCACCCCCAGACAAGGAAAGCAGAAGGATGGATCTGGTGGGGAGGAAAATTTAACGGAATTCCGCAATGCACTGGCGCATGGCAAATTCCAACGCACTGCTCAACAGGCACCAGTACCAGATCCTGGAAGAACTGGGACAGCTAATAAAAAACATGCCTCAGTAATTCAAGCAAAGAGCTGAAAACCTTGTCGAGGAGGGGAAGAATGTGGCTAATTCTTGCCCCAAAACCGCCCTGGACGGAGCAGACACCTCCAGCAGACTCATGATGATGGGCATCACTGAAAGAAGGCAAGCCTGGCTCAGGATTTCAGGCTTCAAGCCGGAAGTGCAACACAGCATCCTGAACAACGGTGAGACATTGTTCGGGGCTCCAGTGGATGAGAAGCTCAGCCAACTGAAGAAGGATAACAAGACTTCAAGATCCATGGGGGCTTTGCAGTTCAGAGGTACGAAGAGAGGCACCCCGTCTCGGAGGATTAACGGTAGGGGAGGAAACCAGCCAGGAACATCGCACCAGGTGTTCCAACAAGCCCACCAGGCCGACACCCAGACACAGCAGGGGCAACAAAATCTGTCCTGGCAGTACCAGCCAAGGGGCCAGTCCTTTCGCGGTAGAGGAAATGGACGTGGACAGAATAAGAGAGGGTGTCAACAACCCCCCTCTTAGTGACTTAAGCAAGCTCCATGTGCCCACCCAAGCAAAGACTCCCAGGGTGGAGCACAAATACAACAGACAGGAGTTATGCAAAGTAAACTCTTCCAGGAGTGGAAGAGAATAACCTCAGACAAATGGGTACTCCGCATCATACAGTTCGGGTACTGCATAGAGTTGGAAGGGAAACCAACTAACAGAAAGCCAAAAAGAAGGGCGCTAGCACAGAAAGAGCTAGAGCTCCTCCAAGAGGAAGCATAAGAGCTCCGGCAAAAGCAGGCCATAGAACCAGTACCTTACAGAGAAACTAACAAGGGCGTATACTCAACATACTTTCTGGTACCGAAGGTTGACGAAACGATGAGACCCATCCTGGACCTAAGGTTCTTAAATTCATAAGAACGAAAAAAATTCAAAATGACCTCCCTGCAAGAGGTACTTCCTCAATTGCAAGGCAGGACTTCATGGTAACCATAGACCTCAAGGATGCCTACCTGCACATCCCAATGAACAGAGGGCACAAACATCTGCTCAGATTTGTCATCGACAAAGACCACTACCAGTTCACAATCCTGGCGTTCGGCCTCAAATCGGCACCAAGGGTCTTTACAAAGTGCCTCGCTACAGTCGCAGCACACCTACGAAGGCAAGGAATACACGTATACCCTTACCTGGACGACTGGCTAATAAAAGCAAGCTCATACAGAACGTGCAAGCAGCACGCATAGAGAGTGACAAGCACGCTGATGAACCTGGGATTCTCCATCCACTGGGGGAAATCCTCAATGGAACCAGAACAAATAAAAATCTTCCTGGGAACACAGATCGACACCTTACAAAGCAAGGTGTTCCCCAGCGAGAAGAGAGCGATAGCACTGGTGAAGGAGACGCAGCTCTAACAGAAGGGGCAAGCTCAGACAGTGAGGACGGCAAGCAAAATCATGGGCATGATGGAATCATGCATGCACCTAGTGCCAAATGTACGGCTACACATGAGACCTTTACAGGAATGGCTACAGGAGCAATGGTCACAAGCTACAGGTCGTTGGAAGGATCTAGTGGTTGTAACGCACCCAGTGCAGAAAGAGATGACCTGGTGGAACATGGGGAATATAACAAGGGGGAAGCCTCTGACGCCACCAACGCCAACAGTGACCATCACCACAGACGCATCCCAGAAAGGTTGGGGAGCTCACACGGAGAAGCTCAGAGTGATGGGTCTGTGGGCACCAGCAGATGCGGTCAGACACATCAATTACCTGGAGTTGAAGACAGTTTTCCTCGCTATAAAGGCCTTCCAGACAAAACTGTACAACCAGAGAGTGTTGATCCAGACAGACTACACAACAGCGATGTTCTACATCAACAAGCAGGGTGGGACGCAATCAGCCCCACTTTCGAAGCTAGCGCAGGAGATATGGAGATGGGCCATCCGACTCAAGATAGACCTGCTAGCCATACATCTACCAGGGAAGGACAATGTAGTAGCAGATTGGCTCAGCAGACAGACATCGGCAACCCACGAATGGGAGCTCAATGCTCGGGAGACGAGAAGGCTGTTCGACAGGTGGGGGACACCGTCGGTGGACCTATTTGCAACACGCCTAAATGCAAAATGCCGAAACTTCGCATCCAGGCAGCCCGGGGAGGGGTCCCTGGGGAATGCCCTATGGATAGACTAGCCCAGGACATTTGCTTACGCTTTTCCCCCGATACCGCTGTTGCACAAGGTACTCAGCAAGTGCAGAACAAGCAACATGCCCCTGATACTGGTCGCACCGCAGTGGGCCAGGCAGACATGGTACTCGCAGATCATGGAGATGACACAGAGTGCACCCCACAGATTCGGGAGAAGGAAAGACCTACTCTCCATGCAAAACGGAGAGGTGCTGCACCCAGAGCCAGAGAGCCTGAGCCTAGCAGCGTGGCTCCTGAGTGTAGGAGAGTAGGGTCTGCAATCCTACGATCAGCCAGATTTTTTTGCTTTTGTTTCACTGGTTTACGACTTTCTCTGGCTGTGGGCCTGCCAATCAGACCCACAGCCTAGCTGTTCTCTCACTAAATTGACATGTGTACCTTAGGTGCATTATCCAATTGTTACTGGGCCACCTTATCAGACCCTGTCACTCAGGGCATAGGTGTACCCAGGGCCTACCAGGGGCTGAAGCATGTATTATGCCACCCCTGGATGGCCATCTAAATCTGACACAAATGGCTGCACGACAGCTGGGGCAAGGTGGTGTAATCACCCTTTGCTTTAGATATAGTATACCTATATCTAACCCTAACAATGGACACACAGATTCCTATCAGTCACACCTATGGCAGGCCTGGACAATCCTGAAGGCAGAGTGCTTGGAATCGTGTGAAATGGTGCTCTGACATGAGCTGAGCCCGTTTGCAGCTTGCGGAACCAAGTCCCAATAGCTGTTCCATGATAACGCATACCATATACTCTTAAGTGCATTATAATCCTCGCGGTTAAATGCTAACTTTGGTATTGCTTTATCAAAACATGTCGAGTAAGGTGTCATACGAATTGGAATACTAACCCCTCGCCAATTCTGGCGACGGGGTTAGCATTCCACCCTTCTAGAGGGACACGACATGTATGTAACTGTGAACCCCGGTTAAAGTTAACTGAAGCCTCAGCTCCACAAAATGGATGCTGCCACCACAGACACGAGTCTGACCTCCTGCTGCTGGGAGTGCTTCCAGCGAGGAGAGCTTGGACAAAGGGTTTCCTGTCAGGGGCGGTGCTAGCACCATCCCAGACAGGGTTTTGTGTATCCTGGGTAGGCAGGGCTTTACAGGAAGGTGAATGCAAGTGGCACCCCGGTGCTCACTACGCATCTGCCGGCTAGAACCAGTTCCAGGGGCACACCAGCCCCTGGCCTGGGGAAAGTCCGGCATGGGAGAGGGGTGTAACCACCCCCCTTCCTGGTCCCACCCCTAGGGCAGGACCTGGTCGCGTGCCCACCCCTTTCTTTAGGATAAAGGCAGGAGCGGGGACCCTTCCAAATTAGATCATCTTTGAATCAAGAAACTACTTTCTACGAAAGGAACTCTCGACTTCTTCTCAAGATTTCTCCCTTGTGGCTAAGGAGTAGTCACCCTGCATCCGCAGGCACCATCTAAGAACTCTGCGGTTTGCTGCACGTCCTTCCTCAGGAATCCGACCGACCAGCTCGACGAGACCCGGCTTCCCTGGCACCTCTGACCTCTACCTACCTCTACAGCTAAGCTGAGAACCGTAGGTGCGACGAGACCTCGAGGGACCGGCCATCATCAGAACTGCACGACTTCTATCCAGCACGACCGCCGAGGGATCCTCTGGTGAGTGCTTTGGGGTCCGAGAAGCCCCGACCCTGAGCAGCTCCAGCACCGAAGTCCAGCCCCCCAGCATCTCCACGATCTGCGTGGGGCCCTTCTGCTTTTTGCTGCTCACCGCGTTGTCTGGCTACTAGCCCGCTGGCTTGTGGCCTTCCCGACGACGATCAACGACGACAACACTGCTGGTCTGGTTGCTCCAGACTGGCCCTTGCTCCCTTCCAAAAGAGGAGCACCCCAGACCCTCCTGGTCCACTCCAGACGCCATTTTAGGTCCACCGCGTGGGCTTGAATTTGCCAAGACTTGTTGCCCCAATCCTGGGTCCAGCGACGTCGACCGCATCAACCATCGTGGGACAGCTCGCACCTCCATCCTGGTCGCCGACAACGCCTCCTGGTCCGTGAGACTGCAGAGCCCAGCGTCGCCCACTCACCTAGTCGAGGTGACTACCATCCGGTGCCCTCCTGGTGCCATCTGATCACTGGCTAGTGGTCAAGAACTTGGTCCCCTCTGCTTTCAGGTGTCATCCATCTTCGATCCAGGCTTGGATCACTCGAACAATCTTCACTGGTCGCCTGCCAGCAACTTCTTTCTTCAGGCTCCATAGACTGCAACGAGGATTCCCGACGTCTTTCCAGACCTATGCAGCCGCAGCCCCTGGGCTAGGTAACTTCGGCATTTCGGTGCCCCAGCCTAGCCTCACTATCCAAGGGTCCAGATCCACTTTCGTTTTCAGCCTATCTAGTCGGGTTCGCCCGAGAACACTAACTTTGTCTTTACTAGCTCCCATAGACTTTGTCCCGCATCCCGCGTGAGAGTGCACACTCTGCACCCGAGTCCCCTAGGCCTCCTACTAGTAATCTGAAGGTTCAGTAACGTAGTCCTAGCGATTCCAAAGCCTATTAGTACAGTACTTACCTGCTAGTAATTTCGCATTCCACTTCCTTTTTATACGGTTTTCCGTGCCCCTCAGGCATTTGTGTAAATTGTGCAACTTAAAGTATTTTCGTAAGAGTTTTGTTGTGTGCTTAGTACCCTGTCCTCATAAAGAGTACAGGGCTGTTGTGATCTAAATAAATACACTGTTTATTTTCATAACACTTGTGTGGTGTCCTTTCACTTGGTGTTCAAGGGGTATATGTGATGGTATAACAGCTGGCTTAACACGCCCTCTAGAGTTTAGCCCGAAGACTGCTCGTATCCACGCTACTAGGATAGCTGGTCTATAAGGTTGACTTACAACCAATCACCATAAGGGTTGTTTGGACTGATACAAAGTGCTCACTAGAATAGTGAACATTATATATCAGGCCAACTTCTCACACTGAGGACATAGTTTGCGCATCTGAAACTGCCAGAAAGCACCCTGAGGGTACTTCGGGAGGCAAGAAGGCCCAGCATGCGGAAGTGCTACGTATCAAAATGGAAGAGATTTACACTGTGGTGCAGGAGGGAAAGGCTACACAATAAGATGCAGAAGGACTCAACAATGCTGAAGTACCTCACGCACCTGCTCGACAAAAACCTAAGCTCATCCTCATTGTGAGTTGACTTGGCAGCAATAGTCGCTTACACAAGAGGAGAAGCATGCAAGAGTTTCTTCACATCACAGGTCGTTAGGAGATTCCCGGAGGGAGCAAAGAGGATCGCACCACCAAAGAGGGTGCCACCACCTGCATGGAACCTTAACCTAGTCCTAACGGAACTCATGAAGGAGCCTTTCGAGCCAATTCACTATGCGACACTAGAAATGCTGACCATAAAAACAGCTTTCCTGGTAGCAATAACCTCACTGCGCAGAGTGAGCAAACTACAGGCACCCTACATCCGGATACACAATGATAGGGTGGTGATGATTGGTTGTAAGTCAACCTTATAGACCAGCTATCCTAGTAGCGTGGATACGAGCAGTCTAAGGCTAAAGACTCGAGAGGGCGTGTTAAGCCAGCTGTTTACCACACATATACCCCTTGAATACCCAGTGAAAGGACACCACACAAGTGTTATGAAAATAAACAAGATATTTATTAAGAATCACAACAGCCCTGTGCTCTTTATGAGGACAGGGTACTAAGCACAACACAAAACTCTTGCGAAAATACTTAAGTTAGCACAGTATACACAAATGCCCGAGGGGCACGGAAAACCATATACCCTGAAAGTGGAATGCGAAATTACTAGCAGGTAAGTACAGTACTAATAGGCTTAGGAATCGCTAGGACTTCACTATAGAATCTTCAGATTACTTCTAGGAGGCCTAGGGGACTCGGGTGCAGAGTGTGCACTCTCACGCGTGATGCGGGACAAAGTCTATGGTAGCTAGTAATTGCAAAGTTAGTGTTCTCGGGCGAACCCGACCTGGTAGGAGGAAAACGAAAGTGGATTCTGACCCTTGGATAGTGAGGCTATGCTGGGGCACCGAAATGCCGAAGTTACCTAGCCCAGGGGCTGCAGCTGCATATGTCTCAAAAGACGTCGGGAATCCTCGTAGACGGACCAGGAGCCTGGAAGAAAGAAGTTGCTGGCAGGCAACCAGTGAAGAAAGTTCGATGGATCCAAGCCTGGATCGAAGGAAGATGACACCTGAAAGCAGAGGGGACCAAGTTCGAGACTACTAGCCAGTAGTCAGGTGGCACCAGGAGGGCACCGGATGGTAGTCACCTCGACTAGGTGAGTGGGTGACGCTGTGCTCGCAGATCTCACGGACCAGGAGGCGTTGTCGGCGACCAGGATGGAGGAGCGAGCTGTCCCACGATGGATGAAGCTGTCGGCGTCGCTGGACCCAGGGTTGGGCAACAAAGCCTTGGCAAATTCAAGCCCACGCGGTGGACTCAAAATGGCGTCTGGAGTGGACCAGGAGGGTCCGGGGTGCCTCTCTTGAAGAAGGAAGCAAGGGCCAGTCTGGAGCAACCAGACCAGCAGCAGTGATGTCGTCGGGCGTCGTGAACAAGGCCACAAGCCAGCCGGCTAGTAGCCACACAGCGCGGTGAGCACGCCAAAGCAGAAGGGCCCCACGCAGATCGTGGAGATGCTGGAGGGCTGATCTTCGTTGCTGGAGCTGCTCAGGGTTGGGGCTTCTCGGACCCCAAAGCACTCACCAGTGGAGCACACGGTGGGCTTGTTGCAAAGAAGTCGTGCAGTCTTGGCGATCGTCGGTCCCTCGAGGTCTCGTCGCACTCAGTTCTCAGCTTTGCTGTAGAGGTGAGTAGAGGTCAGAGGTGCCAGGGAAGCCGGGTCTCGTCGAGCTGGGTCGTCGGATTCGTGAAGAAGGACTTGCAGCAGACCGCAGTGTTCTTAGGATGGTGCCTGCGGATGCAGGGTGACTACTCCTTAGCCACAAGGGAGAATCTTGAAGAAGGAAATCTTGATGCCTTTCGCAGAAAGTCGGGTCTTGATTCCAAAGATGATCTAATTTGAACAGGGGGCCCGCTCCCATCTTTATACTAAAAAAGGGGGCTGACCCGGTGACTAGGTCCTGCCTATGGGTGGGACTAGGAGGGGGGTGGTTACACCCCTCTGCCATGCCGGACTTTCCCCAGGCCAGGGGCTGGTGTGCCCCTGGAACTGGTTCTGACCGGCCTATGCGTAGTGAGCACCGGGGTGCCACTCAGCAGTCACCTTCCTGAAAAGCCCTGCCTACCCAGGATACACAAAACCATGTCTGGGACGGTGCTAGCACCGCCCCTGACAGGAAACCCTTTGTCCAGGCTCCCCTCGCTGGAAGGACTCCCAGCTGCAGGGGGTCAGACTCGTGTCTGTGGTGGCAGCATCCATTTTGTGGAGCTGAGGCTTTGCTTAACTTTAACCGAGGTTCACAGTTACATACATGTCGTGTCCCTCTAGAAGGGTGGAATGCTAACCCCGTCGCCAGAATTGGCGAGGGGTTAGTATTCCAATTCGTATGACACCTTACTCGACATGTTTTGATAAAGCAATACCAAAGATAGCATTTAACCGCGAGGATTATAATGCACTTAAGAGTATATGGTATGCGATATCATGGAACAGCTATTAGGACTTGATTCCGCAAGCTGCAGACAGGCTCAGCTCATGCCAGAGCACCACCTCACACGATTCCAAGCACTCTGCCTTCAGGATTGTCAAGGCCTGCCATAGGAGTGACTGATAGGAATCTGTGTGTCCATTTTAGGGTTAGATATAGGTATACTATATCTATAGCAAAGGGTGATTACACGACTTTGCCCCAGCTGTCATGCAGCCAGTTGTGTCAAATTTAGGAGGCCAGCCAGGGGTGGCATAATACATGCTTCAGCCCCTGGCAGCCCTGGGTACACCCATGCCCTGAGTTACAGGGTCTGATAGGGTGGCCCAGTACCAATTGGAAATGCAACTAAGGTACATGGAATCCATTTTACAGAGAGAGCAGTAGGCCTGGGGTCCTGATTGGCAGGGCCCCAGGTCGACTATGTCAAAAACCAGCTAAAACACAGGGCAAAAAGTTGGGGGCAACCATAGTCAGGAGGTACCTTCCTACACCAAAGGTGTGTCAAGGTTCCACATGAACCAGACTATACAAATACCAAGTTTCTTCCAGAAACTGGCCACAAGCGCAGAACGGGCTCTGCACACCCTAGACGATAGAAGGGCAGTAATGCACTACATTGAGAGAACGAAGGAACACAGGAAAACAACGCAGTTCTTTGTGTCCTTCGCTAACAGTTTCATGGGGAAACCAGTAACTAAAGGAACGATTGCGCGATGGATCACCCAAACAATACAGTTCTGCCACAAGCGGGCAGGACAGGAACTAGCAGAGGGGACACGTGCCCACTCTACCAAGAAAAAGGGAGCTTCAATAGCTTTCCTAGCTAACACACCCATTCAGGACATATGCCTGGCGGCAACATGGGCTTCAGTGCACACGTTCACAAAGCACTACTGTATGGATATACAGATGAACAAGGAACACAAGTCGGACAAAAGGTGCTTCAACACATATTCAATAACCAACGCTCAACTTCCACCCAGCCGCCACAAACATGAGAAACTGCTACAAAGTCTATGCACAGCATAGTGAATCCAGAAAGATTCACGCTGCAAAACGAATAGTTTCTTACCTGTCGGTGTAGTTTTGCAGCTTGAAGATCTTTCTGGATTCACTAGCGAACCCACCCACCTCCGCCAGAAAGAGGAGGCTGGAGAGAAAAGGTGGTGGTAACTTAGACAATACTTGGAAAAGAAGTCTTAGAGGTTAAAGCGGTGAAAAACTTAGTTGAACATTGCCATAACTTCGGTAACAGAACGAACACGAGAAAAAAGAATCCGAAGATGGTGCCCAAGAGTTGGTGCTTCCGCAGGAAGCGTGCCGATATCACCGGAAATACACTGTTGGATCCGGCCTCGTGGCGCGGTCCTCGCTGATCTCCGCAGCCCCGGATCTACGGGTGGAACTGGTTTCCGTCCACCCATAACTGTACATAATCCTCCTACACTGGACCTGAGACGATCCCCAGACCGCGTGCCTGCACCCGTGCACGTGACCATCAGACTTCATGTTTCGCCACCCCGGCCGGCCGGCCGCCTTCTCTTCTTTCGGCAGCCCTGGCCGCTCCTGACGGCCGCTGAGCCTGCGCGTCCGGCGCGCCCAGATCCACCCGGGGGGTGAACGACTCATCAAGTACCCGAAACCAAGACTTCCATCACACCTCCGGCCCCCTTCCGAGGAACTGGTTTCCCTCACACCTCTGAACTATCCCTGGGGGCTGGTTTCGATTGCACCTTGGGCCTCCTAGTGAGCTGGCTCCAGGTCCTGATGGGCGTCTGGGATTCCATGGGCGCATGGTCCAAAGCATCAAAGAACTAACCGCCCAGACGATCAGGCGCCTGGCCCTCGGACCTCCCGCCTCCTGCCTATGAGGGTCCGGACATCAAAGAGCTTGACGACTATAAGAGAGCCTGGCTTCCACCTAGTCGGCAGTTGTATCTTGGACAAGAAAGCCCTGCTGATCTGATCGCGGCTGACTTCGAGGAGACCAGACTCTGACCCACCGAGCCCTGCTGACGACGTCGCGGCTCATCCTAGAACCTACGGAACTGAACCATCGGGGCCCTGCTGACGCTGTCGCGGCTCCCTCTTGAAGCACAAGACCTGAACATCGGAGCCCTGCTGACGCTGTCGCGGCCCCATCTACTTCCGAGTACGACGGAGTACTCCTGCCCAAGCCCTGCTGACGTCGTCGCGGCTTGACGAACTCTCTGGTCCGGCTGGACCATCGATGCTACCTTCATGAATAGCTTGAACCCGAAGTGAGTAGGACAGCAAGTCCCATCGCCAGCCCCGTACCCCCCAGTTCGAGGATTGAGAACTGTGCGCCGGGTATGTGGCGTGCCAGCTGGCCCTCTAAGACTGTCCCGCTTCCCCGTTCCCCTGTTACGAGACTTTCGCGATCCCTCGATCACTGTGTATTGCTCTTAAATTAATCTTGATAAAGTCTTTCTTGATAAAGAATCACGGTGTGGTGTCTGCTCATAAGTGTGGTGTGTCGACAGTGTGTACGATCAGTCCTCCCCGGTGGGGACTCCCCCCTCGATAAGACTCGGCAGTAATTGTGGGAGAGGAGGTCCCGGGTGGTTAGGAGAATCATCTTGACCCCTGGGGTCACCGCCTTCCAACATACACCAAAAGGTGGGACGTCGACGCCCACCTGGGCTACAAAAAAAAACAAAGAAAAGACTACGATTACGGACCCAACCACAAGACCGCGGAATAATGCACAGCATAGTGAATCCAGAAAGATGTTCACGCTGCAAAACTACACCGACAGGTAAACTATTTGTTACTGGTTTACCTGGTTAAAGTTAAACAGAGCCTCAGCATCACAAAATGGTTTCTGCTGCCACAGACACAAGTCTGCCCTCCTGCTGCTTGACGAAACTCCGGCAGGGGAGGCCTGGACAATAGGTTTCCTGCCCAGAAAGGTGCTAGTGCCTCCCCAGACAGGCTCTTAGTGTATTGAGGCAGGGAGGGCTGCATTCAGTGAATGCTTTCCAGACACTGCCTGAGGCACACAAGGTGCTCCATGCATTTCCCAGTTCAAACCGGTTGCTGGGGCGCTCAGTCCCCAGCTCTGGCGCGAAACTGGACAAAGGGAAAGGGATGTAACCACCCCCTCCCCAGGTCCACCCATAGGAGGGACCTTCGAGTTAGTCCAACCCCTAAACTTACTATAAGTATAGAACCTCAGTCCCTAGGAATTTAGATTACCCTGGACGAAACTCTGCAACATATATCCTGGACCTTCGACATTCCATTTAGACTGGAAGAAGAAGAAATGTCCCTTGTGGTCAAGGAGTGACCACCCTGTTCAAACAGGCACTAACTGCATCTTTGACGGTCTGCATTGTCGAGACTCCAGCCGGATCCCGAAGACTCTCCAACACAGGACACGGACTTCCAGACATCTCTGACGCTGACCTGCGCTCCCAGCAAAGCTGAGACCTGTGGCGGACGCTAGAGACTTGGGACTGGAACTCCTGGACATCCTACTTCTTGAGGTATCCCAATGGTGTGCATTGGGGTGCTTGAAGCCCCAGCACCTTTTGAACCGAAGCTCAGAGGCCCACACTCCACGAGTGTCCCGTGGGCCTGCTTTGTGCATTTCAGCTCAACACGTCTTTGCGGTTCCTAGTCCGTTAGCTAGTGAGCCCCCAAGAAGACCAATCCTTGAATCAACTTGCTTTCCTGGTTGCTCCAGGCTTGCTCCAACTTCCCTACAAAGGAGAAGTTCCTGAGACCTTGCTGGTCTGCACCGAAGCCAATCTCGACATCTTGCATGGATTGCATTTGCCAAGGCTTGTTGGGTCCAATCCGGATACCGACACTGCAGTCAACTAGATCCCTTGTGGGATAGCTCGAATCCAGCTCCTGGTCGTCGTTGACTCCGCCTGGTCCTCGTGGCTGAAGAGACAAACTTCACCTTTTCACCGGAAATCACCCGACATCTGGTGGCATCTTCCTATCGCCGCCCTGGTCACTGGCTAGTGGCCCAGACTCTTGTCTCCTCTGCTTTGAGGTTCTTCACATCTCCGATCCACCTTTGGATCCACCCGGACACTTTTCCTCTGGTCACCTGCAGCACTTCTTCGCAGCTCTCCATTGGAATAGACGACGAAACCAGACACGAAAAGACACCTATGTACCCGGCTTCCCTGGGTGAGGTAACACGAGTACTCAAGTGGGTATTGACTCTCCAAGTGTCCTAGTAAAAAAGGGTTCCATCTCAGTTTACCTCCTTGTACCCTTAATCTTTAAAATTGTAACTTGTTCGTTCTCCATAGAAAGTCAATGGTAACCTGCGGCTGTGTTTAGACACTGCACGCGTCTCCCTTGGGCCTCCTACATCCTAACCTTTGGTTGTTCCTAGAAGTCCCAGCGATTCCCCAGGCCCTAGGCCTGCTTTCTATTTCTCACGTGGTTCTTATACCACTATTTTAGTATATGGTTTGTGAGGCCCCTAGGGCAAAACGTATACTGTGCAACTTATCGTATACTAATTAAGTTCCTTGTATTTTACTTTTACCTCTGACCTCATAAAGAGTGCAGAGGGGTTGTGTTTAGAATAAATACATATATATTTGATATATACCTTGTGTGGTGTGCTTTCATTTGGTACTCAAGGGATTATAAATGGTAAAACAACTTGCTTAACTGGGCTCCAAGTCTTAGCCTGAAGGCTGCTCTCACAGCTACCACTAGGATAACTTTCTATAAGGTTGACTTTATAACCTACCATCAATAAGGGTCGATTGGACTGGTGCAAGATGCCCACTAGAATAGTGGACATCATATACCAGGCCAACTTCTCACAGTAGGTATCCTGGTTCCTGGGGTATCCAGCCTTCCATCTTAGACAGGGTGTCTTCAAGGTTCTCTAGAAAGGTTCCTTCTTCTTGAAAACTGCAACTGCGACTTCCCATTTGACTTGTATTGAGCACACAGTCATGTTTCCACTCTGCGCATGACCTGGGTTCCTGGGTACTTATCTTGGATGGTTCCGTGGGTCCCTGGCTTTTCTAAGTCTTCTAGGTCCAGTCGTGCTTCAGGTCGTGAGTCGCACTTCACTTTATTAGTATATGGTTTGTTCTCCCTCTGGAGACCCCTGTGTATTTGTGCTATTTGTGTGTTCTATTACTGAAGTATTGTGTGTATTGTGATTATATCGCAGGGTAGGAGATATTGCAATGTGATAGTGTTTATAATAATGATATATTTTTATAACTATACTGTGTGGTTCTTTTTCACTGAGCCTACACTATATCATTAAAACTGGTAAAACAGACTGCTTCTCACTCCTTCTGGACTAAGCCTGAAAGCTGTTCTCCACAGCTACCTCTTAGAGAGCATTTTTTAAAGGTTGTCTAAGACCACTAACATCACCATAAGGGTTGTCTGGAATAGTGCAGGGTGCACCATAAACTAAGCCAGCCTCCTACACAGACATTAATGCAGCTCAGGTTTTCCTCAATGAATTGCAGAAATGTTTTGGGCGGAAGTGATGGGGAAGCGGGGGTAAACAAATCTTTTATAATTAACATGTAGTTATGAAATTTTAATAACACAAATTTTGCAGTTGCTGAATTGAGATAGATTTTAGCTAGTTTCGAATGGGAGGATATTCTATGATCCATGGATTACTTAAATAGCTTTGTTATAAGTATTAGAACTTAACTGCACTGGAACAGATGCTATTTGCACAGGAATCATAGAGGTGTTTTATAGGAATGTCTAAGATTTGCAATATGGTTCATGGTAAAGGGAAAAGATAAGCATTTACAATGCAATGGTCTCGGCATTGTTAAAGTTAGAGCTATTGGCTTTACTCATGACATTATTTTTATTTATGTTTTGGTTTTTTAAAACCTAAATAAATGGCATTAGTATACAGCTAGGAGGTTTTTTGAGTATTCCAGAATGACTAGGCGCACAACCTGGGTAACCGCAAAATAAAAGGTAACATGAGGTAGTCAGTATAGGCAATGGGGCGAGCGGTAATCCCTCACAACCGCTCAAGGTTGGACCAAGGAGATCCACACAATTAACAAGAGACAACAAAGCCCCTGCACTATACAATGTCAATCAATTCTTGGTAATGCTGGTGTCAGTTGAAGTGGTTGATTAAGCACATCAAAACTTTCAGTATAAAACTTCGAGAATGAAAAAACATCAATAGATATATAAAAGTTCAAAAAGACGTTCTGTTCTTGGAAAGCAAGCACAACGAGGGAACAAACGCAAGCACAACGAGGGAACAGGGGGCAGGAAAGCAAGCACAATGAGGGAACAGGGGGCAGAAAAGCAAGCACAACGAGGGAACAGGGCAGGAAAGCAAGCACAATGAGGGAACAGGGGGCTGAAAAGCAAGCACAACGAGGGAACAGGGGGCAGAAAAGCAAGCACAATGAAGGAACAGGGGGCAGAAAAGCAAGCACAACGAGGCAACGGGGCAGGAAAGCAAGCACAACGAGGGAACAAACGCAAGCACAACGAGGGATCTGAAAGAGACACGTTAGTGATCGATTCCTTACCTTAGAATATCCCCAGGCGTCAGACTGGATCCGGAAAGTTTTGCGTAGCAGTACCCTTGCGCGTCGGTAGGCGTCCTCTGCGGCTCCGTAGGCGTCGTGGGCGCCGTGATGACGTCGTCTGAGTACTTAGACGCCGCCTCCGCATGCTGACGTCAGTTCTTCTTTTTTCCGCGCCAGCCAGCGCAGATCTGGAAAGAGCAGTTCCCTAGTCACTTTTTGACTAAACTTTTTGTGATCTTTTGATCCATTTCGAAGTCTGTACGACTCCGACAGTGCCGTTAGGGATGCCCGGATTCAAGCATTGCGACGAGTGCGACCGTACCATGTCGGTCACGGATCCCCACCGCCTGTGCCTGATGTGTTTGGGCGTCGACCATGACGACGAGGCCTGCTCCGACTGTCGGGCCCTTTCGAGGAAGGCCAGGCGGGATCGGTCCCGCAGGCGACTCGAAATCCGCCAGTCGGCCCCGCGCCGTG
This sequence comes from Lissotriton vulgaris, assembly GCF_964263255.1. Classification (NCBI taxonomy): domain Eukaryota; kingdom Metazoa; phylum Chordata; class Amphibia; order Caudata; family Salamandridae; genus Lissotriton; species Lissotriton vulgaris. The sequence continues at coordinate 819,851,461 of NC_141685.1, read as the reverse complement.
TGAGGTCCCGGTCCCACGGGAGGTCGAGGGACAGGTCGCGGGGACGGAGCCGTCACAGCGCCGGGAGTCGGCGCCACTCCTCCGGGTCCAAGTCGTCAGGTAAGAAGCATAAGAAGTCAAAGAGACATCATCGCTCTTCCGACTCCCCCCGACGCTCGCGCGATGCGGCCGGGGGTTCGGGTGACACCGCCCACGCGGCTCCTCGTGAGTCGCAGGCACCGCGTTCGGCCCCATACTCCCCGGTCCCTGGGCTGAACGCGACGCCGGAGGACATCGAGCGCTTCCTCATGGCCATGAGGTCCCTTTCTTCTCCGACGGGTTCCGCTGCGCCTTCGGGCCCAGTGAACCCGTCGGGGGGGTCCTAGTGGGTCGGGGGCTGCGACTCCGACGCCGTCGGGTGCTTCGGCCTCGACGCCGCCGGCGCCTTTGGGCTCGGCGCCGCAGGGCTCCACGATCCCGACGCCGCCGGTGCACTCGGGCTCGGCTCCGCAGGGCACAGTTGCTACGGCGTCGTCGGTGCCTTCGGGCCCGGGCCGCAGGACGCGGCTAGGCCCTCGTCGGGCGTTGGTTCGTCACCGGTGGACCTTACGACCCCCCCGGCGTCGATCCGTGTGGTGTCCCCTCCGGCGTCGTTCGGAGAATTTCAATTCTATGAACCCAACCTATTGTCTTATGACCCTGACTGTCAGGAGATGGGGGACAAGGAGAATTGGGAGGGGTCTGAGGACCCTCTGACAAGGGAATGTCAGTCTAGCATGGACTGGACAGGAGACCTTGGGGAGGCCAGTGGCCTGGACACCTCTCCGGACACTGGATGAGTCTCTCCTCCTACCGTGGCTTCGGAGGAGGGCGCGACATATGGTGTGGTGTTGACGAGGGCTGCTAAGGCCTTGGGCCTTGAGCTCCCCGTCGCGGCCGTGAGGACTAACCTCCTCACTGAGGTCCTTAAGCCGCAGTCATGCTCCATGGAGCCTCTGCTGCCGTTTAATGAGGCCTTGACGGACGTTCTCTTGGGCACTTGGTCCAGGCCCGCTACAGGTTCGCCTGTAGATAGGAACGTGGCCAGACGCCACCGCCCGGCCCCGGGCGACCCATGTTTCCTGTCCACCCACCCCACCCCCGAGAGTCTGGTTATCCAGGCCTCTCACTCCCAGACCGCCTTCCCGTCGGCTCCCACCGATCGGGAATCCAAGAGGTACGAGGCCTTTGGCAAGAAGTTGTTCTCGTCCCTTAGCTTGGGACTGCGGTCTTCCAACACTGCATGCCTCTTGGGCCGTTACACCCATTCTATATGGGATACGGTGGCGGAAGTGCTGCCAGAGTGCCCGTTGGAGGTACGGGCCAAACTCGGCCAAGCCCTAGTGGAGAGCCGGGACGCAGCGAAGTATTCAATCAGGTGCGGACTGGATACTACTGACTCGCTAGGCAGAGCGATGGCTACGACGGTGGCGATACGACGCCACGCCTGGCTGAGATCCGCCAACTTCTCGGCAGACGTCCAGAATACACTTGTGGACATGCCGTCCGATGGCCGTCGCCTCTTTGGCGACAAGGCAGACCATGCGCTTGAGCGCTTTAAGGACTCCAGGGCTATGGCCAAGTCCTTGGGCCTCTCGGCCCCGCGCCAGCAAGTGGGTGCCTTTCGCTCCTTTCGTGGCCAAGGAAGGGGCGTCCCCACACGTGCCGCCAGCCACTGGCCGCAAACTGTCATCCAGCGCGGCGGCGGCTGTGGAAACCGCCGTGGAGGCGGTCGGGGAACCAAGCGGAGCCAGTCCACACCTGCCCCCGCAGCATCCGCCTCTAAACCCTCCTAGTCCGTGCTTTTCGGCCCATGTGACGCCAGTGGGAGGCAGGGTTTGCCATCACCACTCTCACTGGCGCACAGTCACTTCGGACAGGTGGGTGCTGCAGATCGTCCGAAGGGGCTACTCCCTCCCCTTCGAGACGACCCCTCACACCATGCCACCGCAACACCACTGCGTATCGGGGGATCACTTGCGGCTCCTGCAGGAGGAAGTTTCGGCCCTCTTGGCCAAGGGGGCCATTGAGCGCGTTCCTGGGCCAGAAGTAGGAAGTGGTTGCTACTCCCACTACTTCCTGGTACCCAAGAAGGGCAAGGGGGGCCTACGCCCTATCTTGGATCTGAGGAACATCAACGGCTTCCTCCGGAAGGAGAAGTTCAAAATGCTGACACTGGCTCAGGTCTTGGCTGCCCGTGGCGTTGGACTTGGTGGACGCATATTTCCACATCCCCGTCCTGCCGGCCCACCGGCGTTACCTGCGGTTCACGGTAGGCCTCGAGCACTTTAAGTTTACCGTGCTCCCCTTCGGCCTTACCAGCGCCCCACGGGTGTTCACGAAAGTGATGGCGGTGGTCGCAGCTGATCTGCGCAGGTTGGGGGTCTCAGTCTTCCCCCTACCTAGACGACTGGTTGTTGAAGGCGGGCTCGCCCCAGGCAGTCGTCAGCCACCTCCAGACTACGGCAGATATCCTGCACCAGCTGGGATTTTCCATCAATGTGCCGAAGTCACACCTGTGCCCCTCTCTGAAGCTCCTTTTCATCGGAGCGGTTCTCGACTCGGCGCAGTTTCGGGTTTACCCGCCCGAACAGCGGGTCCGGGATATACAGGCTCTGATTCCGGTCTTTCGGCCGTTATCCCGGGTTTCGGTCAGGTTGACGCTGCGGCTTCTGGGGCTGATGGCCTCCTGCATCCTTCTGGTGCATCACGCACGGTGGCAGATGCGGGCTCTGCAGTGGGACCTGAAGTTTCAATGGGCCCAGCCCCGGGGCAACCTGTCCGACCATGTCCTGATCTCGGAGGGCACTGCGAGACAGCTGCAGTGGTGGCTCACGGACCGCGATTGGGTCAACGGCAGATCCCTCTCCCTTCCCCAACCGGAGCACGTAGTTGTGACGGACGCGTCCCTCCAGGGCTAGGGAGGCCACTTGGGAGAGGCGGAGATCAGAGGACTCTGGTCTCCGGCGGAGTCCCGGCTCCATATCAACCTGTTGGAGCTGCGGGCGATTCGTCTAGCACTGAAAGCATTCCTCCCGTCTGTCCGAGGGAGTGCAGTGCAGGTGTTCACCGACAACACCACCGCCATGTGGTACTGCAACAAACAAGGCGGAGTGGGGTCGTGGACCCTTTGCCAGGAGGTTCTGCGTCTCTGGCAATGGCTGGAACATCAGGGCGTGACTCTGGTGGTTCAACACCTGGCAGGTTCCCTGAACGCCAGGGCGGACTAACTCAGCCGTCGGTGCTCGATGGATCACGAATGGCGTCTGAACTCGGACGTGGCGCAAGGCCTCTTTCTGCGATGGGGAGAGCCTTGGTTAGATCTATTCGCCACCGAAGAGAACGCGCAATGTCATCAGTTCTGCGCGTTGGAATTTCCAAGGCGGCACTCGCTCGGCGACGCTTTTCGTCGCGAGTGGAGCTGCGGTCTGTTGTACGCCTTTCCGCCTATACCTCTTCTGCCCAGAGTGCTGAAGAAGATCAAGCACGACCGGGCACAAGTCATCCTTGTGGCTCCGGACTGGGCTCGAAGGTACTGGTATCCCGAGCTACTCAGCATGTCAGTCGATCCCCCGATTCGTCTGCCTCTTCAGGAGGACCTTCTGTCGCAGCAGCAGGGGACGGTCCTCCACCCGAACCTGTCCAGTCTCCACCTCCATGCTTGGAGATTGAGCGGCGACAGTTGAGGCCATTTGACTTGCCTCCTGAAGTTTGCAACATCATTCTGGCAGCCAGGCGTCCCTCCACGAAAACGGTATACGCCTGCAGGTGGAACAGATTTGTGGCATGGTGCACATCATAGGCTGTGGATCCCCTCAATGCCCCTCTCTCTGAGGTTCTTCTCTTCCTTCTTTCTCTTGCCCAGCAGGGCTCTGCTCTGGGCACTATCAAGGGCTATCTTTCAGCTCTTTCAGCCTTTCTGAGGCTGCCTGACCAACCTTCTTTGTTCAAGTCCCCTATAGTAAACAGATTTCTGAAAGGCATCACTCATACCTTTCCTCCTGTCCCTTTCGTGATGCCTCAGTGGGACTTGAACCTGGTTCTAACATTTCTGATGTGTGCTCCCTTTGAGCCACTTCATAACTGTCCGCTTAGCCTTCTTTCTTTGAAGACTGCCTTCCTGGTAGCCATCACCTCTGCCAGGAGAGTGAGTGAGCTCCAGGCCCTCTCTTGTAAGCCTCCTTTCCTTTCAGTCCATCCGGACAAGGTTGTTTTGAGGACTAGGCCCTCCTTCTTGCCAAAGGTGGTCACGGCCTTCCACATTGGGCAGTCCATCACATTGCCCACCTTCTTTCCGCCTCCGCACCCCTCGAGAGAGGAGGAGAGGCTCCACCGTCTGGACCCAAAACGTGCGCTCTCGTTCTATCTGGATCGCACACGCCAGTTCCGGGTGGATGATCAACTCTTTGTTGGGTACGCGGGCGCTAAGAAAGGGAAAGCAGTGCACAAGAGGACCATCTCTCGATGGATCATCATGTGCATCCAGGCGTGTTACTCCTTGGCTAAGAAGGAACCACCTGTTGGGCTGAGGGCTCATTCCACTCGAGCCACGGCCACTACAACTGCCTTGGGCCGAGGTGTGCCCTTGCAGGACATTTGCCAGGCAGCTACGTGGGCCTCGTTGCACACGTTTGCTAGGCACTACTGCCTGGACAGTCAAATCCGGAGGGACGGCTACTTTGGCTGCTCCGTTCTCCAGGACTTTCTGGTGTAAATATTGGTTCGCAGACCCACCACCACGGGGATGGTATTGCTGGGGTATCTATTCTAAGGTAAGGAATCTATCACTAACGTGTCTCTTTCAGATGCACAAGTTACTACTTGTGTAACGATATATCTGTAAGAGACATTAGTTAGTGATAGATTCCTTACCGACCCACCCATCCTCCCCGTTCTGCGAACCGATATCTAGGGTTAAGGTCATCCCCTTTCAGGGCCCTAGTTTCTTGGCACCAGTGTCGGTTTTTGTCATGGCTCTGCGCTTCTGGCGCGGAAAAGCTGTGGCTAAGAACTGACGTCAGCACGCTGAGGCGGCGTCTAAGTACTCCGACGACGTCATCTCGGCGCCCACGACGCCTACGATGGACGCGGAGCCGCAGACGACGCCTACCGACGCGCAAGGGTACTGCTACGCAAAACTTTCCGGATCCAGTCTGACGCCTGGGGATATTCTAAGGTAAGGAATCTATCACTAACTAATGTCTCTTACAGATAGATCGTTACACAAGTAGTAACTTGTGCAACAGGGGGCAGGAAAGCAAGCACAATGAGGGAACAGGGGGCAGAAAAGCAAGCACAATGAGGGAACAGGGGGCAGAAAAGCAAGCACAACGAGGGAACAAGGTTTTTAAAGGGGGGGCTTGAAACGTGTCTCCATCGGACTTTGTTTTGTGCCCTGGCACTGGCGGTCAGTTTTTTCCACACTGCAGTGACAGCAGGCACGTTGATGTGCACTGCTCACTTCTCACTAGTGGAGAAGTTACGGCAGGACGTCATGCCAGGTGAGCGTTGCTGGGGAAGGGAAATCCTTTAAAGAGCGCAATGTTCGAGGCATATGAGCTGCAGATCCTACACTTAGCAACCTGGTGTTGGGCTCGGATGATTGCAGGTTGTTGTCTTCTTGGAAGAAGACTTTGTAGTCACGAGATAGGTGACTCCTCCCTTGGACAATATTGCGCATGGTAATCGACTCCATCCTCAGATTGGTTTTTTCCGCCACTGGGTTCGGATGAAAGTGTTCCGCTCCGGCTAGAAAAAGCTTTTCTGCATTTTCGAAGCGAGGAACTTTAGATAAACTTATTTTGACGTTAAATAGACTTTTCGACATCACCAGCTACATTCCGGTGCGTCGACGCGGGCCGTTGGGCCTATCGGCACAGTACGGCCTACGCCTTATGGACAGAACTCCATTCAAGAGATGCCCGGTATGTCGAGCAAAATTCCCTCATAGCGACCATCACGAGGTTTGCAACCTCTGTCTCTTGCCAGAACACGACGAGTTGACCTGCACAGCCTGTGCCTCCTTCAGATCGATAAAGACCATTCGGGATCGGAGGGCCTGTCGACACGAGATGAGGAGATCAGCACCCGTACCAAAAGACACATCGGTGCCGAAGCCAAAACCCGTACCGGACCCGAAAGCTTCGACTCCGAAACCTTCCGGTTCCAAAAACAAAGAGGGGAAGCCAGATTCCTGCGCCACAGGCCCAGCAAAACCAGTCTCCATGCCGAAACCTCCAATATCGGTACCAAAGACCCCAGATAAGACTAAACAACCTTCGGCACCGAAAACATTGCCACAGGACTCAATTACTCCTCCTAAGGCAAAGAACACTAGACAACCTCTATCGGCACCGAAAAAAATTGACGCCGAAGAAGATTATAGAAGAGGAAGAGCTGTTTAGACCAGATCCTAGACAGAAAAAAAGTCTATATTAATCCAAAAACTGGACATGTGGAAGCAGTTCCTTATAAAAAAAGACCAGCAGACACACCACTTACACCTGTGGTTCCTGCCAAAAAGGATTGTGCAGCTTCTCCAATGCACCCTTCCTCTCCTTCACCTTCTTCCTCTCCTATTACTCCATATATTGAACCTATAACTTCTCCTATTCAATCTCCTGCATCATCACACTACACTGACAAGGAGTATGATTTAGGTGGGGGGGGGATGATGTTCCAGAGCCACATACATAACCTTTAGGTGAGGATATCAACACAGAATATCCCAAGGATGACGATTCATATAATTTTGCACCAAACAATGCACCAGACATCCCTGATCCTCAGTACTACCCAACAAAACCTTCCCCTACAGAGGATAGTATTGGGTTTAATCATTTATTAAAACAGAGCTGCACTTTACCATGGGGTTTCTATGCACCCTGATGCCATTGAGGAGGACTTCTTGTTAGACACTTTTGAACAGTCACAAAGGTCTACCCAAATATTACCAATGATCAAAGGAGTCATTAAACATGCTCCAGAGATTTTTAAAGATCCAGTACGGTGTAGGGTGCTAATTCCCAGAATAGAGAAAAAGTATAGACCAGCACCAGCTGATCCACTATACATTAAGGGACATCTGCCATTAGACTCCTTGGTAGTGTCAAATGCACGTAAAAGGGCCAATTCTCAAACTTCTGGGGACACACCCCCGCCTGACAAAGAATCCAAGATTATTGATGCGTCAGGGAAACGAATTGCTGCACAAGCAACAAACATATGGCGCACAGCAAATACACAAGCCTTACTCTCACGCTACAACAGGGCTCGTTACGACCAACTAGAAAAGTTAATGGAAGACCTACCAGATCAACACAACTATCTGGCAGCAGAACTTTTACAGGAAGGCAAATTAATATCGAATGCCTCAATTAAATGCGCACTAGATGTAGCTGACACAGCATTCAGAGCAGTTAACACTAGTGTTATTCTCAGGCGTCACGCATGGTTACGCATTTCAGGTTTCAAACCAGAAGTACAAACTACCATCCTGAACCAGCCCTTCAATCAGAACCAATTGTTCGTGCCGGAAGTAGATAATACACTAGAAAAGATGAAGAAAGGCACAGACACCGCTAAGTCTATGGGGGCATTACAATCCACCCAAACTAGAGGTTCTTTTCGCTGCTCCTCTTATAGAGGAGGCTCCAAGCAGACCGGCGCAGATACAACATCATCTTATAAAACGCACACACAAACCTCCTCTAATAAAGGCTACTTTAGAGGAGGATACAGAGGCAATAACAACTAGGGAAGAGGTAGAGGTAATAACAATCGCTCCTCTTCCACTCCCAAACAGTGACTTCCCTCTACCTCCCCTTCAGCATTCCACTCCTGTGGGGGCAGACTTTCACAGTTCCTACCTGTCTGGAACTCCATCACAAAAGACAGGTGAGTAAGACAAATTATCCAAAATGGCTACTGCCTAGAACTCAAAGCAACCCCCAAACATACCACCCAGGCAGCGTCCAATGTCTGCAGACACACAACTCTGCTTCAACAGGAAGTTCTAGCACTTCTACAAAAAGATGCTATTCAAGTAGTTCCGTTAGAGGAACAAGGAACAGGAGTTTACTCCCTGTACTTCCTAATTCCCAAAAAGGACGGGACATTAAGACCAATTCTCGACCTTAGGCCCCTCAACCACTACATACAATCAGATAATTTTCACATGATCACTTTACAACAAGTACTCCCATTACTACAACAGGGAGACTTTCTGTCCACACTAGACCTAAAGGACGCCTACTTTCACTTTCCAATACATCCTGCGCACCGGAAGTTTTTAAGGTTTGTCATACAAGGACAACACTATCAGTTCAAGTCCTTCCATTCGGGGTCACAACAGCACCACGAGTGTTTACAAACTGCTTAGCAGTAGTGGCAGGACATCTCGGAAGACAACAAATACATGGCTTCCCCTACCTCGACGACTGGTTCATAAAAGCAAAATTGTTCAACCAGTGTGCACAACACACAAAACAAACAATTCAAACACTGCACAACTTAGGGTTTACGATAAACTACACCAAGTTGCACCTAGAGTCTTCGCACGTTCATCAATATCTAGGAGATACTATAAACACATCTGTAGCTCTAGCGTATCCCAGTCAAGCAGGATTCAGAGTATTCAGAACTTAATCTCCCTTTTTCAATGCCAGCACTCTCTCCAAGCCAGAGTGTTCATGAAACTAATAGGCATGATGGCGTCTTGCATCTTTATAGTTCCGAACGCAAGACTGCAAATGCACCCACTACAAGAATGTCTAGCACAACAGTGGAATCAGGCTCAAGGTCAGCTCACAGACCTGGTGTTGGTAGACAGCCGTACATATCGCTCTCTGCAATGGTGGAACACCAAAAACTTGACAAAGGGACGGCCATTCTTAGATCCTGTTCCACAGATAGTGCTCACGACAGATGCATCCCTCACAGGATGGGGAGCCATCTCTTGCGTTATACCACACAAGGCCAGTGGAGCAATCAACAGAAACGGTTCCACAGCAACCATTTAGAGTTGTTAGCAATTTTCCTAGCACTCAAAACTTTTCAAGTACAAATCCAAAACAAAGCTGTCCTAGTCCGGACGGACAATATGACAGCCATGTATTATATTCAAAAACAGCGTGAGAGACGCACTCTGCAACTGTCCCGACTTGCACAGAACATTTGGAGATGGGCCATCCCTCAAAACACACATCTGACAGTAGAACACCTTCCAGGAATTCACAACCAGATAGCAGATCTGTTGAGTCGCCAGTCACAACAGATTCACGAATGGGAGTTGCACCCACAAGTTCTTCAACCATTCTTCCAAATGTGGGGGCATCCACAAATAGACCTGTTTGCCACCCACGAGAACTCAAAATGCCCAACCTTCGCCGCCAGGTTTCCACACCCACGGTTGGAGGGGAATGCAATATGGATGAACTGGTCAGGCAGATTTGCGTACGTTTTTCCGCCTCTCCTACTCATTCCACTAGTAGTACGCAAGCTCAGACAACCGTCTCTCAAACTAATACTAGTGGCCCCCACATGGGCACGTCAGCCGTGGTTCACCACGCTACTAGATCTCTCACTGGTTCCACATCAGAAATTATGGCTCACGCCATCCCTGTTGACACAGAACCATGGAGAAATAAGACACCCAGAACCAAGCCAACTGAACTTGGCGATCTGGCTCCTGAAGTCCTAGAGTTTGGTTACTTAAACTTACCACCAGACTGTATGAATATAATTAAAGACCCACTACCAGAGCATGCTATGCTGCTAAGTGGAAACGGTTTGCAATATACTGTAACAACAATCACATTGATCCACTGGATGTTTTCATCCAAAATATCATTTGCTACCTTCTACACCTACAAAGGTCCAATTTGGCTTATTCTTCCATACGCCTGCATCTAGCAGCAATTGCAGCGTATTTACAAAATAGACAACATCTATCTCTCTTTAGAGTACCTGCAATAAAAGCATTTATGGAAGGATTAAAGCAAATAATCCCACCTAGGTTACCACCTGCTCCAGTATGGAACCTAAATGTGGTCCTTACAAGACTCATGGGACCCCCTTTTGAGCCGTTACATAAGTGTGAACTGCTATTCCTAACATGGAAAACTGCTTTCCTTGTTGCCATCACCTCTCTCAGAAGAGTTAGTGAAATACAAGCATTCACAATAGAAGAACCATTTTTTCAAATACATCCTAACAGAGTGGTTCTTAGACTCAATCCTAAATTCCTGCCAAAAGTGATTACTCCGCTTCACCTTAACCAATCAGTAGAGTTACCAGTGTTTTTTCAAAAACCAGACTCTGTCGCAGAAAAGGCTTTACATACATTAGATGTGAGGAGAGCTCTACTATACTACACAGACAGGACCAAATCCTTCAGAAAGACAAAACAACTATTTGTATCTTTCTCTCCACTTCACAAAGGCAATCCCATCTCTAAAGGAGGAATTGCTAGATGGATTGTAAAGTGTATTCAAATATGCTATCAAAAAGCTAAGCGTACACGAATAGTTCCTCCTAGAGCACACTCTACTCGTAAACTAGGAGCCTCTATGGCTTTCTTAGGAAACATACCACTAGAGGACATATGCAAGGCAGCAGCATGGTCTACAATACACACCTTCACTAAACACTATTGTGTTGATGTGCAAGCCAAGCAGCAAGCTGCGCTGGGCCAAGCTGTCCTTAAAATACTATTTCAGTATGCTGCAACGGATACAAGCGGCCACCGCTAGGGGAGACACTGCTGCACAATCGTTGCGAAGTGTAGGATCTGCAGCTCATATGCCTCGAACGAAAAATTCTACTTACCAGTATGCATCTGTTCTTGGCATGTAGAGCTGCAGAGTCCTACACGCCCTCCCGCCTCCCCGGGACTTGTATCCGTTCCAGTACTCATCTTACTTAGATGCACACGCATGGACATCCTTTCTCTTTACTTCTACTAACTTCATTATTTCCCATCATGATGAAAAACAATCTGAGGATGGAGTTGATGACCATGCGCAGTATTGTCCAAGGGAGGAATCGCCTATCTCGTGACTACAAAGACTTCTTCCAAGAAGACAACAACCTGCAATCATCCGAGCCCAACACCAGGTTACCTCAGAAAGGGTTTCCTTTTCAGAGAAGGCATGCCCACCGCGGAGAGGCTGAATCGAGTTACAAGCACACTGTAATGCACCTCACAAGCCAGACGAGTAGGTATAGAAATGATTCCTCAGGAGAGCCAGAGAGCAGGTTTTTCCAGATTGAAAATAATCAGTCGGGCCGGCCAGCCCTACTCTGAGTCTGAAAGCCTGTAAAGCAGTGCCTGGCATCGTAAAGCCTTTGTCGTGGCGAGATTAGTGGCTTTAAAAACACAAGCAGCACCACCATGTTTCTTCGAGGCTAAGCAAGAATGCCTTGGAGGAACCAGCGTCATTTTCGGATTCGGGGGTGTGGTTTTCTTTCTCTCCTATTCCCATTGGCTGGAAGGTAAAATTCCAGCCAATGGGAAGAGGAGGGAAAGAAAACAAGAAAGAAGCGAAAAAACACGCCCGCGAATCTGAAAAAGACGGGCTTGAACGGAGTGATGCCCCTCTCCTCCAATGGCTGGCCTCCGTTTAGGAAGCCAACCAATGGAGAAGAGGGGCAGGTTCAAGCCCCACTCTAGAAAACATTAAATCTCGGAGCGAGACTGCGCTGCCTACGGTCCGAGACCTAAAAAGGAAGGATAGTGGCACTCCACACATTGCTAACCACAGGGTGCATATCAGTTCACTGCATACTAGAAGGTGGGTCCTTGGTGAGGAGGAGGTTAGTAGAGGGTGTGGAGGGGGGAAGGAGCGGTGTGTTTTGTCTGGGGTCAATTAGTGTGGTGACGGTAGGACGGAAGTGGGGTATAAGAAGTTCATTGTCAGCGGAATGGCAGTTTGGAATAGAAAATACATTTTTCCAGAAAGATAAATCTACTTTCTTTAAAGTGAGGTAGAAGTATGGAAAAGCTGATTAAAATATAGCACAGGGGGATCAGGGATGTCCCCATTAGAAGGTGACTTCTGCAAACTTGTTTAAACTCAGTGTTATACCTGTGAATGTCAATGGTCTAAATAATCCAAGGAATTGAAAAGCAATCTTGAGCTGGCTGGAAGAACAAAAGCCATCTATAATGGTTGAGAAAGAACCTCAAGGCTTTTGGTCAGGAAAGGACAATGGGTGCACAACCTGAATAGACACACTGATAAAGGTTAAGCAAGTAGAGTGGTGCACCTGGGTGAGTAGAGAGCCCTAGAACCACTCAATATTTGGTAGAGAAACTACCAAAGAAAAAGATATGTTCAGTAAAATTCAGACAAATAAACAGTGTACGAAGCGACAGAGATGTGGGAATCTCCAGAGAAAGAGTAGTCCGATGGAGTCCTTTATTTAGTGCAACAGCCAGCGACACGTGTTTCATCGCTATTGCGAATCCTCAGGGCTGAAAAAACAAATAAGTAACAATGGAGCATCTACTAAGCAACTAATGTACACAGAGATGCTACAAAATTATACTGAAACAGATTCTCACAGCTACCACTGTGTCAGACATTAATGTATTTACATTGTTGTGGTCATGTGCAACCCAACACATTCGTATCGATAGTGCTCCTACAACGTCATCTTAAGGGAGTGCTGGTGATCCAGTGAACCCGTGAGTCTTGGAAGTGATCTAGATTTCCCTCTTAATCATTGACAGTACGTGTTATGCCACTGCAACAGACAAATTGTATAATCTGAGAGATCGCAGATGCTATTAATTGTGTCCGACTCACTCGTACCATGTGCACGTTGTGATGCCGCTAATTCGCATGACCGTTAAAAAGGGATTGCACATACCTTTATATGGCTGTGTTACACCAGAAGGTCTATTAGCAAATGACAGAATGGGAGGAAAGACCCATCAATATAATATCATGTGTGAAAGACTACAGTAACAAGGAAAAAATAAAGTTACATCAATCCAATAATAATAGGAGGCTCACCGCTCCGCTGGTGATAATTCCGACCCAGCCGGGCCATTGACCATGGATGAACGAATATCAGTGAAAAGGCTGTCGACCGGTAAGGGGGCCATACGTATATAGTTTAATTAAAATCTAGGTTGAAAACAGCAACCACAGGAAATTCAAGCCTAACGTGTATGTTTTTTGAACAAAAAGGGGCTCTACTTGAAGATTATATAGACAACTCCAATACTAGACATCTCTTAATCATGAGAGCCACTCTATACATAGAAACCATGTGAGAAAAGAAGAAGTCTCTGAAGACTCTAATGTACAATCCAACAACTCAGCATATTTCAATGGAAAATATCGTCACCCCTGTATGCAAATGTAAACAAAATGTGCTATGTGAAAACACAAGTAGTTGTGCTTTTATTATCTCAATAAGAGACATGGCATCACCAAAAAAGAGACCATCGCTCACCCCTGTATGCGATGATAGTCCCTTGTCAAAGGGTTGCGTGTAAAATCCAATCGGCACTTCTATAGAAGATGTATACGGGTCGTGAATATAAATCCAATCTGTAGAATCAATGGTTGATCAGATTAGAAAGACCCAAGGTTAAGCCAGTCACAGTATTTACATTTAGAACGTAGCGCTCTTACCTTTCGGGGGCTTCAAAACTGCTCATGTGCAGCTGTCGAGTCGGGTGAGACTCACTGCTTTGTTAGAATGCCCGATACTGCGAAATAAATTAGAGAGAGGGTACGTAATTATCGTACTCCTCTAAAGCAGAATATACCTATATGAGACTGAGCGCGAGTCATAGAGTGCTGAGGAAGAAAGCACTTACCCGTGTGTGTGCAAGCGTTGCTGCGTATTCCTCAGGGTTGTGTTCCTAGTAAACACGTGACCTGGAAGTTCGGGCTTTTTTGGACACCTATCACGTCATCGTTGAAAAACTAGAGCGCCGATAAGAGTGAAAAAGTCGTAATGCGACTGCGCCATGTCTGTGATCCACTTGAAATAGAATAATATATTATTAATAATAATAATAATAATTAATAATTAATTATTAATAATATATTATTTACTCTGTGGCAATAGTGTAAGATGCCACTAAAAACCTAAATAATAACCAAGCATTATTCCGATCACCGGATCGTGGAAACGGTGGTATGATAACCAAACCGCTCCTGATATATAGATAGAAATTCTTATCTACCGCCGCGAGTGTCCTCCGGCCGTGATAGGAGAAAGGTCACCAGTGTCAAAACAATTACATTCAGAAGGTGGTCCATAGAACAAGTTACGGAAATAGACAAAGTAATAGGAGAATAACCTCTGTGGATGCCGGTGGCCTTATGATACCAAGTGGTTTCAAGAAACCTAACGCGAGTGGCGATGACTCAGTGTAAATCCCACTCATTCGTGATTTGGATATAAAATTCTTGTCGGCGATCTCAAAATCATATTACATGCAAATAAAATGTGCAGATGGGTGAAACATGGCACCACTAATTTTGTGGGTCCTGATGTTGTAACCCACACCATCAAAACCAATATAAACTGCACAGCCAGATTTGTGGTGTATGTGATTGAATGCCAATGTGGCAAGTACTATGTGGGCAGCACTATTAGACCTTTGAAAGACTGGATTACTGAACACATCAGGGCTATACATAAACGTGATTCCAAACATCCAGTAGCCTTACACGTTGCTGCCTGTCAGAACAACACCAGTGATATCTGTGTACAATTTTTTTGGCATAGACATGGTTGCACAAGGAGTCAGAGGGGGGAACCGAGAACTCGGCTGCGACGAACGGAGGCCATGTGGATCATGCGCTTGCGTTCGGTCCAACATGAACTTAATTATGATCAAGAGATGCAGTATTTTTTGGGTGACTGAGACCAGATATGTACACTACGGTACATTGGGTTGAGCACATCATTTTCAATTTCCGAACATTCCAATTGTATCTGATTATTTTGGCCTTAAACTGTAATCACCCTTTCTGCTTGGATGGATAGGCTCTTGATTCACAGTCCTCACTGTATGTCACATCAAACAGTTATACAAATACTTGGGATACTAGAATATTCATCTAAGTGGTGACAAGACTCTTATACAGTGTTGTTATTTTGGAAGCATCACTTATTTTTGAATACAAAATTATGATGTTAGGTGACAAATATCCATATACAATGATATTAGAACAGCATGTTGTTGCTCGGAACTTTACATACAGTTAATAATAATGATGTAGAACGTTGTCTCTGCATATAAGTTATTACCTTGTTCATATTCAGTTGGTTTTTATTTGCATGTAATATGAAATCATAACATGAGAATCTGTTTCAGTATAATTTTGTAGCATCTCTGTGTACATTAGTCGCTTAGTAGATGCTCCATTGTTACTTATTTGTTTTTTCAGCCCTGAGGATTCGCAATAGCGATGAAACACGTGTCGGCTGGCTGTTGTACTAAATAAAGGACTCCATCGGACTACTCTTCCTCTGGAGATTCCCACATCTCTCTGTCGCTTTGTACTCTGTTTATTTGTCTGAATTTTTCTGTGTGCTTCGGCGGACCCTAGGGGTATGGCAATCTTGGCCAGCAAACAAGGTTGACTGGTAGCATAGTTTTATCATTGTTGATCTAAGTTGGGAGGTAGGTCATTGAGTAAAGTTTTAGAAGATCAGGTATCAGTTAAATGTATTTCACTACATGGGTCAATCTTGGATGAGCCACGCCCCATCGACTATACCTGTGGCCTCATCTTCCAAGAAGAAATCTGCACTCCTCTCATGGATGAAGAAGTCCAAGTCACCTTTGTCACCAGAGACACCCTCTTTCGATGAGGACCACACCAATGGTCACTCTATCTAAGAAATTCAGTACTGCCTGGTCGATAGTAACCACGACGGCTTCATTTGCAACACCTTCATCAGTCTCTGTCCAACTGACTGCAACCACGCTGTTCCACTGATAATTATCCAATCCGTGATTGGCGAGTCAACAATGCACTCGTCTCTGACTTCGACACAGTAAAAATCTGTGCAGAAGGCGAAATTGATTCCTTCTGTGCCTACCTCCTGTGTAACTACTCTGACGTACATCCTCTAGCAAAGTATCTCCTACCCTTCTGGCAAAGATCCTGGACAGTGGCATTGTATAGGATGAGTAAGATTCTGAATTCATCTATCTCTTTGGGCCAGCTTAAAGCCTGGATGTGCTAAATGTAAAAAAAAACAGGACTGTGATGGCCCAAATCAGTAGGGTTCCAACGTTCTTCAAGGTCATTTACTACCCTGCCACGTAGAAGATGAAGATCATGATTGACTGTATCACCATCCACATCACAATAGACATCCTGGTCAATGCTGTGATGAAGCCAAATATGATGAGGCTTGTTGCATGGGGGCCATCTATGGTAATGTTCCTGTTGACTTGATACTCAATTTTATAGTCCATAATGACAATCTGTTATGCAAGGTTTCCCTTCTGTTTATCAGCCCCAGGTTCCACAACAGCAGCAACATCGCCTATCTGTACTGTAACACCATCACTACTATAACAGCAGCAACATCTGCCACCCCACAACCATTTCAACGTCCTCTGCCAGGGCCTTCTGTGATCTAGACCTGACATAATGCTGAAGTTGAAGCTTTGTGCAGAGATGGAAGAGGAAGAAGGTGAAGTCTTTGATGCTGCCCTGCCCATTACAGACAAAAATGTGATGACTACATTATAGATAGACAGCAGAGAAAGATCCCCTGGTGGTCAGCTCGATACTGGATGTTACAGCAAAATTCTGCTTTCAATTTCAGCACCACCTAAAAGATTTGGCAATCTGTTGGTAATCCAACATGAAAACTGTTCTCTTAATCATTTCAGATGTCCTCCTAGAAGGACACCCAAAGCCATACTCCTAATCGATCACATCTGGTTGTAAGGGAAAAGTTACTTCAGACGCCGGCTTTTGTTCTTGCTCCATCACTGGTCAAGAAAAAATCCATTCGAGAACCCCCATCCGTTTAACTGAACATCCCAAAACTGATTCCATGGTGGGTCACTGATATCCACAGCACAAACATGCTCCCATAATCTGACTTTTCCATGAAGTACTGCACCAGATGGGTTGGGACAATGAAGGAATGCGTTTGGATAGTGATTTTTTTCCTCGTCAGCCACTGCTGTCCAGGAGGCAAATTCCCTGGTGATAGTAGGTCAGTATGATTGTCTGATATAGAATGACATTGCTCCCTATCTTGAATTGATTTCCGAAGATAAAGTGATAGCAGTCCGCCATGAAGTGATAGCAGTCCGCCATGATGGTGAAAGAACATCCAATGCCGTCATCAACCCCACTGGAGGTCAGTAGCATCAGACTGTTGGGTGCTCCAGCTAGTCCAAAGGGGCTTCGCCCTCCCCTTCGTGACACCCACACCACCCATGCCACCCACTTGCGATCGGCTGACAGAGGACCATCTCCCCTTGGTCCGTCAAGAAGTGCTGGTTCTCTGAGCCATAGAGAGGGTGCCTGCATCGGAAGTAGGTTTGGTTATTATTCCCACTACTTTCTTTTGCTGAAGAAGGATGGAGGACTTTTTTCTATTCATGATCTTGGCCTTCTCAACCTCTTTGTGAAAAAGGAGAAGTTCAAAATGCTCACGCTTGCACAAGTTTTGTCTGCCCCATAATTGAGGAGATTGGATTGGGTCGCTAGACTTGCAGTACACATAGCTACACATCTCGTCCTGCTGGCCCACAGACGCTATCTGCAGTTTACGGTCGGCCAAGAGCACTTACACTTTGCTGGGCTACCTTTCGGTCTTACCAGCATCCTTTAGGTGATGATGGCTGCAGCTCATCTGCGGAGGTCTGGGATTATAGTATTCCCCTACCTTGACAACTGGCTGTTGAAGATGGGGTCACCCCAGGCAGTTGTCCCCCGCCTTTCATCGGAGCTATTCTCGACACAGTGCAGTTTTAGGCCTATTCTCCTGAGCAGCGAATCCAGGATATTCAGGCTGTAATTCCAATGTTTAAGCCTCTATCCTGGATTTCTTTCAGACTGACTCTGAGGCTATTGGGTTTCTTCGCCTCCTGCATCCTGCTAGTGACACATGCCCGCTGGGATTTGTGGGCTGTGCAATGTGACCTAAAGACCCAGTTCCCGCAGCATCAGTGGACTCACTCAGATATGGCTCAGATGTCAGAGGGAACTGCAAAAGACACGTAGTGGTGGCTAACGGCAATTGGGTTAGTGGCAGAACCCTCTCCCTTCCCCAAGCTGATCTAATGTAGGCAATAGATGCATCACTCTTCAGCTGGAGTGGCCATCTGGTGAGGTGGATATCAGGGACCTGGTCTCCAGCGGCATCCATGCTCCACATAAACTTGTTGAAACTTCAGGCGATTCGCTTGTCATTTAAAAGCCTTCCTTCCTTTGATCAAGGGAAGGCAGATGCAGGTGTTCATGGACAACACCGCCGCCATGTGGTACTGCAACAAGCAGGGTGGTGTTGTGGACCCTGTGTCGAGTGGCTCTGCGCCTCTGCTAATGGCTGGAACATCAGGACAATTCACTGGTGGTGCAGCATCTGGCGGGATCTCTGAATGTCAGAGGGGAGGAACTCAGCAAAAGATGCCTTGCGAATCACAAAGGGCATCTCCATATGCGGAGGTGGTGCAAGGTCTCTTTCAGCAGTGGAGAGAGCCTTGGTTAGCTCTGTATGCCACCACCGAGAATGACAGCAGTTTGGTTTGCTGGAGTTTCCAAAGTGACTCTCGCTCAAACGCTTTTTATCTTGCGTGGAGTTTCGGCCTCTAGTATGCTTTTTCCTCAATGCCACTCCTGCCCAGAGTTCTCAAGAAGATCAGAAACGACCAGGCCCAAGCCATTCATGTGACTCACGGATTGGGCACGGCGAGTCTGGTATCCCGAGCTGTTGAGCATATCCATCGGTCCTCCAGTATGGCTGCCTCTTCTGGAGGATCTTCTGTCGCAGGAACAGGTTCGGGTTCTGCACCCAAACCTGTGCACCCTCCACCTGCATGCATGGAGATTAAGTGGCAACAGTTTCCAGCTTTCAACCTTCCTCCCAAAGTCTGTGATGTTTTTCTGTCAGCCAGGCGTCCTTCCACCAAGTCTCTGTACGCCTGCCGTTGAACCCCTTTTTGCAACTTTATCCATGGTTCTCTTGTCTGCCTTATGTTTGGCCCTTCAGGGCTCTGCCTTTGGCACTGTCAAAAAGTATCTTTCTGTATCTCTCCATGGCTGGTTGCTGACCCAACCTTCTCTAAGAATTGGTACGCTGTTTTTTCAATTGGTCATTAAGCTCCACGTCTGATGAAGCAGACAGATTAAAACAAGCATTTACAATGCAATGGTCTCTGCATCATTAAAGGTAGAGCTATTGGCATTGCTCATGACATTTTTTTTTTTTTTTGTAAATCATAAATAAATGCCATTGTCATTTACATTGCCAATAGCTTAATCGTTAAATAAAAGGCATTGTCATTTACAATGCCAATAGCTACACCGAGCCACCCTCACACAGACAGAGCCACCCACACATAGAGCTACCTACAAAAAAAGCTATCCACACACAGAGCCACAGACACACACACCCAGAGCCACAGACACACACACCCAGAGCCCCACACACACACCCAGAGCCCCACACACACACCCAGAGCCCCACACACACACCCAGAGCCCCACACACACACCCAGAGCCCCACACACACACCCAGAGCCCCACACACACACCCAGAGCCCCACACACACACACCCAGAGCCCCACACACTCACACCCAGAGCCACACACACACACCCAGAGCCACACACACACACACAGGAGAGCAAGCACAGCGAGGGGACAGGGAAGCAAGCACAGCGAGGTGGCAGGGGAGCAAGCACAGCGAGGTGGCAGGGGAGCAAGCACAGCCAGGGGGCAGGGGAGCAAGCACAGCCATGGGGCAGGGGAGCAAGCACAGCCAGGGGGCAGGGGAGCTAGCACAGCGAGGGGGCAGGGAATCAAGCACAGCGAGGATGCAGGGAAGCAAGCACAGCGAGGGGAGCAAGCACAGCCAGGGGGCAGGGAAGCAAGCCCAGCCTATCTTATCGGAACGGGGGAGCAGCACCGGCGCCCAAATTTTTGTGGCCTGAGCGGGGAAACGCCATTACGCCTCGTGCTCTCACGTTGCTGCTGACCTTGGAGCCACGCACCTGTGCGCCTCGCGATCAGTACGCACAGTGGTTCGAACCACAATGGAACTCTCCTCTTTCAAGAAAAAAATAAAAACATGGCTCTTCCAGCAAGCCAAACAGGACTTTCACGGTTATTGCCGGCTGCCTGATTCAGCGCTAGGACACACTTTTGAGTAGCTATGTGCTACACATATCTCGCTAACAGAACATAAAATTCCTCCTCCTATCAGTTCCCCTTTTGCAAGTGATTTAAGACTTTATAAAAAAAAAACATAAAGAAATTAAAGTATGATTTCCAAGCCGATCCTTTTCTTCTTTATTGGTAGGATGTTTATATGTGCCCTTGGTTTTGCATTCAAAATGTTTAATTGAAAAGGTATTGGTTGTACCGGAACAGCTTTCGACTGAGTGAACAAAACGTCTCTGAGCACCGGTTCAGACGTGGCGCTGCAGTTTTGCTTTCTGTTGAGGGATGCAGTTTAACCTCAGCCCATGTTTTTGTTGGGCAGGCAGCGCGTGGCCTCAAGGGGAAGGGGCGATCTACAAGTGGAAACGCCGTCGCATTTCAGTGAAGAATGAAGGAACGCAGCCCGGGGCTGATAAGTCAGAGTTTTCCCTCTTGTCTGCTAGCACGTACTGTATGGCCCCAGGGTGTGGTGTCCAAGGCTGGAATAATTTCATTTGGACGGTGGAGTGCTGCTCAGCTTCTGGAGCGTCTGGGAGGCAGCAAGCGCACGCGCTGTGTTTGTGTCGGGGAAATAAAGCACCCAGTCCACGCTAGAGTTAACTTCCCCCTGAATGTTGTGGCTGTCACATTCTCTGTTCAGAAGCAGCGCTTTATCTAGCTAGAGCTGCCTCGAGCAGCTTGGACTCTGACAAACGGTATTTCTCAAAAATTCTTTGGTGTTAGTTGCTTTTGCCACCTATTCAGTTTGCTGCACTTTTCTTGTTAAGCCTGTTTGTGGCAGTGATTAATTTAGCCAGTGCACTAGCCAAAGTGGCATGTAAGATCACCGTTATCTAATAATGTATAAAGAGTACCCTTCGGCGTCATATTTTATTTCCTAAGTGGAATAGTTAAACATGGTTTGATTGGTCCAGAGATCTGTAGTGTACTGTAGTCAGTTCGAGGACAAAATTATGAGGTTTATATCTTAATAATTTTTCACGGTCTTAATGCTGGTGCAGAGCTATCACGTTGTTACACTCTTTCCATGAGAGGATCATTCAGTCTTGGCTTTGTAATATACATTTCTTAGCGTTATGGTAAAGTGCCACTTGCTGAACGTTCCCTGTTTAAATACATGAAGGTAAGCAGCAGGAAACAACGTGATGTGAGCAAAATTAATATAAAATTGACAGAACTCCTCAGACTTGACTGAAGACAACTTGAGAGCTCCGCTGAAGTGCCTAATTGACGCAAACAAATGAATAGTATTTTAACTATTGTCAATTAGCACATACGGTTTGAAGAGGTCAACACCAATGCCACACATGCACCAGAGGCTGGGCCGCCACCCCTGAGATGGAGGGAGTTGTAGGTGTCTTCGCAGACGTTCACAACATGCTGACAGCTCTGTGCTGAAAGTGACTGCTCAGGGTCCTGTGCAGGGGCACGCAGCCTGTTCATTTTCTTCAGGCATCGATCATCTTTTGGACTGTCTGCATAAGATTTGTGATGTTACTTTACCTGGTATAGCCAATAAAATTAGTGCCTCACGTGCTCTCAAAAAATGGGATATGCCTGTACCGTACGGATGGGTGCACTTCCGATGCGCTCTGCACTAAGGCTAGTGTCGAGTCCAAATTGGTGATACTTATTTCTTTTACCAATATAAGGATGAGAGGCTGAGTAGCTATTGAGGGATTTAAAGCAGAGGCATTCTTGTTAGAAGTCGTTCTCTTTGGTCGCATTATTTCTTGTAAAATACTTTTAAGTTCCTTCTTTAATGCTTTTTCAATACTTTAACTTCCCCCAAATGTGCAGAAGGATTTAAGGGCGCCCCAAGGGGGTACAGTACAGCTCTGGCCTTGGAAGGGATGCCCAGTACCTGTTGATGTGCGGCAAACGCTGGGTGCGAGACGGACTCTGGGCGCTGGTCTTGTCGAGCCGGTCCGGCTTGGGGCAGACGTCCTCTCTGGCAGGCAGATTCCCCTAGAGGCGGCAGCGGCACGGGGCGGCCTGTACTTAAGTACAGTGCGGCTCTCTGGTGTGACGCGGCCTCAGGGACAAGGTGCTGGGCAAATGGTACGCTCAGGTGTACGTCGTGAACCTCCACCCACTTCCAGGCGATGCAGTTTGTTAGTACGCCTCCAGCATACTCGGGGCACTTTGCGCACACAGAG
Organism: Lissotriton vulgaris; assembly: GCF_964263255.1. NCBI lineage: Eukaryota > Metazoa > Chordata > Amphibia > Caudata > Salamandridae > Lissotriton > Lissotriton vulgaris. Next base: position 819,828,893 of record NC_141685.1, on the reverse strand, counting down.
TGCGGGGGCGTCCTTGGCAGGCAGGTGCGAGGCGCACAGAGGGGGCTGGTACGCTTGTACGGCCAAAGGTACGAGGTGCACAGAGGGGGCTGGTACGCTTGTACGGGCCAAAGGTGCAAGGCGCACAGAGGGTGTCATTGGTGTCCTTGAAGTGGTGTTGTGTGGAGGGTAGGCAAGGCTGCACTGAATCATACCTGCCAACAGACGTGCTCCTGACTCGACTTATTCCGTTGGCGGTCGGGGGGAAAAGGCAGAACAAAAGCGCCGCCATTTTTGCGATTCGGGGGCGTGTATTTAGCAGTTGAGTGACGGATGACGTCACTGCTTAAAAACTTTAAAAAACACGCCCCCGAATCGCAAAAAGACTGGGCTTGAACCGAGTGACGCCCCTCTCCTCCAATGGCTGGCGAGCATTTACGAGGCCAGCCAATGGAGAAGAGGGGCAGGTTCAAGCCCCCATACTGCCAAAACATAAAATCTCAGACTCCGCCAACTGCGTGGGACGCTAGTCCGAGACCTAAAAAGAAACTGATGTCAGCCCACATGGGTGGCACTTAAATGCGCCTCTGTCACTTCCAACGCGGAATTACATTGACAGTCGCACTTTTCTACCTGCCGGCGCTCCGGATCAGTGCTTTGAGTTGCTAGATCTAACTGGGCCCTGGGGATCTTCACTAGGTGATGAATCCATGGTTAGATAGGAATCCACCAGAAAGATTGCTTCCAAAGGTAACTCGTTTCTCATGCAGATGGCCTTTGTTGTTTTGTACAATACGACGCTTTAACCTTCCAGGGAACATAAAGCTAAAATTGCTCATCTTACAATCCTCGGCACACTCTACTGCTCTTGTCTGATCATGCATCCAAATTTCAACCTTTGACAAAGGATGGTTTAGTCACTCAATCCTATACTTTATTAGAACAGACTCACTTTTGAGATGCTCTGGACTTGCTTGAATCGCAGAAAATTTGCAGTGATTATTCACCCTCTCTTCTCTCCTGACATGGATCTTCTTCCCTGGGTTAGATTGGCAGCGTGCAGGTCCTCTAGTCCAACTCCTTCATGTTCTTATGGAGATGATGCTGTTGGATGTGGAGTATAAAAAACTTTTTTTCTTATCCCTAATATTTTTTTAAAATAACTCTTGTATTAATTTCAACACATTGTTAGTTACATAATAACAATATTGGAGCTCACATATCTTACAGAATGGTGTTGCAATCATCACAATTATGGCATCTATTCATCATTGAGGGTCTGGTCCATTGTTCGCTTTATCTTAGATGTCAAGGTTGTATTGTGTAACCTTCAGTGTTAGACCGGTCATCTTTGGCATGTTTTTCCCCTGTCCTTTTACTTCTGCGAAACTTTTTGTAGGGGGGTTTGAAAACTACCCTAGGAATCGCATACGCTCGTGCGTGTGCTTTTCCTTTTGGGCCATGCTATTGGCCTTTGCGTGCGTCTTTTTAACAAAGACTGCACACAATTGGCCAAAGGCGGGAGCATTGCTCCACCCATGGCCTATTGGTGTCGATTACGCGCACTAGCCGCCATGTGGTTTCAAATATCGTGCCCAAACACGGGCGCGATAATGGAAACCACATGGCTCGCTGTGGCACTCGCACGCACTACTCGTGTTTTTATTTTCTTACAAATTATGTTTCTCATTATGAAATGAAAGGTACATTATCGCAGAGTGTTCTGTGATATTATGTAGCTATTTTGACCTTCTAACAGAGTTCGATACAAAAGAAATCTCAATGCTATTCAAATGCGTTTCTTAAAAAAAGAACACTTCAGCGTTTCAGATCTTGTACACAATGTTATTCGGGAATAATGAAATGTATTTTTCTCCTGCACTGTAGCACAGAAACACTGTTTAATGAACTGCCTCCCAGAGTAAAATAGATTGTAGGAATGCTGTAGGGTTGCACTCTGCATCACCCCTTTATACCAGTACACTGTTCTTGTAAGGGCCTCTTGTACCCAGTGCATCCGAATGACTGTCTAAAACATGCATTTCATGCTCGCACTGCAGGTCCCTGGGACCTCTCATGTTTATCATGTCTGTGTTCCCTAGGGAGGCCCCTTCGTATTCAAGACATCGAACTTTGAAAGAGTCGACACGTCTGGGCTTTCTCGCCTGGCCCTTTGAACTGCCTCCCGCGCAGCGAACATTAGGTGTGTGAGCGGTGAACAAGCATCATTTCCATGGTTAAAAGGACAGCGCTTTCACACCCTCTGAAGCCAATAGAGGCGCTTTAAGTGCTTGTTTCTTTCTGCAGATGGAGGCTCTTCCCCCAGCCCATCTGTACCTGCTGCGGTGCCATTAGCACCTTTCCATGGTCTGAGTGCACCAATCCATGGCCTAAAAGTGAAGATTAAACATGTACAACTATTTCAGACCCAGCGCCGCATCCTCTGTGCAGCAACTTGAATCACTGTTGATCCACTGGATCAGAAACATTATTTGTTGAAATTTGCAAAGTGTGCGGCAGGCAGTGGATTATGTGGTAAGAGCGGCGAGTCAATCTGTGCACAGAATCCTGCTTTTCACATGTGCGGCAGGCGTTGGATTATGTGGCAAGAGCGGCAAGTCCATCTTTACACAGAATCCTGCTGCTCACATGTGCGGCAGGCGGTGGATTATGTGGCAAGAGCGGCGAATCCATGTCTGCACAGAATCCTGCTTCTCACATGTGCGGCAGGCAGTGGATTATGTGGCAAGAGCGGCGAGTCCATCTGTACACAGAATCATGCTTCTCACATGTGCGGCAGGCAGTGGCTTATGTGGCAAGAGCGGCGAGTCCATCGCTGCAAAGAATACTGCTTATCTGAAAGAGACACGTTAGTGATAGATTCCTTACCTTAGAATATCCCCAGGCGTCAGACTGGATCCGGAAAGTTTTGCGTAGCAGTACCCTTGCGCGTCATCTGCGGCTCCGCGTCCGTCGTCTGCGTCGTGGGTGCCGTGATGACGTCGTCGGAGTACTTAGACGCCGCCTCCGCGTGCTGACGTCAGTTCTTCTTTTTTCCGCGCCAGCCAGCGCAGATCTGGAAAGAGCAGTTCCCTAGTCACTTTTTGACTAAACTTTTGTGATCTTTTGATCCATTTCGAAGTCTTGACGACTCCAACGGTGCCGTTAGGGATGCCTGGCTTCAAGCATTGCGACGAGTGCGACCGTACCATGTCGGTCACGGATCCCCACCGCTTGTGCCTGATTTGTTTGGGCGTCGACCATGACGACGAGGCCTGCTCCGACTGTCGGGCCCTTTCGAGGAAGGCCAGGCGGGAGCGGTCCCGCAGGCGACTCGAGATCCGCCAGTCGGCCCCGCGCCGTGTGAGGTCCCGGTCCTGGTCCCACGGGAGGTCGAGGGACAGGTGGCGGGGACGGAGCCGTCACAGCTCCGGGAGTTGGCGCCACTCCTCCGGGTCCAAGTCGTCAGGTAAGAAACATAAGAAGTCGAAGAGACATCATCGCTCTTCTGACTCCCCCCGACCCTCGCGCGATGCGGCCGGGGGTTCGGGTGACACCGCCCACGCGGCTCCTCGAGAGTCGCGGGCGCCGCGTTCGGCCCCATACCCCCCGGTCCCTGGGCTGAACGCGACGCCGGAGGAGATCGAGCGTTTCCTCATGGCCATCAGGTCCCTTTCTCCTCAGACCTGTTCCGCGGCGCCTTCGGGCCCAGTGAACCCGTCTGGGGGCCCTAGAGGGTCGGGGGTTACGACCCCGACGCCGTCGGGTGCTTCGGCCTCGACGCCGCCGGCGCCTTCGGGCCCGGCGCCGCAGGGCTCCACGATCCCGACACCGCCGGTGCCCTCGGGCCCACGCGGCAGGGTACAGCGGCCCCAGCGTTGTCGGTGCCTTCGGGCCCGGCGCCGCTGGACCCTCCTCGGGCGATGGATCGTCACCGGTGGACCTTAAGACCCCCCCGGCGTCGGTCCGTGTGGTGTCCCCTCCGGCGTCGTCCTCGGGCGGCGCCGTCCCGATGCCTCCTCTCAATGGGTTCCGACGTCGGGACGACGCCTATCGGCGCCGCTCTCTACGCCGTTCGGAGATTTTCATTTCTATGAACCGACCCCATTCACTTATGACCCTGAATCTCAGGAGATGGGGGACGAGGAGAATTGGGAGGGGTCTGAGGACCCTCTGACCAGGGAGTGTCAGTCTAACATGGACTGGACAGGAGACCTTGGGGAGGCCAGTGGCCTGGACACCTCTCCAGACACTGGATTTGTCTCTCCTCCTACCATGGCTTCGGAGGAGGGCGCTATTTATAGTGTGGTGTTGATGAGGGCTGCTAAGGCCTTGGGCCTTGAGCTCCCCGTCGCGGCCGTGAGGACTAACCTCCTCACTGAGGTCCTTAAGCCGCAGTCATGCTCCATGGAGCCTCTGCTGCCGTTTAATGAGGCCTTGACGGACGTTCTTTTGGGCACTTGGTCCAGGCCCGCTACAGGTTCGCCTGTAGATAGGAACGTGGCCAGACGCCACCACCCGGCCCCGGGCGACCCATGTTTCCTGTCCACCCACCCCACCCCCGGGAGTCTGGTTATCCAGGCCTCTAACTCCCAGACTGCATTCCCGACGGCTCCCCCGATCGGGAATCCAAGAGGTACGAGGCCTATGGCAAGAAGGTATTCTCGTCCCTTAGCTTGGGACTGCGGTCTTCCAACACCGCATGCCTCTTGGGCCGTTACACCCACTCTCTGTGGGAATCGGTGGCGGAAGTGCTGCCAGAGTGTCCGTTGGAGGTACGGGCCAAACTCTGCCAAGCCCTAGTGGAGGGCCGGGACGCAGCAAAGTATTCAATCAGGTGCGGACTGGATACTACTGACTCGCTGGGCAGAGCGATGGCTACGACGGTGGCGATACGACGCCACGCCTGGCTGAGATCCACCAACTTCTCGGCAGACGTCCAAAAAACACTCATGGACATGCCGTTTGATGGCCGTCGCCTCTTTGGCGACAAGGCAGACCACGCGCTTGAGCGCTTTAAGGACTCCAGGGCTACGGCCAAGTCCTTGGGCCTCTCGGCCCCGCGCCAGCAAATGGGTGCCTTTCGCTCCTTTCGTGGCCAAGGAAGGGGCGCCCCCACACGTGCCGCCAGCCACTCGCCGCAAACTGTCGTCCAGCGCGGCGGCGGCCGTGGAAATTGCCGTGGAGGCGGTCGGGGAAACAAGCGGAGCCAGTCCACACCTGCCCCCGCAGCATCCGCCTCTAAACCCTCCTAGTCAGTGCTTTTCGGCCCATGTGACGCCAGTGGGAGGCAGGGTTCGCCATCACCACTCTCACTGGCGCACAGTCACTTCGGACAGGTGGGTGCTGCAGATCGTCCGAAGGGGCTACTCCCTCCCCTTCGAGACGACCCCTCAAGCCATGCCACCGCAACACCACCGCGTATCGGGGGATCACTTGCGGCTCCTGCAGGAGGAAGTTTCGGCCCTCTTGGCCAAGGGGGCCATCGAGCGCGTTCCTGGGCCAGAAGTAGGTCGTGGTTGCTACTCCCACTACTTCCTGGTACCCAAGAAGGGCAAAGGGGGCCTACGCCCTATCTTGGATCTGAGGAACGTCAACGGCTTCCTCCGGAAGGAGAAGTTCAAAATGCTGACACTGGCTCAGGTCTTGGCTGCCCTAGACCCAGGAGACTGGATGGTAGCGTTGGACTTGCAGGACGCGTATTTCCACATCCCCGTCCTGCCGGCCCACCGGCGTTACCTGCGGTTCACGGTAGGCAACGAGCACTTTCAGTTTACTGTGCTCCCCTTCGGCCTTACCAGCGCCCCACGGGTGTTCACGAAGGTGATGGCGGTGGTCGCAGCTCACCTGCGCAGGTAAGGGGTATCAGTCTTTCCCTACCTAGACGACTGGTTGTTGGAGGCGGGCTCGCCCCAGGCAGTCGTCAGCCACCTCCAGACTACGGCGGATCTCCTGCACCTGCTGGGATTTTCCATCAATGTGCCGAAGTCACACCTGTGCCCCTCTCAGAAGCTCCTTTTCATCGGAGCGGTTCTCGACTCGGCGCAGTTTCGGGTTTACCCGCCCGAACAGCGGGTCCAGCATATACAGGCTCTGATTCCGATCTTCCGGCCGTTTTCCCGGGTTTCGGTCAGGTTGACGCTGCGGCTTCTGGGGCTTATGGCCTCCTGCATCCTTCTGGTGCATCACGCACGGTGGGGGATGCGGGCTCTGCAGTGGGACATGAAGTTTCAGTGGGCCCAGCACCGGGGCAACCTGTCCGACCATGTCCTGGTCTCGGAGGGCACTGCGAGACAGCTGCAGTGGTGGCTCACGGACCGCGATTGGGTCAACGGCAGATCCCTCTCCCTTCCCAAACTGGAGCACGTAGTTGTGACGGACGCGTCCCTCCAGGGCTGGGGAGGCCACTTGGGAGAGGCGGAGATCAGAGGACTCTGGTCTCCGGCGGAGTCCCGGCTCCATATCAATCTGTTGGAGCTGCGGGCGATTCGTCTAGCACTGAAAGCATTCCTCCTGTCTGTCCGAGGGAGTGCAGTGCAGGTGTTCACGGACAACACCACCGCCATGTGGTACTGCAACAAACAGGGTGGAGTGGGGTCGTGGACCCTTTGCCAGGAGGCTCTGCGTCTCTGGCAATGGCTGGAACATCAGGGCGTGACTCTGGGGGTTCAACACCTGGCAGGTTCTCTGAACGCCAGGGCGACGAACTCAGCCGTCGGTGCTCGATGGATCACGAATGGCGTCTGAACTCGGACGTGGCGCAAGGCCTCTTTCTGCGATGGGGAGAGCCTTGGTTAGATCTATTCGCCACCGAAGAGAACGCGCAATGTCATCAGTTCTGCGCGTTGGAATTTCCAAGGCGGCACTCGCTCAGAGACGCTTCTCGTCGCGAGTGGAGCTGCGGTCTGTTGTACGCCTTTCCGCCTATACCTCTTCTGCCCAGAGTGCTGAAGAAGATCAAGCACGACCGGGCACAAGTCATCCTTGTGGCTCCGGACTGGGCACGAAGGTACTGGTATCCCGAGCTACTCACTATGTCAGTCGATCCCCCGGTTCGTCTGCCTCTTCAGGAGGACCTTCTGTCGCAGCAGCAGGGGACGGTCCTCCACCCGAACCTGTCCAGTCTCCACCTCCATGCTTGGAGATTGAGCGGCGACAGTTGTGGCCATTTGACTTGCCTCCTGAGGTTTGCAACATCATTCTGGCAGCCAGGCGTCCCTCCACAAAGACGGTATACGCCTGCAGGTGGAACAGATTTGTGTCATGGTGCACAGCAAAGGCTGTGGATCCCCTCAATGCCCCTCTCTCTGAGGTTCTTCTCTTCCTTCTTTATCTTGCCCAGCAGGGCTCTGCTCTGGGCACTATCAAGGGCTATCTTTCGGCTCTTTCGGCCTTTCTGAGGCTGCCTGACCAACCTTCTTTGTTCAAGTCCCCTATCGTAAATCGATTCCTGAAGGGCATCACTCATACCTTCCCTCCTGTTCCCTTCGTGATGCCTCAGTGGGACTTGAACCTGGTTCTAACATTTCTGATGTGCGCTCCCTTTGAGCCACTTCACAACTGCCCTCTTCGCCTTCTTTCTTTGAAGACTGCCTTCCTGGTAGCCATCACCTCTGCCAGGAGAGTGAGTGAGCTCCAGGCTCTATCTTGCAAGCCTCCTTTCCTTTCAGTCCATCCGGACAAGGTTGTTTTGAGGACTAGGCCCTCCTTCTTGCCTAAGGTGGTCACGGCCTTCCACATTGGGCAGTCCATCACATTGCCCACCTTCTTTCCGCCTCCGCACCCCTCGAGAGAGGAGGAGAGGCTCCACCGTCTGGACCCAAAACGTGCGCTCTCGTTCTATCTAGATCGCACACGCCAGTTCCGGGTGGATGATCAACTCTTTGTTGGGTATGCGGGCGCTAAGAAAGGGAAAGCGGTGCACAAACGGACCATCTCTCGATGGATTATCATGTGCATCCAGGCGTGTTACTCCTTGGCTAAGAAGGAACCCCCTGTTGGGCTGAGGGCTCATTCCACTCGAGCCACGGCCACTACAACTGCCTTGGGCCGAGGTGTGCCCTCGCAGGACATTTGCCAGGCAGCTACGTGGGCCTCGTTGCACACGTTTGCACGGCACTACTGCCTGGACAGTCAAGTCCGGAGGGACGGCTACTTCGGCCGTTCCATTCTCCAGGACTTTCTGGTGTAAATATTGGTTCGCAGACCCACCACCACGGGGATGGTATTGCTGGGGTATCTATTCTAAGGTAAGGAATCTATCACTAACGTGTCTCTTTCAGATGCACAAGTTACTACTTGTGTAACGATATATCTGTAAGAGACATTAGTTAGTGATAGATTCCTTACCGACCCACCCATCCTCCCCGTTCTGCGAACCGATATCTAGGGTTAAGGTCATCCCCTTTCAGGGCCCTAGTTTTTTGGCACCAGTGTCGGTTTTTGTCATGGCTCTGCGCTTCTGGCGCGGAAAAGCTGTGGCTAAGAACTGACGTCAGCACGCGGAGGCGGCGTCTAAGTACTCCGACGACGTCATCACAGCGCCCACGACGCCGACGACGGACGCGGAGCCGCAGACGACGCCTACCGACGCGCAAGGGTACTGCTACGCAAAACTTTCCGGATCCAGTCTGACGCCTGGGGATATTCTAAGGTAAGGAATCTAATACGGACTAATGTCTCTTACAGATATATCGTTACACAAGTAGTAACTTGTGCCTCACGTGCGGTCGGCGGTGGATTATGTGGCAAGAGCGGCGAGTCCCTCTTTACACAGAATCCTGCTTCTCACATGTGCAGCAGGCAGTGGATTATGTGGCAAGAGCGGCGAGTCCATCTGTGCACAGAATCCTGCTTCTCACATGTGCGGCAGCACGGTAATCCTTGTCTACCATCAGCACTGTTGTCTGTTTTTGTTTACAACCTGCACTGTAATCCTTGCTTACAAATAGCATGTGGAATCTATCTCTGTTTAAAACAGCACTGCAGCCTGTCTCTGCTCACATACAGCACACTCAGTTTGTCTGCTTACGAACAGCACTGTACTTTGTCTCTGCTTGCACTGTAATACCTTCTAACAAAACGGCAGCTTCTCTTGCTCTCTTTGGCAGCATCACTTTCTACAGCCTTCTCTCTCTGCAGCAATCTCTCGCTCTCTCTACAGCAATCTCTGTGACGCACTTTTATGGCAGTATCTCTCTGTTGCCGCATTTGTTTCTCCCCAGCGGTCTCTCTCTCTCGCGGTCTCTATCTCTCTCTGTCGCTCTCTCTCTCATGCTTTCTCTCTCAGGCTGTCTCTCTCTTTAGTGCGCTCTCTCTCTCTCTCTCTCTCACGCAGTCTCTCTCTCTTTCTCTCTGCCGGTCTCTCTCTCTCTCTCTCTCTCTCTCTCTCTCTCTCTCTCTCTCTCTCTCTCTGGCGGTATCCCTCTCTGCAGCGGGCTCTCTTTCTTGCCCCTCTCGTTATTGTCCAGTACTTAATATTAATAATTATTTTGAATACAATGTAATGAAAAAGGCAAATATTTAAAAAGATATTGCAAAACACTAAAAAAGAGCGCAAAAACCCTAAAAAGCTGAAGTGACTTTTTCTGTTTTTGAGGAAAGGTGGGATGGGTTGGAAATAGCTCAGTGAGTTTATCGCTTGCTGCAGTGGGCAACTTGCAGCCTGCAGGTCCCAAGTTTGTACCCACAAGGCCGACGGATGCTTTACTCCTCCTGAGTCGATGAAAAGAGCACTGCTTCGATGGGCTATTACATATCTTACAGCACCATAAAGCTGCAACGTTATCAGAAAGCACGGTGTACAATACAAAATTTTGGCATCGTGTATTGTAATTATTGTATTGAAAGGCAGACAGGGACAGGGTCCACGCTTTACTCCCCACTGATTGAGTCTCATCTGTGGGCATTGTGGCCTGTTATTGCCCGGGTGAGGCTGGTGCACCAGGAGGTCACAGACTAATGCAACTCCTCTTAGAGAAGAAGACATATGTGTGACTTGGCAGGGTTCTGTGGTTGTCTGCCCTCCGTGCTGTTGTACTTTCAGTGGGTGTGTGCATCCTGCAGATTTCTACCTCCTGTGTCTTCTGTGGGTGTTTGCCCACTGTCTTCTGTGGGTGTATATATATGGGTGACCCATCTGCTTCCTTTGTGTGTATTCTCTCTCCATTCCATGTGGGAGTATACCCTAAGCATCTCTTGTGGGTATGTACGTCTGTTTCCTGTGTGTGCCTGTACTCTGGTTGTATATGCTCAGTGTCCTGTATGGGTGCATGTGTTCTGTATTCTGTGTGTATACCCTCTGTGTCCTCTGTGGGTGTATAGCCTCTCCATCCTAAATCAGCCTAAACCTTCTGCACCCTCTGTGTGTGTGCCTTCTGTTTCTTCTGTGTGCCTGCACACTCTGCAGTTGTGTATGTTTTGTGTCTTGTGTGGGTGCATGCCTTCTGTATCCACTGTGTGTACAGCCTCTGAAACCTCTATGGACATAGACCCTCTCTCTCTCCTCTGTTGGCATATGCACTCAGTATCCACTGTGTGCATGTGCGTATCCTCTGTGTTTTAGGTATCTATGTACCCTCTGTATCTTCAGGAGCCACACATTTTGTGTCCACTTTGGCGTTATAGCCGCTTTTTGCTCTGTTGGTTACTACGAACTCTTTACTTTGTAGGTGTGTACCTTCTGCATCCTCTGTGTGTATACCTGATCTATTCTGTGTGTGTGTATGTACGCTCTGTCTCTTCTGTGTATGCGTACCTTATGTAATATGTGTGGGTGTGACAGATGTGCAACGCCAATAGCTTAAACTTTCAGTAATGCGAGACCTATTGCATTGCAAATGCTCGTTGACTGTGGCATTTAGTTTTTTCTGGTTTCCGGAGTCTAGGCACTATACCACTGCTGACCAGTGCTAAAGTGCAAGAGCTCCTTGTGCAAATCGGATTGGTGGTTGATTTATTCATGATTAGCATATCTGATTTGCTGGTAAGTCCTTAGTATAGTGCACTGCATGTGACCAGTGCCTGAAATTCAAATGCTACTACCGGGTCTGCAGCACTGATTTTGCCACCCACATGTGTAGTCCTGCAAACTTGTTTGGGGCCTGCCGCTGCAGTCTCTGCAGTTTTTGAACTGTCATGTCAGCCTGGCTAGTGCAACCACTTGCCAGACCCAAATCCTTCCTTTTTACTACAGGTAAGGCACCCCTTAAGTCAGCCCTAGGTAGCCCCTTGGTCAGAGTGCAGTGTATTTAAAAGCAGGACACGCACTGTGGTATTTTACATGTCTTAAAAGTGTAATCTTGCCAATTTTGTTTTTCACAATTACCTGAACTATCTCACCCATATGTTATCATTGGAACTGCCTTGTAACCTCTTACACGAGTAACTTTCGATTAGGAAGAGATAGAGATTTGGAGTCCCTGAACTCACTGAAATGTACACCTTTTAGATAAAATGGTTTTTAAATTGCAGGTTTGAAAATGCTACTCTTTGAAAATGGGTATTTTTCTTTCTTTACCATTCTGTGCCTCTTCCTACCGGCCCACTCGTGGAATCCATGTCTGAGAGAGGGTGAATGTTGGGCGTTTGTACATTCACTCTAGACAGTCACACAAAGGAATCTGAGGGGTGCCCTGCATATCCTGATGACCCATCAGCAGGCTGATGGGTATTTTTGAGCTAAAGTACTGGGTGTCACTGACACCTGATACAAAGTTTACGCATTTTTCAAAAGTTGCTATGTTGGATAATCTATGCAAAACGTAGCCTGGTGGGAATGTCCTTACAAAAAAGTTTTTTTGGGGGTGAAAGAATATACGTGCATATACTTCTTTCTGGAGAATTACCCACTGAGAATGTTTTTGTTGATTTTTTTGTTATACAAAGCCTGCTTTTGCAGTACTGTCTCCCACTGTGGTTTTGAACTTTGCAGTTTTCGTCATGATCTCAGTTTTTAAACAAGCTTCTTCAAGTTTGTAGGCGAAAAAGGGTTCTCACCCCTGGTCTGTTTGTGTTTAGTTATATCGTTATATAGTATTGGGGAAAAATAACGCTAACCGTAAAAAGACCTAGTTCGCATTTATTTTTCATTGTGGCTGTTAATTTGAACTTTTCTTTGATACTGTTGACATTTTTTATGTTTTAGGCAAGAGGAAAAATATTGAAATCTTTAAATCAGGGACAAAACGTCAGAAGTTTGAAGCACGTACCGAGCACCCCTGCTTTTACTACAGCATCCACAGACACAGCATTCGAGGAATGAACTCACCAAAGTAAGGACGCCACACAAATTTTAAACCAGTCTTCCTACTTTTAGGCAGAGTCAATGAAAAAAAATTCCATTTGTTTTTTGTTGCAGATTGAACAAGTTTTTGCAGTATCTGACGCAAGCTGGATTTCTTGTTAGCCGCACTCATTTTGATCCTTTAGGGGTTCGCACAAACGCAACCCTTGCAAAGTTCAAGTCTGTCTTGGAGCTGCATAGCTCTACGGCAAATACGCCTGTGGCTGGAATTCAGGCTACTGAAGAAACACAACCTGCAGAAGACCTGGTGGAGTGCGATGCTATACAAAAGGCTGAGTCTGTGGTGGAGTGCGATGCTGAACAAAATTCAGAGTTTGCGGATAACCAGTTTTTGGATGATATACAGTCGTTTTGAGACCCTTTTGGCCTGTCTTTAGTTTCACTGCTTTACCTGTTAAACCTTGAGTTTGGGTTATCAGTCTCAAGAAGTTGCAGCAGTTCATGCTTTTTGTTACCGTCAAAAACCCAAAAGGACAGTTCAGTATCTCATCAAATCCCTCCTTTGATTTTAGCAGCGGAGAGAGTCATCTTATCTGTGGTTTCTCTGCAACTACATTTTAGGGTTGTATATATATATGATGGCTAGCAAGTGCAGACCTCTTGTCCCGCTAGTTTTCCGAAATCTCTTATGTGCCACATGGGACTGTCAATAATGCATGTGTTCTTTAAAGATTCAGGCAGACACGACTATACTTTCCAAGAATGGTCCTTCAGCTTTTTGTGGTGTGTAGATCTAGTACAGTGAAAGTATCTTTAATGAAAAAGCTAATAAACACTGGCACAACATCCCAGAAGTGTGATCGAGTTGATGGGAAAAAAAGAGTCCCAAAGAAGGTTTAACTTGGGAAAAGTGATACCTCAAATACATTCTCTGCCAAGGACTGTGGATTGCTATTCTGGAATGATAAGTTTAAACTTCGAATTAGAGACTTGTCCTCACACAGCTAATTTTCAAGACCTGTTTTGAATCGAAAATTCATGTAAATTCAAGGTTAAGGCTTTCCCTCCTCTCCAAAGCCGCATGCTGCTCGTAGGTAACTTTACTGAGCAGCAGTAAAAGTCTCTGGTCCTCGACATGTGCATCACAAAATGTAGGGATGAATAAGTGTCCGGAAACAGGCAGTAGTAAGAGAAAAGGAGAACGCGAAGGCAGTTTGTCCAGGAGATTGGAGAGGCGAGTATGGTTTGTGCACATAAATCGACAAGTAGGCTTTCCTAGCTTAAGAATTCAACAATTAACTCTTTCTGTATCAAACATCAACTACAAGCTGAATGCAAAGTAAGCATTTATCAGTAACATCGATGTATCACTCAGCCAGACATTAAAAAAACAACCAACCTTCAACCTATGCATTTAGGGTTATTTAGATATATATTTTTTGTATTCTTTCAGAACAGAGGTTTTTTCCTTACCACAACATTCCGTTCCCGTGGCACTGCCATATTCGGTTATCTTCCAGTAGTCAAAAAAGTTTTTTAGGCATTCCATTTGAAAATTATTAAGGAGGAAACACAATTCCGACCTCTTTGGGCGATTGTCTTGCTTGTAATGAAAACCCCATACAGGATTACAAATAATATTAATACGGCAAACATGTGAGCGCGTGTATGTCAGCCACAGTTCAAACTGCTTTTCATTGCAGTACATATGGGCCCATCTGAAGTTTATAAAATACAGGTTTCAGACCAATGTAATGTAGGTTTTTAAAGTTTTTTATTTTTATTTTATTTGCTTTTCAGTTATTGAAACAGATTATTAGCTGGGGCGATTTCCACAGCAACATGGTGCAGAGGTATAATGGATGAAAACACAGAACCAGTTTACCATTTTTAATGAATTTAACACTTTGTTGGTATTATTATTCTGTGGTCTAGTTTGCATTTGAAGGACTTTCTGATACCCACTTAAAATAAAGCTTTTTAACAGCCTCACTTTTCTGTCCTTGCTGTTGTGGATTTATGTATACAATGTTTCCTTCGTGAATTAAATACTTTAAGCATATAGTTGTTTAGGCAGTTCCCAATTAAAGTCTGTTTTTTCATTTGAGTGAAGATTTTAAGAATGCTTTAGATGCTGGTAAAGCTACTTTTGCTTTTATAAATGAATTGAAGATGAGAACCCTTGGCTACTGTGTGTCTTTTTAAATCTCTTAAGTCGTGGATTAGTTAGTTTTATTGCAGATGTCTAAACTTGCTACTGTTTATATTTCAGGAACAGATTGCAACAACTATTTAGTTTCAAGCTTATGATCTGTAAAACACCAATATGTAATAGGAGCTGAAAGCTCCACCTCACAAAACAGTTGCTTGGTTAGAAATATCCCATGCTCTGCCTGTACCCTTATTTTTTGTTTTATATTGTTAAATGAAGAGATATTGCTAAACCTATCCCTGGCATGCATTTTAATGTTTGGAATGGTGGCCTTCCAAGGCAGCGTGGTCTAGCCTTATAACCACCCTCTTCCTGTGCCTCTTCTGCTCAGCATTCCTCCTTGAATTAGTAAGGCAGAGTAGGTGAATCTGTAAATTCTTTTTAGATCGAAGCCGATCAGACAGTGCTAATCCTCTCAAATAATAGGTGGGGCATAGAGCCATCACTCCCTCACACTGACATCAGTTCCTTTCTTTTCATGCCACAGACCCGAATCCAAAGCTACCTTTCATCTCTTTAAGACCGTTTTTTTTATATACATTTTTCGGTGTCAAGGTAATTTTCACCTCCCAATGTAAAAGGTTTCAAACCCTGTAAGGACTTTCGCAAAGAAAGGTCTGACAGATCCTCATCAATTTTTCCCGTAGTGCCTTGAGTCGAGTCACAACTCTTCGGCCTTCAATGACTGTGCATAGATAAACCCGAAGGCCATACAAGGCCACAAGGGGAAGCTATATGTCGCCAAGCATCAGCAGACTCCATTTAGTGAATGTCCAGGTTCAAGGGTCGGTCTCAGTCCTGCTGTAGAAGTCATAGGAATCGATCCAGAGGTCGCTCATCATTGCGATCCAAATCTTTAAGTGCGAGAAATAAACATAAAAGTCCAAGTGGGATGTGTCCCCTTTCTGCCACTCTCATATTCGTGACAAGGCGCAAGGGCACACCATCCCTTTCAATCTCTTTCCCGAAGCCGGTTGATGTCGGAGCCCATCCTGCAACTACTACCAGCACAACTCGAGTTTCCGGGGCCATCTGTGACACCACCGCAGATTGAAGAGTTCCACAATGCCATGCTGTGACTCTTCAGATCAGTTCTGGTTCCATCTAGTGCACCTGCGAGCCCCAAGGAGCCGACATGCCCTACATCTGGTATACTGCCAGCAGGTTTGCCCTTGGCACCAGTTGGACCCTCTGAACCCATCACCGGACCTTCTCCAGCACCCATACTGGCTCCGACTCTGGTTCCATGAGCCACAGCAGTTCTCAGAACGCCAAGCTGATGCAGACTCCATTGACGTTGGAATACGAGGTGCTCAATGTGCTCTCCGATTCCAAGTAGGCGCCGCTATGACAAAGGCTGAATAGGTTTCCCAAAGCTTAGCCTTCTGCCTCAGACCCGCTTAGTGTCCCTCCTTCACAAGGCAGGTCCCATGTGTTATATTCCATGGTCGTGACAGATTGACTACAATGCAGGTCATGAAATTGGCCAACACTACCATATACTGACCCAGATCATGCAGAATGATTGTGATGCTGCCAAATTTGCAATCCGCTGCGGTCTGGCCACCATGGGCGTCATCAGGCAAGCAATTTGCTCTAGCATTGCCGCTTGGCTACGGTCTGCAGGCTTTTTATGTGATGTCCAGTCATCCCTTGTGGGCATGCCCTTTGAAGGGGACCAGGCTTCTGGGGGACAAGACAGTCCTCTCTTGTGCTTCAGAGAGGGGAGGGCCACAGTGTCCTTCATGGACCTCTATCTGCTATGCCACACCAACGGCATAAATCTTCTCTTTTTCCGGCTTTAGCAGAGGCGCCTTATACAGACAGCCACTTCAACTTCATCAAGGTGCTCAGCCTAATCTGATAGACATCTAGCTGCAGATTCCTTTCCTTAGAATTTCCCAGGTGTGAGAAGTTGGCCTGATATATGATGCTCACTAGTTCTAGTGATCACCTTGTATCAGTCCAAACAACCCTTATGGTGATTGGTTGTAAGTCAACCTTATAGACCAGCTATCCTACTGGTAGCATGGACAAAGCAGTCTTAGGCTAAACTCTATTGGCATGTGAAGCCAGCTGTTTAACCACATATAACCCCTTGAATACCAAGTGAAAGGACACCACACAGGTTGTTATGAAAATAAACAAGTATTTATTAACTAACATACACCTCTGAACTCTTTATGAGGTCAGAGGGCTAAGCACATGACAAACTCTTAGGAAAAATACGTTTAAGTTGCACGATTTACAATGGTGCCCTAGGGGCACGACAAACCATATACTAAGTAAGTGGAATGTGAAAGTCAATCAAAGGAATGGAGCTGTCCAGAGGCTGTAGGATCGCTGGGAACACACTATACTAACTTGAGGTAAGTACTAGGCGGCCCACGGAGCGCGTGTGCAGAGTGTGAACTCACACGCGTGATGCGTACAAACGTCTATGGACAGTACAGTTTTAAAGAAAAGGTGAGTACGGACGTCCCTGACTAGATAGGACTAAAACGACTGTGGAACTGGACACTAGGAGAGTCAAGCTACCCTTGAGCACCGAAATGCTTGTTACCTCACCCACAGGCTGCGGGCGCATAGGTGCCAAGTCGTGTCGGGTTCCGGCGTTAGTCTATGGAGCCTGGAGGAAAAGATGCTGCAGGCAGTCAGGAGGAAGATGTCCGGTGTGATCCAAGGGTGGATCAGTGAAGAGAAGAACCTGAAAGCTGAGGGGACAATGTTCAAAGTCACTAGACAGTGACTAGAGTGGAACCAGGAGTGGAACCAGATGTCGTCGTCGCGATCTGGTGAAGGTGGACGCTTGTCTCTGCAGCCACGTGGACCAGGTGGTATCTTCGACCAGGATGGAGGCACGAGCTGCCCCACGCAGGCTCTCGCTGTCGGCGGTGTCGTCTCCGGATTCGGGTTCAACAGGCCTTGGCAAAGGCAACCCACGCGGTCAGTGGAAACGGCGTCTGGAGTGGACCAGGAGGGTCCGGGGTGCTCCTCTTTTGGAAGGGAGCAAGGGCCAGTCTGGAGCAACCAGACCAGCAGCAAAGTTGTCGGAGTTCGTCGTCAAGGAGGTCACAAGCCAGCCGGCAGGTGACCAGACAACGCGTCGAGCAGCAGACAGGCAGAAGGGCCCCACGCAGATCTCGTGGATGCTGGAGGGCTGATCTTCGATGCAGGAGCTGCTCGGGGTCGGGGCTTCTCAGTCCCCAAAGCACTTGGACGAGGATGCCTCTGAAGTCGTGATGGAGCGAAGTGCTGCTTCTTTCAAGATGGCCGGTCCCACATGTCTCGTCGCACCCACGGGTCTCAGCTGTGCTGCAGACGTGGGTAGAGGTCGGAGAGGTCTGGGAATCCGGGTCTTGTCGGGCTCTGAATTCTGGATCCTTGCAGGAAGACGACAGGGGGAAGCCGCTGTACGCTGATGGTGCCTGCTTGTGCAGGGTGGACACTCCTTGCCCACAAGGGAGATTTTCTTCAGTCTTCTGTGGAGCAGAACGTCGAAGTCCAGAGTTTCTTCTTGTAGAGTTGATCAGGATAATCTAATTTGGAAATGGACCCCATCTGATGCAGTGTGGAGTACTCTCCTAGAATATCAACTCAATTACTACTTATACGAAGAAATTCAATAAAAGGAATGGACACAGTACCTATTTTGTATTTGGAATACTATTGATCTTTGGACTCGAAAATACATATCCTATTGAAGCTTCTAATCTATATGCCCTGAGGAAGTCATTTGGGAGATTGTGTCCCATGACGAAACACGTGTTGGCATTTTTTTCATTGGCTACGTTGATGTGAATTTGATGAACATTCATGAAGAATTCTCTGATATATGACGAGAAAAGACAAAGAGAAATACATATATAAATAAGGAACTGATTCTTTGGACTATTGAAAGTATCTTTAATTTTCTGAAATACACTTTGGAGTTTTTTTGTGCTCGGGAACCTCTTACCCTTTGCATTTGAATACTTTGTTTCTACAGAGGATTGCCTTGGGGTCGCTGGTGGCCGCTTTCCCCTGTTCCCTTGAGCCACCTCACTTGAAGTTTACTATATTAGTTGTAAGTGCGCATATTTTACCCAGCCACCTTTTGTTTTGTATTGCTAATTTGGAATGGGACCAGCTCCTACCTTTATCCAGCTAAAGGGGGGCTGCACTACGACTAGGTCCCTCCCCTGGGTGGGACCAGGAAGGGGGGTGGTTACACCCCCTATCCTTTGTCCGGTCTTGCGCCAGCTCTGGGGCTGGAGTGCCCCAGGAACTGGTTTAGACCGGAGTATGCACAGGGACACCTTGTGTGCCCCAGGCATGTCTCATTCCTTTCTGCCCTGTTCTACCTAATACACAAAATCCTGTCTGGGGTGGTGCTAGCACCTCCCAAGGCAGGAAACCCTTTGTCCAAGCCTCCCTCGCTGGAAGGACTCCCAGCAGCCGGAGGTCAGACTTGTGTCTGTGGTGGCAGCATCCATTTTGTGATGCTGAGGCTCGAGTTAACTTTAACCGGGGTTCACAGTTACATACATGTCGTGCCCCTCCAGAAGGGTGGAATGCTACCCCCGTCGCCAGAATTGGCGAGGGGGTAGTATTCCAATTCGTATGACACCTTACTCGACATGTTTTGATAATGCTATACCAAAGTTAGCATTTGACCGCGAGGTTCATAATGCACTGAAGAGTATATGGTATAGCGTTATCATGGAACAGCTATTAGGACTTGGTTCCGCAAGCTGCAAACGGGCTCAGCTCATGCCAGAGCACCATCTCACATAATTCCAAGCACTCTGCCTTCAGGATTGATAAGGCCTGCCATAGGAGTGACTGATAGGAATATATGTGTCCATTTTAGGTTTAGATCTAGGGAACTATATCTAAAGCAAAGGGTGATTACACCACCTTGCCCCAGCTGTCGTGCAGCCAGTTGTGTCTGTTTAGATGGCCAGCCAGGGGTGGCATAATACATGCTTCAGCCCCTTGTAGGCCCTGGGTACACCTATGCCCTGGATACCTAAGGTATGCTGTACAAGGACTGATAAGGTGGCCCAGTACCAATTGGTAAATGCACCTAAGGTACAGGCTTGTCAATTTAGAGAGAGAACAGCTAGGCTGTGGGTCTGATTAGCAGGCCCTCAGCCAGGGAAAGTCATAAACCAGTGAAGCAAAAAGCAAAAATCGGGGGTGACCATAGGATTGCAGACCCTACTCTCCTACACCAGGCATCAGACTGGATCTGTACGTTTTTTCATTTAGTAATACCCTTGTGTGCCGGTAGGCTCCCCCTGATGTCATCACCATTGCTTGACGTTGTTGATGTCCTCTCTGCTGATGTGACGTCTGTGTCCCCTATATAGGCGCTTCCTCAGC
Source organism: Lissotriton vulgaris (assembly GCF_964263255.1). NCBI lineage: Eukaryota > Metazoa > Chordata > Amphibia > Caudata > Salamandridae > Lissotriton > Lissotriton vulgaris. The sequence continues at coordinate 819,809,091 of NC_141685.1, read as the reverse complement.
GTGCTGACGTCCGTTCTTTTCTTTCCGTGCCAGTTAGCGCAGATTCTTGAAGAGAGCTACCCTTTGTCACTTTGTCCTCCCACGCGAAGTTTTCTAGTTGTGAGGTAAGAAGCACAAAAAGCACAAGAAGTCAAAGCGTGTTTTGACCTCTCTCCGTCAGTCGGCTGACACAACGGAGGAGTCTGTGTTCTAGGCCTCGTTCGGCTGAACCTGCATCTCGGTTGGCGTTGCGCTTTCCATCAGTATGGGAGCCAGAGCGAACCCTGCCCAACTCAAGGAATTCCATGATGCCATGTGCCTCATATTGTGGCAGCCTGACCCTGGTAGTGCTCATTCGGGCACCGAAGACTCAGTGGCGTAACGAAACTTGTACCCTGTCAGGTGCTCTCAGACCCACCTGTGTACAGTGCCAGAGGGGGGCCCCTGAAGCTTGCGGGTACCCCCGCACCGCGGGAGCTTTAAAGCTATTGTTAGGCCACTGAGACAACCTGGTAATATTTCCTTTTATTTGAGGTATTCTTGATTTTTAATTTAACATTTTAACTCTGCCCACTCTAGCAGCTCCTATATATACTCAACAAGGACGCCCCTATATCACATGAGGCAAGAGGTCAAAGTGTGTTCTCGTTTGCATAGGGAAATCGCATTTGGACATTAGTGGAATCCCAAACAAATAAGTAATGTAGTTCTGTTCCGACTGAATTGCATTAGGAAGCAAATCTGAGTTTCTGACAGTATTAAATCAATCCATGTGCAGTACAATATAATACACAGTCCTACAACAGAATATTGTGCAGATGACGCTGTGCTCACATAGTGATCACATTTACAACATATAATATGCAAGACACAAACGCTTAATTTGAGCCAGTGCTTTCCGGTGCTTGGTACCAGCACTTAATTGGTAGCACTGGTTCTAGTGATTATCCACTGCATGGTGGTGGTGTCTGTTTAATTTTGAGATGAGTATACAACACCCATGTTTATTAAGTCAAATCACATTGAGGATGAATGATACCAGCCTCTCACGCCATTATTATAGCTTTGTATGGCCTGAAATAGTCTGCATTGTCATACTTGTAGGATTGCGATATCTAGGTGTTATGTTGGTGCTGTCCTTGAAAGCGCTGGCAGCGGCAATGCATGTTGCAGGCTTCAATGGCCTTCTGAGAAGGGCCCTTGCACTTATTCTTTTACAAATGAAGCACTGCGAGACGCTGTACAAAACCGAATGGTTATATGTTAATCCAAACAAAATAGAGGGAAAAGGGTAGTTCAGCTGTGGTATAGCAAGGATACAATGGGTTCAGTAAGAGCAAGGAAAATGTAACATGCAGCAAGGATCAGAGTTCAATGAGCCCCCTCGAGCTTTGTACTCTGGTGCCACTGCACCTGCTGCACCAACAATAGCTAAGCCCCCTACTCTCTCATCTCTCAGTCCTGGTCTGCTCTTTACTAACTCTCTTCTAAGGTGCCTGATGCTCCTGCTGTAATTACCTGGGGGAGCTGGAGGAACGGGTAGGGGTACCAGAAGCGGCCCTATGCCCTCAAAAACTGGCTTCCTATGGCTCCAACCACCATGGGTAAATGCCCAATAGAATAAATGGTAAGTCCAGCCTTGGTAGAGAGCCCTCTTGGAGGGGAGGGCGCTTATGAAACCAGTCCCCTCTCAATTTCCTTCAGGCACATTTCTCTGCATTATGCGTGCAAATACTGGGGCTTATTTGTAAATATGTTTACCCTTTCACGCATAAGTCTGCGTGAAAGGGGTATTCCATGGATGGTGTTGTGGGTGTTCCCACTCAACATCCATGGAACTTGACACTTTCATAGAATTACAACATTTTGTAAAGCCGGGAATACGTCTGAATCCTACGCCTCCCCAGGAGAGGCGTAAGGAGGCACAACAAGGAGAACAATATTTATTTTTCCTCTTTCTATGCGTGCTGCAAAATGCAGCACACATAGAAAGAGGAAAATGCCTTTAATGATTGTTTCTGTGCAGGAAGGTGTCCCTTTCTTCACAAAAACAAACCTCTCCTCAGCATTGGCACCCTTGCAAAATGGGTAAGGGTGTCTGGTTCGAGGCATGTGGGCTGATGAATTCATATCTGTGCATAGATCGCCGCCTAGTGTTTGGTCTGGATGATTGCACATTGTTGTCCTGGAAGAGTCTTCGAAGTATAACGAGATAGGTGGCTCCTCCCCTGGACTACAGTGCGCATGGGCATCCACTCCATCCTCAGATTGTTTTTTTCCGCCATTGGGTTCGGATGTAGATTTGTTAACTCAAGTTCGGAATCGATAGAAAACTTTATTTTTGGCCAAAAGGCCTTTAGTTATCGTCGGTATTGTCTTCGCGATCGGTGCCCAGTACTTGCTCCAGCTCTATCCCCGAGCCGGACGTCAAGAAGAGCCGCATGGCTTTTCGGCACTGACGGCCCGGTCGACGCCAGAGGCCTTATCGACGATCCATTATGGAACAGAGCCTGTTCAAGATATGTACCGTTTGCAACTCCAAGTATCCTCACATCGATGTCCACCCGATGTGCAACAAGTGCCTGTCTCCGGATCACGATGAAGCCAGCTGTATGGCTTGCTCTCGGTTCCGCTCCAAGAAGACGATTTGCCTTCGCAGCGCGGAAGGAGGCCCAGCAGACGGCACCTGACCCGGTGAACATCTTCGATGCCGAGGAAGATGAGGGAGTCGAGCAGGAAGTTCGAGAGAACCTGTCTGATCCTGCATCGGAGATCGACTCCAGTTACGATGCAGATGTGGAAATGGTCGATACTGAAGACTTCGTCGACTAGGTCGGAGACGACGATGAGGCCTTTGGGGCCGTGGAAGATAGCTCAAGCGGCGAGCTAGGCCCAGACGTTGGTACGGGGGGCAGCAACCAAAACACTCAATAAGGCTCAGGTCGAGGGATCGCCACATGGCCTTACCCAAGATCAAACGCTTGGTTCTACAGCCTCGCCTCAAGGCCCGGCTACGGACATTTCCAACGAGCCATCGGTTGACCGATCGAAATCGAAACCAAAAGCATCGGTGTCTACAAAACCGAAAGCACCGGAAACAAAATCGAAACCGAAAGTGCGTATTACTTTGGTCGGATCGAAGACTTCTGAACAATCGGCACCGACGAAACAGATGAGTGTTATCGACCCGAGGAGGTCGCTAAAGAGTGTCGAGCCGAAGGCCGGGGCACCGAAGAAAATTGTCAAGGACGTCGACACAAAGAAGTCGGCGCCGAAGGCCGTCGACACAAACAAGGGACTTGAAACTCAGAACATTCTCGATCCTAAACGTCGACAAGACTAAGGGCAGTAAAGACCTCGAGTCCACAACTGGCAGTGGCTCGAAAGAACCAGTCGAGTCAACACACCCATGTTCCTCTTTTTCGAAGCAGGTGTCGGACTCGCTGCAACGCATTAAAGAGAAGGCTATTGCTGTCGGACCGAAGGCCACTCCACCCCCGAAGCCGGTCATTAAACCTCCGAAGTCGTCGGCACCGATTCAGTTCACACTGCTGCCGAAAGTGGCACCTAAGGCGTTCGCCCCTAAGACTGGCGTCGAAGTGACCAAGAAGGTGTCCATGGGGCCAAAGCCTACAACTACGGAAGTGGCCACCAAGCATCGACAGCCTCCGCAGGAAGATCAGTCTAGGCAATTCATCGACGCTGAGACAGGTAGACTTTCCATTTTCAAGCGAAAGATCGCCCCAGAACAGCCTATGGAGTCATATAAAATTCCTTTAAAGAAACAGAGGGATTCTGCTATGTCACCTCTTCTTTTTGAACCTATACAACCCCATGGACAAGACACTGCTCCTATCTCACCCACATACTCAGTTGTGGATGTAGGGGATGGTGACAATGAGGATTACAGTTATCCTGTAGACACTGATCCAGAAGGTCACACTGAACCCTGGACAGACGCTGCTGACCCAGGGGATCCACAAACTGCCCCAGACAGTCATGTCTATGCTATTAAGACCTCACCTACAGAAGGCACGGCTGCGTTTAATGCAGTTATTGAGAGGGCAGCGAAAAATCATGATGTCCAGCTCCATGCTGACCCTATTGAAGAGGACTTTTTGTTTGACACCTTCTCAACCTCAGAGAGAACTGTCAAGACTCTACCCATGCTAAAGGGTGTCCTGAAACATGCTGGAGACATTTTTAAGGAGACCACAATGGCAAGGGTAATAAACCCCAGAATTGAGAAGAAATACAAACCAGCACCTGTGGACCCTACGTATATCAAGGGACAGTTGCCGTTGGACTCTCTAGTTGTTTCCAATGCCCGGAAAAGGGCGAACTCGCAAACAACGGGTTGTGCTCCTCCCCCTGACAAAGGATCTAAAGTGCTAGAAGCATCAGGGAAAAGGGTGGCAGCTCAAGCGGCCAATATCTGGCGAATCTCCAACACACAGGCACTCTTAGCCAGATACGACAGGGCTCATTATGATACACTTGAAACCCTGTTACAACACTTGCCAGATGAGTATAAGGAGGCGGCAGAGATGCTAATACAAGAAGGGAAACTTCTTGGCCCAGAGGTGGACACCACCTTGGAAAAAATTAAGAAGGACACAGAGACTGCAAAGTCTATGGGGTCTCTACAGTCGCAGCAGTTCAGGGGTGGTTCTTTTCGTAGCTCCAACAATAGAGGAGCTTCCAGAGGCCAGCTGTCCCATCAGACACAATACAGTAAAGGAGGCACGCAGACCATCTACAACAAACACAGTAGGGGTGGCTATGGTGGAAACAGCACCAAGGGCAGAGGTCGTGGACACAACACCTCCCGATCCTCCGCCACTAACAAACAGTGACGTCTTGTCACTGCCCCCGACCATACCACACCGGTCAGGGGGAGACTACAACAGTTCCTGCCGGTCTGGAAATCCATCACTACAGACAGGTGGGTGAGGCAGCTTATCCAGTACGGTTATTGTCTGGAGTTAACATCCACTCCACCCAACATACCCCTAAGACACTGTCATATGTCCACAGAGCATTTACAATTATTGCAGCAGGAGGTAATCAGCATGCTGCAAAAAGGAGCCATAGAACTCGTGCCTGTGGAAGAAAAAGGTACAGGGGTGTACTCGCTGTACTTCTTGATCCCAAAAAAGGACGGGTCCCTCAGACCCATACTGGACCTCAGGCCCCTAAACCAGTACATTCTATCAGAACACTTTCACATGCTCACATTACAGCAGGTTCTACCGTTACTCAGTCAGGGAGATTTCCTCGCAACATTAGATCTGAAGGATGCATATTTCCATATACCGCTACACCCATCACACAGAAAATACCTCCGGTTCACCATTCAGGATCAGCATTATCTCCAAAACAAGCAGCATCTCTCACTTTTCAGAGTGCCTGCCATCAAAGCTTTTGTGGAGGGACTCAAACGAGTTATTCCTCCCAGACACCCACCAGCGCCTGTATGGAACCTAAATGTGGTCCTCACCAAACTAATGGGTCCACCTTTTGAGCCTCTACACTCATGCGAGATACAATTCTTGACGTGGAAAGTGGCTTTCCTAATAGCAATCACATTGCTACGACGAGTTAGTGAACTTCAGTCACTAACTATCCAGGAGCCATTCATACAGATTCACTCCAACAGGGTGGTACTACGCACTAACCCTAAGTTTCTGCCTAAAGTGGTTTCACAGTCCATATGAATCAAACTATAGAACTGCCAGTGTTCTTCCAGAATCCTGAGTCGGTGGCAGAGAGAATGCTCCACACACTAGACGTCAAAAGAGCTCTAATGTACTACATAGATAGGACAAAAGATTTTAGGAAAACTAAACAACTGTTTGTTGCCTTTTCGCCACAACACAAAGGCAACCCCATTTCAAAAGCAGGTATAGCCAGGTGGATCGTTAAGTGCATACAGATTTGCTATCAAAAGGCTAAGCGCACATTAACGGTTCCCCCGAGAGTCCACAAACATTCCTTTAGAAGGAATCTGTAGAGCAGCCACATGGTCTACCATACACACATTTACAAAACACTACTGCGTAGATGTGCACTCCAAACAGCAGGCAACTGTAGGGCAGGCTGTTCTAAAAACACTTTTTCAGACTGCTGCAGCTGGCACGGGCGGCCGCCGCTAATGGAGAGACTGCTATATATTCTATGCACAGATATGAATTTAGCAGCCCACATGCCTCAAACCGAATATGCTACTTACCAGTATGCATCTGTTCTTGGCATGTAGGGCTGCTGACATTCATATCGCCCGCCCTCCTCCCCAGCGCCTGTAGCGGCTGCAGCACTCAGAATTACTCTTAGCATGGTATTACACTCCATCTTTGCCACAATGGCGAAAAACAATCTGAGGATGGAGTGGATGCCCATGCGCACTGTAGTCCAGGGGAGGAGCCACCTATCTCGTGATACTTCGAAGACTCTTCCAGGACAACAATGTGCAATCATCCGGACCCAACACTAGGCAGCGATCTATGCACAGAGATGAATGTCAGCAGCCCTACATGCCAAGAACAGATGCATACTGGTAAGTAGCATATTCGCTCTGATGCATGGCTGCTGTTTGTGCGCTGGCGCAGGGGAAAGGACAGGAATGGGCCATATCTTGTAGATTCGGAGCATTCCTGCCTTTTTATTTTGATGCACAACAGAGCAGCAAGCAGGCTTGCTGTGCTGCTGTGTGTCAAAATATTGTGCCTTTGGGGGAGATGCCGCAGACAGACTTTCTGCTTAGGCCCTAATTCCAAGTATATTATAAATCCTGATGTGATAATTTTGACCGTGAAAGTAGAGGAAGCATGGGTATTGGTAATTTTGTGCTGCCAAATCACGTATGGATTTCGAGATAGCCCCTAAGGAATGAAGAGGTAACATCAAAACTGGGGTTGCCACACCTGTTTCCATCTCTAATTCTCCAATTTCGGCCCTTTTTCTGTAGACCTATTCAACCATGTTTGATCTGGTGAATGTGTCCCCAGAACCACCAAAGGTCCTAATACCAAAGGCGGGGTTACTCCATTAGAACAAATTCCCTAGTCAGACGATCATGTTTTGTTTCTGCCGAAACTGCGAGTTCTGAGTAACTCGAAATGATGGGTCTGATAACACTTTGGCAGGTGCAAGCGCATGAAATTGCACACCACGCATATTGCCTTCAGCCTAATCTCATTGCCTCACTAATAGAGAAGAACCACCCACTTGGACCTACAGCCACTCTTGTCCTTTCAAACATAACTATCCGAGTCAATAAAATGTCCTCTTCACCTATGCCTCCTTTGTACTCAGCCTATCCCTCTGTACCCATCTGTCGCCCCAATCCCATCTGATCTCCAGTTAACTCCTTAACCCATTGCCTGATTATGACGAGTCCAGCTCGTCATTCGGAACAGTGGAGCTGTGCTCATGGTGAGCTGGGCTCGTCATAAGGGCCGCGCCACTCCCCCGCGAGGTGAATTCCACACCTGTGTGGGAGTTCTATGGGAGTGGGCGGAGTCATGACAAGCCCAGCTCGGCATCAGCACAGCTCCACTGTGCCTCATGACTAGGCACTTAGGAGCTCTTAGGAGCCAGTTTAGTCAATAACAAATATGTCCTTGCACAATGGTCCTTGTATTAAATATAACATGTTTTAAGTTAATTGTTCACCACCACAGGGGTCCTAATGTTATGTATAGGGTTTGTGACACAAACCTCTCACAAAGTGTTAGGATGTGATTTACTATCCATGATTTGTATTGGGTACGATCCTAAAGTAACTCAAAGTTGCGCGATGCGCTGCTTTTCGTTACTTTCCGTCTACGGGGCATTCTGTGTTTGGTGCATGGGCGTTCCCATGCGACCACTGATGGGCTTTGATGCAAATCCCTATCTAAATCATTGCTAGAGAGGGGTTTGTGCCAAAATCTTACACCTCCTCAAGGCAGGTGTAACGAGGAGAAAGGTTTTTTAACTCTCCTAGTTTGTCCCATTTTACATGTGAGCTGCATTGTGCAGCACACATACATAGTAGAACAAGCCTAAACGCATAGTTTGTGTATTGTTAGGCCCTCCTTCCAGTACAAAACCTATGTTTCAGAGAACGCACACACCCTTGCACTATGGCACAAGGGTGTGTGTGTTGGCAACTGGCTGCTATAAGCAGTAGCATAGCCAGTGTGTCATGGGCTTGGTGCAAGGAAGGAAATGGCCCTCTGGCTACTGTTTGAATTATAAAATACAACAATAATCCGGGTTCAGTGGCCCCTCAGACTTCAGTTGGCCCGTGCCACTATACCTGCAGCACCAATGGAAGCTGGGCTGCTTCCTAAGGTGCACCAGAAATGGTAGAGAGAAAAAATGCACCATATCTTAGTAGATACAGCACATTCTTTCTCTCTCCCTTTGAAACAAAACAGTGAAACAACTTTGATGCACCGTTGCCTTGTCTCAAAGAATAGCAGATCTGTGCCCAGACATTTATTGTTATGCAGCTCAGCAGTATTTATTTTATCAACCTCAGAAGGGTGAAGGCTGAGTGGGCTCACTGAAGTTTAAATGTGTGACCAGGAGGACAAACACAGACTCATAGAGTATGTCAAACACAGACTAGTAGAGTAGATGCATGTGTCCACTGATCCACTGGACCCATCATCGTTTATTTCTCTGAAATCCTTTTTCATTTGTTAAAGCGACATCATTCCGAGTCACAGAGCCAAATATGTATTTCTAAGGTGAAATACTTAAGCCGCTCAGCAATAGTAGGCAAATGACAAAATTGAATCCCAGTTGTTAACTGAAGCACTTGCATTCTCTGAATATTAAACCCATCCGACTTTACAAAGTGCTGCCTCTTAGCCTGCATTCTTGCCGAATTTCCCAAGGCCTTTTGACTGCACAATAGAAAATAACATTTTCGAGGCAAATTTTCAACTCCTAACATAAAAATGCCCGCCTCCAGCCCCAGCCACACATACTTCCTAAAAGGCATACATGGGCAGAAGAAATCCTCCTCACCATTTCCTTACCTTGTCCAGTCTGACCCCACCTTCGAATTTTTAAAACTAATCACCACCTGTTTACCAGTGCATATCCTCCCATTGCAAACACAACGCCACCTCTTGCTTAAGTAACTCTGGGACCCTGGGGCCACAAGAACATCACACATAGCATGGATACCGTCCCCTCCCCCTCTGAGACGTCACACTTCCTATCGCATGTTCCTTTCGGTTTCCATCCTTGCCAGCGTTATTCACCCCATCTCCACCCTGACAGCTTGTTGATGGTCGAAGTAGCTATGTTGAGAGCAAAGTTTGCTACCAGCCAGAGGTGCTGCATAATTGTGAAAATCAGAGCTGCCACGTGGCCTTATGTCCATTACGAAACCTGCAGCCAGGTCTCAGTTTTTTTTTCTTTTATCCAAAAGGTCTAGGGCTTGGAGTCACCTGCTACAAAGACCAACGTTAAACTGCTAATCCGAAAATGCAGAGTGCTGTTGGCTATAAACCCAGGGCTACTAGAGGTATCGGACACAAATGTGGTCAGTTGGCAGCAGATGTCACTGAGCTCAGTAAACCATAAGTCACCCCAAGGAATGGTCTGTTTATCTGCACACAGACCATCCTGCAACCCCCCACTCTGTTTTGCTTCCCACGCTGTCCCCAAGCACAGATTTGTGGGAAAGGAGAAGCACAAGCAAATATGGGATCAGTGCACCCTGACATCACAAATAGCAAGCGCAAACAAATACAACTCGTCACTGGCCGTCTGTCTTTAGAAAGAGCCAAGTCGTACTAAATGGCCAACATAAAAATCTTCCCTTAATTGTTCAATTTCCTTCTATTACACAAGAGCAAATATCTGCAACACATGACTGAAAATTGTATAAAAAGTAGACTAGCAACAAAATCTCCTCTGTTAATTAAAATAATGTAGGACACTAACAGAGTCTAGCGAGTCGTTTGGGAAAAGGTGCGTTAAACTGATACAGCAGTTGTATCCCCCATTTGTGCACATTTAACCTAACATAAGAAAAATACATTGGGTGATTGGCAAAGTTAAATCAACCGTCCGAAAACGTCTACTCTGGAAAATCAATAATGTAAGAGACACCGGTTCTGCCCAAGAGCAAAGAGGGCATGGGCGCTGACTCGGTAATCACTTTCAGCCACGTAGAGGCCTAAACAATACCAAGCTAGATTCTCCCTAGTCTTAGAACCTCCAAACAATTTTCACATTTATTGCCTGGTCCATAGCTGCCAAGGTTTTACAATGCTATGTGTGACATTTTCATATTTTCAGTGAACTTACAACTATGAGCGACACCTTCTTGCGGGCAAAATCATGCGATGAAGATGAGGGAAACCTAAAAATATCAGAAATATTACACCCATTTGAGCGACAAGAAACTCTAAGAAGTAATTTAACTAAAGTGCACTAACAGCAGGCAGCTGATAACCGGGAGGAGTCAGAATGCGTGACTGCACAGTCCTCCAACTCAAAACACTACAGGCCAGGGGTGCAAGCCGCTTAGATTGATTGAAGCATTCATTGTATTTATATTAATAACAGCCTTAGCGAGTTAGCTGAGCTACTAAAACATAGATGCCTTAGCCATCCTTTTATCATACTGGGCCCCCTAGAGTTTCCCTGCTGCTGGCAGTCAATCAAGCAAATCAGGGTGCAGAGCATCAGTGGGGGCTCCAGGGCCTCTCTGTCACATGTGTGGCCCAGCCCACAACAGAAAGATGTGAGACCCCAACATGAACAACACAGGATCTCTTCTCTGCTGCCTAATTAAGAGTCAACAGTGAGCTCTGGGCATTGGGGAAGCCTTAGGCTGAGGAGCACACAGTCCCACATAGGTCATAGCTCGCAGCCAGAACTATGTATTATATTTCAAAACTACTCAGTCTAACGCCTGATGCGTAGTACTTAGCAGGGGTGTGTATGTACGATGCAGCCAGTTTCATATATGTAGTTTGTAACTGTCCTGATCACGACACTAGACAACAATTGTTCAGACAAGAGTAGAGATAGTTGCTGCGAAAATGGACAGCACAGCCCAAACACTGGTGTTAGGATATGTGGCATAGGAGTTGTGCAGCTAATATTACTAGTGCAGCTAATATTACTAGGGAAGCGTATGCCAGGTAAAATGTAGATGTAGGGTTCTCCCCCAAAAGTTTAAGAAGGGCTGAGACATGCTGCTACTTGCAGGGAAATGGTGGCAACACACTCACAATATTGCAACAGATTATCGCTGGACCTAAAGAAACTATTTGGCGGAGTATAAAAGCGGAATCAAGCCCCACTTGCACTAATATAAATTTTCCATAACTGTCATACTTTTCTTCATGCGAGGTATGATGTTTGATTAAACAAAAACCTTGGTAAGAAAAAGACAGTCCTGCTCATGCACTTTTAACTTCTGACAGGCACCTGAAAGTTTGACTTACCTTACAGGTTTTAGCCGGCACCGTTTGAAAGTCAAAATCAAATTACAAGGCTCAGCACACAGTATACTTACTATCTGCCTCACACTCAACCAAGTGGGGGTGGCTGATACAGTATTGGGGGGAGGTTACTCGGATTGTTAATCTTTCTCTACTGCAACTGTCCCAACCTGCTGGAAGCAGGCTAAATTATTGCCGCTTCTAAAAAAAAATCTGGGTTGGATCCTGCCTCCCCGTCCAGCTACCGGCCTATATCATTACTGCCGGTCTAGCGAAAATCTGTGAAAAAATGGCTTTCTGTCAATTGGACAACTTCGTGGAGACCTCGCGTGCCTTGCACCCTGCTCAATCAGGGTTTCGGACAGCCTATAGCACTGAGACAGCTTTGGTGGAGATATTGAAGGCTATCCGGGAATGCCCGGATGGAGGCGGCAGAGCAGTTCAGATTATGTTGGATCTCTCTGCCGCCTTCGATACGGTCCCCCATGGGCTCCTCCTCTCCAGACTCTCCGCTATTGGCATCTCTGGTCTAGCTCTAGATTGGCTGACGTCATTTTTGACCAACAGGACGCAGCAGGTCTGGATGCCACTGCATGCATCTCAGCCCAGGATACTCTCCAAGGGTGTTCTGCAGGGGTCTACACTTAGCCCCCTGCTGTTCAATGTTTACCTGACCCATTTGATTTATTTGGCGGAACATTTAAGGGCTAAAATTATTGCCTACGCCGACGATACCCAACTTTTGTTTACCTGGCCGGGTGTCAACTTGGATACGTCGGTTGTTCATGACTGCCTCTCTTCTGTCTTCCGTTGGCTTGCCTTAGCACAACTAAAGTGTAACGAGGACAAATCAGAGGTCCTTTTTTATGGAACCTTCCACGGTAACTTCAGAGACCTTATATGGCCACGTGATATTCCCTGTCCTAAATCTATGGGCGGCCCAGCTAAGAACCTGGGAGTGTGGTTTGGAGATAATTTAAAGTTTGACGACCACATCAAAAAACTCACAGGTGTCTGTTTTGGAACCCTCAAAGCCCTGCGTAGATTTTTTCCCCCTACTGCCAAGAGATGCCAAAGAGACAGTGTCACGGGCCCTTATTCTTTCTAGGCTGGATTACGCAAATGCACTATTTACTGGTATACCATCTTATTTGATCAAACGGCTCCAGGTGGTCCAGAATGCGGCAGCTAGACTCTTGTTTAATATTCCTAGGAGGTCTAGCATCCGCTCTCACCTGCGTAGTCTCCACTGGCTCCTGGTGGCACAGCGAATCCTTTTCAAAGCGCTGGTTCTCTCTTTCAGAGCGACGCATGAGCTTGCACCAGAGTACTTGAGAAAAAGTTTTGCTCTGTATGTTCCTAATCGCTGCCTCAGATCTGCCAACCAATGCAGGATGGTCCTTCCTAGATTCAAGTACGCTAGGCTGGGCGGTCAATCTATATCTGTTTTGGCAGCCAGAGCCTGGAATGCTCTTCCTCTCCATCTACGCACAATGCAGAATATAGTCCGTTTTAAGAAAGGTCTAAAAACCCATCTGTTTAACTTATCTATCTAAATGCTTCCACTGCCCTCCTCTCTGCTCCTCGCACACACCACCCCCACGCCAGGATAATCGTGACTAATAAAGCGCGCTATAAAATAATTTATAACATAACATAACCAAGGGTCACTGAAGCCACCCTTCACTAATTGTGGTAATGTCCAAGTTCAGACTATGCTAGCATGATCCTTGTTTTTCAGGCGCCGTGGATACAGTTTAAGTACCCCTTGCCTTCCGATTCTTGCACTCGCACCACACTTCACATTCTGAAAATAAATACATAAATAAATTCTGCCTCGGAGTTACTTCTAAATAAATTAATTTGAGATATCTTGCTATTGGCGAGCACTGCCTTTCTCTCTCGATGAAACCTCCTCTGCCCGTTCCCTTGTTTACATTTTTCTGGATTTTGTAAAAAAAAATGTATTCTTTCCTTTATTTCCTTTAGATATGTCTCTTCTTTTTCACATAATGCAGTCAGTTACTCCCAAGGTCTGCAGCATTAGGTGGAAAAAGAAAAGAGGACACCAGGGTCGTGGGTTTTTCTGATAATTTCTTTGTGGCAATTTATGTTCAAGTCATATACGAGCTGCAGATCGTACACTATGCATTAGATCGCCACCTGGTGTTTGGCTCAGATGATTGCAGGTTGTTGTCTTCTTGGAAGAAGTCTTTGTAGTCACGAGATAGGTGACTCCTCCCTAGGACTATACTGCGCATGGGCATCGGCTCCATCCTTAGATTGTTTTTTTTCCGCCACTGGGTTCGGATGAAAGTTTCTCCGCTCAGGCCAGAAAAAGATTTTTCAGCTACTTCGGAGCGAGAACTTACACAAACTTCCAACAACTACCTTCGACATAAACTACAATACTTTTCGACGCCATCGTTTTCATTCTGGTCATCGAAGTGGGCCATTAGGCCTATCGACGCTGTGCGGCCTACACCACATGGAAAGATGCCCGGTATGTCAAGCAAAGTTTCCACATAGCGACCACCACGAGGTCTGTAACCTCTGCCTATCGCCGGAACACGACCAGTCGACCTGCACAGCTTGTGCATCCTTCCGATCGAAGAAAATCATCCGGGATCAGAGAGCACGTTGACACGAAATGAGGAGATCAGCCGCAGTACCGGAAGACATCTTCGACAAAGGGGTTCCCCTCGTTCCCGAAGAAGACTCACCTGATCTCCAGATCGTATCAGAGGCAGACGACTCCATTCCATCGGGTCAGCGTGTGAGTACTCCTGCCCCTGCACCACATACACTGCCCAAAATGAAGGCAAAGGTCAGCACTCCGCCCAAAGGGCCCAGTCGAGACCGAATACATGCTTCTAAAGCCCCGCTCTCCAGCCCGGCTCCGAAGAAACAAATTAAGCCTTCTAGTGCTTCAAAAGACACCTCAGCACCAACACCGAGGCCAAAAGACTCATCGGCACCGAAGCCGAAAGACCCATCAGCACTGAAGCCAAAAGACCCTTCGGCACCGAAGCCAAAAGACCCTTCGGCACCAAAGCCCAAAGACCCATCTGCATCGAAGCCTAAACCAGTACCGGCACCGAAACATAAAGAGGTGCCGATACCGGAAGAAGCACCGGCCCCGAAGCCTGATTCAGAGGGGCCCAAATCCTCGAACATGCCTACGAAGCCGAAAACAACACCTTCAGCACCAAAAACTTTGCCACAGGACGTTAGAACACCTCCCAAGGCTAAAGACACACTGCAACCTCCCCTGGAACCGAAAAAATCAACGCCCAATAAGTTTGTAGAGCAGGAAGAACTTTTTAGACCAGATCCCCGACAAAAGAAGATCTACATAGACCCAAAAACAGGTCATGTAGGTGCTATGCCTCACAAGAAAAGACCAGCAGATGCACCACCCACACCTGTGGTCCCTGTCAAAAAGGAGGACTGTGTAAAATCTCCTATGCACCCTTCCTCTCCTACACCTTTCTATCCTTCTCCTGATCCTCCTCACATATCACCTCAAATCTCTCCTGCACATTCTCCATTATCATCACATTCCCCACAGCAGAATGTTGATGAATACAATTTGGGTGGAGGGGAGGACATGCAAGACCCTGATTCATACCAGGTAGATGAGGGTGTATGGAATTTTTCAAACCCAAAACATGTGCCTGCATGGGATTTTACAAACCCACAAAATTTGCCTGACATCCCCAACCTCAGTCATACCCATCAACCTTCCCCTCTAGAAGATACCATTGGTTTTGGGCAGCTCTTAAACAGAGCTGCTGTTTACCATGGGTTCCCTATGCATTCCGACAGCATAGAAGATTTTCTCCTAGGTACCTTTGAGCAGTATCAACGGTCTGCTCCAATTCTTCCTATGATAAAGGGGGTTATGAAACACGCTCCAGAGGTATTTAAAGACCCTGTACGCTCTAGAATATTAAACCCTAGAATAGAGAAAAAAATATAGACCAGCACCCACAGATCCAGTCTACATCAAAGGACATGTAGACTGGGCAAAACTCTCAAACTTCTGGCGAAGCACCCCCACCTGACAGAGTCAAAACTAATTTACCAGTCAGGTAAGAGAATAGCTGCACAAGCTACAAACATCTGGCGTATAGCAAATACACAAGCCCTCCGCTCTCGTTACGATAGGGCTCATTATGACCAATTAGAAAAACTACTTGAGCACCTACCTGATCAATATAAAGATCAAGCACATGATCTTATACAGGAAGGCAAGTTAATATCCAATGCCTCAATAAAATGCGCCTTAGATGTCCCAGACACAGCATCTAGAGCTGTAAACACCAGTGTCATACTCAGGAGACATGCGTGGTTACGCATTTCAGGGTTTAAACAAGAAGTGCAAATCACCATTTTAAACCAACCATTTAATCAGAACCAGTTATTTGGCCCAGAAGTAGACACTACGCTGGAAAAAATGAAGAAAGATACGGACACCGCAAAGTCTATGGGGGCTTTGCAGTTCACACCAGCTAGAAGCTCCTTTCGTCGCTCCTCGTACAGAGGAGGCTCCAAACAAACTGGAGCAGACACTACAACATCTTTCAAATCCCAAACATCCTCTAATAAGGGATACTTTAGGGGAGGATACAGAGGCAATAATAACAAAGGAAGAGGTCGCGGTAACAACAACAACCGAGAGAGGAACGGAGTAGTATAGAATCCCGGAAAATGAGCAAAGATACATCTACTCTTACAGGGCCACAAATGGAGGCTTCAGGAAGCTCCAACATGACAAGCACGGCTGAGTCGCTGGCAATGGACCCGGAGGATCCCCATTCTGTGATAGAACAAACATGGAAGCTCATGGAAAAATGTATGGACAAAATACTAGGGGAAATGAGAGAAAAATTCTCAATCTCAGAAGTCAACCAGAATAAGATACAGGAGGTATGTGAGACTTTGGACCAAAAACTAAATGCACTTGGAGACAGAGTGACTGCTGTCGAGTCTGCTGTAGAAGTTCTTAGTAAGAAAGTTGACACCAACCAGAAGGAAATAAGGAAGCTCAGAGACAACGATAAAAGCATGAAAGAAAAGATTGAATCGCTAGAGAACCAGGCGAGAAGGAATAATCTTAGGATCTTGAATGTTCCTTAGAACCTTGATGGAACGGACATCAAAAAGTTCATCATCTCACTCCTGGAAGAATACTTTCCTTGGGCAAAAGAAGCTAGCCTTATAGAAGACATACAGAGGGTACACCGAGACCCCTTCAGAAAAAATAAAGAGAGGACAAAACCAAGGAAAATCCTCATAAATTTTAAATCTTACAGTCTGAAAGAAAGAATTCTAAGCGAAGGATTAAAATATGGCACTTTAAACAAGGACAATTGGTCCT
Organism: Lissotriton vulgaris; assembly: GCF_964263255.1. NCBI lineage: Eukaryota > Metazoa > Chordata > Amphibia > Caudata > Salamandridae > Lissotriton > Lissotriton vulgaris. Next base: position 819,792,270 of record NC_141685.1, on the reverse strand, counting down.
TCAGGATCCGATCAGATATGTCCAAAGCTACCCAGGATAGACAGTGGGAGCTAGGGCAATTCATGCAAGAACTAAAATCCCTCGGCGCCACTGTCCAGATGAAATTCCCTGCAGCTCTGAGGATCATGTGGAGAAATAAAATGCACAACATCAAGGATCCCAGAGAGGTAGAAATTTTCATAGGGCAAATAAAAGATCAGATGCGGTCCGAAACAGAAAGCCAAGCAAGGTGAAAATGGTAAAAGAATGCAAAGCAAGGAGCTCAAAGCGGGCGGAGAATACCGCCCCAAAAGAAGGGAGGCTTCCTCAGGGTGGGAAACAATGAACCTCACAAAAAACCACAAATACTACACAAAAAGGAAGCACGGGTGGGAAGCAAAGTAGGGGAAAAAAATGAAAAAAATGTCCTCAGAAATTATAGTAGAAGGAGTACAAGGGCCCATGAACATGAAAAACATGAAAAAAGTATAGTTATCGCCCAACACAACAAAAGAAATGACGACCATTTCTAAACAATTCAGAGTTCTCTGTGAATGGGCTGAGAACAGGGAGTAGAAGAAGAAGGATTCTTGAATATCTGAAGGAGGTAGACAGCGAGATAATCGTACTACAGGAAACGCATCTATTAAGTACAGAATGGGACCAAATAATGAAAAATCTTAGCTGGGTCGATGACTATGTTTGCACTAATCAGGATTGTAACGTTAAGGGTATTGCAATAATACTAAAAAAATCACTCAAAGTCAAAATTGAACACAAAGTAGTGGACAACAAAGGAAGATGGGCTATAATCAAAGTAAGAATATACGACAATACATTCACAGTAGCAGGCTATTATGGGCCAAACTTAGACGACCCAACCCCCCTTCAAAGGCTTTACACAGAACTATTATCAACAACAGCACCAATAATCCTAGGGGGTGACTACGGCAGTCCAACTAACCTTACAAATAACAAAGAGCAATACACAAACTAGGTGGACGGTTGACCGCACTATTTTATTAGACCCCCAGGCATTAGAAGAATTAGAGATCGCTACAGCAAATTTCTTCGAGGATAATCAAACTGGTACATCTAAACAAAATACCTGGGATACATATAAAGCTGTCATCAGGGGAAAGTTATTAAGCAAGGGAGCATATAGATGCAGACTTACAAAGCAAGAAGTTGGTGGCATGGAAGAAGATATAAAAAATCTGGATTTACAAATCGTGGCAGAGAAAGCTCCAGAGATCAAAGCTACACTAGAGAAGGAAAGGCTACAACTTAAGGAGAAACTAGTGGACATCCTTGAGAACAAAGTAAGGAAAAGGTGGGAAGCCAGCAAACTATCAAACCATGAATATGGAGAGGGATGCGGTAAAATGTTGGCATGGAAAACAAAGAAAGATCAAACAAGGAATAAAATAGTCAGCATTCAACAAAACAACCTAAATGAACCAAGCTCTGAGGACTCTGTTATAAGGCAGGAGTTCACAAATTTCTTTTCCAACTTGTATAAGGAAGACACAAATCCTACAGAGCAGCAGATTGGGAGTTACCTAGATCTCTTACCACTCCCCGCACTAACGGAAACGGAAAAAGAGGAATTGAACGCTGAAATCACGATCGAAGAAGTAAGAACCGTTATGAAAAGGTCTGAAAAAAGGGAAAGCAGCCGGCCCAGATGCACTACCCAACGAGCTCTACATAAACTTGAGAGATACGTTGGCCCCACCAATAACAGAGCTATTAAATCAAATTTATAAAGAACAAGATATAATTCCCGACTCTTGGAATGATGCGACCATCAGTATAATTCTAAAATCAGGGAAAAATCCAGCAATCTGTGAATCGTACAGACCCATTTCACTACTGAACTGTGACTATAAAATCTTTATGTAGGTCATGGCAAAGAGACTAGCCCTGGTAATGACAAAGTTGATCAACCCTGATCAAAAGGGTTTTGTAAAAGGAAGACAGTTACAAGATATAACCCATGAGCTCTTCACTGCGATAGACATAGCCACCTGCGAAAAAATACCCTTGACCATAATCACCTTCGATGCTGCTAAAGCATTTGACAGGGTCAATTGGGTATTCCTGAATAAAGTTATTAGCAAATACAACCTAGGCGAGAGTTTTAGCCTTATGGTGACAGAAATTTATAAAAGACCAAGAGCAAAGATACTAGTCAATGGGGGCCTCACCAGCAATATCGTAATACAAAGAGGAACAAGGCAAGGATGTCCGTTATCACCCCTACTCTTCAATCTATACATTGAGCCACTGGCATGCTCTCTCAGAAACCACATCTCAATAACGCCTTTTGAACATCGGGAATGGTCCAAAAAGGTGGCCCTGTATGCAGATGATCTGATGATCTTCACGAATAACTATCGGAGTTCCTCTGCAGCAATAGAGGACACAATAGCTAACTTTGGCAAAGTGTCAGGGTATCTGACAAATCAGGCAAAAACCGAGGCCATGAGCTGGAACACACACCACAGCACCCCACACTCTAAAGAGAAAATAAAATATTTAGGCATCACATTGGTCAAGGATTTAGGAAAAGTGCCCCAAATAAACCTTGACAGAATCGTCGGAGAAATCAGGAAACTGCTCAAGGTATGGGACGGGCTACCTCTTAGTTTCTTGGGAAGATCAAACACAATAAAAATGACCATTGTCCCCAAATTCACCTACCTCTTCAATACAATACCGTTGGAATTCAAGAGAGATAATTTGAAGAAAATACAGGGAGAAATTGCAAGCTTCATTTGGTCATCCAAAGGAACAAGGATCGCATGGAAAAAACTAAGGCGAAGAAAAGATCAAGGGGGAATTGCCAGCCCCGACCTCTTTGAATATTACAGGGCTTTCCAATTTAAAAATGAGACCTCTTCTTAAGAACTACCAGTTTTACCTCGATCACTTACAAAATATGACAGGTAGAATAGATCACTTCCTATACAAATTTGGACACCCAAAATTCTTCAAAAAGATAAAATTAAAGATACTAGTCAATGCAGCAAAATTATGGTATCAAGTCAGAAGTACTTTGAACATACCTTACTATAGTTCGTTGGCCCCCATTTGGGAATCTCCGGGCACACCGGACTGCTTGAAAGACTCCATGGCCTTGCCCCTTAAAGCGTCAGGAATCAAAAAGTGGGGCCAGCTGATGACAGAAAACTCCTTAATCTCCTGGGACCAAATAGATACAATTTCAAGCTCATCTGTGTCTAAATTCAAATATTATCAACTCAATAGCTGGGCTAGATCACTCACGGAGAAAAAAAAGGGTAATGAGGACATGGAGAAAGAAATGGTGAAAATCATCCCAATAAAAAAGGAGATATCCAGATGGTATTGGGCCCTAATTACAGCAGGAGAAGAAGATTATCTAATCCCAGAAACAGTCTGGAGGGAAGACATACCAGAACTAGACTTACAAAATATCTGGCAAAGATCACTGGAAAAATGTTGGACGACCATAAAACCGGCCAACTTGAAGAGAAACCACCTATTCACCATACACAGGGCCTATTGGACACCGAAAAGACTATCAAAATTCAAGGGGGCCAGCATAAAGACCTGCCCTAAATGTGGTTTGGAAAGGGCGAATGCCCCCTCCTTGACTCCTTCTGGCAGGAAGTCGGTAAGACGATGAGTCTAGTATTGGGAAAACAGTTGGAAGTAAGTATAACTTTTATTATCTTTGGGATCGGCTCCAATATTGGTCGGGGTAAGTTAACAAAAAAACAAGAAAACCTGCTGTTTGTATTGGTATTACTAGCAAGGAGAGAGATATGCATAAACTGGGTCAAGCCAACACCTCCTTTACATGGGGAATGGCTAAACTCTATAATAAAAATAAACAGAAGCGATAGAAAAGGGAAACCCAGTAAAAAGTTTAAATTTTGGGAAATCTGGGAAAATTACTATGAATTAGACACCTAACTGCACTAATATGGCCCCGGGAAACAAAGTCCAATGATTAAAGCGGTGACAATAATTCAGACTGGAAAGATTCCCGTCGAGTAGCCAGGATGGCTAGCTCACACCACAAAAAACGGAATTATTGATTATGATAAAGGACACAGGAGACCCCGAACTAATAACATCCGCTAAAGGGAAACTCCCCACCTCAGGACGGCTAACAAGGGGCAGTGAAGGTGCAATAGTTACAATGAACGGGCTCCCGACAAACTCCTTACACATATCGCAATATGAGGACAAAAAAAAACAACAAAAAAAAAACAACAACAACCGATCCTCTTCCGCCACAAAACAGTGACTTCCCTCTGCTCCCCCCACAGCATTCCACTCCTGTAGGGGGCAGATTAACACAGTCCCTACCTGTCTGGAACTCCATTACAACAGACAAGTGGGTAAGACAGACTATCCAACATGGCTACTGCCTTGAACTTACAGCAATTCCTCCACACATACCTCCCAGGCAGCATCCAATGTCTGCAGACCATCTGACTCTGCTTCGACAGGAGGTTCTATCACTTCTACAAAAAGATGCTATCCAGATAGTTCCTTTAGAAGAACAAGGAACAGGGGTTTACTCGCTGTACTTTCTAATTCCCAAAAAGGACGGAACACTAAGACCAATTCTAGACCTCAGGCCCCTCAACCATTACATACAATCAGATCATTTTCATATGATCACTCTGCAACAAGTGCTTCCACTGCTGCAACAAGGCGACTTCCTTACAACACTAGATCTAAAGGACGCCTACTTCCATATACCCATACATCCTGCCCACAGAAAGTATCTAAGGTTTGTACTGGAAGGACAACACTACCAGTTCAAACTCCTCCCATTCGGAGTGACAACAGCTCCAAGAGTATTCACTAAATGTCTAGCAGTGGTAGCAGCACATCTCAGAAGACAACAAATACATGTCTTCCCTTATCTAGACTAAGTATGAGCGAATTCGCGCTTCGCGAATTTGCGTATTCACGAATTCGCAATCGCAAAATACGCGAACTTTTGCAAATTCGCGGATTTTTTCTTGTTTTTGTGTTCGCAAGGGTTTCTGCCAGTTCGCAAGTGTTTTTTACCAGTTCGCAAACGCGAACTTACTTGTCGGGTCGCAATGGTCGCGACCATGTTGTTTCTACGTCTGGTTCATCACAGCACCCTCTGTTTCACCACTGCCACCCTCTGTCTCACCCATGCCACCCTCTGGTTCATCACTGTAGATTATGGGGGGAAAAGCACACCTGCCCTGCCTCAACTGACATGAATGAATTAGGGGTTGATTAATGTGTCACTGAATTTGTCTGGCACCTGCTTCCTTACCTGTAATTGCTTTCTGTTGCAGTGTAATTTTTTCTAACAGGACCTTTGTGGCTTACTTGTAGCTATTCTTTGAGCCTGCTGTGAGGGTCAGAGCAGGGTCATAGAATAGTTGCAAGTAGGCAACTGAACTCTGGAGGGGCCCCTCAGGAAGCACTACAGGGAATGGTTACTAATGATGAGCTTGAACTTTTGCAACTGCTGAGTGCTTTCAGTTTTGCAAAAATCGTTTTTCTGCAATTTTGCGGGATTCGCGGGGCGCGAATTTGCACGAGATCGAATTCGGAAGCCGCAAATTTGTGCGAATATGAGATTTGTTTTTTACGGCGTGTTAGTTCGCGTGGTTTTTTGCGTTTTCTCAAGCCGTTGGTAGCGCAACGATGCGAAGTTACCCTAGCGGTCGTACATGGGCGCGGCCATCTTGTTTGCGTGACGTATTTCCGTTTCCGGGCGCTATGTGTAATCTCGCAAAGTATGCGGCTCGCTAGTACAAGTTTGCGTGTGATCGCTGGGGAAATCTCGCGCGAACTTACCCACGCGGTCGTGAACGGCCGCGGCCATCTTGTTTTTCATTCACTGCTATGGTTCTTGGCATGCTTTCTGTATCCTCTCTGAATCTCTGCCATCCTTTGCTTGTTTTAAGTTTTTTTTAATCTATTTTATTTATTATCTATCCCTCTATTATTCTAACTCCATATTTTTGTGTTTTCTGCTACTTTTAGTTAATTTTAAACTACTTTTTTAAACTTTTCTTTTCTTCTTCCCTATTCTATTTCTTATTTATTATTTACCTTCCTTTCTGCCCATACCATGGTAAAGGGAGCCAGGAAGCAGCCCGAGAAGGGGAAGGGTCCCGCACCCCGTGGCCGGCTCCCGTGCGGGCGTTTGAAGGGGGAGCTAGTGATGCCACGGGAGATCTTCAGCGAGGAGGAGGTGGCCGCACTAGTCTTCTATGTACAGCGCCGCGTCCCCAAGACCATCATGGCAGGCGGCAAGATCGCAAGCGGCTACTGGCTCCGGGAGCGGTGGGAAAAGGTGTGCGGGTCCATGTATTGTCACTATCGAGTCCGGCGCATCTACAACCAGGCCACCCACCGTTGGACGGATCTCCTGGACCGGGAACGCGACTTGCTCGACCTGCTCGGCATCGAGATCCCCGAGCTTGGTGAGTAGTAGTAGCTATTTCATCACTACTCTGTTTTCTCCTGCGCTGTGTGTTATTATATTGCAAATTTTTGTTTTTTACCAAGAGCAATAATGCTGCCGATTACATTGTAGGTAAATTATATTTCAAAATCTTCTGTGCATTTCAGGTGCACTGCTCTCCTTCTCTGTAGCGTTGCTACTATGCTTATTTGTTTTCGATTTTGTGTTAATTTTATTGGCCTGAGAAATTGTGTGAGTGTAGTTTACAGAACTGCGTAATGCTAGACACTAAGGGTCAGATTTTTAATTACCGGCGCATCCCTGCAAAGTAGCAGGGATGCGCCAGTAATTGTGCGCCACGCCACTACCACCCATGGTGCGCCGTATTTACAATGCAGCGCACCATGGGCCCAAAACGTCACCGAAGCGTTACGCATCTGTGCCGTAAAGGCGGCGCATTGCTGGAGTTGCGTCGCAACGATGGCGCAGCTCCAGCAATGCTCTGGGGTGCCCTATCTCCCCAATGCTGCGTCAAGCCGTACGTCTGCTTCAAGCAGGCGCAGGGTGTGAGTGACGCATCATTGTCCTAAAAGTGACTGATTGAAATCTTGTAGATTTCCCTCAGCCACTTTTAGGATGCGTTCCTGCGCAGGAACGCCCTCCCTTGCGCTGGAACGCCCCCTGATGGTGCAGGGCTTTACAACGTGATGCATCTCCCATATGCGTCACGCTGTTAATATACGCCGCACCATGGCGCCTCTTTTGTGCTGCCGCTGCGTCAAAAAAGTCATGCAACAACGGAGCAACAGAGCCGCAAGGGGCTTGTAAGTCTGCCCCTACAGACTCAAGTCCAGTCCTTCCTTTGTACACCTGGCAATAAGAAGAAATAGTGGTGGTGGATTGATAGTTTGAGTATTTTAATGACTGGTTAATGTAGTAGGAAACTTTTTAGTGTTGTCACTGATCTGCAATCACGATGGAGTTTGTCTGTCACTTCACGTGCTGCGGACTGCTGCCTGCCAGTCCTAGGCGAACCTTTTTAGTAGTTTGTTTAGTGAGTTACATAACTTTCCAAGTCAACGGTCCGCAAATCAAGCAATATTAATATCGTAGTAGACCACATGAGATAGGTCAATATATCTCGTGGAATAGTTGTCTATTTGCTATTTCGCCAAAATATTTTGTTATTATTCTTTTGAAATGTTTCCTTTGGTTGACAACAATCATCCATGTTTTCGGGTCTTTCTTTCTTTCTTTCATGTTGTACATCAGCTCCCCCCAGGGGCAAGAGGACAGAGGAGGAGGGGGTATCGGCTGCTGCTGCTCTACAAGTCCAGGATCGGTCAGGCGAGGGCTCCTTTTCTGGCCCCGGTAAGTTTTAATTTTAATATAGAGTACCTATTTTTTCCTAGCGTTCCTCATTCGATTTTTTTCTAAATTGTCTTTGATCTTCTTGTAGACTGTATCTAAATTCTTATCCTGCCTCTACTATGACTCCCTGTGGTATTACTAGATTATTCTTATTAGTCTGTCTGTGTAGCTAACTACGATTGCACATTTGGCGAAAGGTGTTAAACGAAATTCCCATTCTAGTCAGCAATAGCTCTATGCACTGAGTGCAGTCCTCTGGGATTGTCCATAATGTCTTTTCAAGTCTTCTAAATGTTTATGCTTTGACAATTCCCAACAATAAAATGTGAATGATCACCAAGAAAGAATAAGATACTACTTTACTTTTTTTTGGATAGGAGGACAATCCATACTACTTACTGTTGCAGGGACAAATCCGCACAAACAGAACTAAGGACACTAAATAGTTCGTTGTTTATCAATTATAATAGGCGCAGGTAGACTTTCCACATACCTTAGTTATATCAGACTTTGAAGAACCCCCAATCTCCTTACTGACTAGATAGTGTGGCAGAGTCATTTAGCTCCAGAATTCATCGATGATTGATCCCCAATAATGATTATCCAACGCAGGACAAGAGTACGGAGTCAGAGTCCAGAAGTGTCAGAGGCACGGACTCATGCTTGCAAATTGCAAAACCTTTTGCTCAGTCACTCTTGACCAAAAACCACAGAGTCTATTTCAGTTTTAAAGCTTTATTAAAAGTAAAAACATTTATTAAAATCAAGCTTGTCATAAAACATAAACGGTTGATTAGAAATTGAAAAGTGCTTAGTGATTTATTTCACACATTTATTGTGTGCGAGCCGAGCCCTCACCTGGTTTGAACTTTAATTTTTCTTTTTGGTGCTGAATCGTTGGTCACTCCGTCCTAGTGGTGATGATCTGATCTTGCTCTTGTTCTTAGAAGTAAAGCTTCTGTCTGTTATGAGAAAAATGGTGCGTGTTAAAAAGCAAGCATTCATCAGTTGTGCCAAAAAGTGCAGCAAGACAACACCCTTCCCTGGAAAAAGGGACATTTTTACTTTAGAGTAGACAGTCACAAATTATTAGATTGGTTTCTGTATTCACATTTCTTCATTCCTAGACAACATACTAGTGAGTGGTGTATGTCTATGACCTCTCACATTCTCAAATGTACTTTGTAGGTGGAACATCTGGTGCCGGGCCCAGCGCGGAGGTGGAAGAGGACACTTCTGGGGCGGAGGCGGTGCAAGTGCCGGAGGAAACTGCTGTGCGGGTTGCCACGGTAGTGGCGGGCAGTGGTAAGCTCTTATATTCCTTACTTATTGAGATTGTAGACTGCAGAGTGTGCTCTCTGCATGGGTGTAGTATATCTGTTCAACACTTAAGTTACTATACTGTTAAGCATACTTTCAAATTTAGAACTAAGTTTTTATCAACCAGGTAATAGCCTCCTCTAAATTTACTTCAACTCAGTGGTGATTTTTTTTTCTAGAATCCAAATCAGATCTGAGATGAACTTGATGGATGGGATGAACGAAAAGCGAAAGAAGGGTGTAAGTAAGTGTGGAAGGACGAGCAAGTTAAAAGTAATGATGACTGACAAAGAAGAATGATACGTGTTTGATTGGTGCCCGAGGTGGCTGGGAAGGAATATGATGCATGGCTGGGTGTAGGATGAAGCAAGGATGGGTGGAAGGAGAACAGCCTGGGTGGGTGAAACAGAAACTGTATGTGTGCGCAATATATCCTTTGGTTGAAATTCAAATGCAAGTCGAGCACGGATGTATGGCCTGCGGTTTCCCAAATAAAATGAAAAGGTTGTTTTCCCATGAGAAAACGTAAAGTTTGTCCAGATGAGCGACATGAAGAAGAATGATTGACATATAGTTTGAATGGATGGATGCCTGGATCATGGTACTATCTGACTCTTAGATAGAATATGTGTAGGCTGTCCGGAATTCGGTTTAAACCGACTATGCTGGACAATACACTACCGAATGAAAAATCAGCTGACCGGTTTAAACCGAGTCTGACTGATTTCATTGTTGTTGCGTCTCTTGTCCACTTGATGGAGCCAAAGTAATAGAAACCATTGGCCTGTCTGGGGCGTCTGGCATGGAGGTGTCAGGGGAAAAAACACTGCTTATGCAAATGGGAAGCCGAGGTGTGAATGGCCCAAGGGCCAGAGTAACACCAGGCCGCCTGCCTGGCTCACATGGGGAAGAGGAGCTGTTTTGGTCTGCTGTTTTACTGCAGCGGCCGAGTACTTCACAGGTCTTTCAAAAGACCATTTACCTAACGACTCTGTTAATAGAGCAGTGCGCGATGGGTTTGGGGGGTGGGGGCGGGCACCGCACATTGTATCAAGGGTAGCCCGGAAACGGCAGGAGAAGGCTTCGGATTCCACAAGGGTAGTCCGGGCGCGGAGGTGAGAGGCCTCGGATGCACACTTCACTAGCAAGGGAAGTCTAGATCTGTGCCACACAACAAACTGTCCTACTGGGATGGACCCCACCCGCATTGTGAGCCAGGGCAGACTTTAGGCTTTAAATATATATTTTTCTCTATTTTAATACAGGACTTCAAGGAGGTTAATAATCCACCCTGGATCGGCAGATTGCTTTGCCTGGGTACCCAGGTCCACGCGCAAAGGGCCCACCCTGTCTGCCCCTCATCTTCAGTTTGGTGCAGGGGGGCAGGCAGAGCCCAATGTGCTGGGGGGGGCTCAGTGCAGAAGACCCCCCACCCTCACTCCTGGCCGGTGACGTTAGGAATGCTCCTGTTGCTTTAAGGAAAGAATTGCTCTCAGTTTCCAGGAGCGCACGATCATCTTTGTAAAATATTCAGGGAGCGTGCCAAAGTGCAGGACAAGGAGCCCTGCAGCCGAGGGTTGGGGGGGGGGGGGCTAAAAGGTGGGAATAGCAGTATTTCAGCTATCCCGTGCTCACTGACAGCCAGAGAAAGGCAGGCGAGGGGGGATGCTGCAGACGCTAGCTCCCTGACAGCCCAGGGAGGGGCCCGGTATCCTCGAGAACAGTGACAGGACAGAGCAGGGTCTGCTGCAGTCCCAGTCACGCGGTCAGAGCGTGGGACAGACGAGAGGAGAAAGTGAATGCTGTCCCTGATAAATTCTGAAAAAATAGGGGCATCACCTGATGCTGCCTGCCTTCATAGATTAATACTTGACCTCTTTAGTTAGTTGGGATGCCGCCCATGTTGTAATACACCGTTGGAAGGACTGGGATTGGTTATTTCGTGACATCAACACCTGAAAAAATCATGGCAATCTCAGAGATACCTGGGAGACGCGTGGCCAGCTGCTGAGGTGGAAGATGGTGCAGCAGTAAATATACATGATCTTTGTCAGGACCACACCCTCTTCCTTCGCGGATTTCAATTGTTATATAAAGTTTCAACCCCATCAGCATCATATAAAGCTCACTTTCATTGCAAATATATGCCAATGAAAGTGTTGAAACATTTCAGTTTGGGAAGACTGTGACCTTTTCACACTTCACTTTACAATTGTTATCACTCATCAGACAAATCTCTTCACTGTGGAATCTGTAGCAAAGGGCTGTGAGCGCAAGGATTCTGCGTGTGGCCTGTAGCTGTACAAACCATCAGCCGAGAGTGGCACCGGGGGAGGCCGTGCAGAGCAGATGGTCCGCCCTGCTGTGTTTTTGATTGGAAAGGAGAGGTAACATTTGCAGCCACTTCAAAGAGACAGTGTTGGGCTTAGAAGTGCACGGGCGCTGGAGCGAGCCCTGCTGCAGGCGAGGCTGTATGTCCGCAATGCCACGACTTTGTGGTTTTTTTTTTCGAGGTCAAACATGCAGGCCCACCCTCCCAAAAATTTCTGAATTTGTTCTTAGGGAATGCATGCAGTCTTTCAAACACAGGCCAGTGTTACCGGTGCCAGCAAGTGGGAAGTATTGATACAGACAGTACTGGGAATGTCTGAAGGGCAGCCATTCTAGTGAATCAGCACTTAGAGGCAGTAACTGCACTAACATTTGGGCTCATCTCCCCAGCTGCACTTGTACGTAGCGTAGGGTTGCACTGGAATACCTGAGATTGTAGGACAGAAGGAGGGGGTCACATTAACTACAATTAGGGCAGCAATCACATTATCTCTGGTTGTTGCTGCGTGTGATATTTATAAAAGCAAAACAATCTGCACAGTGTTGCCTATAACATCTGACTGCAGTGCACTGGCTGTTCATGTGACATATCAGAGTGCAGTGCGCGATGGCACCTATAACCCGTCTAACTGGTGGCACATGTAAGATCTCAAAGTGCAGTACATTGGTACTGAGTATGGCGTTACGCTACAAAACATTGTTTTTAAAGTGCTGAACTGATACAGGGAACTTCCTTTCCAGTGGCGCTATGTGACTCCCTAAGTAATAGTCCTTCTGTGCAAAGTTCTACAAAAAAAGACACCCAACATAGTTCTTTGTTTCATTACAGTGGGAAGAGTTCTTTGTTTTATTAAGGTGGTGAGGGTATATCTTTACTAAGTACATCATGTATTATGTAATTTTATAAATATTATTCATAGGCGTCTCTGTACAATAGAAGGCAGCCATCAACAGCACACCACGTTGGCCACATTGCAATTTTATAATAGCATTTAAAAAAGTTCTCTACGTATATTTGACTTGTTGAGTGACCAATGCACGCTTTTATTTTAAACAAACATTTACATTGCAATAGGTCTTGCATTTACACAAGTTTGAGCTATTCACATTGAAAATAATGCCTTTTATTTTTGTTTTCGTTTTTAAAACATAAAAGGCTTTGTCATTTACAATGCCAATAGCTTAAACTCACATAAATGCGAGACCTATTGCATTGCAAATGCTTGTTAAATCTGAGCTGCAGAATCAAAGGACAATGGAAAGTATTTAATGACTTTATTAAGCTTCTGAAATGTAGAGCAGTATACAGTTTGAGGAAAAATTGAAAAAGCAATCATAAAAGCAAAGCGTTCCATAAACACCGGCAAAACACCGTTTCAGTTGTTTTTTATGGCGCGAAAATGAGTAAACACTGAAAAGCACTGTTTTTTTGAGGTATGGAAATCACTGGAAAACACTGAAAAAACACCACCAGAATTTACCAAAAATAGAAACTGAAAACAGGAAAGCCTACATATGTGTATCTAGAGAGAGTAGACGGTCACTGGATGAACTAAGTGTTACTTTGAAGAGCATGTAAGGCCGCACCCGCACTTCCGTCCCAGTGTAGGAAAGGCAAGGAAAAGAAGTTTTAAATTAATTTTGTCCGAATACTACCATGAATAGTAGCAGTAGTTTGTATTGCAAGCACCCCATATATCCGGCTATTACGATGGCCACTCACTACCTCTGTTAATAAGTTTAGTAGAACTTGGTCATTCATGTGTGGATGTATCACTGTTTACTCAATAAAAAGCAAAGCAACTAAAGTCATGCCATATGTAAGCAAATACATACCATGTGCAGTGATAGATAAACAGATTATTTATCTTCATTTTGCTTTTCTAGTATTCATTGGCACTGTAGGGTGAAAGTTAAATTAATTAAGCAGTAGCCCTTGTAACAGAGTATTCTCAGTGCCACCCGTAATAGAAAAGTAAGAGCATCACCACCTGCATGTACTGGACTGGTACAGTAACGCAAGTCTGTCTCACTCATCATGGCGTGCGTCTGTTTTTTTTTGGGTGCAAGTTGACTGCGCTGGCATTATGCCGGCTTGCAGAAGTTAACGTACCAATTTTGCTAAACAAGAGAGAATAAGAAGAATAAGACTGGTGTACTGTCATAGTCGACTCTAATGGAGTGAGTCCATAGTGCTCGTAGAATTGATTCCTTAAACTCCCAATAATGTTAGAGCAAGGATGAAGAAGTGGGAGGTTAGATAGATACTGGCCACAATAGTTATGTACTGCTCTTGCAAGTTGCTAGTTCTACTGTGACAACTTTCTGCTGAATCATTTTGTGGTAATCTTAAAGAGCATTGGTTACAGACTATGTCTTTCTTTCTTCTTATAGATGCTCCCTCCAAACCAACACAGAAGGAGCTGGCTAAAAGGGCCTTGCAACGAAGGCTGGAGGCGACTGTCGCCGAATATTGTCGGCTGGTGGCCCAGGAGGAGGAGGACACGCAGAGTACGTCGACAACATCCACAGTGACACCTGCATCCTCCTCCGCGCTCCCTGGGTCAGCCAGTCAGCGCAGCAGGTCTCCAGCAGTACGGAGCCAGGGTACCGCAGCCACCCGCCACCGCCGAGCAGCAAAAAAATCAGCTGCCCACCCCAGCAGTACCAAAAAAGGTTTCACCGCCTTTCACTCAGGATGTGCTACCTCGAGCAGGAGCTGCGCCACACCAAAACCCTGCTCGAGACCCTCCGCAAGGAGCATGCTGACCTGGCCCGAAAAGTCAACAGCAGCCAGCAGTAGGAGGAGACTGTCCCTTGCCCCTTTTTTAAAGACTTCTGGGGGTGGGAATTGGGAGTTGGGTTTTTTGGACTTTTCACGGACATTCGTTGGGGTTAGGGAGTGGGGATGGGGTGGGTCTTGCAGGAGATTATTTTTGTTAGGGATATAAATATGCTTTAAACTTTATCTTAGCATACGTGTTTTTTTTTACTGCTTTTGAGGCTGGTCGGTGGGGGTTTAACAGTAAGTTTGTTTTCCTGAAACTTAAGTGGCATCTTGAGTCCAGTTTTGTAATTAATTGCCCAAATGTTTTCAAAATTAAGAGCCTCTCACAGAGTAAGTGAATTCAAAAATCCTAGGACTTTACTAGTACTACCGTCAGTCTCTCCTAATACTCCATTATACTACCTCCCCCCAAACGCTTATCTTACCTGTAATTTGTGTTTGGAAATAGGGCTAGGCACAGGGCTGGCTGCACGGGAAATGGCGATTAAGGTTGGCAATCCTGGGCGGATGAAATGTCATCATTGCGGTTGTACTAGTGGTGTTACACAGTGGCAGTTGCAGCATCCGGAAAAAAAAATTAAACCTTGTTTGTCCTTACTGTAGCATTAGAACGGTACGATAGAGAATATAGCAGGTGACAGCACACTAGAACAGTGCCACAATGTAGCCTAACAAATGGTAAAGTATTGAAAGTATAACTACTACTTGCGTTGAATTTCTTTGACATTGACTACTCTACAAGAAATAGTACTGAAGGTGAAGGACACAGCAGCGTAATCATTTGCCACGTCTAAGAGGAGGATGTTCTTGATGATCAATCAAGTTGATGGCGCACATGAAAATCTGCTTTCATTTGCCAATAGTCATGGGTCTGTGTCAAGCGGAGTAAGAATATATCATCGGATTCCTTCACCAGCCTGATGCTATGACCTTATCCTCCCCAGCAAGTGTGTGGAATTATTGCTGTCATTTAGTCACACATCAATCAAAACCACACAGCCCGGGGGAAGAGGGTTCGGGTTTGGAAAATGGATGAGAATGGAGGTTTTTGGGAAAGTTTTGTTGAGAGAAGAAAAAAAAAAAGCACAGCATGGACAAATAATAATTGAAGATAAACAAATCTTTGGGTACAAAGCTATCCATAAATCTTTTAAGTGACATAAAGGAAGGGCATGCACTATTGCATGCATGGTTACCGAAAAGTAAGTAGTACTTTCGACAACCGTGAATGAAAGAATGCGACAGTACAGGGCTGCAGTAATAATTATGCGTTTTCACTTGCCTACCTCTGCACTCAGAGAAACACTTCTTACATTAAATTAGGTTTAAAAAATAGCAGAAGTAAAACCTATACAATGGCTGTAGGGATGAATTTAGAAGCAGAGATCAAAGAAATGCAGAATCACACTCCTAGAAGTTCACAGCAATAACATTACTTAAAAGATAATTAGAAAAGAACGGATACTGTATCTGTATGTTGTTGTAGTTGTCCTGTTGAATTTGGTAAGTTGCATACATCCAACCATTCCTCTTATTAGCGGGACTCCTCCATTCCATCTGACGCTCCGTCCATCAATGTTGGTGACCAGAAGACACCCTGTCCGCTGCCTGCCTAGCGGATGCTGAATTGCGGCTCGCTAATGTGGAGCCTGACTTCATCCTTTTTTTCCCATTGCACAGGCTGAAACCCGGCCTGTAATTATTGATGGAAAAACAGGAAGTGATATTAGAACACCACTGACAAATAAATATTAGGTATGTACGCTGTGTAGTGCAAAAAGTCACACTTTGAGTTTCCTAATAGACAGTACAGTATTTTTGAATGTGCGTACTCTGTCTGAGTCTCCTTTTGAAGGATAAAAATAAGTATGGGCGAATTAGTTTAGCGGATCTTTTCCCTCAAGCTAGGTGTACTGTAAACTGCGTTTTAGAACAAAATTAGACCTTCCCAGCAGTGCTCCCAGACCCTTACTAAACCCAGTCGCAAAAATGTAGAAGACCCCCAATCAGATCTCCAAAAATCGAGGTCTAGTAGAAAATGTTGACAAAACGTACTTTGAAAGTAAAGTAGGCCCAAATCCCCCCTTACCCACCTTGGATTGTATTCATACCACTTGCAAGCAAGCAAAAGTATCCATACCCAGCATTGCTCCAAGACTCGCAAACCCCCCCACAAACACCAGGAACCCCCACAAACAGCCTCCGGAAAACGGTAGAGTGAGCGAAATCTCAGAAAATGCAAAAGCTTTTTCCCCAGGGATTGTCTCCAAAACACTTTCTTTCGGGTATTAGTCCTTCCCAGCAATGGCCCCAGAACTGTCAACCCGGGCGAAAACAAGTTAAACCCCCCAACAAGCCAAAAGGCAAAACCTGGGAAAAGCCACACTTAGAAAACTTTGGGCCTACCTGGAATTCAGTCCAAATGCGCTCTGCAGCTAGGCCCCAACTGCTCTTTTCCACCATGGATTTCCTGAAAAACAAATGCAATCAACATTAGACTGTGCCAGCAGTGCTCCCAGACCCCAAAACCCACCTACAAACACCCGGTACTCCCCCAAACAGCACCTCAAAGACCAGCAAGTCAGCAAAAATAATTTCACCTCCGATTTTGTCCAAACCACTTTTATCCGGTATTAGACATTCCCAGCAATGGCCCCAGACCCGTCAACCCAGGCGGAAAGAAGTAGAAGACCCCCAAACAGCCAAAAAGCAAAACTACAAAAATGGGGACTTAAAAATTTTCATGCAAATTTCCAAAATCACTTCATGCGCGCTCTGCAGCTAGGCCCTAAATCCCCTTTGCCACCATGGATTTGCTTCAAACCTCTTGCAATCAAAAGTATCCATACCCAGCAGTGCTCCCAGACCCCAAAACCCACCCACAAAAACCTGGAACCCCCCAAACAGCACCTCAAAGACAAGCAAGTCAGCAAAAACGCAAACAAATTTTCACCTCCGATTTTGTCCAAACCACTTTTATCCGGTATTAGACATTCCCAGCAATGGCCCCAGACCCCTGCAGCCACCCGCAAAAAAGCAGAACACCCCCAAACAGACAAAAACTAAAAAGGCACCTTCTACCTTCAATTCCGTCCAAATACGCTGTGTATTTGTATTTGTATTTGTATGTCGATTTGTAGAGCGCGATTGCTGCCCGGGGGCGTCCAATCGCTAAAAACCAACAGAACAGGAGGAGGTAGCCAGGGCGTTATCGGACGGCAGTGAAGAGGAATGTTTTTAACTGTTTCCTAAATGAGTTAAGATTGGGGTTTTTCCTTAGGTGGAGGGGTAGGGTGTTCCATACCTTGGAAGCATTGTAGGTGAAAGTCCTACCGCCAGTTCTGGATTTTTTTATTTTGGGGATTGTGGCCGTGAAGGTCTGGTTGGAACGCAGATTCCTAGTGGGTTGATAGTGTGACACAAGGTTACGGGTGATGAGGGGACCCGTTTTCCAGAACGCCTGGTGTGCAATGCATAAGGCTTTGAATTGTATTCTTTGGGGAATGGGTAGCCAATGCAGTTTTTTCAGTCCGTTTTTGACTGATTGACGTCGAGGGATCTGAAGCAAAGTGCGCGCGGCGCAGTTCTGCACCGTTTGTAGTCTCCGTATTGTGTACTCTGGGGCTGCGAGGTAAAGGGCGTTGTTATAATCCAGTCGTGACTGGATAAGGCCCTGGATGGCTACTTGTTTTGCCTCCATCGGTAGAAGATGGAGTACCTTCCTTAGCACTCTGAGCAGGCCAAAGCAGGTGGCTGCTAGTTTGGTGGATTGGGTGCCGATGGACAGAGATCTGTCTAGCCACACCCCAAGGCTCTTGATACTGTCCTTTGGGGCCGGGGGGGAACCCAGGCAGGGTGGCCATAGAGTGCCGAGGGAGTTGGGGTTGGCAGGGCCCAGGAGCATAAGCTCTGTCTTGTCCCCATTCATTTTTAATGAGGAGGAGGACATCCAGTCCTTGACTTCCTCAAGGCATTTCTTGAGCCCTCCTTTCGAGGTCTGGTTAGCCTCCTGTGCCAGTGAGACCACTAGCTGAGTGTCGTCAGCATATGAAATGATCTTAATTCCATACTGACGAACAACTTCAGCCAGTGGCCTCATATATATGTTGAAGAGCGCCGGGCTCAATGAGGAGCCCTGCGGGACTCCACATTTTAAAGGTCTGCTGGTAGAGGAGGATGTTCCGTCAAATACCCGAAAGGATCTGTCCTGTAAAAAGGATTCAAACCAAGACAAAGCTTTGTTTTTTATACCAATGTTTGCCATGCGGTCCAGCAGTATGTCATGGCTGACCGTGTCGAAGGCCGCGCTTAAGTCAAGGAGGATCACTGCCACTGATCCTCCCTGATCCAGGATGGTTCTGGATTCCTCGGTGACCATGAGGAGCGCGGTTTCGGTGCCATGTCTTGGTCTGAAGCCCGTTTGAGTAGGATCAAGAAGCTGGTGGTTTTCGAGATATTTGATCAGCTGGCTATTGATGTGTCTCTCTAGGATTTTACTAAGCCAGGGAAGGAGAGAGATTGGCCGGTAGTTACTGAAGTTCGATGGATCCAGCTTGGGCTTCTTTAATAGTGCTCGGACCATGGCTTGTTTCCATTGTAGCGGGACTACGCCAGTAGAGATGGAAGCGTTGAGGAGGTCCATTATGACGGGCAGGGTGATAGCCGAGGCTGACATAATGATGTCTGGCGGGGCTGGGTCCCCCGTAGACCCGGATTTGACTTTTTTTGCCAAAGGCTCGAGAGTCGAGAGATTAAGAAGGGCAAAGTGGTCGAGAGTGGGGGAGGAGTTCAGGTCAGAATTGCTAGAAGTGGAGGGGGTGCTGGGTGGGGCAGGGAATGATTCATAAATGGTGGTGATTTTTTGCAGGAAAAAATCTGCCATGTTATTGCAGTTTTCTGCGGTCTTGGTCTCATCTAGAGTGGGTGGTAATTTGGTGAGGCTTTTCACAATACGGAAAATTTCCCTGGGTTTAGATTTCGCTAAGATAATTACGTTGGCGAAATAGGCTGTTTTGCTGGCCTTGATTTGTTCTTTGTACATTTTGAGTAGTTTTTGGTATTGAATTTTGTTGTCTGGCAGAGAGTCCAAGCGCCATTTCCTTTCCGCTTGTTTACACTGACGTTTCGTAGTTCTGAGGGTTTCAGAGTACCACAGAGCTGATTTGTGACAGCGTTTAGTGGTGGTTTTCCGTTTAGGTAGAGAAAGATCGAGTGACTTGGTAATCCAGTCCTCATAAGAAAGGTTTGCGATGCATGGGTCATCGTTAAGCGGTGGTAGGTTGCTGGACAGTTTTTTGGTCCATGTCTCGGTAAGGAGGCGGGACCACGGTCTGGCTATTCTTATAGTGGGTTTGGAGGCTGGGGGTTTGGGGGTGTGCCATAAAAACGGGATCAGTAGATGGTCAGTCCAGGGGAGGGGGAGAGGTAGACTAGTTGTCAAATTAGTACAATTACTGAAGACCGGGTCAAGCAAGTGCCCTTGATCCTGGGTAGGGGAGCTGACCAGTTGGTGTAATTGTAACACGGCCAGGTCGTCAGTAAGAAGAGCTGCCGTATGATTTGCATTGGACTCGAAATGAAAGTTAAGGTCACCCAACAAAGTGAAATTGGCGGTACTGCTGACGCAGTCTGCCACAATCCGTGCTAGTTGGATGTGGAATTGTTTTGGAGGGCCGGGGGGTCTGTATATGAGGGTGCCTGAGAAGCAATTGTTCGGCGAAAGCTCCAGACTAAACGCTAGGCTTTCACAGTCTGGAATGCTTTCTGCAGTGATTTGGCAGCGGAACTGCTCTTTGTGAACAATTGCTAATCCTCCTCCTCTGCCTTTTGGGCGGTCTTGGCGGGAGATTTGAAAACCAGGGGGAATGGCTGTAACCAAGGCTGGGTCTGAGTCTTCGGTGAGCCAGGTTTCCGTTAGGAAAACGATATCGGGTTTGTGCTCCTCCATCAGGAGTGCAAATTCGTTCTTATGCTTGGGCAGAGACCTACAGTTGAGCAAGAACATGCGGTACTCGTGGCACTGGTCCGAGGGTGGTGGGGGCTTTAGGGTGGATTTGCAGAGGTTGCATGTATACGGGAGACATTCAACGTGGTAAGGGTGCTGGTTGCAGTTCTTTTGTAGGAGTCTTAGCTCTAAGAGTTTTTCGGAGCTGTACTGCCTGGGTTTCGTAGTCAGGGGTGTAGGGAGGGTGGCCCTAGGCCCGGACTCGGCGCGGACGAGCGCAGACGAGCTTGCCTTATGCGCGCCTTCGGCGCGCATTCGTCGCGCACGCTGCGCTTGTCCGCTGCGCTCCCTCCACATACACATAATTTATAGGCGGGAAAGGGCAAGAGGGGGGCTGTGGCCTCGCTGGGGGCGTGACCGGTTGCACGCCGGTGATGGCGGCAGCTGAGGGGAGTTTGTCGAGGGGCCGCAGCTGTGTTAAAATCCACAGCGCGGTGTGCCAACGACCGTCAAACAACAAAGTGAGTGTTTTAAAATCAACACAGGACTAAATTGTGACTCGCAAGTGAAATACAAGAAATTTTTCAAAATATCACGCAAATTGTTACAAAGGACGCTCCCGGCTGTGCCTCAGGAGTGAAGGTTTCTGTCTGAGCGCTAGAAAGTCAGCGCTATTTATAGTTCGGGGGGCGTGGCCTCGCTGGGCTGTGCAGCTAGGCCCGCCAAACAGCACCCCTAAGACAGGCAAGTGATCAAAAGCGCAAAATCTTTTTCTGCTCCGATTTTCACCAAACCACTTTTATCCAGTATTAGACCTTCACAGCAATGCCCCAGACCCGTCAACTCACCCGCACAGAAGTAGAACACCCCCACAAGTGCAGAGTCTTTCTTCATTGGGCGTAATCCAGCCATCTGCTTTGAAGGAAATAGGAGTCTGGAGGAGGAGGATAGAGGAGCATGTTCTTGTGAACCTGAGGAATGCAGACTGCGGCACCTTCAAATCAATAAGCAAATAAGTGAGGACAGTTCTGCTGATGGGCTTATTTTTGTGATTAGGTGATTAAAGTTTTTTTTATATAGATTTTGCAAAACAAAGAAAGACAGACAAACAGGAATAAAAGTGAATAAGGACGAAAAAGAAAGTTAGTGATTCATTGACTCATTTTCAGGGCTCGGTGTCAGGGAAGAAGAGCTCGTCCTCAAACTCTGCGAATTCAGGCGGGAGTAGGTCACCTAACAGAGAAGAACTTCCCTCATCTAAGTTGGTGTCCTCCTCGTCTTCTTCCTGCGTGCATTCTCGTATTTTGTAATCTGGTGGTATGAGGTGCTGATTCATCTTTATCATTGTTAACCTCTCCACATTTTTGGGCGAGAGGCGGGTCCTTTTGCAAGTTACAATGCCACCAGCAGCACTGAAAACACGTTCAGAAGACACGCTTGCGAGTGGGCAAGACAAGTAATTTATAGCCAGGTTGGTGATCTCTGGCCACAATTCTCTTTTCCCATGCCAATACGCCAATGGGTCATCATGAACATAGACCTCTGTTGAGTCATTCAGATAGTCCTGCACCATCGACTCAAGGTTCTCCAGTGTTCCTCCACTTTGCTTACTTTTTGCTGGGCCCTTTTGAGAAGCAAACCCAAGCTGAGTTAGCCAATACTCTTCTTCATACAATGTTACTGTTGTGTCTGGTGCAGATGATACAGTTGCTGGTGTCTTTAACCGCTGAGAGGGAAAAATCACTCACTTCTGCCACAGTCACAGATGCAGAAGTGGATTTTTTTGACTCCGGATGGCCTGCTGATGTACTGCCTTTTTCTTCAATTTCCTGCCGTTCTCTTTCAAACCGACTGGCTGACACAGCTAGCCAATGTTTGTACTTTGTAACATCTGCGTCATCAAAAGGAAAGAATACTCTGCCTGCCATTGCCTTTTTGTACCGTGGACCCAGAATTGTAACACAAATGTAATGCTGTTCTGTGTGGATCTTTTGAAGACGTTCATCGCAAAGTAGGCACTGTAATAACTTCTCCGCCAACTCAAATGCTTGTTCCTTTTCCTCTTTTCGAAACGTAGAAGACACCGCCTTCTGTTGGTGCTCTAGCATGCGCAACAATGGGATATCTTTTCCCAAATTACCGTCCTCCCTGCTGACTGCACGCGTGAAGACCTCAAAAGGACGAAGCATGTCTGTCAGGCTTTTAACTAGCTTCCATTGCTCCACCTGTATCCTCAGGTCCATCATAGGTGTACCCTGTGTAAAGAAATACTGATCGACTACTGCATACTGCTCATACAGACGCTCAACTATGTAGAAGGTTGAGTTCCAACGTGTTACCACCTCCTGGATGAGTGCTTTCACTGGCAGTTTATGTTCATGTTGCAGGCACCTCAGCTGCTTCCAGGCCTTAAAAGAATGGTTGAAATGTGTGCACATTCTTCGGCAGATGGTCAGTAACTCGCACACTGGACTTTCTTCACTCAAGAATTTTTTAACAACCAGGTTTATACAGTGCGCCAAACACGGCACTCTGAAATAGTTACCCTTATCCATGGCCTTAACTACATTGGCGCCATTATCCGTGGAAACATAACCAATCATCCGTTTTCTTGGGGACAGCCATTGAAAGACCTTTGTGTTAAACTCATGCAAAATGTTTTCTCCTGTATGATTTTTCTCCATGGCAAACATGGCTAGTGTTGCATGTTTCCAAGCAGCTTTATAAACTTTGTCCGGGTCAACACCTGCTTACCTTTGCTTTAACCCATAAAAAAGAGACCCAGTGTGCAGTGATGCACTTGTAATCTACGGCTTGGCAACTGGTCCACATGTCTGTTGTCAGATGTATAGTGTGAACAGCACTCTTCTGCAAAGCTGCCCAATCCCCTCCAGCACATCTTCATGTAGTGCTGGAACGGCAACTCTGGCAAAATAGAACCGGCTAGGAACCTTCCATTTAGGGCAGAGCGTTGCCACTAATTGAAGAAAACCCACACCTTCCACAAAAGAAAAAGGGAGGAGGTCCAGCGCTAGCATTTTAGCCAGCTTAGTGTTATACAGACGCGTCATTGGGTGGTTGCGTTCAAATGGCGAATCTGAAAACAACATGCTTCTAATTGTGGGCTACACCATTTTACGGGATGATGACTTCTTCGACCCAGTTACGCTCGGTGATGATGACATTTTTCGCATTGATGTCTCACTCTCTCCCACACTCTTAGTGTGTCTCATATATCTTGCAGGGGGTGTGCTGCTGACAGGGGTACTGGGTGTAAGTGAAGAAATGTTTGATGCTTCTTCCTCCTTGTCATCATCAGATGAAACCTCAACGGATACAGTTTGTTGACTTGCAATTCAGGCTGCCTTGATCTCCTTTAGGTGCGCATGCGATTTGACAGTGTGCTGACTCTCAAGATGACCTCTCTGGCCTCCGGTACCATAGTTGGTACCAAGCTTACCACGACTAACTCAAAGCTTACAAATGGCTATGTTTTCCCTGGTTGGGCTAACACTAAAGAAGTCCCAAACTGTGGACTTCAAATGTCTGTGGGGGGCGGAGGAGGCGATACTGGGAATGCTAATGCCAGATGAAGTGGAGGATGTGTGTTGCCGAAATTTACTACGTTGTGCACTTGCAGCACCACTAATTGAGGAAATGGAGGTCGAGGTGGATGGAGGTCCCTTCTGGTGAGGAAATATGGAAGCAGTAGGTGGTGGTGTACTAGTTAACTGCATTGGTGGTGGTCCCATTGCCAGGTCGCCAACATCATGCTCAGCAGCATTTCGAGCTAGGGTAAAAATGTCTGTTTACTGCATACCCGCTGGGGCTGCAGTGACGTCTATGATGACTGCGTCGTCGTCGTGAGAGTCTTCATTAGCAGGAGTATTTGCCACTTCTTGTTCAGCGTCATCATCACACTCCATAACTATGAGAGTTTCGGGGACCTTCCTTTTACGCTTAGCTACCTTTGTCAGATCATGGTGTGCCTCACTCTGTCGGCCGTGGTGGTTCCCAATTTTCATCCATATCATCAGAAGGAAGGGTCCATCCTTTGATCTTTTTCTTGCTAGGGATCTGGAAGACAATGAATGAGCAGGAGTGGCTTCCTCAAATGATGCCTCGGCTTGAATGTTGATTTCCTGATGTGCCCCTACTTCGGGAGGAAAAACTATTGTGGGCACTTGTGCCGCTCCATGCACCTCTGCTTGCGCATCTCCTTGCGCCGCCTCTCCTTCCACATGTACTTGGGCTTGTACTTGCACATGTGGTTGTTGTTGCGGCTGTGGTTGTTGAACACTCGTCAGATGAGTTACAGCAACCTATGTTAATTGAGGGATGCTGCTACTTTCTTGCGATGAGCCAACATCACTGGTCGATGGTGATTGAACAACTATACTGGCTGCCTCTGCAGCACTCAAGGGCTTGGACTTAGGTTGGCGTGGTGGTGGTGGCACTGAGCCCAATAAGGCGGTGGTGCTGCTCCCAGCTTGGTCCCCAGCAGACCCCGCTGCTGCTGCAGGCGTACTTTTTTTCCCCAAAAAAATGTGGCAGTCGGCACACCTATCTCCTTGGTAAGTGGCGCCACTTGCTTCTTCTGCTCCTTACTGGGGCCATCTTCTTCAGATGTCAGAACAGCAGGCCGCAGTTGCACAAGTTGCAGAGTTGTCTGTTGCCACACGTGATGTTGTGCTGCACACACTGCAGCAGGACTTGTTCCTGGCACTGATGAGGAACGATGAGGCTGATGATTCGTCTTTCTGCACCTAAAAGCAAACAAAGCCAGAGGAACATCAGTTAAATAAATGTTGCATATGTAGCGCTTCAATTAATAGTTCGCAAGTAAGCATTTTTATTATACCCACCCCCCAAAATGGAAAGACCAATAAAATGCACCACTGACAGAGTACCCCTCGGCATAATGGATGAAAGCATGGCAGACTGGGTGCAGGCCTATGGCACAACAAAGCACCCTGCCTGGCTTCAAAATGGCCCCTAGACTCCCACCACATGACCAGGCCCTGCCTGTACCAGTCCTCAAAATGGCCCCCACCCAAATGGAAAGGCCCCATCAACACCCCCAAAGAATAAAAAAACACACAAAAATCACCACAATTCAATGCCATCCATGCCCTCCATGATATTTACATTAAAGAGACCCAACAGAAAGACTCAGTCCATGCACCACTGAGTATCCCTGGGCAAAAGGCCCCAACACCACCCCAAAAAATCGAAAAACACACACAAATCACCACAATCTAATGCCATCCATGCCCTCAATCATGTTCAAATTCAAGACACCCCACAGAAAGACTAGGCCCATGCACCACTGAGTATCCCTGGGCATAATGGATGAAAGCATGGCAGACTGGGTGCAGGCCTATGGCACAACAAAGCACACTACCTGGCTTCAAAATGGCCCCTAGACCCCCACCACATGGCCAGGCCCAATCTGTACCAGTCCTCAAAATGGCCCCCACCCACATGGACAGGCCCCATCAACAACCCAAAAATCGAAAAACACACACACATCACCACAATCCAATGCAATCCATGCCCTCCATGATGTTTACATTAAAGAGACCCCACAGAAAGACTCAGTCCATGCACCACTGAGTACCCCTGGGCAAAAGGCCCCAACACCACCCCAAAAAATCGAAAAACACACAAAAATCACCACAATCCAATGCCATCCATGCCCTAAATCATGTTGAAATTCAACAAAACAGTTGTAGCATGCACCCATAACTAACCCTGGTCCTACTGGATACTGTGGCTACCCACAATATATTTTATTTAATGTTCTGAAAAAGTTCTAAAATTGTAGTTGCAGCAACTGTCATGCCCCAAACAAACTTACTTGTGAAATTTCTAATCCAAAAGTGATCCAAAGAAAGTCAAAAAGACCTCAAATCCAAATATCCAGCAGCATCCACAAAAAGTAATCCTTCCAGGTCAAGATCCAAATCAAAGTGACCAGGACATGAAAAAGCACTGGGAGGAGCCTGCTGGACAGGAAGAGGAAGTTGGAGACTGTGGGGCACTTCCTTCCTCCCACCCCACCCCAATGGACTCCTTGCAAAAAAAGTGCAGGCAAATGTCAACCTGAGGAGTTATTCTGATAAAAATCATCATTTTCAGAAGGTTTAGTTGCCTGCTGGTGGATTTCTTGTGCAGAATTGCAAATTTTGCATTTTCGCGAGTGCGAGATTGTTGCTGCCCGCCGCATCTACGTGTTCGCAATTGTTTACTCCCGCGAGGCGTGATCACAGGCCTTTGACGTACTCGCGTTGACAAACTCTCGCTGTGCAAGGAGGCAAGCCGCGAATACATAATCGCGGTCGACAAACTCCCGCGGGATCCCGCAGCAAGATCCAAAATGGCGCAGCACACGCAAAACATGGAAAAAAACAACTCTGCAAACGCTGAATGACGGTAAGTGAACGCCGCGCGCCGCAATATTGTATCACCAAGCAAAAAAATCCGCTGCGTGTGAATTTGCAAATTTTTCGGGAAATTCGCAAGAATTCTCGGATTGCGAATTTGCCAAAAATCTGCAAATTCCGCGAGCGGAACTGATTTTACGCCTATGCTTAATCTAGACGACTGGCTCATAAAAGCCAAGTCATTCAATCAGTGTGTCCAACACACACGTCAGCCAATTCAAACATTGCACGACTAAGGGTTTACAATAAACTACACCAAGTCGCACCTGCAGCCTTCGCATGTACATCAGTATCTAGGAGCTACAATAAACACGTCTACAGCCCTAGCGTATCCCAGTCCAGCCAGGATACAGAGCATTCAAGACTTAGTCGCCACTTTTCAACACCAGCAGTCTCTGCAAGCCAGGGTGTTGATGAGACTAATAGGCATGATGGCATCTTGCATCTTCATAGTACCACACGCAAGATTGCAAATGCGCCCATTACAAGAATGCCTCGCACAACAGTGAAACCAAGCTCAAGGTCAACTAACAGACCTGATGTTGGTAGACAGCCGCACGCATCGCTCTCTGCAGTGGTGGAACACCAAAAACTTGACAAAGGGGCGGCCGTTCCTCGAGTCGGTTCCACAAGTAGTGCTCACAACAGACTCATCCCTGTCAGGGTGGGGAGCCCATCTCTTACATCACACAACTCGGGGCCAATGGAACAATCAACAAAGACTGCTCCTTATCAACCATCTAGAGCTGCTAGCAATATTCTTAGCACTCAAGACCTTCCAACTTCAGGTACAAAACAAAGCTGTCCTAATCCGGACGGACAATATGACAGCCGCCATGTACCATATACATCGAGCATTTACAATGCAATAGGTCTCGCAGCATTAAAGTTTGAGTTATTGGCATTGTGTATGACAACGCGTTGCATAAAATTTTTAGCAAACTTTGAATTGGTGAGCAGTGAGAGTGTGTGCAAGAGTATGCTGTATGCATAATGGGGTGACACCCGGTGCGGTCCGCACCCCGCACCCCCTAGTGACGCCATGGTGCCCGTATCGCCCCCGTGATGCCCCTCCCCTGGGTAGGAAATGCCAGTGTGACCAGCAGTCTCCACGGAAGAAGCCGGACTAACGCTGGTGGGCGCCGGGAAGTAGGTGATTTGGCTGGTGGGTCGGAATCCGAGGCCCCACCTGGGCCGGGAGGAGTGTCGCCGATGCAGTGAGTGGGGCTTAGTTGGAGGGGTTGGCGGGGGGGGTCTCTGTGCGCTCGTGTGTGTGGGGGGAGGGGGGTGGTGTGTGTGTCTCTGTATGCGTACGTGCGTGTATGTGCGTGCGTATGTGTGTGTGTGTCTCTGTGTGCGCATGCGTGTTTGAAAGCAGGGGTTAGTGTGGCTGTGTGTGTTGGAGCTTCCCAGGAGACAGGAGATGGCCACAGCGAGCGCGTTCGCGCGCGGCCTGCTCCGATCCAATTCTTCAAAATGCGCGTGGCCATCTCTTGTCTCCTGGGAAGCTGAGCCGCTGACCATAGTTCTCTGGGGAGACCGCGCTTTTGCGCGGTAAATGCCACGAGACCTAAAAACAGGGGGAACACACTCTGCAATTGTGCCAACTTGCACAAAATATTTGGAGATGGGCCATTCCTCAAAGCATTTATCTGTTAGCGGAACACCTTCCAGGAGTTCACAATCAGCTAGCAGATCTGTTGAGTCGGCAGTCACAACAGATTCACAAATCGGAAATACATCCACAAGTTCTTCAGCCATTCTTCCAAAGGTGGGGGCACCCACACATAGATCTGTTTGCCACACACGAAAACGCAAAATACCCAGCCTTCGCCGCCAGGTTTCCACACCCACTGTCCGAAGGCAATGCAATATGGATAAACTGGTCAGGCAGATTTGCGTACGCTTTACCGCCTCTCCCACTCATTCCATTAGTAGTGCACAAGCTCAGACAACAGTCTCTCACACTGATACTAGTAGCTCCCACATGGGCACGCCAACCGTGGTTCAACACACTAGTAGATCTTTCTCTAGTTCCACATCAAAAGCTACGGCTCACACCCTCCCTGTCAACACAGAACCATGGAGAAATCAGACACCCAGACCCAAACCAACTGAATTTGGCGATCTGGCTCCTGAAGTCTTCGAGTTTGGTTATCTAAACCTACCACCAGACTGTATGAACATCATTAAAGAGGCTTGGAGACCCACTACCAGAGAGTGTTATGCCGCTAAATGGATAAGATTTGCCATTTATTGCAACAATAATCAAATTGATCCTCTGGATGCTTCCATCCAAAATATCATTTGCTACCTTTTACATTTACAAAGGTGTAATTTGGCATATTCTTCCATACGCCCAGTGCTTAATTTGTGCCGGTGCTTTCTGGGGCTCAGCACCAGCACTTATTTGACAGGGCTGGAGCTACAACATTTTTCTCCCTCCGCAGTGAACCTTATAATTATTTGAAAATAAATCTACCTGTCCCACAGCTAACGCCCACGTCGACGCGCCTCTGACACCTTTGTACGCTGGCTGCTGCTCAGCTCCCCGCAGACTTGCCAGCAGAAGACACTTTAAAGATCGCTCTGGGGGATAGACTAGTGCTACAATGTTACAATCTGCCAGTGTCTTCCCCAGCGTTAGCTGTGCTGCCAACGCGGCGCCATATGGGGGTATCATGACCTCATATCCTTTACAGGAAGGAAGTGAGGTCGATCTGAAGCGGTGGCCAGGGACTCGACTGGAGTTAATAACTTGCAAGACTCTGTGCTAGTACCCGGCCGGCTTTGCCGGAATTCCGAGGGGCCGGTAGCTGTGCAGGTCAGTGTGTGCTGCTTTGGTTTGTTTTGGCTGCCTGCAGGCCTTGTTGGGCCTCGTGCACAGAAGAGGCTGGCATTGCCACAAGCACGGCGCAAGTCTGGTTGCAATGGCCAGTTACAGCACCACGTTGGCTCTGACCTACCCTCTAAGACAGCATGCGGGGCTGATCCCACGTTGTAAGTGCTATTTCCGATACCAATGATGTGTCCTAGACCTATTAATCTCTCTAAATTTCATAAGGGATTTGCTTATCTAATGCCTGTCAGCTTTCTCTAATTTCCTTATTCTACTGCTTGTGTCAAGGAAAATCTGAATGCTACCGTCCGTATACGTGGTGCGGTAATGTACTAGCTGAATCGGAATCATCAATTAACTACTTTAATGGGCTTTGCTCATCTGCTGTTCTTAGGCTTATTTTACAATAGGCGCTCAGCTGTTTCTGTGTTGCCCCGCATTTCAGCAGGAGGGACCTCAAGGGGGCACTCAGGCTGAATTCTTGACAGAGCTGGAAAGGATTTATCCCTCTGCTCTATGTTGACCTAGCAAACCACTCTGGAATACAACACCGTCCCTCAAGTGTCAAGCCATTTGGGGAGCTGCAAGATGCATTAGTAAGGGTAATGTACGTCAGAGTGGCCTTATTTCAAAGGTCCTGGCACAAATGTAGTGCTGTCACAGCACTCCACAACTTCCTCCTGTATGGCATATTTGGCATATGTTCTTGACCAAGTAGATTAATTATCTTTAAAACGTGTAAAACCGTTCTATAACCTGTAGGTTGTGCTAGCTGTCAGTGCGTCAGCGTTTATATACCACTGACACCTCATATGTAAAGGTAAATTATTCCTCAATATTCAGGCCTGTTTAGAAAACAAGCAACCCACCTGTGTACTCAGATTATATTTGGAAATTATTGACTTGGCTTAATTGTTCATATGGGAATTCTAAGCATGAACTTCCCGCTTAATTTTAAAAGGTAGGTCTATGGGGGCGTGGCCTGCCAAGTTAGCTGTCTAGATGTTTTCCACAGGGCCCTGCTTGAAAGGCTGTATTTTCCTGATTCTGCACCTACTATTTTGTATTCACTTGACAATATAGATCCAAGGAGGGAGGCTGGAGGACCATGTTAGAGTGGGGCTTACTGCTGTGGTGAAGCCTGGAGATGGCGTGGACCCAATTGCGGGACTGTTTTTTCCTGCGCTGAACCCTGCGCCAAACGTTGGTGACAGATTGATGTATCTTCTATATTGCCAGGGAGACAGTAATGCCTATCTGGTGACAGACTGGGGAGCTCAGATGATCCCAGAAGTGCTCAGCCTAACCCCTAAGATCCGACGCACTTGCCCTTGCCAACATCCCAAGAATAAAAAAGTCAAGATCCGGCGTCCGTTTGTTCGCCTACAACGGGCCAAAGCTCTGGAACACCCTCCCAGTAGCCATGAGGAGAGAACACAACCTCTTCTCCTTCCGGAAACAATTAAAAACTTGGCTCTTCCCTTAAAACCCTGTCTTTCCGACCGTCCCCCTCCCCCCTGGAAAAACTAGGTCCTCTTAGCGCTGGGATGCCCAAGGGTAGCTATGCGCTCTACGAATCCAAATCCAATCCTGCTGTATCTATCATTCCAAAGTTGACACACAACACACACAAAAACAGGACACACACGCACACAAATTAGCCAAGCACAGACAACGCACACACGCCTGCTCTTATTGATATTATTGTATTTAAGTTTTGTGTAGCACACTCCTCACGGGAGGGGAAAAATTCCTGAAATTAGCCCTCCCTAGGCAACCAGATGAATCCTGCGTCGGCCTTGCATGGAAAACATTTTATAATTCGTACTAGTGTCTTGTTGATTATCCGGGCCGGGGTGCAAGGTCTCGCCTGTCAAATTAAAACTGTGGTAGCTGCTTTCAGTCCTGACCTGCACTTGGGGCTACTTGTGTGCGCTCACAAAAGTCTGAGCTGGAGTGCCTTGCAGTCGCAGCCTCTGCGCAGCGAAGATGGCTCTCATGCTCCGGTGCTCCCTCTGCCCATGACAACTTAATGACTGTTTCTGAAGCTGCTGGCTGCCCTTTCAATTAAGTAAATTCGCACCCTAAGTATCCAAGAGGCCCCATGTACATACTGCTCACAGATTTCCTTATTGATAAAAGTTAAACTTCACCTGCCCACTGTACTACATCATGAGCAGCAAAAGAGCTAGGCTTTCTCATAATCCATAGACTGAACTGCAAAATGACAACGCTTTTGATAATAGCTTTCGCCAATATTCCTTTTCCTTTAGAGACCTAAAATGTGTTAACATTCTTGTTGGCTACAGAAGTAGTCACCAATTTAATTTAATGTGGCTCATTAAGACAAAGAATATAAATAGCTCAATTCAAATAATGTCATTAGAGGTAATAGAGCGCCTTCAAAAAACAAATTCAGGCTGTGCATTGCACAAAAATCTGACTAGCCTTGACGTATTAGCCTTTGTAGCCTAAGTTGCTCCATCAGTCATTATCTAGGCCACATAATGGGGTACATATCACCTGGAGCTAATTGTGGAAGTGGGTGGAGCCAATATAGGATGTGGGTGGAGCTAGGAACGTGGGTGGTGTCCTCCTACGAAAACATTTCAGCACCTGCACTTCTAATTTTACAAATTAAGCACTGCATACGCCTGCATCTTGAAGCAATTGGAGCCTATTTACAAAACAGGCAACATCTGTCTCTCTTCAGAGTACCTGCAATCAAAGCATTCATGGAAGGATTAAAAAGAATAATCCCACCCAGATTGCCACCTTCTCCTGTTTGGAACCTCAATCTTGTCCTTACAAGACTCATGGGGCCCCCTTTCGAGCCGCTACATAAATGTGAACTGCAATTCCTAACATGGAAAACAGCTTTCCTTGTGGCCATTACTTCTCTCAGAAGAGTGAGATAAAAGCTTTCACTATACAAGAACCATTTTTTCAAATACATCCTAACAAAGTGGTTCTTACATCTAATCCGAAATTTCTTCCTAAGGTTATCACTCCTTTTCACCTAAATCAATCCGTAGAGTTACCGTTTTTTTTCCAAAACCCAGACTCTGTAGCGGAAAGGGCTTTACACACATTAGATGTTAAGAGGGCTCTCTTATACTATATAGATAGAACTAAATCCTTTCGAAAAACAAAACAACTGTTTGTATCTTTCTCTCCTTCACACAAAGGCAATGCCATCTCAAAGGGTGGGATTGCAAGGCGGATTGTAAAGTGTAAACAAATATGCTACATTAAAGCTAAAAGTACATTGACCGTTCCTCCTAGAGGGCACTCTACTCGCAAACTAGGAGCCTCTATGGCTTTCTTAGGAAATATACCCCTAGAGGATATATGCAAGGCAGCAACATGGTCTACACCACACACATTCACCAAACACTATTGTGTTGATGTGCAAGCCCAACAGCAAGCTGCTCTAGGCCAAGGTGTCCTTAGAACTCTCTTTCAAACTACTGCAACGGATACAGGTGACCACCGCTAAGGGAGACAATACTGCACAATCATTGCATAGTGTATGATCTGCAGCTCATGCCTCAAACGGAAAATGCTACTTACCAGTATGCATCTGTTCTTGGCATGTAGAGCTGCAGATTCGTACACGCCCTCCCGCCTCCCCGGGACTTGTATCCGTTCCAGTTTTTCATCTTAATTAGATGCACACGCATGGACATCCTTCTTTCTTTACTTCTACTACCTCCATTTCCCATCATGGCGAAAAACAATCTAAGGATGGAGCCGATGTCCATGCGCAGTATTGTCCAAGGGAGGAGTCACCTATCTCGTGACTACAAAGACTTCTTCAAAGAAGACAACAACATGCAATCATCCGAGCCCAACACCAGGTGGCGATCTAGTGCATAGTGTATGAATCTGCAGCTCTACATGCCAAGAACAGATGCATACTGGTAAGTAGCATTTTCCTTTTACTGCCTTGAGCAAGGTCGAGTGGTGTTCTGAAATTCTTTACCTCTCCTACACAGGAGAGAAGTTTGGAGGGGGCATTTTGGTGTGCGACAGGCCCCCGAGGCTATCAAACAGCCCCCCTATCCTGTGCACAGTGAGGATCAGGCTGGGCTCTCAGGCAGTGCAGCAGGGGAAAGCTGAGAGCCTGGCGGCCCGTCCTGATTTACAAATAATGTTGTCACTTACAGCGAGCGCCGTTACGTCCGGTCCGCCGCTCTGAGTTGCTCCGCGGTCCAGGACTGTGATTCAATCAATGGCTGTACCATCACTTTCCCCCAGCGGCCGCACTGTCCACTCCGAATCTAGTATGCGCTGGCGCCCGGGCAGCCTGCGTGGTACAAGCAGAGGGGGCCCCTGGAGTGCGAGGGCCTGTGTTACGTCGCACCCCTGGTGGTGCTGCTCCTCCCTCCGGTTCTTTTTCAACGCGACCGCGCTCATCCACGCCACTGCCTGCTGCGCTGCCACGTGGCCGGGGAAGGAGCCCCTGGAGAGCCCCGGGCCTCCCGCAACACAGGGGCTGCGGGGGCCTGTTACGCCCCTGCTCTTAGACTAAGAGGGGGCTCCATATGGTTACGCCCCGATGATCCCCGTGATCCAGACTGACGCTGGTTGTACCACTATGCGCCAGGCCTGACACCCCTGGCTCCCACCTGTTGCGCCAACCACATTCTTATCCCCGTTGAGCCGGATTCGCACCTACCGATGCAGATTCCATCGCCGAAAGCACCTTTGGTTCCTAGACCTTTATTTTGAAGGGCTAGAAATGGAGTAAGATTGGGATGAACCTTTTACAAGACCAGAAAGTACACGAAATGGATTGGTATGAGGAATTGGGTGAGACCTGTGCACTGGATACCCCTCCACATTCTGGCCTGCCTTCTCCCCCTACTGTGGCTACAGAGGAGGGAGCTTCCAACGTAATGGTAGTGAGAAGGGCTGCTGAGGTCCTGGACCTTCAGCTCCCTGTGATGCAAGTTGAGACTAACATCTTGACTGTGGTCTTGCAGCTGGGGTCTCCTCCTTTGAACCCTCCCTGCCATTCAGTGAGGCCTTGACTGGTGTCCTTCTGGAAACCTGATCATAGTCCAGCACACAGGCTCCTGTGAATAGGACCATCGCCTGTCACTATCGCCCTGCTCCGGGCAACACAAATTTTGTCGCCAACCACCCTACACCTGAGAGCTTGGTGGTCCAAATCTCTACCTCACAAGGCGCATTCCCTTCTTCACCCTCAGATAGGGAATCTAAGAGACTGGATAGTTGGGGTAAGAAAACTTTTCTTCCACCAGCCTTGCATCGGTGAACACTGCATGCTAGTTGGCCCGTTATTCTTACTCCCTTTGGGAAACAGTAGTGTAAGTGCTTCCACGGGTCCCGGAGGAGGCCCAGGTCATCCTCTCCCAGGCAGTGTCAGACAGGAGAGAGATGCGGCAAAGTTCACCATTCATTGTGGGCTTGACACAACCGACACGCTGGACATAGTGTTATCATCGACGGTGGCTGTTCGACGCAATGCCTGGCTGAGAACTTCTGGCATTTCTGGGGATGTCCAGGCTTCCATCATGGACATGCCTTTTGATGGCACCTGTCTCTTCAGAGACAAAGCAGACATGGCCCTAGAGCACTTTAATGACTCCTCTTCTATGGCCAAGTCCTTGGGCCTCTCAGTGGCCAGTAGCCCCCATCTGCTTTTCCCCCAGAAGGGGTTTTGAGCCACACCAGCCATACCCCACCCACAATGACGCACAAGTTCAGCAACTCCTTAGTGGCTTTGGGCGCTGCTCTTTCCGACTCCTTTGTCAGGCGGACAGAGGTCACGTCAGTCCACCACCCTGCCCCTCTAGACTCCAAACCCTCCTAGTTCGGCACTTCAAGATCATGGGCAGCTCGTTGGTGGCAGGCTCGCCCATCAACTCCATCACTGGCAAAACATCACGTCGGCCAGATGGGTTCTTCAGATAGTCCGAAAGTGCTACTTTCTCCCCTTCAAGACTAACCTCCTGCCTCCAACCTCCGATTGGCTTACGGAGGATCACCTGATATTGCTGCAGGAGAAAGTTATGTATGTCTTGGCCAAGGGAGTCATAGAGAGGGGTTCTAGTACCAGAAGTAGGCTGTGGTTATTTGCGCTGCTTCCTGGTCCCAAAATAGAACAAGGGCCTTGGTCCGATCCTGGATCTCCAAACCCTCAACTACTTCCTCAAAAAGGAAAAGGGCTGGACTGTTCCCATGTGGAACAGGGTCAAGACTGATTTGCATATGGCTGAGACTGAACTGGGGTGGCGAAGGGAGCTAAAGAACTATGACTGATTCAACCTAGATCTGTGACTGGGGGTGAGTGTCTGAAAAGTTTCAGCTCTCCGTCCCTCATCTCCTTGTGTTTGCTTCCCCTATCTCGATGACTGGATGTTGAAGGCGGGCTCGTCCCTGGATGTCGTCCCCCACCTCCAGATTATGGCGAACCTCCTGCATTCTCTGGAGTTCACTGTCAACATCCCGAAGTCACACCTGACTCCCTCTCAGGTGCTTGCCTTTCATCTGAGCTTTTCTGAACACAGTGCAGTTTCAGGCCTATCCTTCCAAGCGGCGAGCCTAGGATATTCAGGTTATGATACCAATGTTTAAGTCTCTATCCTGGATTTCGGTGAGGACTCTGAGGCTGCTGAGTATCATGGCCTCCTGCATCCTGCTTGTGACTCATGCCAAATCACATATACGAGCTCTGCGGTGTGACCTGAAATTCTAGTGGGCGCAGCATCAGGGGAATCTCTCCGACATGGTTCAGATCTTGGAGGGAACTGCACTGAACCTGCAGTGGAGGCAGACCAACTGCAATTTAGTCAGAGGCAAACCCCTCAGGCCTTGCCCAGCCAGGTCATAAAGTAGTGACAAATGCTTCTCTCGTGGGATGGGACTGCCACCTGGGAGAGTTGGAGATCAGAGGACTCTGGTCTCTGATGGAATCCGGACTCCACATCAACCTGCTGGAGCTCTGAGCGATTCGCTTAGCATTGAAAGCCTTTCTTTCTTCAGTCAAGGGAAAGCTTGTTCAAGTGTTCACAGACAACACCACCGCCATGTGGTACAGCAACAAGCAGGGCTGGGTGGGGTTCTGGCCCTTTATCAAGAGGCCCTGCGACTCTGGACGTGACTTTAACAGCAGGGTATTTCTCTGGTGGTTCAACACCTGTCAGGTTCTCTTAACGTCTGGGCGGATTAACTCCGCTTTCAATGCCTAGCAGATCACAAATGGCATCTCCGTTCGTAAATGGTGCAAGGTCTTGTTCAGCAGTGAGTGGGGAGAGACCTGGTTAGACCTGTTCACCTCCACCAAGAACGCGCAATGTTAGCAGCACTCGCTCGTCGATGCTTTTCATCTCTAGTCGAGCTCAAGCCTCCTGTATGCCTTTGCTCCAATACCACTCCTGTCCAGAGTGCGCACAAGAATATCAAGAGTGACCTGGCACAAGTCAATATTGTGGCTCCAGACTGGCCACAGAGAGCCTGGTACCCCAAGCTTATCCAACTGTGCATCACTCCTCTGATCAGGCTGCCCCTTTGGGAGGATCTTTTGTCACAGCAGGGAGGGTCCTCCACATGAACCTGTCAAACCTGTTCCTTCTTGCATGGAGATTGAGCGGCGGCAGTTGACAGCATTCGACCTTCCTCCCAAAGTATGTAATGTTATTTTGGCAGGCAGGCAGGCGTACCTCTACCAAGACCATGTACGCCTGCCGGTGATAAAAGTTTTTAAAATATTGTGCAGAAAGATATATTGATCCTCTTTCTGCCTCCCTTTCTCAAATTCTTCTCTTTATGTTGACCCTTGTTGAGCAGGGCTCTGCTCTAGGAATTCTCAAAGGGTACCTCTCAGCCCTGTCTGCCTTCCTGAGGCTGCCTGGCAAAACCTCTTTATTTGAATCCCCTATTGTAAACCGATTTCTTAAGGGTCTTGTACATATGTTTCCACCTGCCCCGTTCATCATCTTTCAGTGGGACCTTAATTTGGTTAACACCTTCCTGATGTGTGCGCCATGTGAACCTTTACGCACCTGTCCCCTCCAGCTTCTTACTATCAGAACAGCCTTTCTAGTGGCAATCACTTCTGCCTAGAGGGTTAGCAAATTGCTGGCTCGGTCATCCAAGTCTCCTTACCTGACCATCTTCCCGTATAAGTTAGTGCTTCACACTAGGTCCTCTTTCTTACCAAAAATGGTAACTGCATTCCACGTGGGGCAACCAGTTGCCTTGCCCACTTTCAACACTCCTCCGCACCCCTCTAAAGAAGAGGAGCGACTCCACCGTCTGGACCCAAACAAGAGCGTTTTTCTACCTTGACCACACAAAATAGTTTCAGGTGGATGACCAACTCTTTGTGGGGCACGTTGGATCAATTAAAGGTTGTGCAGTGTAGAAAAGGACTATCTCATGATGGGTAGTTTTCTGCATCAACATGTGCTACTCTTTGGCCAAAAAAGAAGCCCCCTGAAGGCTTAAGAGATAATTCCTCCAGAGATCAGGCTGCTATCATGGCATTGTAACGTGGAGGTCCAGTCCTTGACATTGGTCAGGTACCAATGTGGTCGTCCCTGCAAATATTTACCCAGCAATACTGTCTGGACAGTCCAGTCCGACGGGAAAGCCTCTTTGGCCACTCTGCCCTGCAGGACTTCATGGTCTTCGGGATGGTATTGCTTTGCTATCTATTCTAAGGTAAGGAATCTGTGCCTAGATGTCTCTATCAGATAGTCACATTGTTTACCTTCGGTAACACCTTATGTTGTAGAGACACGATCTAACCGCAGATTCCTTACCAACCCACCCATCCTCCCCGCACTATGGATAGGTTTTTAGGGTCAGGGCTGTTTCCTTTCAGGACCCTAGTTGTTCAGAAACACACCAATGTCTGTGCACTTCATGGTTCTGCGCTCCTGGTGTTGAAAAACGTAAAAAGTAACTCACGTCAGCGCGGAGGAATGGCGCCTCTATAGGTGACGCAATATCATGCAGAAATGTTCCAGATCTAGTCTGACCCCTGGGAAATTCGAAGCTAAGGCGTCTGTGGCTAGACCATGTCTCATCCAGAAAAGAAGTTACCGATGGTAAATAACTTATCCTTCATGCCCCAAGCCATGGTTTCCACCAGCCCCACGATCAGAGAGACCACACACCAATCAGCCAATTGCCCACCCCTGAAGCGCCACACCTGCCAATCCCCTGTAACTTGCCCTTAGTGAATCACTGCCATCCCGTTGGCAGCAGGATCAAACAGTTCTTACAGAATTGCAGACTATTACTTAAGACAGGTGAGTCTTGCACATTGTACAGAAGGGGGTATACCCTACGCTTCCTAACTGCTCCAGAGCTCCTTCCACCATCCCCGGAATGACGGACGATATCTGTCCATTCTATTTTTATGTCAGGAAGTACAGGCCCTTATGGCAGGGGGGTTGTATCGAAAGGGTTCTTGTGTCTTGGTACTCCAACTGCTTCCTGATGCCAAAGAACGCAGACCTTCATCCTCTTATGATCTGCGGCCTATTAGTGCCTTCCTTTGGATGGAGACATTCAAGGTGCTTACGATGACCGGCTTTTTGTCGACCCTCATCCCTGAAGACTGGATGGTAGGGTTTAACCTGCAGAACTCCTTGTTCGAGGCATATGAGCTGCAGATTACACACTGTGCATAGATGGCCACCTAGTGTTGGGCCCGGGTGTTTGCACTTTGTTTTTGTTCTAGAAAGTCACATGATAGATGACTCCTCTGTTGTATCATACTGCGCATGGGCATCGGCTCCATCCCCAGATTGTTTTTTTCCGCCACCGGTCTCGGATGTGTTTCCAGCTCTCCATGTTGGAACCGATTTCTTTCGACGCGCAATCCTCACCAGCTTCGATGGTATAGTTTTGAACGCGTTTTCCAGTCGACGATACTCTTCGACTCCGAAGTCTTCATTTCCGGTCGTCAACTAAGGCCATCGGGCCTATCTAGGCCTCAACCTCCAGCTAATGGAAAGGACGTCATTTAAGAGGTGTCCTCAATGTAGGTCGAAGTTTCCCCACATCGATCTACATGAGGTGTGTAACCTTGTCTCTCACCGGGGCACGAGTCCAGAGACTGTTCCGCTTGTGCTTCTTTCACTCCATGAAGACGATCTGGGACCGAAGATCTAGGAGAATATTGGCTCGTTCATCAGCTCCGATTCCAGATGACATCTTCCAAGAGCGCGTCGACGTCCCGGAACAACAACATGGCGTCGACAGCAACTCCGAGGCATAAGATTCTGAAGTGGAGGACATCACTCCTGCACAAAGGGTCGTAAGTAAGAGCATCGACCCCGACCATTCCTCGACACACCCCAAAAAGGCTTCGGTCACACCCTCGCCCTCTGGCTCAGGTGCACACCGAGGCACTGCTTCCAGTGTCCCGCCTTCGGGCTCAGCTAAGAAGCCCAATAATCCTTCAGGCGACTCAGGCTCGAGTCAGCCTGCCCACGGTGCCGGCGCGCATCTACTGGCACCAAAAAAGATACGATTGTCGGCATCAAAACAATCAGCGCCGAAACTTACTGCTAGCTCCTTAGCACCAAAGCCACATACGGACCCAAGCAGACCCGCTTCGGAGTCGAAAAAATCATCTGATCCAAAAAAAACATTGGAGCCGAAAAATCCATCTGAACCGAAAAAATTGTGGAGCCGAAAAAGGCACATACTTCCCCAGCTGAAGACACTGCCAAACCACAAGCTTTAAAGCCAAAAGAAGCTCACAGCTCAGTGCCACAAAAACACTCGGCACCAAAAGATCTGCCTCCCGCAGAGGACTTATTTCATCCAGACCCTGCACAAAAAACTCTGGTTATAGATCTAACGACCACTGGACAAGCCTACGCCTGCTCCTCATCCAAAGAAGAACATTGCTACCTCTCCTCTAAGAATTCCTTCTCCTCTTCCTTCCTCTCCTCCTCCACAGATACCATCCCCTCTTCCTACCTTACCACATCACTCCCCTACACCTACTCTCATAGCAGATGACAACAGAGATGATAGCTCTGATGACACAGGGGGTGGTGCAGATAGCGAGCCACCAGATCAGCCTATTCCTCCGGGCTCACCTGACCCTTGGGATGATTATAACACTCCAGCCGTCCCAAATGTCCCCCAAGGCCTTCACCACCAGAAGACACTATGGGATTTAATCCACTTGTACATAGGGCTGCACAATACCATGGGGTTGTCTTACATACTGACCCTGTGGAAGAAGACTTCCTATTGGATACCTTTGACCATGCACAAAGGTCCGCGTCAATTTTACCCATGCTTAAGGGAGTTATTAAGCATGCTCCAGAAGTCTTCAAAGACTCAGAACTTGGGTCATCAACCCACGAATAGAAAACTATAAATCTGCCGCTCCAGATCCAGCATACATTAAAGGCCCAGCACCATTAGACTCTTGTGGTCTCTAATGGATGCAAAAGAGAAAATTCACAAACATCAGGTGAAGCACCCCCACCAGATAAAGAGTCTAAGCTCCTTAACGCATCCGGTAAAAGAACTGCTTCACAGGCAGCAAACATGTGGCGTATTGCCAAAACACAAGCATTAGTGGCAAGATATGACGGGGCACATTATGATTAATTAGAATCATTAATGCAGCACCTCCCCGATAAGTACAAAAACAGGGCAAATGAGCTTATACAGGAGGGTAAAAATATCACAAACACATCTATTCGTTGTGCACTAGATGCAGCAGACACTGCCTCCAGAGCAATCCATACCAATGTTCTGTTACGTAGACACACATGGCCTCGCATTTCAGGGTTCAAACCTGAAGTCCAAAGTGCCATTGTCAATCAGCCCTTTTATGAGCAACACCTATTCGGACCTAATGTGGACATATCACTTGAAAAGATGAAAAAGGATACCGATACAGCCAAATCTATGGGAGCCTTGCAGTTGCAGGCTCCCAGACGCTCTTTTCGCCGCTCATCTTACAGGTGCACCACCAGGGGATACTCTTCAGACACACCCTCTAGTTCTTACAAGGCCCCCACACAATACACCTACAGTAGGGGCTATCAAAGAGGCGGTTACAGAGGTAACAGCAATAAAGGCATGGGTAAAAACAACAACTCCCGCTCTGCCTCCACCCCTGCCCAATGACTTCCCTCCCCTTCCCCCTCCACATTCCACTCCAGTCGGGGGGAAGGCTACAACAATACCTGCCAGCCTGGAAAAACATCACGTCAGACAGGTGGGTGCAGCAAATAATTCAGTCAGGTTACTGTCTCGAACTAACATCTACCCCCCAAACATACCATCCAAACAGCGTCCAATGTCACAAGAACATTTGATACTGCTCAGACAGAAGGTAATATCCAACCTACAGAAAAATGCCATAGAAATAGTTCCACTGCATCAGCAAAACAAAGGAGTGTACTTCCTCTATTTTCTAATTCCAAAGAAGGACGGATCTCTAAGGTCTATTCTAGACCTCAGACCCCTAAACCTATACATACAATCATATGGTCACACTTCAACAAGTCCTTCCACTCCTTTTACAAAATGACTTCCTTGCCACAATAGATCTCAAAGACTCCTACTTTCACATTCCTATCCACACAGCGCACAGAAAATATCTCAGATTTGTATTAGACCAACAGCACTACCAATTAAAAGTACTCCCATTCTGAGTCACAACATGCACCAAGAGTGTTTACCAAGTGCCTAGCGGTAGTAGCAGCACATTTAAGAAGACAGCATATTCACGTCTTCCCATATCTAGACGACTGCCTCATAAAAGCCAACTCATACAGCCAGTGTGTACAACACACTCGCGCTACAATCCAAAAACTCTGCAACTTGGGATTTACAGTAAATCACACCAAATCCCATCTGCAACCGTCCCATGTACAACAATATCTCGCCACCACAATAAACACAGAATTAGCACTAGCCTATCCCTCTCCAGCCAGGATAACAATTGTACATACTCGCCTAACAAAGTTCAACCGCAACACTCTCTTCCAGCACGAGTGTTCATGCAGCTCATAGGAACGATGGCATCTTGCATATTCATAGTACCTCCCGCAAGTCTACAAATGCGAGTGCTTAGCATGACAATGGAAACAGGCCCACGGTCAACTAACAGACCTAGTGTTGGTAGACAATCAGACTGATCGCTCTCTGCAATGGTGGAGCACCAAAAACCTTTCAAAAGGATGACCGTTCCTAGAGCCAGTTCCTCAATTAGTCATAACAGCGGACGCATCGCTCTCCGGCTGGGGAGCTCATCTACTGCATCACACCATGCAAGGCAGGTGGACACTGTGAGAAGTTGGCCTGATATGCAGTGCTCACTATTCTAGTGATCACTATGCATCAGTCCAAACGACCCTTATGGTGATTGGTTGTAAGTCAACCTTAGACCAGCTATCCTAGTAGCGTGGATACGAGCAGTCTTCGGGCTAAACTCTAGAGGGCGTGTTAAGCCAGCTGTTATACCATCACATACCCCTTGAACACCAAGTGAAAGGACACCACACAAGTGTTATGAAAATAAACAGTGTATTTATTAGAATCACAAGAGCCCTGTACTCTTTGAGGACAGGGTACTAAGCACACAACGAAACTCTTAGGAAAATTCTTCAAGTGCACAATCAATACAAGTGCCCGAGGGCACGGAAAGTTTAGTGGTCTCGGGCGGACCCGATAAGGCAAGTCGGAAGCGATATGGACTGGGGACCCTTAAATAAGGAGGTTATGCGGGCACCGAAATGCCGAAGTTACCTAGCACAAGGGCTGCGGCTGCACAAGTCTTTACAGACGTCGGGAGTCCTCGCTGACGAGCCAGGAGCCGGAAGGAAGGAGTTGCTGGCTGGCGACCAGTGGAGATAATTTGTAGAGATCCAAGCCTAGATCAGAGATGGATGACACCTGAAAGCAGAGGGGACCAAGTTCGTACTACTAGCCAGTAGTCAGAGGGTACCAGGAGGGCACCGGATGATCGTCACCTCGACTAGGTGAGTGGGCGACGCTAGGCTCTGCAGTCTCACGGACCAGGAGGCGTTGTCGGCGACCAGGATGGAGGTGCGAGCTGTCCCACGAAGGTTGATGCTGTCGGCGTCGCTGGGCCCAGGATTGGGGCAACAAGCCTTGGCAAATTCAGGACCACGTGGTGGGCCTAAAATGGCGTCGTGAGTGGACCAGGAGGGTCCGGGGTGCTCCTCTCTCAGAAGGGAGCAAAGGCCAGTCTGGAGCAACCAGACCAGCAGCGTTGGTTGTCGGGTGTTGTCAAGAAGGTCACAAGCCAGCGGCTAGTGACCAGACAACGTGTTGAGCGGCAAAAGCAGAAGGGCCCCACACAGATCGTGGAGATGCTGGGAGGCTGCACTTCGGTGCTGGAGCTGCTCAGGGTCGGGGCTTCTCGGACCCCAAAGCACTCACCAGAGGATCCCTCGGCGGTCGTGCTGGTTTAAGAAAGCGTGCAGGTTTTGATGATGGCCGGTCCCTCGAGGTCTCGTCACACCCACGGATCTCAGCTGAGCTGACGATGTGGGTAGAGGTCAGAGGTGCCAGGGAAGCCGGTTCTCGTCGAGCTGGGCAGTCGGATTCCTGAGGAAGGACTTGCAGCAAACCGCAGAGTTCTTAGATGGTGCCTGCGGATGCAGGGTGACTACTCCTTAGCCACAAGGGAGAAATCTTGAGAAGAAGTCGAGAGTTCCTTTCGTAGAAAGTAGTTTCTTGATTCAAAGATCTAATTTGGAAGGGTCCCCGCTCCTGCCTTTATCCTAAAGAAAGGGGTGGGTACGCGACTAGGTCCTGCCCTAGGGGTGGGACCAGGAAGGGGGGTGGTTACACCCCTCTCCCATGCCGGACTTTCCCCAGGTCAGGGGCTGGCGTGCCCCGGGAACTGGTTCTAGCCGGCAGATGCGTAGTGAGCACCGGGGTGCCACTCCGCAGTCACCTTCCTGTAAAGGCCTGCCTACCCAGGATACACAAAACCCTGTCTGGGATGGTGCGAGCACCGCCCCGGACAGGAAACCCTTTGTCCAAGCTCTCCTCGCTGGAAGGACTCCCAGCAGCAGGAGGTCAGACTCGTGTCTGTGGTGGCAGC
The DNA here is from genome assembly GCF_964263255.1 of Lissotriton vulgaris. Lineage (NCBI taxonomy): Eukaryota > Metazoa > Chordata > Amphibia > Caudata > Salamandridae > Lissotriton > Lissotriton vulgaris. The sequence continues at coordinate 819,747,698 of NC_141685.1, read as the reverse complement.
ATCCATTTTGTGGAGCTGAGGCTTCGTTTAAGTTTAACCGGGGTTCACAGTTACATACATGTCGTGTCCCTCTAGAAGGGTGGAATGCTAACCCCGTCGCCAGAATTGGCGAGGGGTTAGTATTCCAATTCGTATGACACCTTACTCGACATGTTTTGATAAAGCAATACCAAAGATAGCATTTAACCGCGAGGATTATAATGCACTTAAGAGTATATGGTATGCGTTATCATGGAACAGCTATTAGGACTTGGTTCCGCAAGCTGCAAACGGGCTCAGCTCATGCCAGAGCACCATTTCACACGATTCCAAGCACTCTGCCTTCAGGATTGTCAAGGCCTGCCATAGGAGTGACTGATAGGAATCTGTGTGTCCATTGTTAGGGTTAGATATAGGTATGCTATATCTATAGCAAAGGGTGATTACACCACCTTGCCCCAGCTGTCGTGCAGCCAGTTGTGTCAGATTTAGATGGCCATCCAGGGGTGGCATAATACATGCTTCAGCCCCTGGTAGGCCCTGGGTACACCTATGCCCTGAGTTACAGGGTCTGATAAGGGGGCCCAGTACCAATATGAAATGTACCTAAGGTACTTGGAATCCATTTTAGAGAGAGAGCAGTAGGCCTGGGGTCCTGATTGGCAGGGCCCCAGGTCAACTAAGTCGGAAAACCAGCAAAACACCAGGCAAAAAAGTTGGGGGTAACCATAGTCAGGTATCTACCTTCCTACAGACACCACAACAAATGTCACTCCACATCAACTATCTGGAGTTACTAGTTGTATTTCTAGACCTAAAAGCATTCCAAAAGCAAGTATCAGGCAAAGCTGTCTTAGTCCGCACAGACAATATGACAACCATGTACTACATAAACAAAGAAGGGGGGGACACACTCTCTACAGCTCTCTGTTAGCGCAGCAGATATGGAGATGTGCAATACCACTAAAAATCTTTCTCTTAGCCCAACATGTTCCAGGAGTACAAAACATCATAGCAGATCTGCTTTCGACAGACAAAGCAGATCCACGAATGGGAGCTTCATCCACAAGTTCATCAACCTTTCTTTCAACTCTGGGTACAACCTCAAATAGACCTCTTTGCTACCCACGAAAACGCAAAATGCCCAAGCATCGCCCCCAGATATCCACACCCGCTGTCCAAAGGCAATGCAATATGGATGAACTGGTCTGGCAAATTCACGTATGCTTTTCCACCTCTCCCACTACTTCCATTAGTGGTACGCAAACTACAGAAACATTCCCTAATACTCATTCTAGTTGCTCCAACTTGGGCCAGACAACCGTGGTACACCACGCTGCTGCAACTTTCTGTGGTACCACACCAAAAACTATGCCTATCTCCACGCCTATTAATGCAGAACCATGGAGAGATCAGACACCCGGACCCAGCTCAGCTCAACCTAGCGATCTGGCTCCTGAAGTCAGAGATTGGTTACCTTAACCTCCCTCCAGACTGTATGGACGTTATTAAAGAATCTAGACGTCCCACCACTAGAGCATGTTATGCAGCTAAGTGGAAACGGTTTGTAATATACTGTCAAAACAACCACATCAATCCTTTAGATGTGTCTATTCAACACATCATAGGATACCTATTACACCTTCATGATGTAATTTACCGTACACGTCTATCAGACTGCACCTTGCTGCCATTGCAGCATACCTACAAAATAGGCAACATCTATATCTCTTTAGAGTGCTGCCATAAAGGCTTTTTCATGGAAGAACTAGGGGTGGGCGGAATTTGCGCAATCACGTTATGCATATCTCCGCGAAACGGTAAAAAATCTCTGCAAACACGCAGAAATTCCACGAACACGCGGAATTGCTTGTTCGCAATGCTTTTTTACTGTTCGCAATCACTTTTTGCGTGCTCGGGGGAAATATCTCGCGGACACGCATTTGAGAACGCGAACAAGCAAAAATGTTTGCGAAACGCAGAATTTTGGGCTAATGCGCGTTCTCCATGGAAAGCGAAATTACCCAAATTCCGTGAGCGGAACGGAATTTGCCGCCCAGGAAGGACTCAAAAGAATAATCCCTCCCAGAACACCACCTTCACCAGTGTGGAACTTAAACATTGTTCTCACACGGTTAATGGGACCTCCTTTTGAACCGTTACATAAATGTGAATTGCAATTCCTAACTTGGAAAGTATCTTTCCTAGTAGCTATTACTTCACTCAGGAGAGTTAGTGAACTACAAGCATTCACCATTCAAGAACCCTTTCTGCAAATGCACCATAATAAAGTGCTTCTCCGTACTAATCCTAAATTCCATCCAAAAGTCATTTCAGCCTCCCATCTAAATCAATCTGTTGAGCTGCCCGTATTTTTTTCGCAGCCACAAACAGTCGCAGCAAGAGTTCTTCAAACCTTAGATGTCAAAAGAGCATTGCTTTACTACATTGAAAGGACACAAACTTTTCGTAAGACATAACAACTTTTTGTGTATTTTTCACCACCACATAAAGGTAACCCCATATCAAAATCTGGGATAGCTAGGTAGATTGTCAAATGCATACAAATTTGTTACCACAAAGCTAAACGTACGTTATCTATTCCTCCTAAAGCCCATTCTACTAGAAAAATAGGGGCTTCAATGGCATTTATAGGGAACATTCCCCTAGACGACATATGCAAAGCAGCTACATGGTCTACACCGCACACATTCACAAAACACTATTGTGTAGATGTGCAAACTAAACAACAAGCTACTGTGGGCCAAGCTGTACTAAAAACCCTGTTTCAAACCACTGCAACAGATACTGGTGGTCGCCGCTAAATGTGGGTACTGCAATACAATCTATGCACAGTGTGTAATCTGCAGCTCGTATGCCTCGAACAGAACATACTACTTACCAGTATGCATCTGTTCTTGGCATGTAGAGCTGCAGAGTTACAGACGCCCACCCGGCTACCTTTATCTGTTCCAGTATTATCTTAATTAGATACAAATTACATGGACATCCTTACTTTTCTTGCAAAACTCCATCGCTTCCCTAATGGTGAAAAACAATCTGAGGATGGAGCTGATGCCCATGCGCAGTATGATACAAAGGAGGAGTCACCTATCCTGTGACTTCCAAAGACTTTCTAGAACAAAAACAAACTGCAAACATCCAGGCCCAACACTAGGTGGCCATCTATGCACAGTGTGTAACTCTGCAGTTCTACATGCCAAGAACAGATGCATACTGGTAAGTAGCTTTTTCTTTTCTATATATCCGTCCGGCAAGCCTTCACGCGATACCTGCGGTTTGTGCTGAGACAGGGGCATTTTTAGCTCACAGTGATCCCCTTTGGTCTAGACATTGCCTCTCGGGTTTTTACGAAAGTGGCGTATGTGGCAGCAGCTCTTCGGAGGTCCGGTTTTTCAGTCTTCCCATCCTTCAGTGACTGGCTGTTGAAGGCAGACACACTCCAAGCAGTCGTCAACCACTTCCAGACTACGGCGAACCCCCGGTCATCTTTGGGGTTCAATATCAACATCCTGAAAGTGACATTTGACTCCTCAGATGTTGCCCTTCATCTGGGCCATTTTGGACACAGTGCGGCTACAAGTCTTTTTTCCCTGGATAGGAGAGTCCTGGACATTCAGGCTGTGATCCCGGATCTTTTAACCTGTGTCTTGGACTTCAAGGAGGTTAACTCTGAGGTGGCTAAGAATAATGGCCTCTGGATTCTGCTGGTAAAGCACGCCAGGAGGCAAATAAGGCTCTGCAGTGGCATCTGAAGTTCCTTTTGGCTGAATATTAAAGGCACCTCTCCAACCTCGTCCCGATTTTATAGGAGACTGCAAACGATCGCAGTAGGGGCTGATGGACCCCAATTGGGTCAGTAATGAATGAATGAATGAATGAATGAATACCCTCTTCTATAGCGCATGGCTACTCTTGAGCATCCCAGCGCTGTAAGACCAAGGGACAAGGAAGACACTATTGAAACAAGTGCGTCTTTAAACGCTTCCTGAAAGCGAGGTGGTTAGACTCGTGCCTGATGTCATCTGGGAGTGCGTTCCATTCTTTAGCTGCGTGCACAGAAAGCCGGCGGCCACCCATCCGTGCCAGCTTTATCCTGGGGACTACCAACAAGTTCCGCTGGTTGGATCTCAGAGATCTCACTGATTGATGGCAACGAAAGAGGGGATCCAAAATCGGGGGGCCAGCACCATGGATGGACTTATGTGCCAAGCACAGGGTTTTGAAAGTAATCCTTCCCTTGATGGGTAGCCAGTGAAGATATTGAAGTGCGGCTTTCGCTGAGCATCTTTTGGGGACTTTCATAAGCAGCCGAGCAGCACAGTTCTGCACAGATTGCAGAATTTTTATGGTGCCGACTGGAGCCCCCATATAGACGGCATTTGCATAATCCAGCCGCGACATAATCAGCGACTGGACCAGCAATCGTCTGGCTTCGAATGGCAAGAGATCTAGCACTTTTTTTAAGACTCTCAGCAGCCCATAGCAGGTTGCGGCTACCTTTTTAGCCTGATAGTGAAAACCAAGGGAGGAATCTAGCCAGATCCCCAGGCTTTTGATATGGGTCTTAGGTGCTGGGGGGGTCCTAAGCAGTGAGGCCACCAAGGGTCCAAGTTAATTGGGGCTTTGTAGCCCAGAAGCATAATGTCAGTTTTGGTCCCATTTAGCTTCAAAAAGGAGGTCATCCATTCCAGAACCTTGGTGAGACACGGGGTCAGATTGTTGATCCCCTGATTTACGGCATCATTCCTCACCAAGGATACAACCAGCTGCGTGTCATCGGCGTAGGTAACAAGTTGGATTCCCCAGGGAAGAACCACCTCAGCCAAAGGTCTCATATAGATATTAAATAGAGTAGGGCTGAGGGAAGATCCCTGGGGAACGCCGTGATTCAGTTGCAGCTGGCTGGATGACACCTCTCCCTCAAAGACGGAGAAGCTTCTTTCTGATAGAAAAGAATGAAACCATTTGATGGCTACTCCGGAGACCCCTGTAAGATGCAGCCGATGCAGCAAGAGAGAATGGTTTACTGTATCGAAGGCTGCGCTGAGGTCCAACAGGACCACCGCAGCACAGCCTCCTGCATCCACAATACCCCTAACTGCCTCCACTACCGCCACCAGGGCAGTCTCTGTTCCTTGTTTTGCTCTGAACCCCGTCTGGGTGGAGTGTAATCCATTCGTGGATTCAATAAAGGACGAGAGAACCTGGTTGACATGTTTTTCAGCTATTTTGCTGATGGTCGGTAGAAGAGAAATGGGCCTGTAATTGGCCAGGTCTTCAGGATCCAAGCTAGGTTTCTTTAGCAAGGCTCTGACCTTAGCCTTCTTCCAATTGGGGGGCACAACACCGGAGGCCAGAGACGCATTGATGACCTGCATTATCACAGGGCATACTGTCCCTGATACTTGTTTCAGAACTGCCAGGGGTGCAGCATCTACCGGGGAGCCAGATTTAAGATTGCCAAGGAGACTATCCACTCCAGCCAGATCCAGTGGCGGGAGGACTTTGAGACCTACAGCTGGATTAGGGTCTACTTCCCGGTTCCCCTTTTTCCGTTCTCCCAATTATCTGGGGAATCTTTCACTGGTGCAAAGCCGGAATAGATATTCGACACCTTGGATGCGAAAAAGATGGCTAACTCCTCACAGTGTTTCTGTGGGTTCAGAACAGGACTAATAGTCCTGGGTGTGGTTGCCAAGGATTGAAAGATTTTAAAAATTTCTCTGGGGGCGTTAGCTGCTTCCGCAATTTTGCTCTGGTAGTAGGCGGCCTGTGTGGTTTTTAATAGGTTTTTGTAGGATCTAAGGGATGACCTGTATTCATTTTTCGCGGCAACTGCGTAGTTCTTTCTCCACTTCCTTTCCGCACGTTTACACAGTTGTTTGTGTTCCTTAAGTTCCCTGGTGTACCAAGGTTGTTTGTTGGAACCCTCTCTGTGCAATAGATCTTTTTTTGGCAGAATAGGGTCTAGTGTGGAGTTGATCCACTGATCAAAGGCTTCATTGGCTACAACTGGGTCCTCATGGGGGTCGGGCGGGCAACTTTTCAGGGCTGCCTCCCAGTTTTCAGCTGGTAGTCTAGACCATACTCGACTAACCTTCTTTAAAATGGCGACCTTGTGGATCTGTGTTACTGGGGACCACATAAAGGACAGTAGTGCATGGTCTGACCATGGTACAAAACTGGGCTGACCACACACTATGTTTCCAAGATTAGTAAAAAAGTGGTCTAATAGATGGCCGCCTATATGAGTGAAACTGGCCACAATTTGTTCCAGATGCACCACTCTCAGGGTCTCCAGCAGACATTGCGATGACACGGCGTTGACTTCATCCAGGTGAATATTAAGGTCGCCCAAGATGGTAAAATTGGAGGTACTACTGATGGAAAGAGAGATCTTATCTAACAGATTGTTACAAAAGTCATGGGAATCACCTGGGGGTCTATAAACCAGGATCCCAGAAAAGGTGCAGGTGGGCGAAAAGGTTATAGAGAAGCCAATACTCTCACAGTCCATAAGTGGACTGTCCGCGGTTCTACATCTGAGCTTGTTTTTATAAATAATCGCCACACCTCCTCCTCGACCGGACATGCGGTCCTGTCTGGCGATGGAATACTTGGGTGGAAGAGCTTGCGCTATATGAGGGTCTGAGTCATCATTCAGCCATGTCTCAGTTAAAAATAAAACATCAAAATCTCGTTCCTCTAAGAGCAGGTTGATTTCAATGGTGTGCCTCGGAAGGGAGCGACAGTTAATCAGAGCAAGTGAAAAGCTATCTAAGTTGCAGCTCCTGGGGTTTATGGGCTTACAGTAGGGACATGGGACTGCTACCTCCTCTAAGAGTGTATCCCCAGGGCAGATATCCTTAGCCCTTCCTCTAAGTGCTCTGAGCAATTCCCCACTGTAACTGACGCTAGGATGAGGGGGTGGATCCATGGGTCTTACCCACTAGCCACGTCCTAGCCCGGCCTGGCACGGACGGGCACAGACGGGCTCTCCTTAGGCGCTCCTTTGGCGCGGTAGGGCGCGTCCGCAATCGCGTACGCTAGCGCGTAGAATAACCGTTTCAATAAATGTAATGACCCTTTTCTGTACCCCACCCAGAGCGTACAGTGGTGACTGATGTTTCACTTCTGACCTGAGGCAGCTATCTGGGAGTGGTCGAGACCAGAAATTTCCGATCTCCAACAGAGTCTTGGCTTCATATCAACCGCCTGGAGCTGATGGCCATCTGTATGGTGTTGAAAGCCTCCCTTCCATCCATCAGGAGGAGGCTGGTACAGGTGCTTTCAGATAACACCACTGCCATGTAGTATTGCAGCTATCAGGATGCAGTGGGTCCTGTGCCAGGAGACATTACACCTCTGGAAATGGCTGGATCATCAAGAGATTTTCTTGGTGGTGAACCACCTGCCAGGATCTTTGAATGCCAGGGCGGAGAGTCTCAGCTTTCAACGCCTAGCAGATCACTAGAGGCAGTTGCATCCAGAGGTTGCGCACAGTCTATTCTGCACATTGAGAGACCCCTAGCTTGATCGATTAGCCACCTCTGAGATTAGGCAATGTCAGCACTTCTGCATGTTGGAGTTCCCAAGGCATCCCTTGCTAGGCGAGGGGGTTTGCCTAGAGTGGAACGTTGGACTTCTTTCCGCAGATATCTCTAGGGCCGAGCTCTGAATATCAGGACCGGCTTGGTTGCCAGATCAGCGTCGCTTTAATCACCAGTTGTGATGTTTTTTGAAAGGCATGCAACATCGGTCTACTCCCTCTGTTGCCATGCCACAGTGGAACCTTAACTTTGTCCTCATATTTGATATGGACTCCCTTTAAACTGCTTCACAGCTGTCCTTTGCTGCTTCTCACCCTCAAGGCGATGTTCCTCATCACCATCACATCAGTATGGCCAGTGAGTGAGCTTCTCTTCTTCCCAGGCTAGTGGGATCAGCGGATACCCTCCATGCCAAACATTGTTACGCCATTCCATGTCATACCATCATCTTGCTGCTGTTGTATGTTCTGCCTCACCCATCTAAGGAGGACGAGATATTCCATCTCTTGGAACATAAGAGTACTCCACTTTTAGATTGATTGTACTAGATAACACTGGATGGATGATCAGCTTTTTGTGCAGTTCATCAAAGCGAATAAAGGCAAGGCTGTGCAGAAGTGGACCTCCTCCAGTTGGGCTTATTCTCTGCATCAAGATCTGCTACACATTGACCAAAAGGCAACTTCCAGAAGAGCTGTAAGCTCATTCCACCAGCGCCAAGGCTGATACTACTGTGTTGGCATGCATAGTTCCTGTCCTAGACATCTGCCAGGCAACTATGTGGGCGTCACTCCGTGCGTTCACAAAGCACTAGGTTTGGACAGCCAGGTTCGCCTTGTAGGGCATTTCGCTCGCCTGGTTCTACTAGACATCTTAGTGTGAGCCAATTCACAGACCCACCTCTTAATAGGTACAGCGCTGGTATCTATTCAAAAGGTGAGGAATCTGCAGTTGGAAGTCTCTGTCAGAAGAACAAGTTACTTACCCTCGGTAATGTTTAGAGACTCTAACATCAGATTCCTCACCGACCCTCCCATCCTCCCCATCCTCTGAATTGGACTACATTCACAAATAAGATCCCACGTCTATAATTTGCATACTCTTAAAGCAAATTTGTTGCTGGGACCTTGCGTCTGGGGGTGCGGTCAGCCTTGAAAGCATCTGACATCCGCATGCGGGGTGGCAGTGTGGAGAAGCATATTGCACCTACCAGCAGGCAGAGGTAATGGCTCAAAGGTTTCCAGATCCATTCTGACTCCTAGGGAGTATTCAAATTGTAAGGAATCTGTGGGTTAGATAGAATCTTTATTAGGAAGGAACGTTACCGACAGTAAGTAACTTATTTGTCAATGTTGAAATCCGTACTAACTGCAAAACACATCGAATGTCAAATTGGCACCAAGAACAGTGTGGCACTTTCAAGGTAAAGGAACTCTTAGTGTTGAACAAGTCCTTAGTAGAATTTTAAACTTTGAACAGTTCTCATTTCTGCATGGACTGAAGAGTACAAAACCTCAGGCCAGCTAGAGCCAAATGCCACTTCATAAAAGGAGTGATGAGATAAGGGACTGTGCTGTCGATGGAAGGGGTTGTTGAGGGTCGGGTTGCAGGCAGGGTTGATGTAGAATATGCACCCTTTTTCCTCAGCTTTCTCAAATAGTACAAGAGATTTGGGAGTGGGCAATCCGTCACAATATTCACCTTTTGACTGAACACTTATCAGGTGCGGAAAATGACTTTGCAGGCCTGATCAGCAGGATGCATTAACAAGTACATGAGTGGGAACTCCACTCACAAGTTCTCCAAAAGAACTTCCACTACTGGGGAACTCCCACAGTAGACTGTTGTTCGCCAGGGGGCTTCCTCCGTAATGGCGGAGGAGCGTCGCCCCACTCGTCAGTCAGTCACAGAAAAATAAAATGGTAACAATAACATTTTAATTTTCTGTGACTAGCTCTGGCTGAAACGTGTGTGGGACCTGGCCGGGCCATGTCAGACAGTAGTGGTAGACATTTAAAAGTGCGTTGTCAGCTTGGCCAGCTTCTTAGGCTGGCCAAACAAACATATGTACTTCTATGTCTCCAACCCAACTGTGTTGCACAGTCTGATTGGAGAAAAGCTGCAGGCTCCCAGGCACTGTCTGAGCAGCAGACCAGGCTGCTCGGACCAATCCTGGTGCTGCTCGGATAGCATGAGAACATTGTATGGGTTGGGTTGCGAGCCTGTGCTTTCCCAGTGACTGCCGGGAGAGCAGCACCAAGGTGGGCGTCGGTGGCAGAGGCAGAGACAGGGACGTTTGAAAAAATTATAATTTTATCCTAAATTTCCCGCACGCCCACGCTACCCCAACTTCGTTTTGCAGCGGCTGCCACTGCTCAATAGCACAAAATGCCAAAACTTCAAAACCAGATATCCACATCCCCAGTCCAGGCACAATGCGTAATCGATCAGTTGGTCAGGGATATTTGCTTATGCGTGTCCACCTCTTCCTCTCATCGTACATATAATCTGGAAGGTGGGGCAGGTTTCCATGACTCTAGTTCTTGTTGCACCAGCATGGGCACGACAGTCAAGTTACTCGGTGCTTCTAGAAATGTCAATTTAGCATTTACAAGAAGCTCCCACAACAGCCGAACTGCCTCGCTCCGCATTAGCGGTGTCTCAGACACCCGATCCTAAACAACTCAGTAGTAATTTAGCACCTGAGTACTTGGATACTTACTACGCTCGCTTGGTGTGCCACTAAGTTGAAAAGTTTTATGCACAACTATTTCTCTAATCGACAATCTGATATTTCCAAAGCTGATATTGCCAGATAGATTGTCAAATGTATCCAAACATATTATGCTAAGGCTAGGCACAATCTACCAATGTCCCCAAATGTGCACTTTGCTCTGCATGCATGAAAAAGGGGGCCACACTATCCTTTCTAGAAAATATCCCTATCCTGGGCATATATAAGGCTGCTACTTGTTCAGTGGTGAAAACTTTGCTGATAGCTCATATTTTGAAGCTAATCAAGCACATGTACATAGATAAGAACCTGGTGCACACACTCTTCTTTCATATGTACAAATTGTCATGCTGAGACAATTTTGTCTAACTACTTAAGGCAGCTTACACTACTTAGTATCTGCTACGTTGAATGTTTGCCCTATTGGACACTTTTTCTGCAGATCTCAGTAAAAGAGAGGGGCCCTTTAATACCAAATATGTAGAGCACCTATTAGACCATGGTCAAACAACGAGTTTCTTGTTGGCAGACTCGATCACTTAACTCTCATCCTCACAAATGTGATCAAACCATCTCACCAAAACATAAATTCAATGCTAAAAAATGGGTAATCACAAACTGTGTTGTCACAATATTATTTCAACAATTTATTGTAAACATTTTAAAAAATACAGAGCAAACAATTTCGTTTCTAAAAGACAACCATTTCATGAGATAAATCACATAATATAAACATACAATAAAATTTGATTAGACAAACAATACAGTGAGCGAACACATTAGACCGTAATCCCATGTCATTAAACCAAACATCAGTATGACAAATCATTTGTAGCAGTTGGTTGTCTTTTAGAAATGAAATTGTTTGCTCTGTTATTTACAATAAATTGTTGAAATAATTTTGGGACCACGCTGAGTTTGTGATTGCCTATTTTTTAACTTTGAATTTATATTTTGGTAATCTGGTTTGATCACAGTGATTGGGTCTGCCAAAGAGGTAACTAGTTGCTTGACCTTTAACTTTTTCGGCAAAACCATAAAACTTTTGCAGAACATATTTATTTATTGAAGTTTTGTATAGCGCTGGCTGGACCCGAGATTATCAGAGCGCTTCACAGCATGTACAGTTATGAGCAAAACAATTTTGGGCAAAGACGAGAACAAAGAAAAGAAAAAGAAAACAAATCTGCAATTTAGCAACTACAGGGCCATATGGACAAAGTTGCAGTACAAATGTTCAGTCTGAGGGGTTTCAAGAAGAGGAGTTAGTTGTCCTTCCCAAAGTTTTTTTTTTTTTTTGGTGGGTTTCTCGTTAGTCTAGCACGCTCTAGGAAGAGGGCTTTGAGTAATATCTTGAATTTCGGGAAGGAGGAGGTCATTCTGATGTGGGGGGGATGGAGTTCCAAATCTTAGGTGCATTTCCCGCAAAGGATTTGTTTGCGGTTTTTTGTGTTTCCGTGATTTCATTGGGATGAGTAGAAGCGTGTTGGAACTTCTGAAGTTCCTGGACTGACCGGCCCTTTTGAGTTTGCCGGTCAGATATTCTAGTTTACCCGTGTGCAAGGCTTTGTGAGTGAGACAGGCTGTGCTGAAGCTGGCTCGTTGATCAATAGGGAGCCACTTCAGTTCCTTGAGTGCCGGCAAGATGTGCTCGTATTTCTTAGTTCCTGTGTCCATTCTTGCTGCGGCATTGAGGGTAGTGGTCAGAGGACCTGGGTGAGATTTAGCTGTCCCGGTCAGGACTGCAATTCCATAGTCAATTCTGGAAAGCACCAGTGCCTGAGTGGCTTGCTTAAGGTCTTTAGGGGGGAGGAAGGGTTTTATTTTGTAGAGCAGTTTCATATTTAGGAACGCGTTTTTTGCGATGTGTTTTTTCATGTCCAGTTTGGGGTTGAGGGTGAACCCTAGGGATTTCACCGAGTCCGTTGGCGTTAGGGCGCCACTGAGGGCGTCTATGACCTTGAGACATTCTTCGATTTGTGGGTTCTCGTCTATTAGAGATGAGGAGAACTTCTGTTTTCTCTTGGTTGAGTTTAAGGTTTCTGAGAGCCAATGTTGGACCTCTTTGAGCGTGACATTTAATCTGTGTATGTCTTTGATCGAGGTGGTTTCCATATAAAGTTGTGTGTCGTCCGCGTAGAGGTGGAAGGGGATGTTGGAGTTCCTTAGGAGTGTGGTGAGGGGTTGCATGTAGATGTTAAAAAGTTGTGGCGAGAGTACTGACCCCTGTGGAACTCCTCTACTGACGGGAAGGGGGTCGGACTCAAAGTTATTGATTTTTATTCTTTGCGTTTAATTGTGAAGAAAGGAGAACCATCGTTATCAACTGTCACTGCACTCCCAGTTGATACTGAGTACAAAGATTTATAACGCGCTCAATACCTCCTGGGGATGGCCATGGAGTTGTCCTTACCAAGTCTTATTAGGCCCCGGGGACCAATCCCTGGGGCCAAATTCCAATAAAAAGTAGAGGGGCCACATGGTCCCCCACCTAAGTCTTAGGCTCCAGGGACCCAATTCCCCAGGGCTGAGTTCAATTAAAAAGGAGAGGGGCGGAGCCCCCCTTCCCAAAGCCTCATTAGGACCCAGGTACCCCATCCCCTGAGGCCATGCTACATAGTTAAGGTGAGGGGTGAGCAGCTGTCACGGGTCCCAGAGACCCCATTCCTGGGGCTGAATCGTATTTAAAGGAGGAGGGGGCTCACTGGCCCCCCTCTCCAAACCGTCAAAGGCCCTGGGACCCCATACCCCAGGGCTGTATCTCATTTGTAAGGAGAGAGGGACACACAGCCCCCTTCCCCGAGCGTTCTCTGTCCCTGAGAACACTATCCCTAGGGGCAAAAGGACAGTATCCTAGTGCCCAATCAGAGCACTCACAAACTACAAGTTGGGAGGTGTGGGGGTGAGTTCCCGTGTAGGCAAGAAAAAAGGGGGAGGAGTCAAAAAAGGTGCAATTCCCACAAATGTGAGTCCCATAAAAAAACAAATTAAAAGAACCGGGGGCAGGGTAGGACTACCCTGACCCACAAACCTCAGTCTTTGGGTTCCCCTGGAACCCTGCCACGGCATAAAAGCATTTAATTTTAAAGATTTGCCAAAAATGTGTGAATTTGTGCAAGACAAATAAAACAAGGACAGGCTCACATGCTCGTTTAGATTATAGCCTCCAGGTGTGCCAGGTCCAGGGGCATGCAGTCAGTAAAAATAAAACGGAGGGTGTGCATGGGGCACCCCTCCTAGGGCTTAATTATGGCCCGGGAACCGCCACCTCCCTGGGGCTTGTCTTTAAATAACAGTATCTGCCCGACACCCCCGCGGATCACCACCTCCCTGATGCCACATACAAACATACAAAAAAATTAATTGGGGGGGGGGGGTGGCGGCTGTGAGGATCCCCGGCCCCAGGGACCGTCACCGCCCAGTGCAAAAATACACATCAAAGAGGAGGTCTGTGTGGATCCCGGCATCACCACCTCCCCTGGGCCTAATATTGTTTTTAAAGAGGGACCTAGCTGTTTGCTGTGGCTTGACAGGAGCTGTGACAGCTCCTGCCAAGTCACACTGTAGTAGTGGGCCTCAGCAAGGCCTACCAGTGCTAGGGGTTCTCCCTTCTCTGCACAGAGTCCTCAGACCAATAGAAAGAAGTTGGCACAGAAGCTGGAATAGAAAATGTAGAGTTTATTAAACCTCATGAGGTGGAACTACATTCACACAGCACCCTTCGGTAATGTATGAAGTAGCACACTGAATGGAAGGAGCTTGATCCTTTTATACCCACACAGGGGCTCAAATGAAGGCGGTACAAGTACAAAATGCTGGTTTTAGGTACATATAAGGTCATACAGAAAGTGTACAGGCAACAAGTGGGAGGAGCTAACAGTTTGCTAATTCTGGTGGACACATCCTGACAGTTACAGACTACAGCAGCTGCAAGCTCAACTGAGCATGTGCGAAGGTGGAAGATGCTAAATATATCTCATCTCTAGGCAGATCTCAAGAGCAGTTAACAGAAAGGTAGGACAGAGCACATGGCAAACAAAATGGCTGACAAATACAAAATTGATTCCATAAAACAGACAAGATAGTCTCTAAATACAGGATGTCTTCTGCTAATGCTTAACCTAATTGCTGCCAAATTACAACAGACGACCCTTTCAGCATTAGCTGAAGACATTAGTTTATCTGGGGTAATCTAGATAGACATCCTGTACATTGATGCTCATCATCTCAGTGATTTCTTTATTTAACATTTGTTGTGCTTTCATTTCTGCAATATTTCTGTACAAGCAGTGATGCACATGGAGCAAAGTATAGGACCACATTGTATACAAGTACAGCATGTAAATAGTATCACTAGTAATATACAAAGAATAGTCAGTAGCTTCCAGCCCCAAGTAATAAAGAGTGTCCATATCCAGTTTGAAAATGTCCATGTACCAGTCTGTGTGAATTTCTGCAGCAATCGTATGCAGTTTTGAGATTGCATTATATACTGAAGGTGAGTGATCTGGTATAAATACGTAACAACTGCTACCGATGATGCGACATGCACCACCTCGATCAGCCAAAATCACATCAAGCACCATTCTGTTTTCGAGTGCTACAATCCTTGCAATTTTGTAGATCCTCTGTAATGTTCCCAAGTGTCATTGCTGTTTGACTTGTGTTGTGGAAGCTGTCACCAATCAATCTCCTTATCTTTCTGCTATTCAATGCAGCACCCACAAAGAACAGTCCCAAATTGAAATCAACATATTGTTGCAAAGTGGTATCAGTCTGATCGACCTCATCTGTACTTATTGTTCGTTTGTATCTATTCTTGGAAATGTCATTATACAACTTTAAATTTCGGTGATACGAGGGAGGGGCCAAGAACACAGGTGGTAACAAAAATGATATGTAACATACCCCGGACCACCCAACAGGTAATTGATAGTATCCTTTATTACCGCACACAAAATACGTGTTATGTGAAGACGTAAAACTACTGTTATTAGCACCTTCAATAGTTAATGTCAAAATACATTCTCTCCGTCCTACTGGAATTCTCCAAGCACTACTAATACATAAATCTGCTTTAGCTCTGGTCACAGAAATTACAAAATGTCCAGTGTTTTTAATGTTTCTCATATTCGTGAAGACATATGGTGTTGATATGTTATCAGGTTGATACTCTTCCCATTTAGTCCCTTTAGCTTGAGGATATTTTTTAAGTGAAAGATAATTCCACCTACTGAAGGTTTTCCGGAAGCAAACAGAAGTTCATACCAAGCTTGACAAGAACCGTTATGGGAAAACCGTAGTGGAATAAAGTGTGTTCCTCCTTTCTTTTGGTGTGCAGGTATCATTCTACACACCCAACAGTTGGTAGTATATGGGGCATTGTGTGTATGATGCAACATCTGGATGAATGTATTATTTAGGTAGGATTGTCGATGCTTCTGCTCATGGTAGGGAAGCGTGAATTAATGATGTTCCACTGGAGCTGGAGTGGTGGCAACAAAAAACTGTTGAGCAGGAGCCACTTTCTCAACAAACCAGGTGATTATTGCCATAACCACCTGAGCAACAGCAAACCCTACTGCACAAATGATTCTTTTGTTATGCATTTTAGCAACAGCAATAATTGATCTTTCTACAAACTCGTTGAAACAATCGTTGGAGCACTTATCCCTTGGAAGCCGCTGATTTCTTCACCACGGGCCAAGACTGGTGTCACTACACTATGCAGGACTGATCCTCCCCCCTTGCCACATCGGCTCTCCGTTTCACTAACCCAGGGCGGTAGCTCAACCAGTCTTTTTCAGCAAAGCAGATTCTTTCCTTGGTCTCAGCTGATATCGGGATTCTCCAGCGATCGTGTGGTCCGGGAAGAATTCCGCAGATTCGTCAGGTGAGATAGCTTGACCATTCTCCGTCTCCAGAATCTCTCGATGGTCGGTCAACACAGCAGGTTCCACCAAGGCAGGCGACACGTTTGCAGTGTGTGCTATGGACCCAATTCTTTTTGTTTGTCACTCGAACTGCTGTCCTTGTCGCAAGGAGCACCTGCTCTGGTCCTCGCCATCTCGGCTCCAAGCTGTTCGATCTGTCGAAGACCTTGACCATCACGAGGTCGCCAGGACGGAGTTCGTGGGCCTCACCTGTAGATCTGTCAGGAAGCGCTTCTCGAACCTGTTGATGAATAGAGATAAAACTGTTGGTTAACTGTGCCAAATAATCATTCAACAGAACACAAGGAACATCATGAATGGGGCGTGGCTTAGGAACTCCCCAAATGTTTATTGGCCTTCCAAATACCACCTCATACGGTGTAAGCCCAGATCGTGAGTATGGCACCAATCTTATGGATAACAATGCCAAAGGTAGTGCATCTGGCCACTTTAAAGACGTGGAAGCCAGTATTTTCGCCAACTTCAGCTTTAAAGTAGTGTTGTACCTTTCCACTAATCCTGCTGATTGCGGGTGGGAGACCGTATGTAATTTCTGTTTGATCCCTAAGCCTTTCAGGACATGCTCAACAACTTGCCCAATAAAATGAGGTCTGTTGTCACTTCACAAAAGCTTACATACACCATATCTAGGGAAAAGCTCCTTTGGAAGCACCGTTGCTGTGGTGAGAGCAGTATCATTTGTAGGGTATGCCTCTATCCATTTGCTGAAGGCAAATACCACCACTAGGGCATATTTCAAATTATTGCAGCATTCAAGTTGGATATAATCCATCTGAAAAACTTCAAAAGGTACGGTTGGTTTAGCAAACCCTCGTGTCGGAGTCCGTGTCCCTTTTCCAGGATTATACTGCCAACAGATCAAACAGGACTGTACTACTCTTTTAGCTGTGCTGGCAATTTCAGGATGCTCCCAAACTTGTGTAAGCAATTTAGTTATTGCTAGAGCTCCAACATGTGCCAGCCCATGTGCCATTTGAACCATAGGTTGTAAATAGGCTGCAGGCAATTTCCACTTATTCATTTCTTTGTTACGCCAACAACCCTCATCGTCCAATATTCCTTCTTTAGCCCATCGCTCAAGTTCTGCTACAGAAGCAGATCTCTGTACATCCAATACTTCTTCTCTAGCGTCATGCCAATGCTCCGCTTGTGATTTTACTACGTACATGGATGTAGTGCTTCGCTGCATCGCAGTCTTACAAGCGACGCATTCTGCAAAGGTCATTGCCTTGTCCTATTTTGTAAATGATTTTCTTGTGTGCGCCACACTTCATAATAGCAACTTTCTTTGGGTATGTAAGTGCAGTCAAGAGAAAATGTACTAATTCTCCATGCATTATCTGCATCCTGTGGGATGTAAAAAAGCCTCTTTCCTTACAGAGTAGGCCAAAATCATGAACTACTCCAAAAGCATAGCAGCTATCCGTGTAAATGTTCACACACAAGTCAGTGCTAAGTTCACACGCTCGTGTCAAAGCTATTAGTTCAGCTGCTTGAGCCGACTACTGAGGTATGCGAGCTGTTTCCACTACTGTTCCAAGCGTGGTAATTGCATAAGCAGCTGAAGTTGTGCCATCTGGTAACTTCAAACAGGACCCATCAACCCACAGTTCCCCATCTACATCTGAAAGGGGCGTATCTTGCAAATCGATGCAACCCTTTGTCTGTTCCTCAGTAAGGAATATACAATCGTGACGCTCCTTTAACTGAGACTGAGATGCAGGATATGGCAACAAAGTGGCTGGGTTCAGTGTCGCGCACCTCTTCAAGGTAATATGAGGTGCTAACTGTGTCAATTCATATAAGTGTTGCGTCTTAGTCTGATTCAAAAGGGCATCTACTGCATGGGGTACTAGCACCAAGTTTGTGTGACAAAACTATCCCTTCACTCTGACGTATGGGCACAGCTATTGCTGCAACTGAACTGAAGCATCCAGGCAACGCACGAGCAACAGGATCAAGGACAGCTGAAAAGTATGCGTAGGGGCGCTGCTTGTCACCATGTGTCTGTACTATGACTGACAATGCACACCCATCTTTCTCGTATACATAGAGTGTAAAAGCCTCCGTGCAATCTGGTGTGCCTAACACTGGTGCAGAGCAAAGAGCTTGTCTTAACTGACGAAAAGCATTTTGGCATTCATCTGTCCATGGAAAGAGGATCGGAGTGTTTTTAGTCAAAAGCGCTAGCAGGGGTTTAACAATATGTGCAAAACCCAATATCCATTTCCTACAAAACTAAGTCAAACCAATGAATGCACGGACATCTTTCTGTGTGGAAGGTATTGGGGTGTCTAAAATTGCTTGAATGTGATCTGGTGTCAGTGCACGGCCCTCCTTAGAAAGAAGGTGACCTAAGTAGGTTACCTTCGGTCTACAATATTGCAAATTCTTTTGTGATACTCTATGATGGTGTGTAGCAAGAACAGAAAGCAGAGACAAAGTACATTTTTCACACTGCTCAGGCGTATCAGCTGCTAACAAGATGTCATCGACATATTGTATGAGAGCCACTCCTTCAGACAAAGTAAAGGAATTGAGTTGTCGTTTTAAGGCTTGACTATAAAAACTCGGACTCTCAGTGTACCCTTGAGGAACTCTACAAAATCTGTATGATCGATTATTCAGAGTGAAACTGAACAAATATTGTCTATCAGGAGGAATAGGAATCGAGAAGAAAGCATTCTTCAAATCAATTACAGAAAATGTAGTTACTGTTGGAGGGACCAGGGTAAGTAATGTCGTTATGTCAGAAACCACAGGGTACTGCGGTACTACAATCTTGTTGACTTCTCTTAAATCAATGATGAATCTATAAATCCTGGTGTCAGTATCTTTTTTCAAACTGAGAAGAATCGGACTATTACAAACATTGTAAGGAACTTCTTCCACAACCCCCACTTTAATCAAATCATGTACAATGCGTGTGAGTGCTTCTTCTCCTTCTCTAGAAATTTTATACTGAGGCAGTCTTGGCAAAGAAGCACCCTCCTTGACATTAATATGTACTGGCAGAATAACCATTTGCCCTACATCGGTGTCTGAAGTAGCCCACAAAGTACTAGGGAGTGAAGCTAATGCAATGTCCTCTTTAACAATACAGGATCTCTCAATCACAGAGTATTGTCATTCAAAATAACCCGTACTCCTTCCGGAGAACATTGTATCGTAGCCCTGAAATATTTGAGCATATCAAGACCCACAATATTATCTGGTGTGTTTGGAGAGAGCAAAAAACGGACATGGAGCAATAAAGTATTCAACATGGAATGCAAGTGGTTGTGACAGTGGGCTAAGGGAAGGTGTTCCATCGAAACCTATTGATGTAATAGTTAAGCCAGATAGGGGAGCCCTAGGAACCAAGTGTTTAGACAAGGCGCTACGAGTAGCTCCTGTATCAACCAGAAACTGATCAGTAGAGCCCAAAACATGTGCTGTAACATAGGGACCCCTCTGATCTACTGGAACTTCAACTGATTCCTTACCCCATCCTAGGCAATCCTATGCGTAAGCAGAATCTTGAAAATCAGACGGCACATAGTCAGACATTTGATATTGGTTACGTCTATCAAAAGTGTTAAACCCATCCTGTCCACGTGCATTGGCATCAAACCTAGCACGATCATTTGTGCTTCCTCTAGGCCCTGAGTATCCTGAACGATTTCTCGTTTGTCCCCGACCACGTGGACACTGCTGAGCACGCAGTACTGGACAATCAGAAAGCCAATGTCCAAATTTCTTGCAGTACGCACACTGATCAACAGACAAATTCGAACGAGTATAGGAAGGAAAGGACGAACCATAAAATCCACGTCCACCTCTATCTTTACCTCTAGAAGGCGGGCCATAAGCTTGGGCCAACATAACCTTAATTTTCAACTCTTTAGTCGTTTTATCCTCATTACTTTTAGCTTCTAATTCTTGTCGTTCAGAATACTGAGCCATAGTTAGGAGAGATACCGGAGAACAGGTTGTCCATGAACTCTCACTGGCCTTCAGGCGACTAGTTATTCCTGGCAAAAGGTTTGCGACATATTTATCGACAAACAAATGCCTACCCGTGTCATCTGTCAATGACTGGCCACTAAAATCGTGGAATGCTTCTTCAAAGCGTGTGAAGAAGTCAAAAACTGATTCATCTACCTTTTGTTTACAAGACGCTAACAATGTTCAATCTATCTTTTTAGGGGGAATAATCGTCTTTAACTTAACTAATATAGCTGCCGGAAGATTTAAAATTAACTGACATGGTTTCTGTGCAGGTTCTCTATCTTCATCTAACTGCTCTAAATCTTTCCACAATGCTCCAAATGTCACACGATCATCAATTTTACGCACCGTTCTCCACATATCCGGCGGTAATATTAGTCCAAAAAACTAATCAATATCAGGCAAAGTCATAGTACAAGAGCTAATGGCACCCTCAACTTCCTCCTAAAAGGTTGCTGGATTCTTTTGCGGATCAGGCAATGCATTTTTAAGGGCCATAACATCTGCTCTA
Organism: Lissotriton vulgaris; assembly: GCF_964263255.1. NCBI lineage: Eukaryota > Metazoa > Chordata > Amphibia > Caudata > Salamandridae > Lissotriton > Lissotriton vulgaris. The sequence goes on along the minus strand of NC_141685.1, from coordinate 819,726,956 downwards.
TTCCAAGGAGTGTAAACCCAATTATAAATAAAATACCCTTTTGCATCTGTAGAAGTCTTATCGCTTGTACCCGTTCCTTTAGGAGGAACATATAAAGGCATGGCTTCCCGCATGGGTTTCACATTAATTACAACATTCTTTTCTGTTTCAGGACTAGAAGTTTGTGCCATTCTGATTTGGGATGTTTGTGCAGCTCCATCTGCTGCCTTTTTCTCCTCTCGCAAACGGGCTGCTTCAACACGCACTTTAACCAAGCGTCTGATCGTGTCAGCCACCTGGGAGAAGACAAAAAGACCTTCACGTAGTTTTTTACAATCAGCTGCTACATTGTCGGGCTCCATTTCTACCGAATATTTTCTAAACCGTTCGATAACCTCTGCGGAAAATGTATCGGTAAAATATATCTGCTCCCTTTCCTGCCAATCTTTTATACTATCTAAAAGTTCAGAAGCAGTACTACGAACGGCTTTACGCGCAGTTGATCTAATCTGAGATGCACGTTCAGCAGATAACATCGAGCGAGTTTCTCTAGCTTTGTCCTGGTCTGTAGGAGAGTCCTCATCTGACTCATAAGGAGCAGAAGGAAGAGTATACGGAGGTGGACAACAATCTAATAAGAGAGAATCCTCTTGGGGTTTATTAAGAATAGGATAAAAAGGTCTACGAGCAGCATATTGGCCATTTACCTGTAAATGACGCTCTGTATCTTCCCTCGCTTTAATTTACTTCATTTCCCTATTTTTCATTTCCAATGCTTTCGCATGAATGATCTTACGTTGTTCTTTTTCAATCAAGGCTTGCTCACACTTCATTCGCTCACGCACTTTCTCTTACATTCGCACACAGTCAAACATATCTGGCCTAGCCTTTCGCTTAAACATTCGTTGTTCCACATACTGAATCTTTCGCAAATCAAATGACCCATGCATAGGCCAACGCAACTCAGGTCTTTACGAGTCTATTTGTTCCATAACGTGCTGTACATTATGGAAGAAATACCATACTTAATATACATGTCCCTATTAGGCGTCCCCTCCGGGGGGCAGGTTGTGCTTCGGCGAGTTTCAAACTGGTACCACTACAAAAGCAACACATCCTACGAAGTGTGCTGGAAACAGGCATGCCAAAAATAGTGCAGAATATGCAGTATTATAATCAAAGTAACGCTTAAGGTACTCTTTGTACGTTGCGCCGTTCAAACAAATTCAAATAGAGAAAAATCTCCTCATTACCTGCCTATATGAATTGCAATGCATATATAATTCAAACAAATACTAATATTGGCCAATTTTCAAACAAAGGCCGCAGTAACTGTTACTAAACTACCTTACCAATCAAAGACATCAGAAAAAACAACAGCAAGTGCCACAGAACGGCTCTTACCAATCAAATGGTGTCCAGGTTCCAACTGCCAAGTTCTCAAATCGACCAAATGGTCACTGCACCGCGAATCAACAGAAGAGATCTCTGTCGAGGACCGACACCACCTGGATGATCAGATCAGAAAGAAAGGAAAAACGCTGTGGTTGCCAAGACTCTGGTCTCCCCAGGCAGCGATTGAGTCCAAAGCGCGATTCCAATCCTTCGTCTCGACCACTCCTTCAGGCATCCGAGTCGCCGATGAGCCCCGCGTTGGAAGCACCAATTTCTAGTAGTGGGCCTCAGCAAGGCCTACAAGTGCTAGGGGTTCTCCCTTCTCTGCACAGAGTTCTCAGACCAATAGACAGAAGTTGGCACAGTAGCTGGAATAGAAAATACAGAGTTTATTAAACCTCATGAGGTGAAACTACATCCACACAGCACCCTTCGGTAATGTATGAAGTAGCACACTGAGTGGAAGGAGCTTGGTCCTTTTATACCCACACAGGGGCTCAAATGAAGGCGGTACAAAATGCTGGTTTTAGGTACATATAAGGTCATACAGAAAGTGTACAGGCAACAAGTGGGAGGAGCTAAAAGTTTGCTAATTCTGGTGGACACATCCTGACAGTTACACACTACAGCAGCTGCAAGCTCAACTGAGCATGTGCGAAGGTGGAAGATGCTAAATATATCTCGTCTCTAGGCAGATTTCAGGCGCAGTTAACAGAAAGGTAGGACAGAGCACATGGCAAACAAAATGGCTGATAGAAATACAAAATGGATTCCATAAAACTGACAAGATAGTCTCTAAATACTAATGCTAACACTTAACCTAATTGCTGCCAAATTACAACAACACCAAACACTTTGCTTCCAGCAAGCGAGAGCCGAAAAAATGCTCTCACTTGCTGGAAGTGAAGATTTCGTCTGTTTCCCTGCCACTGTCAAGCAGGCAGGGAAACAGACAAAAGGATTGCTCTGACAGACAGGTAGCTGTATGTTCAGCAGCTCCCTGTTTGTTAGAGGAATGACTGCTCCCTCAGAAGGCGGGGAACGGCGAGGTTCTCTGGGTGCCTTGAGGCTGACACTGCAGTCCACAACTGAGGTCACTGGGTGCCACCCCTCAGAATAAAGAGGCTGGGCATTCCTACCCTACCCTCTGTCCTGGGAAGAGTAGTGCAGGTGTTCACAGTTAACACCACCACCATGTGGCACTGCAACAAAAAAGGTGGGGTGGGTTTGTGGACCCTATGTTAAGGGCCCTCCACCTCTGGACATGGCTGGAACATCAGGGCATATCCCTGGTTGTTCAACTCCTGGCAGGTTCTCTGAACGCCAGGGCAGACAAACTCAGCCGAAGGTGCCATAATTGGCCTGGGGAGTGGGCCTCTGGAGCCATAATTGGCCAGGGGAGTGGGCCTCACGGTCTCCTTATGCCCATTTGTTAATGGCTGCGCCTTGGTTGAAGATGTCTCTGGGGCTGAAATCGGCATGGGGGACCTCTGGGTACAGTTTCAGCCAGGGCAGGGGGCCCTCTCATTCAAATTGCACACCCACTCACAGAACTACTTACACACTCATGCACATACTCACAGACCCACTGAGACATTCATTCAGACACTCAGACCCACTGAGAGAGACACACCCACTTACAGACCCATTGAGACACTCACACTCAGTCACACACCAATTGAAACACTCTTACACTGACACATTCATTTTTAAAGGTTACAGGTTAGTTAGGAAATAGAATTTGAAAACCTTAAAAAAATCAAAGGTTACAGAGAAGTTATAGTATGGCTCACATTTCACTCGTACAAAACCAAAGATTTTTTATGCGGGTGCCTTTTTGTGGCTGGTCTTGTTTTCGCATTAATGGGCTGGGGCAATAGACATTAGATCCTGCGGTGAATGAGGACAATTAAAACTGAGAAATTCAGCATTTTAGTTATTTGAGCTAACTATAACGTATGCCCCTGCAATGCACTGCTTATGACCTCACATATCACATCACTCATGACCTGGTCAGTGACATCACTGATGACATCTCAAATTATATCACTCATGACATCATCCAGTGAAAGAGAGTTTTTTAAAAATAATTCTGAGTGATAAAGATATATAATAAGATACTACAAGTGCTACATTTGTAAACATTTGTGCACTAGTAATGAATGATATTATTTCTAACACGTGAGTGACTGTATCCATGTGTGAGTAGCTGGGTGGTTCTATGGGTGTGTGAGTTGTATGGGTGAGTGAGTGGTTGCATTGGTGTGTAAGTAGCTATACCTGTGAATGAGTGTGTGAGTTTGTCAGTGGTATAATGGGTGAGTGGGTATGTGAGAGGCTGTATATGTGAGTGATGGGGTGTGAGTCGCTGTATGGGTGAGTGAGTGAGTGGGTACATAAGTGTTGTATGGGTGAGTGAGTAAATGCGAGAGTGGTTGTATGGGTTAGTGTGTACTTGTGTTAGCAACTGTATAAGTGAGTGAGTACATGTGTTAGTGTATGTATGAGTAAGTGAGTGGGTGTGTGTGTGGGTATCTGTATGGGCGAGTGAGGGGTTGTGTGAGTGAGAAAGTGAGAGTAGCTTTACGGATGACTCACTGTGAGTGGCTGTATGGGTGAATGAGTGGGTGCCTGAGTGGCTGTATGAGTGAGCTAGTAGTTGTGTGAGTGGATTTGTGGGAGTGGGTGTATTAGATTTTCTACAGGGTTGTGAGTGGGTGTGAGTGGTTCTGTGGATGATGTCATTAGTGGTGTCATTTGAGAAGTCATCAGTGATGTTACTGACCATGTCATGAGTGATGTAATATGTGAGGTCATAAGCACTGCTTTACGGGGGCTTAAGTTAGTTAGCTCAAGTAACTATAACTGCTGAATTTCTAGAACGTCCCTGTAACCTTTGGTTTTTCCAGTGAAGGAATATATATATATATATATATATATATATATATATATATATATATATATATATATATATATATATATATATACACACACACAATATGGCTAAATATAAAATATGTGAAAAGAATATTAGGAAGTACAGAATGTACAGCCTGGTGGCTCAGTGAATAAAGTAAAAAGAACTAGTGAAGGTGAGAAAGGAATGCCCACCTCGGGATGAGCCAATGTTCTTTGGAGTCGCTTTCTGTTACTTTCTGTTACACATTGATGTTGATAAATACATTATGAACCAGCTGATCTGTTGCACTTGTTGGACCTGTCAAGACGCTGAAGTTTGCATTTCAGAGAGCGTGCTTGTGCGTTTGTTAGTGTGAATACCAGGAACACAGATACATCTGCGCCTGATATATCAATTGAGTACTTTGAAATTCCTTGGAAAGTTTATCCTGCTGAAAAAAGCCTACTGTGGGATCTCTCTCCACCCCTGGCCAAGCGAAAGACAGCCCCAATATACCAGTTTAATTGAGGAAAAGTGCATAATCAGGGGACTCGCTGAATGGAAGCGGACCTACTCGGTGGGGAGCAGGAGGCGGTGGGGGGTGCAGGTGACCGGCTGCAGGCGGCCCGGGCGGAGCACGAAACGCTACTGGAACGGCTGCGGCACGTCAACTTTGCGGCCCATTCGGCGCGAGTGCACCAGCACGGTGACAAGCCCGGTAGGCTATTGGCCTGGTTAGTCAGGCAGGAGGAACGCACGGAGCCGGTCTCCGTCATCCGCACGACTGAGGGAGAACTAGTGTACACCCAAAACAGGATACACCAAGCGTTTGTGGGACACTATCGGGCCCTATACAAATCGCAACTGAGAGTAACTGCGGCCTACATAGCAGAATACCTGGCGGACGTCCCGCTGCCCTCCCTTATAGGCTCGCAGCAAGACGCCCTGGGGGCGCCATTCTCCGCGGAAGAAATACGCGAGGCCATTTTCGCACTGTCCAACGGCAAATCACCTGGCCCGGATGGACTGCCCGCCGAATTTTTTAAGGCGTGTTCAGACACGCTAGTTCCGGAGTTGCTCAAATTGTACAATACTGCAATGGAAGAATCAGCACTCCCAGACTCGCTTAACGAGGCAAACCTGGTCTCGCTGCTGAAGCCGGGCAGAGATGGCGCACTCATGGGGTCCTATAGGCCGTTGGCCATGCTAAATACTGATTATAAAATTTTCACCTCCCTCCTGGCCCGCCGCCTGGCCCTGGAGGCACCAACTCTGGTGCACGCAGATCAAAACGGCTTCATGCCGGCGCGGTGCACGTCTCGTAATCTACGCCGCCTCTTCCGGATTCAGGAAGCGGCTCTGACGCATTGGCCTAGATCGGGGTGCCTGGTCCTGGACCTGGAGAAGGCCTTCGACTCGGTAGAATGGCCATACCTGGGAGCCGTGCTGGACAGATTCGAAGTGGGAGATGCATTTGCTGACATGGTCGGACTGCTCTACCAGAGACCCAGTGTCCGAGTGAGGACGGGAGGGCTGCTGTCGGAGAAGATCGGGGTGCGTAGAGGCACCAGGCAGGGCTGCCCCCTGTCGCCCCTCCTCTTCTCCTTAGCCATTGAACCACTAGCGGCTCTGCTACGAGACAGAGGAGCGGAATGGGGGATCCCATTGGCTGACGGAACGCACATAGTCTCACTCTACGCAGACGACCTGCTGCTTTATGTGCGGGACCTCACCGCGGTGCCAGCCGAGCTATCGGACGTCTTCCAGACCTTCGCTGAGGTATCGGGCCTCAGGGTCAATTGGGCCAAGTCCGGGGCATTCTCGTTCAGCCGTGACCAGGAGGAATGCGATGTGCATCTTGGAGGGGCCAGGCTCGCTTGGTACCCGACCACGTTTAAATACCTAGGACTACACATCTATAGAGACCCACAGGACTTACTGGAGGGCAACCTGGTGCGTGCCATTTCTTCTCTGCGAGCTCAGATGTCCTTTTGGAAAACCCTTCCGCTGAATGTGCCCAGCCGCATAGCTCTTACTAAAATGATAGCGCTCCCTAGGCTGCTATATCACTTCGCGAATATCCCCACGTATGTCCCCACGCGGATATTCCGCGATCTGGAATCAATGCTTCGTGGCTTGATCTGGAACACGGGGCGACCTCGAGTGGCGCTGGCTAAGCTGTACTCCCCGACCGCGGAGGGGGGATTGGCTGTCCCCAACATGGAGCTGTATTACCTGGCCGCACAGCTCCAATGGGTGACGTACTGGCTCAGCGATGCACATCTGGACGATACGGCCACTGCGGACTACCAATGGACGCATTCCCAGACCTGCGCCCTGTTTCACCCATTGACCAAAGGACCCCGTCCCCTGCCCATGCATGTGGCCGTGGCCCGCAAATGTTTTCTCCGCAGCCTGAAGCTGACGCACACTACCAGACCATATGCTCCTGCCCTCCCCCTGCTGGGCACCCCCAGGAGGAGCGGGATGGTTACGCCGCGCAATCTGGACCACTGGGTCACGGCTGGAGTAGAGACCATGGGTGACCTGTATGTTGACGGGGCCCTGCTCTCATTCGCGGAGTTATCTGACACCACGGGACTCCCGGCCGGGCAGTTCCTACTTCATGCGTCGGTACTGCGGGCATACGCTGACTCCTGGGGTGACATCCAGGATGAGCCGCCGATGCACCACCTGGTCCAATATCTACATGTAATGGGCAGAGGCTCGCACATCACACATTGGTTAGCGCAGGCGCTTCTCATCCACACGCAAACACCCACACAGCAGATTAGGGCTAAGTGGGCGGCGCACCGTGGGAGGGATTGGACGGATAAGGAGTGGAACCTGGTACTAGCTAGCCCCGTAAACATCCCCCGCAATTCCCGCTTCCGCATCATCCAACTGTACATACTGCACCAGGCATACCTAACGCCAGATAGAATAAACAGATACTTCGCGATCGACACTGCCGTTTGTCCCAGATGCGACCTGTTGGGCGCCGATATCCTGCACATGCTTTGGCACTGCCCAACCCTGACCACGTACTGGGGGGAGGTGATCTCACTCCTGAATCACAGCACGGGCCCGGGCCTGCCGGACACGTGGGAGGCGTGCATTCTCGGACTCTATAAAAGAACCAAACTGAACAAAACACAGGCACGATTCTGGGATTTGGGCCTTATCACGGCCAAACGGCTGCTTACGCGACATTGGAAACGGCGGGAACCGCCTACCCCAAAACACTGGTTCACATCATTTACAAACTGGGCCAGGGCGGAGGGCACGGCGCTCCACCGGGAAGAAATAGCGGGCCTGCGGCAGTTCCCGATAGCACAGCTCTGGGATGGCATCCTGGGGTCCATGCAGGGGGAGGGCACTGTCAGAGGGCTCACGTAGAATAAGCGAAACCGGAGGTGGGACACAGAGGCTAATGCAGTATCGCAGGAACCACCGCAAGCGGCGGCCCCCCCCCCTGACACAGACAAGAATCAGCCAGCGCGTAGACCTCGGATACGACCCAACGCCCACGCGGGCGCCCACCAGCGGCCATTGCCCAGCAGCGCGCCCCAAGCACAGAGTTGCCGACATCGTCCCCGCAAGCACACTCCACCCCCTCCCCCCACCCACTTTCACATATATGTTTGCATGTTTGCAGTATCGGACCCCTGCTCACAGACGGTGGCCTCTTTGACCCCCCGTGTTGAAGTGGGTAGGAGCCGCTGGCGGCACTACTGACGGCGACTGCAGGCGTAGACGCCGATAGCCACACCGACAGCGAGGCTCCTCCACCTGATTGCAACATGCTCCACTACCAAGGCCGGCGACTGGTGACACACCATGGCCCGCAGGGGCTGTCCCACTCTAAGTTCAGGCACACTTGCGCACACACACCTCTGACCTCCGGTTGCACTGTCACAGCATCGGCAAACAACGCACCGATCAGAGGTGGCTCCTACTAACACCGTGCAAGTGGGACGGACTTCGAGTGGGGAAGTCGCGATAGGAACATTGGGACATACCGATACGGACTGTTTTGTTTAGTTTGCCGATTTCATGGCTCAGTTCTAGAAAAAATAAGAAAAACAAGGCGTCATTTATGGACTTTTCCTTTCTAGACTTACGAAAATGTGACTATCTTATCCATGTCCTAGCACACCGGGGACACAAGGGACGCAATGACATGCCCTTTTATGATGGCCCACACCCACACGATTCACCGTTCATTTGCAGCCGGCCCGCAGGGTTGTAGGCTTTGCTATATGTACTGTACCTTTGAACATTAATAAACGTCTTAAAAAAAAAAAAAAAAAAAAAATCAGGGGACTCGCTGAATAAAATCCTTGTGGTGTGTGTTGTGTCAGAACTCAGTTAGACTTAAGATGTGGGAGTCGAAGGTAGCTACTATGTAATGTAATGTAAAAATTACTTATAAAGCGAGGCATACACCGGACGGTTTCTTGGCGCTGTTCACTTTATTCGGTGAGAGGCAGAGGGCGAGGAGAGGAAAGCTTATGTGTAGATGCTACGGAAGAGGTGAGTTTTAAGGAGAGACCTAAAGTGAGGATAGGAGGGAGAGAGTCTCAGTTCCAACGGAAGAGAGTTCCAGAATGAGGGTGCCAAAAAGGAGAATCTGAGACCTCCGTGTTTTTTGCGCCTGAAACGAGGTGTCTGAAGGAGCGCAAGATGAGAAGAACGGAGGTGCCTGGAGGGGGCGTAAGGGTGCAGGAGAGAGGAGATAAAGGAGGGACCGATGCCGGCTAAAGATTTATGAGTCAGGCAGCTCAGTTTGAACTTGCAGCGCTCTGAAACGGGAAGCCAGTGGAGGGCCTTGAGGAGAGGACGGACGTGGTGATGTTTTGGTTGGTGATAGATCAGGCGAGCTGCCTGATTCTGTATCAGCTGCAAGCTGTTAATTTGGTATTGTGGGATGCCAGCGTACAGAGCGTTGGCATAGTCAATCTGAGAGATGACTAATGCCAGCAGTGCCAGGGTGAGGGCTTCAGTGGTCAGAAAGTGGGCTATTTTCCGAATCTTCCTGAGCTGGAAAAAGCAGGAGGACACCATAGCACTGACCTGGTGCTTCATTGAGAGGTCCTGGGAGATGTAAACCCCCAGGCTTTTCACTTTGTCAGCAGGGCGGGGGGGGGCCAAGAGAAAGGGGCCAGAAGGTGGAATTCCAGGGATTGGATGGGCCTCCGACAAGAACGAGCTCCATCTTGTCGGGATTAAGTTTAAGATGGTGAACGCCCATCCAATTACTGATATGGCAGAGGGTGGACTGGAAGTCTTGAGCCGCTTCATCCGAGGAGTCGAGATTGAAGACGAGCTGAATGTCATCTGCATAATTAAATGCAGTGACATTCCTGCCACGGAGGGAGCGGATCAGGGGGGTGAGGTACAGGTTAAAAAGAAGGGGTGACAGGGATGAACACTGCGGAACGCCGCAGGTGACCCTCGTCCTGTCTGCCGTAAACTGGGAAAGACGGACCGATTGATGGCGGTCCACTAGGAAGGACCGAACCCAATTAAGGGCCGTCCCACTGATGCCCGCCTCTTTGACACTGTCGACTAGGATGGTGTGGTCGACCGTGTCAAAGGCCGCCGACAGATCTAAGAGCACCGAGGCTTGACTGATGTTGGAGTCAGCGCCTCTACGAAGTTCCTCCATGATGGGTTGGTGTTTATGTATATCTGTTTAAAGAATGTTGTGAAGTGAAGCCTTCCTCTGATCCCCTGACCCTTGTGTTCTTCACAGCCCCCCTTTTATAATTTTGCCAGATGATTTTCAGTCAAAAAGCACTCTAAGATGGGGTAAACTTTTAAAATCCTAGTTCAAGTTCCTCAGTTGCGAAAGAAGTTTGGTTCATGTGTATGAGGATCAGAACAGGGTTTACACCCTTTAAAGGTGAGACTTTGTGAACAGAAATGTAACTTCAAAAACAATTATAACACAAAAAACAACGTAATTGTGGAAAATAATTGAGTTAAGGGCCTGTCTCGCTCCATCTCTGCTCTTTCTAAATAATTCACAAAAATCACACAGAGGGGCCTGCAATCCTATACCTGGCATTTAAAGTGTTTCTGTTTCACAATTGTGCTGTTTCTTTCAAAGACACACGTATCGACCTAACCAGAGAACAACGGAACCCACATGCACACTTGTCCCTCAACACACACATTCTATCACATAAACCATTTTTATTCCCTCAAAAACACATAAGCACAATACACATTGAAGCACATACACCCTCACATATACTTCCTCCAACTCTTTGTCTCCCCCCCCTTTCCTACCCACCCCCCTCTCTTGTGTCACAAGACGACTCTTCAGACTGTGGTATCATCAAGAGCCGGTGCACTTCCTCTGGGACACTTGACAAGAGCACATGCATGTGCAGAGAACAGTCTTGTGAAACACCCCCACTGCACCTGGGCTGTGCGATACATCTTGGCGCTCCAGTTTTGAGGCTCTTTGCCGTTTGATGTCAAATGGGACACTGGGAACAGGCAGAGACAGACTGGACTGCAGACTCTGTGTCTTGGGCCGATGGCCACCAGTAAGTCATGCCTGAATGAATTGGTTCTTTATCGCTTAATTAACAGAAATTATTGCAATTGGACATTAAAATCCTGAATAAAAGACACAATTTTCTGTTTCTTCGTACAAAAAGAATGTTTCTGTGGTTACACGCTGTACCTGAACATTGATACCAAATAAAAATAACTATCAGAAAGAAACAGTTAGTTACAGATTCCTTACCTTTTTCGTCAGCAGTACCTCTGCGCGTCGGAAGGTGGCGTCGGTCGCCTCCGCATTCATCGTTGGCATCATGGTTGCCAGGATGACGTTGCGGTAGCTACTCGGACGCTGCTCTTGTGTGCTGACGTCAGTTCTTTCTTTTTCAGCTCCAGCATGCGCAGATCCGGAGAGAGCAGTACCTCCAGTCACTTTTTGGCTGACGTTTTTGAGCGACTTTTGTCGATGTCTTTTTGAGTCCTAACGACTCCTGGTGCACATAGAGATGCCCGGCTTCAAGGGTTATGGTTCTTGTACCCAACTGATGTTGGTGACAGATCCGCACTGCGTGTGCCTCTTTTGCCTGGAGCGCGACCATGACCCCAAGTCGTGCTCCGATTACCGGTCCATGGCTCCGAAGGCTTTACGGGAGCAGTCCAGAAAGCTTCTTGAGCGGAGCAGTCTGCTCCGCATTGTTTGAGGCCCCGGTCGCGAGTGAGGTTGAGGGACCGGTCACGGAGCCATCACCACTCGTCTTTTAAGTCTTCGCACTTGGGGTCAGGTAAATCAAAGCACAAGAAGAAGTCGAAGAAGCATCGTCGCTCTTAGACTTCTTCCCATCGGTCGGCTGACGCGACAGGGGACGCGGGCGATGCCCCTTCTGCAGCTCCGCGTGCAGAGCCTGAATGCCCGACTCAGTTTCCCTTCCTTCCCGGGACCCGGAGCAACCCCTGCCCAGCTTCATCAGTATTACGAGGTGATGCATGCCATCTTTGGGCAGCCCAAACCCGCCGGCACGCCTTCGGGCCCCGCTGACTTGGTTGGGGGTCCTAGGCCTTCTCTGCCGGTGACTCTGACCCTGGCGCATCAGGGCCCCCGTGGATCCAGACCTGGATCCAGATCGGCGCAGGTTGACCTCATTACGCCTCCAACGGTGCTGCTTCCTTCGGCACCACTACCGCATTAGACGATGGTCGTGCCCCCGGCCTGCGTCGACCCCGGCCTCCATCCAGATGTGGACACAGCCAGACCAGCATTGCCCGACTTTGGATCCGGCGCCGAGTGGGGTTTTTGTGCTTCTGTTCACTCCTGGGGTCCCTTTCAGGCCAGATTGGCATCCAGAGGAGGAGGACTGGGAGGGGTCAGGTGACCCTCTGACCGACCAGTTGGAGTATGATCCCAACTGGCAAGAGGACCTGGGGGATGCCAGTGGTCTTGATACCGCCACTGACCTTGGCATGTTGTCTCCTCCTACCGTGACTACGGAGAAGGGAGCGTCATACGCAGTGGTGTTGCGTAGGGCGGCCGAGGCTCTCAACATCGACCTACCTACAGTGGCGGTAAGGACTAACCTCCTGACAGAGGTGCTTCAACTGCAAACAGGCTCTTCGGAGCCCCTGCTGCCATTTAATGAGGCCCTCACTGACATGCTTTTATGAACTCTGTCCAGGTCCAACACGAGGGCTCCCGAGGATAGGATTGTTGCCTGAAGCCACCTCCCGGCTCCAGGCGACCCCAGTTTCCTCTCCCAACACCCCACCCCAGAGAGCTTGGTAGTCCAAGCCTCTGCTTCCAAGAGAGCATTCCCTTCCGCACCACCAGAGAGGAATCCAAGAAGCTAGATCATCTTGGGAAGAAGGTTTTCTCTTCCGCCAGTTTGGGACTGCGATAAGTAAACACTGCATGTCTATTGGGCTGTTATTTCCACTCTGTGTAAGACACGGTTGCGCAAGTGCTGCCTAAGTGTCTGGAGGAGGCTCGGACTGTACTCTCCCAAGCTTTTGCCACAGGGAGAGAAGCAGCAAAATTTACTATCCGCTGTGGGCTGGATACCGCCGACTCTCTAGGCAGAATTATTTCCACGTCCATAGCCCTTAGACTCTCACCCTGGATGAGATTGACTGGATTTTCTGAGGATGTCCAAAACACTCTCATGGACATGCCTTTTGATGGCCGTCGCCTGTTTGGTGACAAAGCAGATCACTCTCTAGAGAGTTTCAAGGGCTCACTGGCTACGGCCAAGTTCTTGGGCCGCTCCCTGCGCAGTCTGCTTTTCGCTGACTGGCTGTTGAAGGTGGGCTCGCCCCAGGCTGTCGTCTCCCACCTCCAGACTATGGCCGTCCTCCTGCATTCTCTGGGGTTCTCAATCAACGCGCCGAAGTCACAACTGATCCCCTCTCAGAAGCTCCTTTTCATCAGAGCAGTTCTGTACACGACGCAGTTTCTGTTTTATCCTCTCGAACTGCAAGTCTGGGATATTCGGGCTATGATTCCAATTTTTCAGCCTCTATCCCGGGTTTCGGTCATAATGACCCTCGGGCTGCTGGGCCTCATGGCCACCTGCATCCTGCTGGTCGATCATGCCAGGTGGCATATGCAGGCTCTGCAATGGGACCTGAAATTCTAGTGGCTGCAGCATATGGGGAATCTGCCCGAACACGTCCAGATCTCGGAGGGCACTGCACACCGATTGCAGTGGTGGCTCCCGAACCAGGATTGGGTCAACGGCAGATCCCTCTCCCTAACCAGAACACACAGTGGTGACTGGCGCATCCCTTCTGTGATGGGGCGGCCACATGGGAGAGGCGGAGATCAGAGGCCTCTGGGCTCATATCAACCTTCTGGATCTGCAGGCGATCTGGCTTGCACTGAAAGCATTCCTTCCCTCTGTCCGGGGAAGAGTAATGCAGGTGTTCACAGACAACACTACCACCATGTGGTACTGCAACAAACAAGGTGGGGTGGGGTTGTGGACCCTATGTCAAGGGGCCCTCCACCTCTGGACATGGCTGGAACATCAGGGCATATCCCTGGTTCTTCAACTCCTGGCAGGTTCTCTGAACGCCAGTGCGGACAAACTCAGCCGAAGGTGCATGATGGATCACAAATGGTGTCTTCACTCGGAAGTTTTGCAAGGTCTCTTTCAACTGTGGGGAGAGCCTTGGTTAGATCTATTCACCACCGATAAGAAGGTGCAATGTCAGCAATTCTGCGTGTTGGAATTCACAAAGCGGCAGTTACTAGGCAACGCTTTTCGTCACAAGTGGAGTTGCGGTCTGTTGTACGCCTTTCCGCCTATACCACTTCTGCCCAGAGTACTGAAGAAGATCAAGCACTCCCGGGCCCAAGTCATTCTAGTGGATCCAGATTGGGCACGTAAAGTCTGGTATCCCGAGCTGCTCAGCATGTTCCTCGATCCTCCGATTTGACTGCCTATTTGGGAGGATCTTCTGTCGCAGCAGCAGGGGACGCTCCTCCACCCGAACCTGTCTGGGGATTGAGCGGCGGCAGTTGATGTCATTCGACTTGCCTTCAGAAGTTTGTGATGTAATCTTGGCAGCTAGGCGTCCCTCCACAAAGGCGGTATATGACTGCCGGAGGAATACATTTGTGGCATGATGCACAGCAAAGGCTGTGGATCCCCTTTCTGGCACTCTTTCTGAGGTTCTCTTGTTCCTCCTTTTTTTGGCCCAGGAGGGCTCTGCTCTGGGCACTGTTAAGAGCTATTTCTCTTCCAGGGGATCCTCATCAATAGTCCTAAGCACTGAATATTCCCGCCCACGTTCGGGGACCCCGGAAATAATATAACCATATATATGTAAATCATATATAACTAACTCCAAATATATGTATGCACATAAGTCATTTTTCTCACACCAATGCAGCCCCAAAACTGAGGCTAAACAATGTATTTACTCATACATGCACTGAATTACCAAGGAAATAAAAGACACATTAGGTCAAATAGCCCTTGAACTCTGTGTTTTAATGAGCAAAACACTCATAAATCCTGAAAATTGCTAATGAATAGGCATTGTTAGCCCATAGGCTGCATTGTAAAGCAATAGCATAGAAATTGAAACCATTTCCAACAAATAAAACTGGCACCATGCCTTTAAGGCAGCCATGACCCCTGGCTTCCCATCATGCCTCAGGGGTGACAGTTAGGTCAGTTGTTTCTTTCCGGCTCCTTCAGTCAGGACCCTGGTTTAACAGCTCCTACCTTTTTTGACTGTCAAAAAATACTAGTGATTTTCCTCAATTTTTGCTTTCACTCTACGTCTTTTAGGCTTAGAGTGTTAGTGCTGCCTTTTTTGGTTTTCAAAAAAGGAATATTTTTGTCAAAATGCCTTCTCTTTTTGACACCTGCAAGAAGAAGGCCAGGATTGATACACACCCTGTGTGTATCCTCTGTCTCCCTGAGACACACTCTGCAGACACTTGTGAACACTGCAAGAATCTTTCTATGAGAACCCTCAAGGATAGAGAGAGGATAAGGATCTATGGCCTCTCTGAAAGAGGTAGGTCTCCTAAGAGACAGAAAAAACTAAGGACGCGATCGACGTCGAGAGAAGTCCCGACTTGTTCACCTTTGGCGTCGGGATTGGCGTCGAAGCTTCCAGCGGCGACGAAGATGACGTAGAAAACCAGTCATCTTTCTTCGACGATAAAGACTTCAACGTTGCGATCCAAGGTACCACCGCTGACGTCAACCGGGCGTCATTCAGCGTCGAGGGAGAGGTCTCCATTGACACATAGGAGCTCAATGTCGAGACAGCCGTCGTCGAAGCAGCATCACAGGCCTTCGAAGGCGAAGCTTCCTCCGTCGACGCCTAGTCATAAGCGTTCAGCGTCGAGGCCCACTCCGTCGGCGTCCCACCACCGGCGCTCGATGCCAAGACACACTCCGTCGTCGCCTCACCATCGGCGCTTGACGTCGAGATACACTCCATCGTCGCCTCACCACCAGCGCTCGATGTCGAGACACACTCCGTCGACGCATCATCACCGGCGCTCGACGTCGAGACAATCTCCGTTGACGCCGCACCACCGGCGCTCAACGTCGAAGCATCCTCCATCGGCGTCAAAGCATCGACCCTCAACGTAGAGTCGTATGTCGTCGACTTCTCAACACCGAAGTCTGACGTCGAGGCAAGTCTCTCCAACTGAATCACAGAGGCGTTCGACGTCGAGCCATAGATCTCCGCAAGGAGAGGTTCAACTAGCCTCGGCGCAGACACTGATAAAGGAAGCTGGTCTACTGAACATTCTCCTGGGAGCAGGAGTCTTCCTGCTAAAAGGAAGAGGGGTCCAGCGGATCAGGCATCACGGAGTCGCTCAAGATCCCACTCTAGATCTCTTTCCAGAGAGAATTCGCCTCCAGTGAGCCTTACATCATCATCTTCAGGCTCTCACTCCTCTCAGCGGAAAAGGTCTCCAGATTTAGTGATATATTCCTCCGACATTGAGAGCTCCAGACATTCTCCTGCTCGTTCTCTTCATGAACAGAGGAGATCACCTCCGCCAACAAGTTCGCCTGTGAGGAGAGATACTCCGAAGTCGCCCTCCATCAGTTTGTCACCAAGATGGTACAGGCCTCTCCATCACTGGGTGCCAGCGACCAGGCTGGCAGCAGATCGGAACAGAGCAGTGTCCAGGCCCAGAGAACGATCGTGCACCCCGGTGCACTCCAGCAGACGGAGGTCCAGGTCTAGGAGCAGAAGAAGGGAACGCAGATCTCCCACTTCTTCCTCTTCCCCTCCTCTATCTCATAGGGATTATTCTCCGACCTTGACGGACAGTCCTCCATCCAGAATATCTCCTGTGGATGACATCTTTACCTTTCAAGACATTTTGGGCAGAAGGGCTCCTAAGCTGGGAGTCCCTATGACAACGCACCAGACCAAAACCTCAGTTATTTTCGAGACTTTACATCTCAGGCCTGCATCCAAACCTCTGCTACCCTTGGTTCCGGGGATTATAGAACTGGTTATAGAGGTGTTCCTCACACCGGCGACAAAGGCCGCTCCAGCAAGGATTCTTAAGAAATATCGCTCGCCAGAGGAGGATGCTCAGAGCTGACCCGCCACCAGACTGTCATCATCGCAGCGGCAGGAAAATCCCCTGCTGTAGCTTCCTCCTCCACAGTACCTCCTGATAAGGAGAGCAAGTCGCAGGATTCATGGGAAGAAGAGTTTGCAACACCTCAGCCTCACTCCTGAAAGTATCTAACGCGGAAGCGCTTTTGGGCCGCTATGATAGGTCACCGTGGGATTCTCTGCAGCGGTTCATCGAGAAACGTCCGCAAGAGGATTGAAAAGACTTTGAGGAGATTCTCTTGTAGGGCAGCCAAGTCTCCAACCAAATCATCAGCGCTGCAGCGGAAGGTGCAACCCTCTCAGCGCCTGGCTATGCTCATAGAATGTGTGCAAGAAGGTCTTCATGCCTACGTCTTACTGCATTGAAACCATAAGCTCAATCCCGGATCTTGAACTTGCCTTTTTCAGGAACATTGTTGTGTGGGGCAAGTACCGATGAAGATATGCAGCGTATGAAAGCAGAATTAGACACTCTTAAAGCCGTGGGGTTTGAAAAGAAAAAAGAGTTTCGAAGGAGGTTTCGTCCCTACAATAAAGGTTCTTCCAAGCAGCAGGTTTAAACCCCTCAGTGGCAGAAGGGTCAGGACCAACAGGGGCAGCAGAAGTCCAATATAGAGGCAGGGGTAATTCCTGAGGCGGTGGAAATCAGCGCCAGGGCAACAATTCCAACAAAGCCCAATCCAAACCATGAGTTCTTCCTTCCCCCAGCGCCGTTAACCACTCCAGTGGGGGGAAGCATTGCGCATCATATGGAAGAGTGGCATACCATTACAAAAGATCGTTGGGTGTTCGCTACACTTCAGAATGGATACTGTCTTCGTTTCCAACAACTGCCTCCAACCGTTCCTCTAATGCCAACACCAAGTCATCAGCTGAACCTTCTGAAAAAGGAAGTGGCTATCCTTCTCAAAAAGTCAGCCATCGAGATGGTGCCAATTTCTCAAAGGGGGAAAGGAGTGTATTCTCGATAGGAAAAAGGGCCAGAAGGCAAAATACAGACCCATTCTGGGCTTGAGAATGTTGGTGCTTCATCAAATATATCCGCATCTCAGGTGAGGAGATTGGATGTGTTCGCTGGACCTACAAGCTGCATATTTTCATGTCCCTATAGCTCACGATCACAGAAGATTCCTTCGGTTCCGGGTAGGGACCTCTCACTACCAGTTCAAAGTCCTCCCGTTCGGGTTGAAGTCAGCACCCCGAGTGCTCACGAAGTGTGTCGCAGTGGTAGCGGCCGCTCTGTGCCGCAGGGGTGTCTTTGTGTACCCATACCTGGACGTTGAAAGGTCCTTCCCCAGACAGTGTAAGAAATCAATTTCTGAGCTGCATCGACCTCTGCCACCGGTTGGGTCTGCATGTGAACTTGAACAAGTCAATCTCACAGCCTACGCAGAAGATACATTTCCTAGGAGCTCTGCTAGACTCCGAGGTAGGAAAAGTGGTTCCTTCGGAGAGACAGTCTTCCATAGCTCAGAAGTATCAGCTGGTGCTTCGCAGCAAAGACCTAAAGGTCCGAAGGATTGCCATCCTGCATTTTCCTGGTCCCGAATGCCAGACTACGAATGTGTCCTCTTCAGCAGGATCTGGAGGACAAGTGGGACCAACAGTCAGCACGCTGGGACGACAAAATCACACTTGGTGGACAAAGAAGAAAAATATGCAGGTCGGAATTCTGTTCCATCAACCTCCTCCTTCCCAGACGTTAATCACAGATGCATCTTTGCAAGGATGGGGAGCACACATGGGTCATCTCCGAATGTAAGGTCTGTGGTCCCCCAAAGAGTGTACTTACCACATCAACATGCTGGAGTTGAGAGCAGTCCACTTAGCCCACAAAGCGTTCCTTCCCTCGATTCAGGACTCGTCAGTGTTAGTACAGACGGACACCACCACCACAATGTACTACCTGAACAAGCAGGGAGGGACACGCTCTCGGACTCTTTCGCTGGAGGCCCAAAACATTTGGCATTGGCTCCTGGCTTGTAATCTTTCAATCACAGCAGTCCACCTCTCAGGAGAATAGAATGTGAGGGCGGACGCTCTAAGCTGGCATTTCGAAGACAGAGAAGACTGGGTTCTCAATGACGAGGTAGTCGAAGACATCTTCCAGTCTTGAGGTCGTCCCACCATAGATCTCTTTGCGTACGACGAAAACAACAAATGCCGAGACTTCGCCTCAAGATTCTACCGACCAGGATCAAAAGGGAATGCCCTTTTGATAGACTGGTCAGGGGAATTTGTGTACGCCTTTCCACCCCTTCCATTGATCCCGAAGGTGGTGAGCAAGCTGAAGAACTCGTACACAACGATGATCCTCATTGCCCCCGATTGGCCGAGACAATGTTGGTACACGGACCTTCTCCATCTATCAGTGACCCCGTACAGGAAGCTGCCATGCAGGCCGGACCTGCTATCCAGATGAACGGGAGGATTCATCATCCCTGCCTTCCGTCACTGAACTTGGCAACATGGCTCCTGAGGTCATACAATACGGCCACCGCAAGACTGCATGTCCATCTTAAAAGAGGCAAGACGTCCTTCCACAAGACATTCTTATGCATGCAAGTGGAAGCGCTTCTATATGTGGTGTATGCAGAACATTTGTCATCCTATCAGGGGTCAGGAAGAAGTTATTCTTCCTTATTTATTGTATCTGGCTAAAGCAGGGTTGAAGTTTAATTCTATTAAGGTGCATTTGGCTGCTATAACAGCTTACAGGCGTTCACCTTCCCAACCTTCTTTTTTCCAGTTGCAAGCTGTGAAGGATTTTCTGCAGGGGTTGAAAAAGGTTTATCCTCCAGTACGACCTCCGTCACCCACCCTGGGAGTTGAACCCATTCATAAAGCAACTTTGCAGCATATTTCGTGGAAGGCTGCTTTTTTGGTAGCAATCACGTCAGCTGGCAGGGTGAGCGAAATTCAAGCTCTCTGTTCCAAAGAGCCTCACACAGTGTTCCATCTGAATAGGTTAGTGTTGAGAACACATCCTTCTTTTCTACCTAAGGTGGTATCAGATTTTCATGTAAACCAGCCCAACTCTCTGCCCACCTTTTTCCCCAATCCCTCCACACCAGCTGAGAGGGCATTTCATTCTTTGGACCTGAAAAGAGTTCTGAAAGGTTATCTTGATAAGTCCAAAACTATACGTCAGTCTGATCAGTTATTTATCAACTATGGATCGATCAGACCAGGTTATGCAGCCTCGAAACGTTCTATCTCAAGGTGGATAGTTTCTTGTATTAAGCTGGTTTATCAGTTGGCGCAGAAGACACTAGGGTTTTCTCCCAAGGTGCATTTCACCAGAGGGAAAGCGGCTACTACGGCTTTTCTTAATAATGTGCCTATGTCTGAGACTTGTAAGGCGGCGACTTGGAGGTCCATGCATACATTTACCAGACATTACTGTCTAAATTCAGACACTAGAGCAGATACCCAAGTAGGCCAGGCCTCCTTGCGGAATCTGTTCAACAGCGGAGTTTGGCTGTTACAAATTATTTGGTTGGGTAATGTTTTCTTCTCATTTGCCTGCAGGTGGCTGGTTGGGCTTGCTATTCTATTCAGTGCTTATGACTATTGATGAGGATCCCCTGGAAGAGAAGGATAAGTTACTTACCTGTAATCCTAGTTCTCTTCCAGGAGTATCCCCATCAAAGTCATAAGCAACCCACCCGGCTCCCCAGGCAAATGAGATCCAAACAATATGTTTTCTAATTTACTGTTGAGCCCTGTCTTCAGGGTTATGCAAAGAACAACTGACCTAACTGTCACCCCTGAGGCATGATGGGAAGCCAGGGGTCATGGCTGCCTTAATGGCACGGTGCCAGTTTTATTTGTTGGAAATGGTTTCATTTTCTATGCTGTTGCTTTACAATGCAGCCTATAGGCTAACAATCTCTATTTATTAGCAATTTTCTGAATTTGAGTGTTTAGCTCATTAAAACAAGGGCTATTTGACCTAATGTGTTTTTTTATTACCTTGCTAATTCAGTGCATGTATGAGTAATTACATTGTTTAGCCTCAGTTTTGGGGCTGCATTGGTGTGAGAAAAAATGATATATGTGCGTACATATATTTGGAGCTAGTTATATATTATTTACATATATATTTTTATATGATTTCCAGGATCCCCGCACATGGGCAGGAATATTCGGTGCTTATGACTTTGATGAGGATACCCCTGGAAGAGAACTAGGATTACAGGTAATTAACTTATCCATTTCGGACATTTCTGCCTTTCTTCGTCTTCCTGATTAGCCTTCTCTCTTCAAATCCCCGTTTGTTTATCGATTCTTAAAAGGCATAACTCATCTCTTTCCTCCTATACCCTTCGTGATGCCTCAGTGGGACTTGAATCTGGTCTTGACCTATTTGGTGTGCGTTCCCTTTGAGCTGCTTCACAACTGTCTTTTAAGACTCTTGACTCTGGTGGCCATCACTTCTGCAGAAGAGTTCCAGGCTCTTTCATCCGAACCTCCTTTTCTGGCTGTACATCCGGACAAAGTTGTCCTTAGGACTCGTCCATCCTTTCTTCCAAAGATGGTCACTTCCTTTAACATCGGGCAAACCATCACCTTGCCCACCTTCTTTCCGCCTCTGCATCCTTCTAAGGAGGAAGAGAGGCTCCACCGTCTGGTCCCAAAACGTACACTTTCGTTCTATCTCAATCGCACAAAACAGTTCCGGGTGGATGACCAACTCTTTGTTGGCTACTTAGGCACCAAGAAAGGTCTGGTCGTACACAAGCGGACCATCTCCAGATGGGTATTTTTGTTTATTAAAGCCTGCTATTCTATAACTAAAAAGGAGCCTCCAGTGGAGCTACCTGCCCATTCCACCAGGGCGACGGCAGCCGCTACTGCTTTGGGACGTGGTGTTCTTCTGAATGAGATCTGTCAGGCAGCTAAGTGGGCATCGCTGCACACTTTTACGAAACACTACTTCCTGGACAGCCAAGTCCAAAGAGACGGCTTCTTTGGCCGCTATGTTCTCCAGGACTTTCTGGTGTGAACTTGTTCGCAGACCCACCTAGGGTGTTGGTATTATTTGAGTATCTATTCTTAGGAAAGGAATCTATAACTAACTGTTTCTTTCAGATGAACAAGTTACATACCGTTGGTAACGATATATCTGTAAGAAATATAGGTTAGTTATAGATTCCTTACCACCCCACCCATCCTCCCCATTCTGCGAATTGACTTCTAGGGTTAAGGTCATTCTTTCAGGGCCCTAGTTTTGTGCACCAGTGGTCAGTGTCTTAAATGGCTCTGTGCTTCTGGCGTGGAAAGTCGTGTACAGAACTGACATGGCGCGAGGGTATCGTCTTAAGTAACTACCGCAACGTCATCCCGGCAACCACAATGCCAACGACGAACATGGAGCCAACTGACGCCACCGGAATCTAGAACTAACCAATTTTTTTTTTACAGATATATTGTTACCGAAGGTAAGTAACTTGTTCTTTACCACGGTCACAATGTAAACATAAAACTAATAGCATATTATGGTTGCATTCCCAAGAGTATGCAATTTCAATATAAACATTATGTAACATTGTGCAAATATACTTTTAAGGGCCTAGGTACAAGTGCTGTAAACATTATGAACCATTGTGCAAATGAGCAATGCAGTGTCTCTATAGGTTTTGAGGCCTGTTGTCTAAAATAACAAAGCATAACAGTGTATGCCATTGTGCAAATATGCAATAAAAGTGCTTCAGTGTTTTCATATATTCTTTAAAACCTGATTACAACTTTAATTTTTAATCCATTAAAATGCCCTTAGGTTGCAGACACTAGCAATTTTCCAGCATTTGCAAAAAAATTTATCGTTTGACATACCAGTGGAATCTAATGGCCCGATAGGCATAAAATAAAAGCCTGATGTGCTGATCGTACCCTAGCCTTCAGGAATTAAGGTTTTAAAAGTGGACAGCGTATTTTAAGCAGTTTAGGACCTGCACATACTAAGTGCCATAAGGTTTCACGTGGCCACCCACACAGTCTAAATTTAGTACTTGGCCGTTGTTGGATCCAAGTCGGCGTGTCCTCTTTAGTTGGAGTCAAGCCCAGTCTTATTTCTACGAATGTTTTTTTCATTTAAACCGAGAAATGGGCATTCAGACAAGGCTGGATTCGCAGGGACTGGTGTGCGTTATTCACAAACCATGTGTGGGTTTTTGCTACAAAGGCTGTCTTATCTGCATGAAATGAGTTGGTTGTAATTTTTTTTAAAGATTTGTTTGAGACCGGATATTTTTCTGGGAGCCCTATCGGCAGATAAAAAATCTGGAAGCAGGTTAAAATGCGGGATCGCCAGCTATCTGTGTAGACAGAACAAATTATTTCATGCCAGCAGGTGTTAGATAAGGAATCCGGTTCAGATCTGAACAGAGTACATACATTTCAAAAAATTACCCTTGCGATACCATGGAATGTCTTTGCCGGCCAAATTCCAATCAAATTTCAACTTTGCCAATTGACCTGGGGATCCCAAAAATGGATTTATAGGCCTTGATTACTAATAGGTCCACTAAATGTCCATCTTTCCCCCTGGTAATAGGTGAGGCATATGTAATAGGTGGCTGTAACTTTGCTCTCATGACTTTAATGAGATGGTCATACGATTGGCATCTCAATGATTTATGTAAGCATTTAAAGGTCATGACTGATTTTTTCTTTTTAAAGCGGCTCAATATTGACCGCTTTCCCCAAGACCCCGTTGGGTTGCTAATGCCTTCACATCGCATCCATACCACAGTGGACAGCATAGCTATCAAAGGCCAAGTCCTGGAGTCTGGTTGCCCCTCCACTGGTCTACATATACAAACGGGACACTGCTACACAGCCTCATGGCCCTGAGGGTACCCTGCATCACTGGCAGTATACATGCCAACTATCGGTCCTAACCAGTCAGATTTATCTTTTCTGTTAGGATACACTTCCATGCCCTTTCCCTGAAGACCTCTAGAATTCAACTCTTCCTGTACAGGAGTTAGTCATCAACCCCAGCCCACGTACAGGGACTAAACCCCACCATCACATTGACCACTCAGAAACTCCCCTAGACCACTACCACACAGGGGCTAGAGTCGCTCTTTCCTTTTCCTCCCCACATATGGTGCCAGAGTACCCCACACCCTATGTACAGGGGTCTAGGGCCACCACCTCAGCCCCTCAATCCCCACCCACCTCGCTAACCGAGCCACTTGGATGCTCTAAAGCCGGTTGGGCAGTTATTACCCTTTAATGAGTCCTGGCCCTTTAATGGATGTGGGAAATGGGGAATTTAGTCACTAATCCCAGTACAAAAGTAGGTGGGGGGTTGTGTAAAGCAGAAAAAGCCAAAAGCTCTGAAAAGTCAGACAAAACCGGCTCCATCTAAACACAACAACCCCCTCCTCTCGTGGGTTATGGGGAAGAAAAACGATTAGTGGGAAAATACTTTATAAATAAGCCACTGGGACTTGGTCACCCAGGGGCTCAAAGACAAATAAATGTGCAATACCGTGCTTGTTATTTTTTTCAATTTTGCTGCAGATTCGTGGCAAAATTAGAGAAAAAAAAAACCTTTTGGCCCTTGGCGGTGTCCCTGTGTGACCACATCTTGGGGGTTAAGGTGTTCCTACCTTGCCCCCTTCTCCCTGCTCCCTTTTTTTTTGGGACTAGTCTATGTCCCAAAATGGCTGCCAAGTCTTCCTGGTTGAAATGTTGGCAGCCGATCAGAACTATGCACGAAATCTGTCAGATCCGCTGAGGTTCTGCGTCCCTAGATTACAAATTTGGTTTTCAGTTAATATCTCTAAAACTACTGAACGGAATTATGGCAAATCCCAAAAAGCAAGCTTTCTGGACCAAAAGCTAGCTTTCTGACAAATTTGGTTTAATTCCATACAGCGATTCGGGCTGTAGTAGTGTTCAAAATCCCCATGGGAAATTCTATGGGGAAAACGTGTTTTAGGACCACCCTTTTTCTCAACCCCTGCTTAACGAATCGCCTTGAAACTTTCAAGACGTCAGCTGGAGTGGTTGGCAAACTAGTTCAGAAAATTTGGTGAAGATTTGTGAAACTGCGCCAAAGTTATTGGCAAAACAAACAAGCAAAACCAATGCAATAGGTCTCGCATTAGGAAAGTTTGAGCTATTGGTCTTGTAAATGACAATTTTTTTATTTATGTGTTGTTTTTGAAAATGGCTAAATTAATAGATTTGTTATTTACAATGCCAATAGTTATAACTTTCG
This sequence comes from Lissotriton vulgaris, assembly GCF_964263255.1. Taxonomy (NCBI): domain Eukaryota; kingdom Metazoa; phylum Chordata; class Amphibia; order Caudata; family Salamandridae; genus Lissotriton; species Lissotriton vulgaris. The sequence goes on along the minus strand of NC_141685.1, from coordinate 819,701,826 downwards.
CAAATGTGACACCTATAGCATTTGTAATGCAACATGTTTTGCATTTACGTGACTTAGATGTATTGATATTACAAATAACAATGGCTTTTAATTTTTTTAAATAATTAATACTTAAATAAAAGTGATTGTAATTTATAATGGCAATAGCTTAAACTTTCGTAAATAACTTTTGTGAAGATTATGTGGTGCCGAGTGGTGCTGTGGTGGTGCCGGGTGATGCTGTGGTGCTGCTGAGTGGTGCTGTGGTGGTGCTGAGTGATAATGTGGTGGTGCTGATTGATAATGTGGTGGTGCTGAGTGATGTTGGGATAGCTCTGAGTGATGATGTGGTGATGCTGAGTGGTGCTGTGATGGTGCTGAGTGATGCTGGGCTGGTGATGAGTGATGCTGTGGTGGAGCTGAGTGGTGCTGTATTGGTGCTGAGTGATGCTGTGGAGGCGCTGAGTGATGCTGCGGAGGCGCTGAGTGGTGCTGTGGTGGTGCTAAGTGATGCTGTGGTGGTGCTGAGTGATGCTGTATTGGTGCTGAGTGGTGCTGTGGTGGTGCTGAGTGGTGCTGAGTGATGCTGTGGTGGTGCTGAGTGATGTTGTGGTGGTGCTGTGGTGGTGCTGAGTGAAAATGTGGTGGTGCTGAGTGATAATGTGGTGGTGCTGATTGATAATTTGGTGGTGCTGATTGGTGCTGTGGTGGTGCAGAGTGGTGCTGTGGTGGTGCTGAGTGGTGCTGTGGTGGTGCCGAGTGATGTTGTGGTGGTGCTGAGTGGTGCTGTGCTGGGGCTGAGTGATAATGTGGTGGTGCTGAGTGTTGCTGTGGTGGTGCTGAGTAGTGCTGTGGTGGTGCTGAGTGGTGCTGAGTGATAATGTGGTGGTGCTGAGTGGTGATGTGGTGGTGCTGAGTGATAATGTGGTGGTGCTGAGTGATAATGTGGTGGTGCTGAGTGATAATGTGGTGGTCCTGAGTGATGTTGTGGTGGTGCTGAGTGGTGCTGTGGTGGTGCTGTGGTGGTGCCGAGTGATGTTGTGGTGGTGCTGAGTGGTGTTGTGCTGGGGCTGAGTGATAATGTGGTTGTGCTGAGTGTTGCTGTGGTGGTGCTGAGTGTTGCTGTGGTGGTGCTGAGTGATGCTGGGGTGGCGCTGAGTGATGCTTGAGTGGTGCTGTGGTGGTGCTGAGTGGTGCTGGGGTGGCGCTGAGTGGTGCTGGGGTGGCGCTGAGTGGTGCTGGGGTGTCGCTGAGTGATGCTGGGGTGGCGCTGAGTGATGCTGGAGTGGTGCTGAGTGGTGCTGTCGTGATGCTGAGTGGTGCTGTGGTGGTGCAGAGTGATGCTGGGGTGGCACTGAGTGATGCTGTGGTGGTGCTGAGTGGTGCTGAGTATTTGTTGACTGTATTATAAGGTGCTGGCCTGGGTGCTGTAAAGGATGTTAAGGTGTCTGTATTTTTAGAAGCGAAGTGCAAGGGATTGTGAACAAAGTTATGAGCAGTGTTTAAGTGAATGAAAGCTTTTCTTTTTTTAAGAAAGCGAGCAGCTAAATAGGTGGTCCTAATGGTTGTTATTTGAGCTAAATCTGGTTAATAATTTAGAGTTTAGTTTCACCCCTGGGTTATATGTAGTGTTCAGCAATTTGAGACACGGAAGTGGTGACTCCGGCTCCGGGGCTGAGGCGCTTGGTATAAAACACTGAGATTGTTGCCATAGCTTCTGTGTTGCTTCAACTGGAAGTGTAATTTGGGCGATTGATGGGATGCATAGACAAATGTTAAGTTTAAAAACATTCTGGGTGAACTGGTTCAATGTTTTTTTTTACTTTTTATTTAAGGTGTGTTCGTTGTTATTTGTGCAGTTACCCGAATGTGAAAAACCATCCAAATATTGTGCTATTTTTTTCAGGTTTTTAACCTCGCCACCTCTGCAGTCAGGAACAGTTTCATATTTTTTAAAGGGCGGATTGCTATGCTGTCTGGGACTGGATATAAAAGAAATGGCTACCACTGCTGAAGCACAGCGTGCTGCGAGGGATGTATGGGGCTGCATATAAAAGAAGTGGCGCCATTGCACCAGTGCTAATACCTATGGTGGTGTGAATGTGAAGCATGGTGTAGAATGCGCACTAGCGTGACTAAAGCTGCTCTACAAAACAACATGATTTAATAAGGTTTCCGAGCCACATACCTGAGCTGTAGAAGTCCTTGTCTGATGAGACTATTATGTTAGCAAGCGCTGCCTAGGCAAGACTTAAATCAAGGATGTATTTTGCGCTATGAAATAGCGCTACATGCAACAGAACATCAATAAAAGCATGAGCAGCCACTCACACTCACTAAATGTGCACTTGGGGTAGAATGGAGGGGCTGCTAATGCCGTTAGCATGTCTTTGGTACGGCTCTGAGAGAGAGCTCGCGCCTGTGGAGGGTGAAAGGGCGAAAGGGCAGAGCAGAGGGGCTGAGGGGGAGGGAGGAAGAAAGTGCTGGCGCATCAGGGCGGTCAAGAAAGCGTTTTATAAAAGAAGAGAGAGAGGGAAAAGGAAGTAGAGATGACATGGACAAGAAAGAGAAGACAAATAAACTGATAGACGCGGATAGAAAGTGAGGCGTATCTGGATGAAGCCGGTGAGAGGAAGTGCAGATGTCCCCTGGAGAAATATAGACATAGAATTAGACAGACTGAGAGCTCGAAGCAAGAGTGAGAAAGTGTGAAAATGCATTGATGGTGGAAGTGACGCACTTAGATAAAGAGAGGAAAACTCGACAGAGGTAACAGAGAAATGCTCACATCACTACGAGCACATCAAGGGCCAGCTGTATACGTGAAAAGTAAGAGGGGGCGGGGGCGCATTCCTTTGAAGTGTGAATGAGCTAGAGCACGGCCTCGCGGCCGTGAAAGTGAAACAGCAGGGGTGAATTAGGGGGGAGGATAAGTGAGGCCGAGCCAACACTGGGGTGAATGCCTGAGGCCGAGCGCACGCTGAGGAAGCTTCATATGCCTGTGGGAGGGAGGCTGATGGCTTTGATGTGGACACACGTTCCGCACGAGTGCACCACATGAACTGGACGGTATCCACGATAGTTTAAGAGCTTGGTTTGCCCTCTAAACTCTTGTCTATTTATCCATTACGGGATAGAATAGTCAAGACCTAAAAACGGTTTTCCTATGGAAACTAGGTCCTAACTATAACTACCGACTGGCAGCCGCCTGCAGGATACATACAGATATATATATATATATATATATATATATATATATATATATATATATATATATATATATATATATAGATAGATAGATAGATAGATAGATAGATATATATAGATATATGTAGATACATATGTGTATATATTTCCTACTGGCGGTCGCCAGTAGGTAGTTATAGTTAGGATTGTTTTCCATAGGAAATCCGCAACATTCTATTGAGAATAACTTTGGCTCCGGTTGAGGAATCTGTCTGTAATTTTCCTTAAATTTGCCTCGCTCCTTCCCTGAAAGTTTGGGGGGGATTCGTCAAGCGGGGGCAGAGATAAAAGGGGGGTCCCAAAACGTGTTTTCCCCATGTTAATTTCTATAGGGCCGTTGTACTCACTTTTAGCCCGAACGGCTGAATGAATTTCCACCAAACTTGGCAACATTGTAGGGACTGGTAGCCCGATGTGCCTTTGCTAGGTCTCAAGATATGTGCTCCAGTGGATTTTGAGTAATTTAGGCGCTACTTGAGTTTGCGAGCGGAAAGCTGATTGGCTCTCGGGTGTCTGTCAACATTCCAAACAGTCCGGAGCGGCCGCCATCTTGTGTCTCGGTAGGATCGAGACACAAGAGGTGGCAAAAACAAAGGGGGAAATGACCAAAAGGGGGCAGGGTAGACCCCCCCTGACCCCCAAGGTTTGATGTGGGGGCCATAAAAGGTCCCGCGGGGCAAAAAAAAATATATTTTTTTTCAATTTGCGCGTACCGGGGAGCGTACCATGGGGAAAAAAGAATGACTGAGTTTAAGAATGTAGCATTTTTTTATAAATTGGAGGTAGTTCTAAAAAGAACTGTTTTTTTATTCTTTTTGTTTTATATTTTTTTATTGTTTTTTGGAACATTTTTTACTTTTTTGGCTTTTATGAACAATTTTATATTTTTTTTGTAATTTTTATGGGGACAAACAAAAAACAGGGAATTGTAAACGGCTCAACTGGAGCAAAAAAAAAACAGGAAAAAATTAAGGTTTGTTTTTGCACTTGTGGTTGTCTCCAGCACGGTTAATCAGTTTAATACTTTGCTCTCCATAGCAAATTGTCCTTCCACAAAATTTGCAAACTATTTTGAAATCTCCAAACTGGGTTTGGCTGTTTGGGACCATCTCACTTGTCTCTGGACCCGATGGAGTGGGTTGTTTACTTTGGGAGGTGCTGGGAGAAGATTGGGGAGGGTTTCTGGTCAGTTCTTTGACCTCTGCCGCAGCATAGTTGTTTGCGTGCCGGCGTTGCATGTCGCGAATCATGGTGTTGTTGCCAAAAGAATACTTTTTGGCAGGTTTCCCCCTGGAAAGTACAGTGCCACAGATCAGACAAGTTACCTTTGGCGCATTAACTTTCTTGAGGCCCCTTGGGATTTTAAAAAACTCCCAGACAATGTGCTCCTTTGGCTTATAGGTGGTAGTATCTTCAGGCAGGTACCGCCTCTCCTCCTCCTCTCCACCACTGTGGTGTTGTGGTGGTCCTTGTGGTGGTGGTGGTGGTTGAGATGCTCCTGCTGCTGCTGCTACTGTAGCCATTTCTCAGTACAAATAGGTACAAATAGGTCTGCAAACAGGTCTTCCTCAGTCAAAGTAAAAAGTGAGAATGAGGAAAAAAGTTGGGGGCTTTCATCATTTGGAAAACAAAACTGTCCTGAACCAAGGAAAATTGTTATTTTCAGGTCACATGACCCGGCTTTATCATTTGGAAACCAAAACTGTCCTGAACCAATGAAAAGTGTTATTTTCAGGTCACATGACCCGACGCGCTTACGCTACGCGCCCTGGGGCGCTTACATAGCGCGATCGTATGGGGTAGAGTGCTTCCGGGTGCGCTTACGCCATGCATATCACGCGGACACGGCTCCGTGATATGTCACGGTGATGTTTTCGTTCTCTGCAATAGCGCAAACGGGACGCTCACCGGGGCGCGCCGGAAAACTGCGCTTACTGGTGCGCTCACCGGTACACGCACCGGGAGCGCTCCAGGGCAAAAAAATTTTTTAAAAAAAAAACATGAACAATATACAGAAAAAAATAGTATTACATAAATATACAATATAGGATTCATTATAAAAAAATATTACATTTCATAGCTATAGAAATTTGCTATTAAAAAACCTTTGAAATTCACTGAAAAAACATAGGTTTGAGGCCCTATATATAGTTAGGAATGAGCATTTAAAAAACCTATGAAATTCACTGAAAAAACCATAGGTTTCACACCAGTTATAGTTAGGAATTAGCATTTAAAAAACCTATGAAATTCACTGAAAAAACCATAGGTTTCACACCAGTTATAGTTAGCTGGAAATGTTACTGACATAAAACCATTGAAACTCCCACGTTATAGTTAGTTGGACTCACTATAACTTGCGCGCCTGCAATGCACTGCTGATGACGTCACATATTACATCACTCATGACATGGTCAGTGACATCACTCATGACATCACTGATGACACCATCCTTGTGACAGTGACAGACCTCCTTTCAGTGTAATGTAACCCTTGAAACACATATTCAAAAATTGAAACTAACATTTTCAAAAAAATGGAGATACCCATACCAGTTACAACATCCAATTCAGTAATTCCACCATCTATATACACATCCACTCATTCACCAACAGACCAACAGTTCTATATAGTCACTCATACATATACTCACTCATCATATGTAGTGATACACCTATACATCCTGTTACACACCGACCGTCATCCAAAAGTTACTCACACACATACTCACAAATGCAAATAAACTATTGAACATCCATTTATTTGCATATACAGCTATACACACACTACCACCTTACTTCTAAGGAAACTTACACATACTTACTCTCTTAAACAATCACTTATAGAAACACATACTTATTTAAACAGGAACTCTTACAATCTCTCACTCTCACATATACTCACTTATATACATCAATACTCATATATACTAGATTAAAACATATGTCGTTACTGATAAAGACACTAGTGAGACAGTCATTCACTCACTAACACACACATATACACACTCATCCACCCATACAGTCCTGCACATATGCTGTCTTCAAAACACATACAAACAGTGAGTCAGTCATTGATGCATCTATGTGCTAAGTAATACCCCCACCAAACCATACAGACAGTCATACTGATACTAAAAAAATCTAATAACCCATATACACACACATGTAGCTACTCACCAACCCATGCAGTCACTTATACACAAAGTGAAAAACTGATACATATATTTAAAATTACTCACTAATATATGTATTCACTAAGATACACTTAATAAGCCAGTTAACCAATCATTTTTTTTAAAACATCCATTTACACACTTATTTAAACATTTATTCTTCCATCGACCTTTACAAATACATATATAAAACATATTTATTTTTCAGAAAGACACACATTCACTGGATGGTGTCATCAGTGATGTCATGAGTGATGTCATTGACCATGTCATGAGTGATGTAAGATGTGATGTCATCAGCAGTGCATTACACGCGCAAGTTATAGTGAGTCCAACTAACTATAACGTGGGAATTTCAATGGTTTTATGTCAGTAAAATTTCCAGCTAACTATAACTGGTGTGAAACCTATGGTTTTTTCAGTGAATTTAATAGGTTTTTTAAATGCTAATTCCTAACTAGAACTGATGTGAAACCTATGTTTTTTTCAGTGAATATATATATATATATATGTGTGTGTGTGTGTGTGTGTGTGTGTGTGTGTGTGTGTGTGTGTGTGTGTGTGTGTGTGTGTATGTATATATTCATTGAAAAAACCATAGGTTTTAGGGGTGTTATAGTTAGTTGGACATTTCACTTGTACAAAACTATTGAAATTCCCCCGTTATAGTTAGTTGTACTAACTATAACTCGCGTGCCCGCAATCCACTGCTGATGTCACATATTACATCATTCATGACATGGTCAGTGACATCACTGATGACATCATCCACTCAGTGTGGTTTGGTTCGATAAATAATCGTTTATATATATATATATATATATATATATATATATATATATATATATATAGCATTCTGCCCTGAAGACTGAGTGGATGTATAAGTGTCTGAATGGAGGATTTAGTAGCAATGTGATTGACTGTCTAAGGGACGAATTTAAAGTGTCTCACTAAATATATGGGATAGTGATCAAACTGTGTGAATACCTGTATCACTATCTCTTGTTGTGTAAACTACTACATACGTTGGTTACTAGCTATGTGAAAGTCTATATTAGGTATTAATTAGTTAAGTGAGTATTTATATGGGATAGTGAATGAATGTGTGTGTGGTTGGGTGGGAGGTGTGTGACTGTCCAAAGATGTGTAAATAGTTGATTTAGTAGGTATATGAGGTTAAGACTGTATGTGGAAACATTTGTTTGGGTGAGTGAATCTCTATGGGTGTGGTGATGAATAAATATATTTTTCAATGATACATGCCCAACAAACTAGAAATACAAAAGGCAGTGTATGTGACAGTTGTATATAAATAAGTATACATAAGACTCGGTGATTGTGCGTGTGATGTATGGATAACTGTATACTTGTAATAGTGATTTTATAACACACTAAATATGAGTTACTATCTATATGAATAAATGAAGTAGTGTTTGTATAAGTGTGTAGCTTCGTAATAGTAAGTATGATCAATTGTTTGCATAAGTGAATAGGATGACTGCATAAGTGAATAGGATGTGTGCTGGTGTGTAATCTTGATGTAGGTGTATAAGTATATTTAATAGTGTTCTATTGATCTTTGTTAGCATGTATGAGTGAATCTATAGGTAAGTGTTTAGATGTGTGTGTAGATGTAGGAATCACTGAGTGGGTTTTTAGAAACTTGTATTGGTGTGTCAGTGGTTTCAAATATGGTACTTCATATTTTATAATGAGTGTTGAAAAGTTATACCAGTGTATGATAAGATGTATCAGATTGGCACATGGATGATGTCATCAGTGATGTCATTTGAGATGTCATCAGTGATGTTACTGACCATGTCATAAATTATGTAATATGTGACATCATCAGCAGTGGATTTCGGGCGCGTGAGTTATAGTTAGTACAACTAATTATAAGGGGGAATTTCAATGGTTTTGTACGAGTGAAATGTCCAACTAACTATAACACCCCTAAAACCTATGTTTTTTCAGTGAATTTCTAAGGTTTTTTAAATGCTAATTCCGAACTATAACTTGTCTGAAACCTATGGTTTTTTCAGTGAATTTCAAAGGTTTTGTAAATGACAATTTTTAAATGTTTGTATTGTTATTTTTATTTTTTTTATACTGATTTTCTAAATTTTTTAAACAGTTTATTTTTAGATATTCTATTTTTTAAATTACATTGTTATTATACTTTACATTACAAAATATACTTTCTCAGAATAAATTACTTTAGTTTAAATACTTTGCAATTAGGCAATAGACTTCTAAGTTCAGTAGTTACAGTTGTAATGTGTAATGTGCAGAACAATTTCAGACACAATGCAACATTGAGGTCAATGTGAATTTCTAGTTAAATGCAATTAGTTACTTTTTAGATTACTTTTCTAACCACAGGACTGGATCCTTTATTCAGTCCCGAGACATCACCTGTAAACAGTTGAATAAAAGCGTTTTGGTTGCAGTAGTGATTTTCAGTGGTGGATCCTGGATCCAGGACGGGTGCATCTCCTGTAAACAGTCAAAAGAATGCGTTTAAGTCATACAGGCAATTTCTAAGGAATATTTTTTGTTTGTGAAAATAGACACTTAAAAACTTTTATGGTGAGAACCAGACAATGGATTCCTATGGAAGGAAATACAAGTTTCTGGTAAGTACGGTTAGAATTACTTTTCAGGATCAGTACTGGGATCAAAGAAGCAGAACTGAGGTCACCCCTGATAAGGTGAGTAAATCGGAATTCATAGTTCTGCTGATTTTGTAGGAATTTTTTAAAGTTCAAAAACTCCCCACTTAGATGAATTTCCAAGTGAAACCAGTTAATGTTAGCCTATGGAAGGAAAGTCAAGTAATTGGTAAGTACGGTTAGAATTACTTTTCATGATCAGTACTGGGCTCAAAGATGCAGCACTGATATCTCTCCTGATAACAGGTGAGTAAATCTGAATTCGTAGTTCAGCTGATTTTAGAGGAATATTTATACGTTTCAAAAATCAACACTTAGAAACTTTTCTGCTGAAAATAATACAATGGATTCCTATGGAAGGATATACAAGTTACTGGTAAGTACGCTTAGGATTACTTTTCAGGGTCAGTGCTGGGATAAAAGATTGCGCACTGGATCTCTCCTGATAACAGGTGAGTAAATCGGAATTCGGAGTTTGGCTGATTTTAGGGGAATATTTGTACAATGGTGAAGGAAGGGGCCGTTGCCTGAGGTGACATGTGTGCAAACACGCCCTATGGCGCGTTTTAAGTTGCGGGATTAAGTCCCCTTGAATCCTAAGGTCCCCTGGGGGCTAACTAGCCCACCAGATACCTCCAGTATGCGCCAGGGGGCTGCAAAGAGGTGGTCAGAGGCCACGCCCCATTTCACAACACTCTGCAATGCAGCTCCGTGGTGCTTACTGGAGGTACCTGGTGGGCTATGTGACCCCCAGGGACCACCAGTATTGCAGGGAAATGAATTCCCCAATTTAAAACGCGCCACAGAGCGCGTTTGCAGAGTGTGTGAGGAGGGGGCCTAAGGACGATCGCGTCTTTTTTTTTTTTAATTGAAAGAGGGGCTGTGTGGCCTCCTTCCTTTTACTTTTTTTGGGGTCCTGGGGACCCCATCCCCCGGGACCTGACCCCCAAATAAAATGTTTTCAGTTTTTTATGGGAAGGGAGCTGCGTGGCCCCCCTCCCGTGGCCACTTCAAAGCCCCGGGGACCCCATCCCCGGGGCCGGCCTTTTAAAATAAAAATAGATATATATTAAAAAAATTAATGGGGAGGGAGACCGCGTGGCCCCCCCTCCCGGGCCACTGGTAGCCCCGGGGACCCCATCCCCCTGCACCTTCAAGTGATTTACTCAGACCTCTTTGCACACTGTCTCTGTAGGGCATGTATGCTGGACCTCATTAAACTTGAACCTCTGTCCCTCCTGTTTGTTTCATGGTCAGTGACATCACTGATGACATCTCAAATGACATCATCCAGTGAGTGTGATTGTTTTCTAAAGGTTTATGAGAGTTAAACATATATACCAAGGTACTACAAAAGTTAAAATAGTATACTTTCTGTAGTACTAATGAGTTATACTATTTCTAAAATATATATTGTGAGTGGCTGTGTATTTGTGTGTGAAGAAGTGTCAGAGTGCTTGTATGGGTGTGTGAGTGGCTGTATGGGTGTATAAGTAGGTATGTGAGTATCTATGTAGGTGGGTGAGTGATTGACAGTGTAAGTGACTATATAGGTGAATGAGTGGGTGTGTCTGTATGGGAGAGTGAGGGGGTTTGTGAGTGGCTGCATGCATGGGTGGGTGAGTGTGTGTATGTAACAGTGTGGGTGAGTGAGTATCTAAATGGCTATATGAGTGAGTGATTGGCTATGTAAGTGACTATATGAGTGAATGATTGGCTGTTTGAGTGCCTGGTTAAGGGAGTTGGTGTGTGAGTGTGTATTGTAGAGTAAGTATCTGTGTGAATGGATGTATGGGTTAGTGTGAATGTGTGAGTGCTTGTATGGATGTGTGAATGGATATGTAACTGGTTGTGTGAGTGCTTGTGTGTGTGTGTTTGGCTCTGAGAGACTGTATGTGGGAGTGAGTGGCTGTATAGGTGAATAAGTGGGTGAGTGAGTGGCTATATGTATGAATAACTTTGTGTGTGAGTAGCTGTATGGGTGAGTGTGTGGCTGTGTGAGTGACTGTATGGGTGACTGGTTATATGAGTAGCTGTATGACTGAATGAGTGGTTGTGTGAGTGCCTCTATGACTGAATGAGTGGCTCTATGGAGAAGTGAGCGGTTGTGTGAATACTTGTATGGGTCTGTAAATGGGTATGTGAGTGGGTGTATGAGAGATTGTATGGGCTGTGACTGGGTGTGCGATTGGCTCTGTGGATTATGTAATCAAGTGATGTTGTCAGTGATGTCACTGACCATGTAATGAATGATTTAATATGTAAGGTCCTAAGCAGTGCATTGCCGGGCGTAAGTTGCAGTTGGCTCAGGTAACTATACCTGCTGAATTTAACTGGTTTTGTACAAGTGACAATGAGCCTAGCTAGAAGGTCTCTGTAACCTTTCGTTTTTTTTTTCTTCAATGAATTTTCAAGGTTTTTTAAAATTCTATTTTCTAACTATAATGTCCCTGTAGCCTTTGGTTTTTTCAGTGAATTTTTAAGGTTTTATAAATTCTATTTTCGAACTATAATGTCCCTGTAGCCTTTTGTTTTTTCATGGAATTTCTAAGTTTTTAAAAAAATTCTATTTCCTGACTGTAACCTGTAACCTTTGAAAATGAGTGAGTGTATGAGTGTCTCAGTGGGTATGTGACTGAGTGCGTGGGACTGTGAGTGGGTCTATTAGTGGCTGCATGAGTGTCCGAGTGGATTTGTGAGGGTCTGTGAGGGGGTAAGTGTGTCTCTAAATGGGGTGTGAATTTCTAGGCCACATTTGAATGGGGCAGGGACTGTGTGGCCCCCTGCCCCCAGCCAATTTCGGCCCAGGGGACCCCATCCCCCTGGGGTACTGCCTCTTTATTCTGGGTGGTCTAGTTCCACTCGGGGAACACTTTGCCCTTTGTGGGGGCCGTGGGGTTAGCCACAAGGCCCCGTGGTCCCTGTTAGTGCTCTGCCTCCTGCGGGAGCCGGGCTCAGACAGATAGGTAGCTGCTGAACATGCAGCTCCCTGTCTATCAAAGCAATCCTTGCTGGAAAACCGACTACACCTCTGCTTCCAGCAAGCGAGAGTATTTTGTCAGCTCTCGCTTGCTGGAAGCGGATGTTTGCTGTGACTTGGCTGGAACTGTCAATTCTCCCACCAAGCCACAGCAAACCGCTCCGTCCCGGGGGTGGACACCCCAGGACATAGCAGGAGTTGGCCTTGGGGATGGCGGTCCCCAGGGCCATCTTCCTTTGATTGAGAAGGGCCTGCCCCGGGGAGGTGTCAGTCACAAGGTACAAGAACGGCCCAGCTTCCCTCCTTAAAAACAATACAAAGCCAGGGGAGCTGGTGGTCCCTGGGTCCGGGGATCTGTGCTGACCCCTCTTGAATGTGTATTTTTGTCTCTGTAGGTGGTGGTCTCTGGGGCAGGGGGGGGAGGTTCTACGCGGCACCCCAATGCATTTATTGTATGTGACCCTGGGGAGGTGGTGGTGCATAGAGGCAGTGCGAGTGTACCACCCCCCATTATTGCAAGAAAAGCCCTGGGGAGGTAGTGGTCCCCGGGGCATAATTAAGCACTAGGAGGGGGCCTGTGCACCCCCTCCTCTTTTTATTTTTTTACTCTCCACAGGCCCGCAGTTGTTTTTTTAAAAATTATTTTACCGTGAATTTGCGACAATTAAAAGGCCTTTCTGCCAGTAGGGGAGGGAGGGAGGGCAGTAAGGGGGTGGGGGAAGTTCAAGGGGGGGGGGGGGGGGGGGGTGGGAGGGTTTGGGGGGGCAGAGGTGGTATGGTTGTTACAGCACAGCACATGAGATCACATGAACACGGGTATTTATCACAGGATGTAGTAGGGGAAAAATGGAGGAAGCTGGCGAGCAGGAAGGAAACACCTAGCAAATACAGATGCCACTAAGGATTGCCTCAATATATATCTGCGGTCTCAATGAAGGAGGGAAAAGGCAAAAGGTGGCTGTAATGCGGAGAAGATTAAAACTTGATATAATATGTCTTCAAGAGACCCATATTGAGGGAAATAATACATATTTGCTGGACCAACTAGGTTTTGAGACACTTGCCCACACAAAGCAGGGCACTAAGACAAGAGGGGTTGCCATTTTAGCAAAGAAAGGGGTTATTAGAGTTATAAGGAAAAAAGAGGATCAGTGGGGGAGGTGGGCAATGGTGGAGGTCGAATTCGGGGGTGGAAGGTGTACAATTGTTTCTATCTATGGTTCTACGGAGGATGACCCGGAGATGTTTGAATTTCTTGATCTGGAGCTACTGCTGTGGCCAGAACCGGTAATCTGCTGCGGGGATTTTAATATAAATGGATTGGTTAAGTTAGGTAAAATGACTGGAAGGGCTAATGGCGGCCGAAAGAAGAGGACGTGCCAGGCTATAGGTAATCTAGTGCGACATAGCGCATTGGTTGACATGTGGGCCCAGAATAACCAGGCAGGGACAGGTAGCACATTCTACTCGGCACCACATACGATGGTGGCCAGGCTAGACTATTTTTTTGTTTTAAGCCCCCTGGTAAGCAGTAGTCGATTAAAGAGGCTCCCAAGGCTGATGTCAGATCCTAACCCGCTGGTCCTATCGATAACATTAGGTAACACAAGGAAGAAAGAGTATTTATGGACCTTTGAGAGGGGACTTCTAAGAGATGAAGGTTATGTCAAATATATGCAGGATGGGATGCATTCAAGGCTGGAGTTAGGGGGGAAACCCTGAGCTACACGCTACATAGGGATAGGCGGGAGAAGGCTAGGCTGGATAGGAAACTCAAAGAGCTGGTATATTTGATAGATCTCCTCATTGGGGCTATAACAAAACAAGAGTCATTGGAGGACATACTATTAAGAATCGAAACAACTAGGGCAGAGGCTAACGAGAATATAGCCAGGAAGTCGGCGAGTAATTACCTCTCCAAAAAAGAAAATTGTTATGAGTACAATGAGAGGGTAGGCCATTTATTGGCAATTCGAACAAGGCAACATCTGGCAGCTGGGGAAATAAAAGAAATTAAAGACGGATTAGGAAGGGTTTTGAATAAGGTAGAAGAATTCAGGGAGGTGTTTAGGAATTTCTATCTAACCTTGTATGATCAGAACCTTAATAATTCAGACTTGGAAATTAGGGACTATCTGGCAGACATACCACATCCAGTATTAGGAGAAGAGGGGAAAGCGGAGTTAGATCTCCCACTTACCTTACAAGAAATTCTAGCAGCAGTGAGTAGTCTTCCGGCAGGGAAAGCAACAGGCCCGGACCAGATTCCGGTAGAATCTTATAAAACATTTTGGAATATCTTAGGGGAAGATATGCATGACACTCTTAGGCAGGCACAATTAGGGCTCTCAGTTCCACAATCATGGGCGGGGGCGGATATTATTGTCTTATTGAAAAAGGATAAGCCGCCTTTAGAACCTGGGTCCTATAAACCGATCACACTCATGAATGCAGATGCCAAAATCTTTTCAAAGTCATTGGCGCAAAGGTTAGGCAGGGTTATAGAGAGCCTGGTTAGTGCTACACAGCATGGATTTATTCCAGGAAAAGGGACAACCCAACATACGAGGCAAATGATTACCCTTCTGGATGCCGCAGGAGTGGCAGGACACCCTGTTGCGCCATTTTTCTGCATGCAGAGAGGGCTTTCAACAGGGTCTCCTGGAACTACATGTGGAATGTAATGGAATGGTTCGGCATAGGCTGGGGGTTTATAAAAGCATACAAGGACTGTATGAGGTCCTGTTTGCTAGGGTGAGAATCAACAAAGGCTATACAGAGGGCGTGCAGATAAAACGTGGGACAAGACAAGGGTGTCCAGCCTCACCGTTATTATTCACCATATATTTGGATCCTATTCTGCGAAGGTTTGCTGAGAATAACAACATCATACCAGTTATAATGCACAATAAGGAATATAAGGTCTTCGCCTACGCGGACGATGTGGCAATTATTACACCAGATCCAGGGGGCTATCACGGAAATTGAATAGGAGGCTATGAATTTCGGGGCAGTGTCAGGATTTTCAATTAATAAAGGGAAAACACAGATCGTACAGAACAGCTATTCTTCATATCAGGATACTATGGTTACACCTGAGGCACTCTATCTAGGCATTAAAGTAACTGCTGATTTAGAGAACATGGTACCGCTATTAGCAAAGGTAAAGAAGAATACGGAAAGAATAAATAATTTACACCTGACCTTGATGGGGCGCATAAATGTTATTAAAATGATCACATTCCCCGAACTGTCATACATTTTTAGGGCCATTCCACTATTTTTTGATCACCTTTGGTTTAATAAATTAGAATTAATAATCAATAGGTTCATTTGGGCGCAGGGTAAAACCAGGAGGGCATATCGCCACATGACACTCCCAAGAGGGTTAGGGGGGTGGGGGCTCCCGACTTCAGGTTTTATTATTGGGCAACGGCCCTGCAGTATTTTCGGGGGCTGATGGGGGGGGCGGAGGAACGGGTCAGTTTAGCTTCCACAAATGTATATATTACACTGCAGGGTGGCGATGCAGAGAATGCTTTCTTAAATGATATTGATTTCAGTAACTTTAAGCATACAAGATTCAAGACATTAAAAGCAGCATATACTATTTGGAAGGCAGTTGCTAAAAAGTTAGGTCTTGGTAGATATAACAAGTATACATGACTATACACAGACCACCTACTCCCGGCGGACATTTTCAGGTATGCAGTTATGAGGGAATGGGAGAATAAGGGCATCAAGAAAGTAGGGGATCTGTGCAACCAGGGGTGCATCCTCCAGTTTCAAGAGCTACAAACAAAGTTTAATCTCACTGGAAGGAGCTTTTTTAAATACCTGCAGGTGAGAAGTTATCTTCTAAATAAACAGGGGGGCCCGTTAGGCTTTGGGCGTTGCCGGATAATGGATTACATAGAGCGGGGGGGGGGTCAATGTACAATCCGACTGTTATATGCAGAATTAGGTATGTTCAAAAATGATGATAGGGATAAATACACCCTAAAATGGGTAGGGAAAGTAGGTGCCCCCGTGAAGGATTACATGCTTCTTTGGATTTGGGATATACCGTGTTATGTTCAGCAACCCTACAGGCACAGCATTACAAGACTGTGTACTCACTTTACCACACTCCCGCCAGATTAGCACAATGGGGCGCCACTTCAGGAACAACTTGTCCACGTTGTGATGCAAGTAATGCAGATATTGTGCACATGTTTGCAGAATGCCCACAAATGTACATGCTTAGAGTGGCGATTGAGGAATTTATGGAAAGATCACTGGGGGTTAAGGTGGCTATCTCACCTGAACTAATAATACTTGGGGTGGTGGATGGCGCAGAGGAACACCCTAGGGAGTTTCTATTTATGGCAGTATACCGGATCTGTATAGCAAAGGTATGGCTTGACAGAACCCCGCCTACTTTTCAAATCTGGATTGCTAGGCTATTATCCAGTTATAATTTGGAAAAAGCAATCTCTGACAGGAAAGGGCGCTGAGCTAGGGCACTTGGTGGGAAAATATGGAGACCTGTAGAACAATGGAGAGAAGGGCTGGCTGCGCCTGTAGGGGTATCTATATAGTGTGTTAGTAGTAGGGATAGGGAAACTGCTGATAGCACTGTTTAGTCTACCTTTGCATATTTTGTTGTCCTCTCTTTGTTTCCTTTTGCTTGGGTTGTTGTTTGTTCAAATTTTTTCCCCTCCAGGATTTTAGCAAATAGTAAAATGCAACTGTTAAAAGTAGGAATGCATAAGAAGTGCGATGTTAAAGAATGCTATGTTAAATATGATTGACTGTTCTGTAACACATTGGTGGAACATGTCGAATATATAAGAAACATTAAAAAAAATAAAATAAAAAAAAATAAATAAAAGGCCTTTCTGCCATGGCAGGTTTCCAGGAGAACCCAAAGACCAAGGCTTGGTGGTCAGACTATTCTTTCCCTGCACCCTTTTTTTCTTTTTTTTAAAATGTTTTTTGTGGGACTCGGCTGAATCCAAGTCCCAAAATGGCTACCAACTCTTCCTGGTTGAGGATTGGCAGCCAATCAGAGCTCTGCATTTCCCTGCACATGCTAGTTATTATTCGCATAGCAGTCGTAATCCCAGATATCCTTATATTTTACTTTAAAATTTCTCAAACAATACGGAACAGATTTACACCAGATGATTTAAAATGTGATCTGCGTAACCAAATCGACCTTTCTGCCAAATTTGCTGTAAAAGATGTAGTCATGCTCAAATCACCTGTGCAAATTAGAATGGGAAGTGCACTTTTTGTTTTTTACCTCCTCCTTCTTTTTTCTCAGCCCAGCTTGACATTTCATCCTGCAACTTTCCATGCGCAACAAGAATCACTGGCACACTTTTTTGGAGAAATGTTTGTGAAGATTCGTCAAATGGCGCCAAAGTTATAGGTAAGTCAAAAAATGCTTTTCCTATGGAAACATGGTCCTAAGTATAACTACCTATTGGCAACCGGCATTAGGATATCAATAAATAAATAAATAAATATATATATATATATATATATATATATATATATATATATATATATATATATATATATATATATACACAAAGGGGTTCTTCTGGGATTCTCTCCCGTGTCAGGTGGTGCGTTTACCGGCAAAACCCAAGCCGGTCATAATATTCATAATTACCAATCTAACGATGTAACGCACACTCGGAGGCTGCGGGCTATTGCAAACCAAGTTTATTTCTTAAGAACCGCTACGCGTTTCGAGACAAGCCTGTCTCTTGATCACACGATTTTACAGTTCCACAATGACGTGCTTAAATAACATGAACATAGAAGAGGTCCTATTGACCAGCCTGAGTCACAGTTGTTTTTGGCTGACATCTTGGAATGGTGTGTATTATCAATTCATACACATACAAATGCAACACATGTTAAATTCATGACGCAAACTGAGCTATGTATGCTTTAAAACGCAGTGTGTTTGAAATTATTAAATACAAAATGTGCAATTATTTCCAAGACTTACAGTTCTATTCTTTCTAAATGTGCTTGCGCCCTCTAGCAAGACCGCATGAATCAAACATCATGTATTGTAAGCCGATGTCGTTAACCCATAGGAATAGGACTGTATGTGCAAAAGAATTTATCACTCAGTCCTACATAGAATATCATGGATTGCTCATACGATATTCTACCAGAATATATGCGTTACGAAGTTAATGAAACTCATATCCTTAAACCAGCGAATGATCAATACTTGCGGACTAGTGCCATATATTAATACCAAAATTCTAGTATTCCCTGGTAAATTCTTGAACTCAGAAATTATGATCATCCAATCTAGGAAAACAACCATGTAGGCTGGAACCAGCTACTTAAATTCCATTGTCTTAAAAATCGGTACCTCTCTGCATGTTCAGACCATGAATGTGAAATCCAAACTATAAAAAAAATTAAATTAACAATAATAATTGAAGTGCTAAAAAAATCTCTAAAAGGTGTCTTATCTTCAGTGTTGGTGTTGAGCCCATCCAAACGAAGAAAAGGGTAGGGAAGCCGTGTTGTGCTCATACTAGTGATACATTCCCTTCTTTTCCTCCTGTGAACAGATAAAACAAAAAGAAGACCATTAAAAGCAAGTTTAAAACATGACATCTATGCATTAGTACATCAAAACAGTCTGAATCAAGATTAGCATTCAATCTTCATATAAGTGGGTTGCAAGTACCTCATCAAGATTGTGCCCTCCTGGGAATCTGGTCTTGAGTTCCATTATCCATTTGGATTCCCTTTTCCTTAATTCCAGTTCCCGATTCCCACCTCTCCTCCCAAGATTAACCTGCTCAATTGCCATAAACCTAATGCAGTGTTTTAGCAAGCAGGAATAAAGAAATAATCGTGAAGAATATAATGCAGAATGTTGCAATGCCACAGAAGACAAATGGTGAAATGAGGTGTGTAAGAAAGTGGGTATGTGTAATAAAGTGATGGAGTTTGAAAGTTATATAGAAAGTGTCTTGATTGAAGTGCCATAAATGGGCCCACTGGTGCAAGAGCTAGGGCTTCAGCAGATACAAACTTGAACCGCTTCTGCTGTATTCAAACGTAAGCTCCTGCATCAGTGAATTCCACATTACATGTTAGAGATCCATGTGACATAAACAATACCTATTACACTTCAATAACTCTAAATGTTATAATGGAAATAAAGGTAGGATACGATTACCACATGTATCCTTTAGGAAAACAAACAAAAAAAATGTGTAAAATGTAATTATCAAACTTCTGAGGTAACCTGGTACTCCGTTTTTTCTAATACAAATTTATCAACAGTAGAACAGTCAGCA
Source organism: Lissotriton vulgaris (assembly GCF_964263255.1). Taxonomy (NCBI): domain Eukaryota; kingdom Metazoa; phylum Chordata; class Amphibia; order Caudata; family Salamandridae; genus Lissotriton; species Lissotriton vulgaris. The sequence continues at coordinate 819,682,446 of NC_141685.1, read as the reverse complement.
ATCTCTTGTACAGTAGATTCAATCTGGTGCGAGTGAGCTTTGGTAATAGTTCTACCCACATCGGAACTTTGAGGAGGAACACAAACATTGTGCTTCTCAGAAGCACATTCAGTACCTTCTGGTCAAACCATACATTATTGTATTCAGCTGTTTCAAAAAAACATTATTGTGCAGAGAGCTAAGGCATCCCGCTGAGGCAAACTCCTACCGCTTCTGCTGTATTCAAACCGAAGCTCCTGCATCAGTGAACTCCACATTACATGTTACAGTTCTATGTGATATAAACAATAGCTATTAGACATGAATGACTAAATTGTATTATGAAAATAAAGGTAATATACGGTTACCACACTGTGCCAACCAGTTCCTAAACAATGTCCTCTTTTTTTCATTTTGATCGCCAGGTTGTTAACAGAGGCTGAGGATGAGTACATTTGGCTGAAAGGGCTTTGTGGATAAGAGACTTGCAGAGAGACGTGTGCACAAAGAATAGACATGGTTTCTAAATGGGTGTCGGGTTTAGGCTAATTTAGCAAGTAAATTGCGTATTTGCATAGGCCATACATCACCGATCCCTGGTTAGAGTGGAGACATAAGGGACAATAATGAAGACAGAGTTCAAATGTCTGAGTATACTTAGAAAGTTATATCAAAGTAGTACAATTAAAGTGTATTTAAAAAAATGAAAAGGAAAAAGTAAAAAAAGATGGAAAAAATACATCCAAGAATAACGTGAGTTTTTTACGAAGTCTTGGAGATTGCAGTCCAGAAGTTCTTCAGCGGCTTGAGATGCGTAATGTTCCAAGAGGCTATTGTTGCCATCGTGTGAGAAAAGCGAAGCGATCCAATTCATATCCTCGAAGGGACAGTAATTTTCCTCGAATGTTGGAGCAGCAATTTGATTTGGCAGGCAATCTGCGATGTTGTGAAAGGTTGCACGTTGCAGGAGACCTTTCATGGCTGCGCAGACATCCCTTTTCACCACAATACATTTTTGCATTGCATTCACCATTGCTCCACTGAACAATCAAGTTCATGGTTTTCAAGATACTGCATTACCTGCTGAATATTGGGAGCGATTGTTGGGATGTTGGGAAGGCATAGATCCATTCACCAGTCGAATGGGCAAGTTTTGCAATAAAAAGATGGTTGTACGCAGATTGTATATCTGTAAATAAATGTTATGTTGTAGCTGGCTCCGATAATAGAGGCAGGCAGCCGAAAGGTTATTCCATTTTTTTACAGTATTGATGTAGCTTCTCGTAGAGGCGTATTCTGTCGGACATGGTTGTTACCACAGAGTGCGCAGCCATTTTGTACAAGAAAAATTAGTAGTAGGATGGCTGCAAAGAGAGCGAGAATTATGGGCACTGTTCCTGTTATTTCAAAGATGATCGAATGAATGAAGTCTGGTATTAAAAGAAAAACAGTTTGAAAGCGTGTGAGAAGCCCGGAGGAGACCGTGTTAAAAAAGTGTGCCAGACCTTGAGTGTGAGATGTGTTGAAAATTGTGTAACAATTCACAAAGTGTAATGGGAGGTTCGTATTTAAATGGGAGTGTATTTTACTTGAAGTTCGAGGTATCTGCAGTCGATAAATTTCTTTTGAAGAAGTGAGGGACACTTCTGTTGTGAACAAAAGCGCTTTCAGTATGGTTTGTTTAATGAAATCTGTTTTCAAAGTAGGGATTGAAGGCCAAGTTGAAATTTGGGAGTTAGTTTGTATGGGTGGGAATAGACATTGCCAAAGGGAAGTTGCTCGGTTTGAAACAGTAAGGACATACGGTATGCCAGCTCACATTCTGTAGGAGTGCATGTTATTGAGAAGCAGAGAACTGCCGTTAGAAAGCTGTGTGAATGTTGGTCTGATTGTGGGAGTTGAGGTCCTTTTAAGAAAGGACGCAAGATTGGGGGCTATAAGCTTCTGATTATTGTGCTTGTTTGACACCAGTCGGTGGAGTACACTGCTGTACAGCAGGTTCGAACAGTGAAACGGGGTGTTGATTCTATGATTCAGGATGTCATAAGTTAAAGTCTGTGTTGATTTCTGTGTACCCCCTCCGATCAGGTGCAACCAACTCTATGCTTTTGAATCCAACGGTACGTGGCTGTGAGGCGTTAATGACCACTGCCTCTGGCCTACACTGCTGTTAGCAGGGTTCACAATTCAGATCGAGTGGTAATTGTTTAATTACAGAATCCAGTAGTCCAGTAACTCCAACGTTTATTGAAATATACACAATATTGTTTTAGTATATTTGCTTGAAGACCTTTTTTTAGATGAGTTACAGGTTTAGTGAAGTGACCAAATTCATATTGCAAGTCCAAAGGAACAGTGACTAGTGTAGACTGTGGACAGATGAAATCGCAATTCAAATTGTTTTGATTTATTTATTGCAGAGTTTTCTGTAATATATGTTGTTGCGTTTTGTGAAGGGGCAGTGAGAAAAAGTATTCATGGTTGTGTGTGTGTGAGTACTGCCTTCAATTAACACTGCAAACAGCAGTGTTCACAATTCAGAACGAGTCACTATTGTAGATGACGCAGTCCTGTGGGAAAAGACATTGCTCTAGTGCTCTCTGTCTGCACCACTCATACGCATCATTGCAGGCTCCGCAAACGGTCTTTGTGGCTTCGCGGATTGAAAACTGTGGAGCTCAAGTCAATGTCACGTGGCTGTGGGCCCTTGCGGAATGCTCTCTCTGGCCAACACTGCAGACAGCAGTGTTCACAATTCAGATTGAGTCGCTATTGCAGATGATGCAGTGTTGATGGCAACAGATATTGCTCCTAGTACGGCCCAGCCGAAGCACGCATCATCGCTGGCTGTGCACATGCTGAATGCTTTTGATGTGGCTATGTGAGTGCAATAGAACTGCTGGAGCATTTATGATGTAATCTTTTTGTGTATTACTTCAGATCTATTGATTGTGTCTCAGTATACCACAAGTTGTGGTTCTTTTACAATATAATTTTTTCTGTATTATTTCACATCTACTGTCCCTACCTTACTGCAGCACAAATGATTGATTCTTTTAATATTGAATCTCTGTGTGTGATCCAATGTTTACTGTTGTAGTTGATCCTAGCAGCAACCATTCCCCGAGGGCTGCTTTGCACTCACCCCGCACGCACCCAGCACAGACGTCACTGGATATGTGACCCTGGTAATAAAAAGGAGTCGAGCGCACGTGGCTGTACCCACTTCCAATATCTATCTGTGTCTGTGTGTTCATTATCTATGCATGAGGGGGCGTGGCTTAGGCGCCAACCGGGATGGCTGCGTGAGCGAGTTGCTCCGCGCTGAGTCCCACTTTTCATCCTGAATAACTTGCCCTCGATGCCCCTGGAGACGTGATTCGATGGCGTGGAGGGTCGCTGACCCGTAGTGGAGAGTCCGGAATCCGTCTGGTCCCCGGTGGACGCACGATGTCGGACATCGGAGCCTCGTAGGACCCGACCTGAAAACAAAGGCAAGATGGCGGTGCTGGCGGCCCGGGAGCGATAGAGGCAGCGCTCCTGGGGGAAGCAGGCATGCTGGGGGCTGCGAGACGGACTGAGCGGAGCAGAGGTCTGGGGCCGGGGACCGTTGGTACTGATCCGGGAACAGCGGGGGCACTCCGCGGCTGGGGGCTGATGTGAGCGGTGCCCCTCCCCCTCCTGCTTCCCCGATCCATGGCGCACGGACCTAGCGTCTAACTGCTCCCCTCCCAGACGACGGCGTTACTAGCCTGTGGGGGCTGCTCGACGGCGGAACAGGCTGGAGCTGGGCTGGCTAGCGGGACCGGCTGATACAGTGGAGCTTGCTCTCCCGGCGGCAGAGAGCTAAGAGGAAAAGCAGACATCACGGGCTGAAAGGCGACCACCGCATTGGGCTCAGGCTCGACCACCCACAGACCTTGAACGCCCCGGGGGGCGGCTGGTGCTGGGACTGTTTGGTGCACTTGGCATACGGAGGCGAGGTCCGCCCGGCTGGAGGTCCTGAGGCATTGAGCTGGTGACACAATGGACAGGGAGCGGAGCTAGCTGAACATACGCGGTGGGGCACTGGTTTGCTCAGTGAGAACGATTGGCCCTGAACCACACCTGCCTGCTCCTTTTGGAAGTGCGCACTGTGCTGTTGCCCTGACCCTTGCAGTCCCTGGAGGCGATCTCTGAGTGCTGGTGGTGCTACACAGTCTACGGCCGTGGATCGGGGGTAGGCGGCTGTGCGCAGACGGGGGACTGCGAATGCACTGCGGGGGGCTGGCTCTGTGGAGGTGCGTGCTGGCCCCATTGTCTTATATCAGCGGTTAGCGCCGGGGGGTGCCTGGCACGGAGCGGGCAGTAGAGTCCCCACGGTGAACTGTGATAGATGGGAGAGGCCCAAGTGGCGCATTTGTCATAATCAAGATGGCCGCGCTGGAGGCTGGCTTCGCTGCGCCGCGGGGGCAGGATAGCGGGAATGCCTTGGCTCAAGATGGCGGTGCTCAGCCCACACTGGAGACCACGCCGCAAGAACTGCGGCTGAATCAGCGCCTTGACGCCATACTGAAGGCGATCGCTGCTACAAAGGAAACGCTGCATCAGGACATTGCACAGGTGGCGACGGGGCTGGGCCTCTTGAGGGCAGATCACGCTAAGCTCTCTGATAGAGTGAAATCGAATGAACAACTGCTTCAGGCCCTGAAACCGGCGGTGGTCACCGCGGAACATAAACTGACGGATATCATCGGCCGTCTGGCGCTCCTGGAGCGAAGGGCGGAGGATGCGGAAAGTCGAAACCGGAGGAACAACGTGCGGGTGGTGGGGCTTCCGGAGAAAATTGAGAAGGGTGATGTGGTGTCGTATATGGAGGACTGGTTCCGAACAGTTGTGGCGCCGGAGGGTCTGTCCCCCTTCTTCTCCCTGGAAAGAGCGCATAGAGTGCCTGCCAAGCCTCCTCAGGAAGGTCGACCGCCTCGGCCGATGGTGGTCAAGTTGCTGCACTATAAGGACCGTGATCTGTTGATACAGAGGGCGAGAGCCCAGGGTCCCTTCCAGGTGGACAATAGCAATGTCACGATCTTCCCGGATTACACGCAGGATGTTCAGAAGAGTAGAGCATCCTTTTTGTCAGTGAAGAAGGAGTTGAGGGAGGAGGGGATCCAATACTCTTTGCTTTTCCCTGCTAAGCTGAGAGTGATCCTTGATGACAGGACCCACTTCTTTCAATCTCCTGACGAGGCATGGTCGTGGCTTGAACATTATCGTGCGGGGACGGACCGTGCACACAGAGACAACAAGGAGCGGCAGAAGCCAGTCCGGCTCAGAAAATCACAGCGCATCCGCTCCCGGAATAAGCTTAAAAGGGCCGAGCAAGACGTACAAATGCCGGCCGACAAGAGGGGTGCGTTGATAGCTACGGCAACCATCACAGGGTGGCAGCAGGAGAAAGCGTCTGGAGGATCGGGTTCAGAGGAGGAGGGAGAGAAAACCGGAGGGGACGACTCTGATGTGGGGGGTGCGAGGGGGCCGGCGGTCACACCACAGACTGCGGATGGCTTGTTTAACGAGTGAGGCTTGTGACCAATGGACATTCCCGGGGTGCCTGTCGGCAAGGACTCTCCAGGTCTTTATTGGACTGCCAGGTATGGGGCTGTATGAGCAGTTTGGGACTGTGGGCGCGGGGTGGTGGCTCTGCCGCCCTGGTTTGGTGCTCCATTGCCCCCTTGAGGCCCTTAAGGCCTTCTGTGGTGTCGACCACAGGTTAGTAGGATGTGTGGGGTGTTACAGGTTTGGAACGGGGCTGAAGCTGGGTTATTAGGTCCTGTCCTGGGGAGGGGGGGTTGGGGAGTTCTGGGGAATGTTTTGAAGGGGGGCACAATTGCTGCAATGTGGGGGTCATTTGGTGGCTGATGCCACTGTGTCGGAAAGCTCTTCATGGGGACGTTACCTAACTTGAAATGTGTTACATGGAATGTTCGAGGTATTCGTACGATGGTGAAACGTCATAAGGTGCATGCCTACCTGGTTCGGAGGGGCGTTCAGATTGTAATGCTTCAGGAAACTCACCTGACTAAGAAGGAGTGTGGGGCTTTACAGAAGAGGTGGCGGGGTCAGGTCTTTGGCACAACATACTCAGCATTCGCCAGAGGGGTGTTGATATGGATACGGGCGGGTACGCCATTTCAAGTTACGAGTCAGCAGGTGGATCCTGAGGGTAGATATGTGGCGGTTGAGGGACGGCTCTATGGTAGGGAGGTGGTGCTATGTAACATATATGCCCCCAATTCCGATCAAGCTCATTTCTTTGAAGGCTTATCACGCTCTCTGGCTTATTTTTTGGCGGGCCCTGTCTTACTGGCGGGGGACTTTAATTCCATTTCTGATGTGCTATTGGATAGATCTCACTCGCCGCTAGTAGACTCCCCGGTACGCCGCCTAGCAGCCCACAGGAGAGAATGGCAGGAAAGGTGGGGTTTGGTGGATGTGTGGAGGGCGCAACATCCCGAGATCAGAGATTATTCTTATTTTTCCACGCTGCACGACCTACATGTCAGGCTAGACTCAGTGTTATGTGATGGCCCCTTGGTGAGTGTGGTGATTCATTCTGAGTACCTGACTAGGACCATTTCAGATCATAATCCCCTGTTGATCTCTATGCAGTGGCAACAGGTGAGATCAGCAGTTCCATCATGGCGACTGCGTCCGGATACATTGGAGGACCCAGTGTTTAGTGACACGGTTCGACAGGGTATTGATTGCTATTTTGCAGAAAATGGAGGCTCAGCCACGACTAGGTCGATTGAATGGGATGCGATGAAAGTAGAGAAGGCCTGAGCGACCAGAGTTACAGGAGCGACTGCTGCAGGCTAAAGAGGTAGTGGCGACTGAGACGGAAAGACTGCGGTGCTATGACTACAAGTTGTATGTTGTTAAGGTGCATGAGGAGCAGGATAAAGTGGGCACGCTCCTTGCCAAGCTAGCTGATCCAGGACCTAGGGGGTGCCCGGTTATGAGTATAAGACGCGAGGATGGTGAAGTAGTTTATTCTCAGTCAGCGGTACTGGCGCGCTTCCAGTCCTACTATGCAGGATTGTACGAATGCCACCTGGAGGCAGAGACTTCGGAGATAGGCGAATACCTAGATCCGATCCCCTTACCGACAATGGATATTGAGGAGGCGGAGGACCTGGGGGGCCCCATCACTTTGGCCGAGATAAGGGGGGCAATTAAACATATGGCGCGGAACAAAACGCCAGGGGTGGATGGGTTACCGGTAGAAGTTTATGCTAAATTTGTGGATATATTGGCGCCCAGACTGTTGACGGTGTACGCGGAAGCTAAACAGGTGGGGTGCTTGCCTGAGTCCATGAGGGAGGCACTGGTGGTACCGCTGTTAAAGCCAAGAAGGGATGCGTTAGACGTGACCTCCTATCGCCCGTTGTCAATGTTGACGGTGGACTATAAGATCCTGAGCCGCATCCTGGCTACCAGGCTCCTGCCGCAGATGACCACCCTGGTGCATAGGGATCAAGCGGGATTCATCCCGACTAGGAACACCTCGATGAATATTCGTCGTCTGGTCCGAGTCATGGATGGTGCTGCAGTATCAGTCCGGGATCCCATGGTCTTAGCAGTTGATATCGAAAAGGCGTTCGATAGCCTCGAATGGGACTACTTGGATGGAGTGCTGTTGAAGTTTGGGGTTGGAGAGGGATTTCGGAGTTGGACGAGGGTGCTTTATTCGTCGGCGAGGGCGCGGGTGCGATTGGGGCCCATAGTGTCTACGGCATATCCGGTCTGTAGGGGAACGCGACAGGGCTGTTCGCTGTCTCCTTTGCTATTTGCTTTGGCGATGGAACCGTTGGCAGCTCAGGCACGATCCGGCGCTGTGTATAACGGGATAGCGCAGGTCCCGGAGTTGCACTACATATCACTATACGCTGATGACCTGTTATTGTACCTGGCAGATCCTGGGCGTGCTTTGGAAGGAGCGGTGGACATGCTGGGTAGGTTCGGGCGGCTCTCAGGCCTCAGGGTGAACTGGACCAAGACCTGTTTATTCCCGTTGCGGAAGGGTGCGCTCTGCCCACAACTTACCAGAGAGGTGGTGTGGGAACCCTCCTGTTTCACCTACTTAGGGGTGCGAATCTACCATGAGGCCACGGATCTCTTGGAGGGGAACGTGGAGCGCTGCATTCGTGCGCTGAAGGGTTACATGGACTTTTGGGCCTCCCTCCCGCTATCCGTCTTAGGTCGGGTGGCACTGCTGAAGATGGTGGCACTCCCGCAGCTACTTTATTATTTTCGAACGCTGCCGGTATGGATCCCGCAGAAGATCTTTAGAGACCTGAAGACATTGCTGACCGGCTTCCTCTGGGGCCACGGACGGCGCAGGGTAGCGCTGAATACGCTAACTAGGCCCAAGACCGAAGGGGGGATGGCCGTTCCCGACTTTGAACTATATTACTTGGCGGCCCAACTGCAAGTATTAACGCAGAATGTGGCCAGAGAATTCAGGGGTCCTGACCACGACCGGGGGATTGGCATCCAGAGACATGTTTTGTCCTATATCATTATGCAGCAGAAACTGGACATAAGGGAGCTAACGATGGAGGAAAGGACGCTTAAATTGTGTTGGACTAGGAGTTTGAAGAGAGCAGGAAAAGGCCGGCCATATGCGCCGGAGATACCTCTGGGAATGTTGACTGCGCTACCCCATGGGGGCGATTGGTCCCAATTGTTGATGTGGGAGGAGCTGGGCTTGCAGATGGTGGGAGACCTCTATATTGAGGGAGTGTTGATCCCGTATCAGGTGTTGCAGGAGCAATTTGGCTTACCAGACGGAACCTTCCTACTGCACGCGGCGTTGGTGGCAGCGATGCAGCGATATTGGGGGGGCGGGCTAACAGAGCCGGAAGTGACAATGGCGTGCCAATATGTGGTAATGGCAGTGGGCACCGTTAAGGCAATGACATGTCTCCATACCAGAATGTTGAATGAGGGACTGGCGCCCTTGCTGGCACTAAAGTCACGATGGGAAGTCAGTATAGGCAAACCCATCCGGACACCGTCTGGAGCCAAGTGTTGTGTCGGACCTGGAAGGGAACGAGGAACGCGCGATTTCAGCAAGTGCATTTTTTCATTGTCCATAGGGCGTACTTGACCCCGGAAAGTGTGAGGCGGCACTTCCAGGTGCTTGACGCCGTGTGCCCACGGTGCGTAGCGCCGGAGGTAGATCTAGATCACCTACTGTGGGGATGCCCGAAGTTGGGGGAATACTGGCCGGAAGTGGTGGAACTCCTGAATGCTGTCACTGACAGGGAGGTGGACTTTGATATGGCAGCGTGCCTGCTCCTTTGGTTCCCGCATACTAGGAGGACTAAAATAACGAGCAAATTTATTGATTTGGGGATCATGCTGGCACAACGTGAAATCACGTGGCATTGGAAGTCCAAGGAAGGCCCGTCAGTGAGGAGATGGAGGAATGAGCTGTTGAAGTGGTCGGGGTGCGAGAGTGTGATCAGGATGAGTCAAGCTACTAGGACGGGCAACGAGAAATGCCTGGAGCTGGCGAGGTCCTGGGAGTTAGTGGTTCAAGCGTTGCGGGACTACCTGACTGACGATGCGGAGGGAGAGTAATGAGGAGAGAGTATTCCATGTGGATCGAATGTTGGTGTATGGATCCTGATGGGTGGCGTACCTCAGCGCTAGGAAGGATTATGGGTACCCGCATTTGCAGCAGTTGGGGGGGAGGAAGGGGAGGGGGGTGTTTGTGGGGCAGCTGGTTCAGCACCGCGAGACAACCTATTAGACCCGGATGGGCCTGGAAGGGGGTGAACAGAAATTATTGGGAGCGAACAAGATGCAATCTGGGGCTCGACGGTGCGGGAAGGGGGGGCGGGTGTTGAGGGGTAAAAGCAGATACTACACGACATAACCGAACTGACGCCCGAGAGGGCACACACTGAGGCATCGAACGGGGAACGGGAATTGCTGCGCCGCCCAGCCTCCGGGATATGGGCTAGTTGGCTGTGTACTGTGATTTTGTAATGTTACCTGTTGAGATGCTGCAAGTGTACTGGTCGGTCTATTGAGTAATCTGGTCTCTAATTCTGCAATAAAAATATATTTACAAAAAAAAAAATTATCTATGCATGATACTGCCTCTGGGCCGTACTACATTACATTATGCTGTTGCCAGCGTATGCAACCATGTTACCTCTGGTAGTGGAGAAAACCTTGGTTTTGTAACTTTTAGGTGTACGGCTATCACAGGTGGAAGGCTATTTTACAAAGTATGAATATTAATGAAGATGATGGTTGCATGTTGTGTGTAGTGTAAGATATGTGTACATTACAAAAAGTTTAGAAAAAAGCTCTCTAAGCAGAAGAGCTGTGTCTCATCAAATGCAGTACAGAGATTGACTAAAATGGGTGGCGTTTTCCAACTGTTACAATGGGAAATGTTATGAACTAATCAAATGCTTTTTTTAATAGTCACATGACAATCGCGCACCCAGCACAGGGCGTGGCAGCGTGCACTCGTCGCATAAGCAACGCGCAGCTGGTGCGACCCCATACGAACATGACATAACGCCCGGCTTGGTAGTGCATACCCATCTCATACCAAAGTAGCAGATGGCGCGACCTCATATGTATATGTTGTTACGCAGGACACCGTGCCACAAACCCGTCGGATACGAAATGTGCATCATTTAAATGTGGTGGATAGGATTTGCGTGCTGATCGAGCTTAGTTGACTACCGGTACGGGACTGTAAAAAAATGTAAATAAAAAAAAGATATACATATTTTTTCGGTAAGATATAAAACATTACATCATTTTTAAAGTTAAAAAAAGGATAATAGAGTTGCAAAATATAAAAAAATCATTAGAAAAAATATTGGTTTTATAAATATTAAAATATGAAATGAACCTTTAAAAAACCTTTGAAATTCACTGAAAAAACCATAGGTTTTACAGACGTTATAGGTAGGAATTAGCATTTAAAAAAACCTTGGAAATTCACTGAAGAAACCATAGGTTTCACAGGAGTTATAGTTAGCTGGACATTTGACTCCTATAAAACTAGAGAAATTCACCAGTTAAAGTTAGTTGAGCTAACTATAACTAGCGCGCCCGCCCGCAATGCACTGCTGATGACGTCAATTATTACATCGCTCATGACATGGTCAGTGACAACACTGATGACATCTCAAATGACATCACGGATGACATCATCCGCGTGATAATCTGATGCACTTACTGATGCTCTAATATAAACTTTGATACACCCACTCTAAAATACAGACTACTATTTTTGAAACCATACACACAACAATGCCAGATACTACATACCACCAACTATTTCCTAGGTCTATACACACTTCCAGTGACTTATACATACAGTTACTCTTCAATACAGTATTATAATATGTACTCATACACCTATATATAGTCACACTCTACCACTCATCCATAGTTCCTCACACACCTAGTCAGTCATGCAAAGAATGAATTACATACTCATTTACTCATGTATACAATTATACTCACACCAACTAAGTTATTTACACACACACAACATCATGTATTTATGCAGATACTAACACATACTTACTTTCTTATACAATCACCAATACAAGCGGACACTCATTTATACACCCACTCTTCAAATAACTTACTCTCACATATAGTCATTTATATACTCCAACACTCATTTATACTGCCTTAAAACATATGTAGTTACTCACACATATACCACTGAGACATTCATTCACTCACCAACACACCCATACACACACTAACTCACCCTTACAGCCCTTCCCAGATGCACTTTTGAATCCACACAACCAGTGAATAACCCACTCAAACATCTGTGCACACCCCCACTGACCCACACAGACACTCAGGCACCCATACAGATGCTCATACAACAAATCAATAACCCATATAGACAGTCATGTAGCTACTCACGAACCCATGCAGCCGCTTACACACCAACTGAGAGACTAATACAGTTTCAAACAGTTTAGTCACCAACCCATGTATTCAGTAGGACACATTCAATCACTCACTTAAACAGTCAGTCACGCACCTACTAAATAATCCATTCAGGCACTTGTAAATCCACTAATTCTTCAATACACCTTGGCATAGATATATATGAAAAATATTTAAATTTTACAGAAACACACATTCACTGGATGGTGTCATCAGTGATGTCACTGACCATGTCATAAGTGATGTAATATGTGGCGTCATCAGCAGTGCATTGCCGGTGTGTGAGTTATAGTAAGCTCAACTAACTATATCTGGCGAATTTCTCTGGTTTTATATGAGTCAAATGTCCAACTAACTGTAACGTCCCTGAAACCTACATTTTTTTCAGTGAATATATATATATATATATATATATATATATTTCCCTACAGGCACAACCCCCTTTCCTGAGCCATTAGTCATCCTGGAGACCCCAGGGCCGGCTACTTCTATGTCCCGGAGTGCCCACCCCCAGACATAGCAGTTTCCCTGCACTGGTGTCGGCAGGGAAGCCTGTGTTTGCTTTTGCTTGTCAGGAGCAATGTCAAAGCTCCCTCCAAGCGAGAGAAAACACTAAGCCCGGTCCCAGCAGGCAGGAGCCAGAAAAATGCTCCCGCCTCCTGGGAGAAGACTTTTTGTCTGTTTTCCTGCCCGCTGTGAAGTAGGCAGGGAAACTTGGAAAAAACTGCTCCCTTTCACAGAGAGCAGCATTCTTAGCTGGTCTCTGCAGGCGGGAGCAATGCCGGCTCCCGCTGGAGGCGGGGAGCAGGCTGGGCCGCAGTGGTATTAGGGCTCCTCTTGTTGCCCCCAACAAACGTGCAGTGGGTGCCCTGGGAGGGCTCTAGGGCATCCACTAATTACTTGATGGGTCACAAGGGATTGGGCCCCTGGGCCAATAATGGCCAGGGGAGGAGGGCTGCTTGCCCTTCTCCCCTTTTATAATATGCAGTGGGTGGGCTCCAGGGCACCCACCATATACTTGGTGGTCCCTTGGGAATGGGATGCCCACGGCCAATATTGGGCAAGGAAGGGAGGCTCTGCCTCCTCCCCCATCATAATAAGGGTGGGCCACAAGAGATGGGGTCCCTAGGTCCGAAATCAACACTGTGTGCCCTTCTCCCCATTTAAGTGGGGTTGGCTGCATGCCGGAGGTTGCACCAGGACCTGCTGCTAACCCCCACTGAGCAGGCCAAAGGCTGTGCACAGTGTGGGTTTGGCTGCAGGCAGGTAGTTGGCTGCAGGGCCTGACAACAGACCAGGCCCTGTGGCCAACCCCCTCACCTTTAATAAAAACATAGAAATTCTCTGTAAATACTAAAGGTTACAGGGACATTATAGTTGAGAAATAAAAATTAAAAATCCTTAGAAATTCACATAAAATCAACCAAAGGTTACTGAGACATTATATATAGGTTCGATTTTACACACAGTAAACCATAGAAATTCAACAGTTCTACGTATACTTATCTCAAGAAACCATAACACAATCCACATACTCTCCATGCACTGCTAATTACCCCATGTCACATCAATCATGACATCTTCTGTGACAACATTGATAATATCACTGCAACATTTGCAGCAAATTTATTGATGAGAAAACTGTGCAGGGCGGGCCGTGAGTTATAGTTTTCTTAAGGCACTAGTTATAGTTTCTTGAGATAAGTATAACTATAACTGATGAATTTCTATGGTTTTGTGTGTTTAAAATCTGAACTTAACTATAACGTCCCTCTAAACCTTAGTATTTCTTTCTGGATATATATATATATATATATATATATATATATATATATATATATATATATATATATATATATATATATATATTTGGCTCAACTTCCTTCGCGGCAGCAAAAGAATCAACCGCACTCCGGTGGTGGAAAACAAATAGGTTTATTTAGTCCGTCAAAATCAGAACAGGACGCGTTTTGGCTTTGCGTCTTTTTTCTTTACTGTTACTGCACATATTGTTGATCTGAATTTAAATAATAAAGTTTTACTGACATTTTTCCCCAGCAGTGATGCCACTAAAGTAGGTAATGAACATAAATGATGCACTATTAATAGTAAATTTGTGCGGCGGCCATCATAACATGAAACCAATAGCAGCATAAGACACACATATAAATATATATAGATATATACATATTTATATATATATATATATTTTTTTTTTTTTTTTTGCAGCACAGGGTCCTCACCGCCGTCGCTCCTCTACGTCCCGGGTGCTCGGTCAGCGGTGGTGAGCCGCTTATAGATTCTGAACAGTCAACTCCAATTGCGGCTTGACAGACAACCAGCACACCATGCCTTCAGTATTAAAAAAGGTTTATTCAAGCCCCTTCCCCACTCAACAGACGCGTTTCGCCCGGAGGCTTCGTCAGTGTTCAGACACTGACGAAGCCTCCGGGCGAAACGCGTCTGTTGAGTGGGGAAGGGGCTTGAATAAACCTTTTTTGATACTGAAGGCATGGTGTGCTGGTCGTCTGTCAAGCCGCAATTGGAGTTGACTGTTCGGAATATATATATATATATATATATATATATATATATATATATATATATATATATATATTCGCTCCAAGTTTGTCCACCTTTGAGTAGCACACGAGCAGCAGCTTGATTTATGTGTAGGTGAGGATGGGAATCCGCTTGCAGATGCCGCTCCGTAATGGATCTGCCTGACGCGTTTCGAAGCGGCGTGCATGACCGCCAACCCACTTCTCCATTTTCCATATGCCACACCCACCAATGGGAGGCTCAAATGAGACTGTATTATGGGAAGTGTGGTGCGGAAAGCACAAATCAAGTCCTGTATGGACCCCGCAAGAGTACCCGTCCTCGATTCCATGTACGGCTGCTGCTTCACTGCCGTGACCCCCAAAGATAGCGGGGTGATGCATACTCTTCTGCTGGACGGTCGCATGTAAATTATCGCTCCAAGTTTGTCCACCTTTGCAAGGGGACACAGAAAGGACTCATCCTGTTTCATTTGCTCCATGACCCGCCCGACTCACCTGAAGCCCGCACCGCAATCATCTAACACTCACTCCCCCACACCACCATCTCGGGATGCTAATGCGAGGCATGCTGGGACTTGGAGTTCGTTTCACCACACACGAACTCTGATTGGTGCGCAGACAGCGTAAGGAGGAGGGGATTAGGTGCCGGCGGATATATTAAAAACAGGAGGAGAATATTAGGGACGTGTTCTTTGCAGCTGAAGGCGCTGAGGAAGGCTACTTTGCCGAAATGCATCCGCCAGAGCTGGGACCTTGTAAAATAAAGCTGTGTCCACCCTTTTCTCCCCTTGTGGCCTCTGTTCTTTTTCGTCGAAAAGGAATTTCTTCATATATATATATATATATATATATATATTCGGTGAAATTCCAACCACTTCCAGAAAAGCCCCTGGCGAAGAAGGAAACTCAGGCCTCTGCAGCAAAGTTTTTCAGGCAAGAAATACTTTATTTATCACCCCTCACGACGACGCGTTTCGGGCTATGCAGCCCTTGATCACATTCAGCTTAAACTGCGCCATTTTTTTCTTTATATACATGTGGTGAAAGTGCACACCTGGGTTGCATTAGAATAGCATTCACAAGGTCAAATGGCAGTATAAAAAGACTATGTTAAAATGATGTGCATAGTATTTCTTCTACACCTGACACAAATACATGCTTTAACCGCTATTTAAAATTATTTATAAACATTTCTAAATGCTTGTGTATTACGCACACAACATTAATTTTACAAATTATAGCGATTTTTTACAAAACTAGTTGTTTAAGATACAATAAATTTCTATCTGGATAAATCCATATTGTATCAACGTTACAATGTAATATTACATTTCTGCTCTGCCCTCGTATGTTGTAAAAATAACCGGATAAATCCAGGCAACCAAAGTACTTAGTGCAAACAAATCCTAAAATAAGGACTAACAAGACAGTGCAAGAAACAGTTGTGTGCATAAAGAAGTGCAGTGCAATATTAAATACAATAAAACCTTGATTAATATTATAAAATACAATATACAAAATTCATAGCAGGCATGTATTATAATTCATCAATAATAAGATACTCCATCCGGGTCAAATATTACATTTTATAAAATTATTAAAAAATTACCATATTGCTAAAAACCAGTATGATATCAAAACAATAATCAAGGTGAGGTGAAGAAAAGGTACTGACTCACTATGTGGAAATGCCAATACATATATGATGTTATTGGAGAATTTGGCAGAACTGATTGATAACCAAAGTTACTTTAAACATAATAGGCAATATTGTATCCTTACAAAAAAGTATGCATATCTTCTGTGTTTTTTAATCCCAGGGTAGGCAGGGTTGTTATGTAATATTGCCCTTATGTGCTGCAAAATTCTGACGTGCACTGGCTGCTTAGTACTACCAATGTAGTTTAGCCCGCAAGTGCACGTCAAAACTTAAACAGCACAGTCAGTTTTGAAGTTTTAACTGCCTCTGATCGGAACCGGGGACGTCTGCAAAGGTGTCTGGTAACTTGTCTTGTTACACCCAAATTTACAAGCGCGACAAGAGGTACAACGCCTAAAGCCATTAGTGGTGTGTAACCAAAGGGGTGGTTTTCTAGTTTCTGGAGAATTTTTATCAAGTTCAGTGCCCATTGATTTACCTCTTCTAAAGGTAATTGAAGGTGTATTGGGCAATCTTTCTTGTAACATAACATCGGTCAAAACAATTGGCCAATGTTTGGTCATGATGGTTCTGATCTTTCTCTCTTGCCTAGAAAAAGTGGTAATAAATCTAGGGTTGTCAGAAACTTCTTTTTCTAGATCTTTATCAGTTTGAAGCTTAGTGAACAAAGTATTTCTTGGACGTTCGCTAGCTTTGCTAATAGCATTATGAATGACTTCGTTGCTGTAACCTCGGCTTTTGAGACGCTTATACATAGTCTCTTGACATGTTAAGAAATCAGCATGATCACTGCAAATACGTTTCAATCTTAAAATTTCACCATATGGAATACTCGCTATAAGGTGTTTGGGGTGGGAACTTTCAGCGTGTAATGTTATGTTCCCAGCTGTGGGTTTCCGAAATAGTGTGGTGCTTAATGTTCCGTTCTTAACTTGAAGCCTCACGTCAAGGAAATCAATTTGCTGTGTACTGATCGTAGATGTAAAATTTAAGTTCATGCAATTATTATTAATGGCAGCAATGAATAATTCTGCCTATTCCTTTTTTCCCTGCCATATTAGGAACACATCATCAATATACCGATAATATGCAGTAACATGTCTGTCGAATATGTCGTTGTGAGTGCGCCTAAGGACCTGTTCCTCCCACCAGCCTACATGTAAACATGCATAGCTGGGGGAAAAACAGGCCCCCATAGCGACTCCTCTTAGTTGTTTGTACAAGGTGTCATTGAAAAGAAAGAAATTATTGTGTAAGCACCAATCGATTAATGTGAGAATAACTTTGCTGTGAGCATAGTATTCAATGGGACGCTTAGACAAATAATATTTAATGGCCTCAAGTCCTTGGCAATGGTCGATGCTAGTGTATAACGACTCTATGTTGAGTGTAATTAACATAAGGCCGTCCGACCATGTTATATTGTCTGTTTTAGAAAGAAAATATCCAGTGTCTTTGATGTAACTGGGAAGGGTTACAACTATCTCTTGCAAGAAGTGGTCAATGTATTGACCAAGATGTTCTCCCATACTTCCTATAGCGGAAATAATGGGCCTACCAGGAACAGGCATTCTACCTTTATGTATCTTAGGAATAAGATACAAAATGGGGAGTTTGGGAAATTCATTGTACAGAAATTTAAACTCCTCATTGGAGATGAGGCCCTCTCTCTTCCACTGACACAACAATTTGTATATGTTCTCTTTAGCTTTATCGTACTCTTTTGGAATCGCTTTTGTGTAGCAAGCAGTGTCTGCAAGTTGTCTGTGTGCCTCAGCTATATAGTCTGCTTTAGGCCATAATACGACGTTACCGCCCTTAATCAGACTTTTTAACAATTACATTACAGTTATTGCTAAGTTTTTTCATTAAATTGGTATATGCCAGGTTTTTAAAGAACACATTACGTTGCCATCTGTTTTTTCTAACAGCATGATTTAACTTCTTTATGTCTGACACAACCATATCATGATATGTGTCGATACTGTCTTTAGGCATAATAGGCACGAACACAGAGTTAGGTTTGAACGGACTTAGACCTGCACCCTTTTGTATGCAATCTATTCTGCGTAACCTCTCTTGAGTAGACAGATCAACATTATCTAGGGTGCCTGTTTTTACCTCCTCAGTATTCCATTCATTGAACAAAAGTACAGCAGAAGCATCAGAAACCAACAAAGATGGTACATTCCCTTCTCCCACTGTTGTAGTATCTGGAATAAGAGGATGAGCTTTGTCAGTTTTAGATGCAAAGAACTTTTTTAATTTTAGTTTACGGATGAAGCAATAAACATCAATGCGCGTTTTACTGACATTTTTCCCCTGCAGTGATGTCACTAAAGTAGGTCATGAACATAAATGATGCACTATTAATAGTAAATTTGTGCGGCGGCCATCATAACATGAAACCAATAGCAGCATAAGACACATATTTAAATATATATATATATATTATATATATATATATATATATATATATATATATATATATATATATATATAATCGATCCAAGTTTGTCCACCTTTGAGTAGCACACGAGCAGCAGCTTGATTTATGTGTAGGTGAGGACGGGAATCCGCTTGCAGATGCCGCTCCGTAATGGATCTGCCTGACGCGTTTCGAAACGGCGTGCATGACCGCCAACCCACTTCTCCATTTTCCATATGCCACACCCACCAATGGGAGGCTCAAATGAGACTGTGTATTATGGGAGGTGTGGTGCGGAAAGCACCAATCAAGTCCTGTATGGACCCCGCAAGAGTACCCGTTCTCGATTCCATGTACGGCTGCTGCTTCACTACCGTGACCCCCAAGGATAGCGGGGTGATGCATACTCTTCGGCTGGACGGCCGCATGTAAATTATCGCTCCAAGTTTGTCCACCTTTGAGTAGCACACGAGCAGCAGCTTGATTTATGTGTAGGTGAGGACGGGAATCCGCTTGCAGATGCCGCTCCGTAATGGATCTGCCCGACGCATTTCGAAGCTCCATATGCTTCTCTTCAGGGGCTTTAACTTAAGCGGCGTGCGTGACCGCCAACCAGGGCAGATCCATTACGGAGCGGCATCTGCAAGCGGATTCCCATCCTCACCTACACATAAATCAAGCTGCTGCTCGTGTGCTACTCAAAGGTGAACAAACTTGGAGCATCTAAGGCACACTAAGGCTGTGCACTGATAAATCTGAGCTGTTTTCCCTGGAGTCAGCAACACCCTGTGTATGAAAAAAATATATATCCGTTTAAATCTCGCATTCCTAGACACAGTATTCGAACTACCCATAATTTTCACCAAGTCTGCCTTGGAAATAGGGGGCGCCAAGTCCTCTTTCCACTTTGCTGTAAGACCTACAAGGGGTGTTACCATATCATTTTGAAATTTTTGATTAAGACACGCGACTGTCTTGATGCGATCAGATGTAGTGCACAACATTTGATAAGCACCGTGCAGCTGAGGCTCCTCTAAACCGATACCCCAGGGGAGACGTACCCTTGCTATTACCGACCAATGCAATAGAAATTGCCTCTCAGGATCTCAAAAGTGGCTGAAAATTCCTTGAATGGTAGAAGCACTCCATCCCTATAAAGATCTCCTATCCTTTATACTCTATGGTTCACCCATTCTGCTAAACCTCTCAATCTTCCACTTGGATTAATTTAATCTAAACTTTTTAACCGGATATCAGGGGCATATGCCACCTGTACACGGGTTTGTAGGAGTGCACGATGCCAACAGTGTTGCAAAACTCTCAACACAGTGGGTACACCCTGCACTTGTCTCCAGGGAGCCAAGAGGGTTCTATACAACACCTAATATCTAGTAACATCTTCCAAATTTTCCTCCTCTGGAAATCTCAGTGAGTAGATCCACTGAACAAACCACTGCAGCTGTGCTGTTAAGTAATAGGATTCCAAATCTGGTGCTGCTAATCCTCCCTGTGATGTTGGCCATTGTAATTTAGACAAGACTACTCTGCACCTGTGCGTTCCCCATATAAGCGATATCAACAAAGCAATCTGAGTAACACTACCATTTTTCCTACCACTATTCATCCTGCCACGAAAGTGGCAGTGTCCTTCAGAACTCCACGAATGAATGTAGGTTTCTAATTGCCACGCCAATATTACCCTCTAATAAATCAGAGGGTGCATGGTATAATTGAACCGCCAGATATCTTGAGTATGGACCCTCCCAAGAAAGCCCCCTTAGATCCTTAGGTTGCGGCACATCCTTCAGTAATGGGAACAAATAGGATTTATTCCAATTTATGAATAAACATGAAGCTTTTCCAAAAAAGTTTAGGAGGCTAAATGCATGAAGTAAATCTGCATTTGCCTCTTTTAGGAATAACAACATATCATCATCATACAGTGCTGAATAATGCTGGATTTCCTGTTCCACCACTCCCCTATACACTGCTCCACTTCTAGTGCTACTCGCTAGTGGTCCGACTGCACTTGCAGACAATATTGGTGAACAGGGGCAGTCTTGCCGCACCCACCACATACTTTTGAAAGATATTCCTACCCGTTCGGACTCTGGCATTAGGAGCTGCATACAGGAGCATCACCCATTGGACAAACCCATCACCCAGTCCCTTTTTATTGAGCACCCTATAAAGGTAATCCCATCGAGATTATCAAAGGCTTTTTCAATATTAATTGCTGCAATCACTGCTTTTTTCCTTCTCCTCAAATTCTAATTCTGGAATCGCCAGCACCCTTCTAATGTTATGAGCTGTGTTTTGCCCCAGAATGAACCAAGACTGGTCTTATGTATCAATTTAAGCATTAATGGTAACAGGCACATTGCCAAGACTCTACCAAGAAATGTATAATCCAAATTTAGCATGGAGAACGGACGATACATCTGCACATCCTCCAGAACTCTTCCTGGTTTTAATAATGGGATTACTGATGACTGAGCAGTTGTATGGGGCAAGCAGCCCATCTCACCGGCAGCTGCATAGAGAGTGACCAGCTTCCGCACTAACACCTCCTTATAAACAGCATATAATTCCACAGGGAATCCATCCGACCCAGGGACCTTACCTCTCGCCATATGCATTATAGCAGCCTTCACTTCCTGAATGGTAACCTCTCCACCCAGGTCTCTCGCTTCCTTCACAGTAAGCCTCTGCATTTCCACAGGATCAAAAAATTCTGAGATACACTGAGGTTGCAGCTCCAGAGGAGGGGCATATAACACTGTATAATATTCTCTAAATCTGCTATTAATGGCCTCCTGTGTATAAAGGTGTGTGCCATCTTCAGCATCCACCACCAGTATCTGCGTTCTTCTATTCTTAGGATTTGTAAGCCAGGCCAACAGCGCACCACTCTTATCCCGCTCCGCATGCACCCTGGCCATATACTGTCTGTAGTAAAAACAACATAATTCTTCTATTTCAACTGCTACTTGTTCCCTGGCATCTAAAAGCTGCTGTTTTAGAGCCTCATTGGCCGGCCTCGCCAACTTGAGTTCACATAGCACATTCTCATGTTTCTCAATCTCTTTTGCCAAGGTACACCTTACCCCCACTATTTCTGCTATTCAACACCCCCGAATAATAACCTTGAATGCATCCCGCTCCATCAGAGGAGACGCAGTTGATGTCTCGTTATCTTGAAAATATTTTTCCACTGTCTCTCCAATGACATTGCAAAATGTAGGATTTTCCAAGGTCTCCAACTGCAAGTGCCTATCCAGTACTCGGGGCCTCTCTCTATTCCATCCCTATGAGAGCATGACCGTGTTATGGTTAGAGACAGTCCAGCATAAATATTCCACATTTTGCACCTAGCGTTGCACCCCAGGGTGATGCAAAAATGTTTCCAATCGCAGATGAAGTTCATGCAGTCCTGAAAAGTATGAAAAGTGTCTAGTATCCCGGTATAAACGTCTCCACAATTCCACTAATTCCGGATGCACTGAAGAGTTCATCAGGGGTGGAAGCAATCTGTCATGATCTGGGTCAGCGATACAATTAAAGTCACCTCCCAGAAGTATGTTGTGCATCATATACAGTGCCAATTTCCTACTTAACTCCTGGAGGAACCCACCCTTATCCGTATTGGGAACATAGACCCCCACAATAGTCAATTTCTGGCTAAGTAAACGCCCCATCACCACCACATATCTTCCTCCAGCGTCAATTAATTAATTTATTTTTTGGAAAGGTACCCCAAGACAAATTCATATCAAAACCCCTCTTGCGAAAGCAGAGTAAGAGGTGGCATATAACTGGCCAACCATCTTTTCCGTAAACCTTCCTTTTCTGAAGCTGCAAGATTGGTCTCTTGCAGAAGTGCAAAGTGCATTCCCTGTCTTTTTAAATATGCATGAACTTTATAGCACCCAGTCATGCTATTCAGCCCTCGCACATTTCAACTTTTAAAATTGTACGTTATAGTTGTTGCCATATCTCTTCCCAATCCCCAGGTATCATGATAAGTGAGTAATCTGAGTCACATTCTCCAGGGTATTCCACAGCGTCCCCATGGTATTTCACACATCCACACATATACAATGTGATAGGGACCTTTGGGCTTTCTAACCTACCTATCCGAAACCTGATTACCCAACTCCAGGACAAGAAGAAATACACTCCACATCTAACCTGATTAACTCACACCTACACATAAGAGATTGCACCCATCCACTCGCCTCCCCACCGCACTTCATACCACCCACCCCAATTCAAAATAATGTCACCAACATATATATTATTTAGCATCTCTTTCTGTACACATGAACCACACATTATATTCCCACAATGACAATACAAAAAAAATCTTTTTCAATATTATATTGACATATGGAATCTAGCTCACTGTTTCTGATGACATTACTTGTGGCGTCAAGCATATGTGGGAGGGTGATAAAAAATATCATTAGATGTGCCAGGCATGACATATGGTAAAATCACCTGTGAATCAGGACTAGAAGTGGACGTCCCATCTGATTCTGTTTCTTTCTCATCCACATCACTATTTTGGTTAGGGGAGCGCAATCTCACTCCACTCCGACCCGCCACCTCCCTGACCAGTCTTTTCTATTCTTGTTTAGCCTGTGGTCTAGAGGGGACTGCCCCTCCATCCTTCTTCCCCCTGTTTATAGGTCTAACCAGCTGCTTTTTGCTCTTAGGACAAGCCCCCTCTCCCTGGGGGAGTTTATCTATCCACTCTGAAAGCAATTGTGGGGAGTTCAAAAACAAGTCCTCCTGGCTATAACCAACACCCTACCTAGCAGGGAACAACATTGCATAAGTAATCACTGCACAGGTTTGCTAAGCAGTACTGTCTAAACAGTCACGGATGGCATGATGGGAATTTCACACATTTGGTCCTCCAGGACTTCTTAGTGTAGCACTGTCCGCAGACCCACATCTAGGAAGAGATTGCTTTGGTATCTATTCTAAGGTAAGGAATCTGTGGCTAGAAGTGTCAATCAAAAGTATAAGGTAACTGCCTTGGGTAACACCTTATCTGGTATATACTCTATCTAGCCACAGATTTTTTCCCGACCTACCCATTTTCCCATTTCTGCGAACTATATTTCACTTACAATAGAAGAGAACCTTTAGGACCTCACCTTGGCACAATAGTCATTTCACCTCAGCTTGACTCCATGTTTCTCGTACAGAAAAACAGTCAAGAACTGAGGTCAGCGTGCTGGGGTGGCACACGTCACTTCCGCTGCTAACTATGCCATTCAGATCCTAACGACGATGCCTACCATCATGCACAGGAATTGCTCACAAATTTCTGGATACAATCTGACACCTGGGGAATATTCTAAGGTAAGGAATTTGCAAATAGATAGAGTCTCTATCAGATAACCCATTACCAAAGGTAAATAACTTGTTCCTCTAAGGGTAGATATACTAACTTTTGGCACAGGGCAGCAACCAAACATGCTACATTGCGTCAAAGGGAGAGAGAAAAATAGCAGCATATCTACTAAGTTATAGCACCGCTTTTCTCTCCCCCTGCACTGGCGTTCTACCGACTACCTTCTGCCAGTACACACACCCTAGTGCACGGATGTGTGTCAACTGTCAAAACATAGGTTTTGTACTGGAAGTGTAGCCCCAAAAATACAATTTGCTGGAAAAATGCTGGTTCAACTATATTGACAACCAAGGTGATTGTTGTGTATCCACAGCTACTTTTCTTGGTTATTTATTTGCCACAACCTGGGAATGATGCAATCTTAGCATCTATTACTAGGGCCAGTTTGATACAATTAGTAAACTTCCATTGCCTTGTAGGCATATTCTGATGGAGACCTCTACCTGTAGATTCCTCACCTCATTAACCCACCCAGGCATTATACTCTGTCCTGCACCTCGAGCTTACATGGCTCCCACTTCTTGGGCCTCGTGGCTTCATGAGTCATATAAAGTGGCACTTGATACAAAGATGTTGGTTCCTTTATTCTGTGACTTTCAACGCAAATCCACAGTGCTCTCTCTCTTTGAACTACTGTATTTGGAGTGAAATTCACTGGTGCTCCATTTTCTTCTGGTCCCATTACCGACTTCCTGCTTGTCCTCATCCTATCTTCTTCCTT
Organism: Lissotriton vulgaris; assembly: GCF_964263255.1. NCBI lineage: Eukaryota > Metazoa > Chordata > Amphibia > Caudata > Salamandridae > Lissotriton > Lissotriton vulgaris. Next base: position 819,657,678 of record NC_141685.1, on the reverse strand, counting down.
TGGTGGGCATCTCAATGCTTTTGAGGTTCTGAGTTGGTGAGGAATTCTGTTGTCCCCTGGTCGGCTTCTGAAAGGATTCTGGGGAGATAGCTCCGTGGCCAGGGTGTATCTTAGGTGATTTTTCGTCTGTAATTGGAGGAGGGACATTCCCCCTTTCAGCGGTGCACCAGCTCTCTAATTCAATGCCCCTGACTAAGACCTTAGTATCCTTGTCTAGTTGGCCGGAGGCCATTTCCTGGTGCTGCTCCATAGTCACTGGCCTACCCAGCTACTGGTGTGGATCCCATGCATGTGGCAGCATTCACCCAGACTTTGCTGCCCTCCTTTGGCATGTTTAATGTGCCTCCGAGTACCAGGGTGCCCACAGGTGTTGCAACCCCTTCACTGCCGGTGTCTCTTACCCTAGCATCAATCAACCTTTCTAGTCTTATTCACATTGATTCAACCTTTACTCTTCCCATTCTGCCGCCAGAGACCTTGCCCATATATTCAGCTTTTGCACTGAAATGGCACTTCTCCACTCTACTTCCTGTTTGCTAGTCGCTGCTGCTGCCTGGAAGCAGCAGTGGGGTGGGTGGAGGGTAACGGGCGGGGTGGGGGTCACTTTAAAACAAAAAATCACTTACCTCTCAGCCAGCTGCTGCCTCTCCTGCGTTCTCTTCCTGGCTTCTTGTGAGAAGCAGGAAGCACCCAGGCTCCCACTGATAGAGCGCGCAGGTCACCAGACTACAATTTCACCATACTCACCTGGGCTCATAAACATTTACACATGTATTTATTCAGGCAACCTTCGCTCTACTACCAGATATTTTACCTACTAGGTCCTATACCATTGACTTACTAATCCTTGTCACTGGTACCTATAACCTCTTGGATCAGGGAGTTAGTTTTAAAGTAGGCAGTCAATAACATAATATGTAAAATAACATTTGGACTCATATAATAACCACAGACTCAGGAAGGTTTAAAACTCTTTATCTAAATCTCATCATAAGTCATGATCCAAAGATTAAAAGCAATAAGACTATCAATAACCAAGATCAGAAACAGTGTATAACTATGCAAAAGATATATTATGCCAATCATTTAGCCAAAATAAAGGGAAGGTAAGAACAAGGAACATGGTATTTAATTAAACAAACTTGCACAATTTTTGACTAAAGATGGGTGAAGAAAAGGAACATACTAAATGACACAGTTTAAGCAATTATCAAAGGGTAGGTAAAGAAAGGGAACATGATATGCAACTACGAAAACAATTTGAGCATATAACTATAGGGAAGGTAAGAAATGGAACACACTATTAAATCGAATAACCAAGCTTACTCACTTTAAAGGGAAGGTGAAGAAAAGGGAAACAATTTATGCAATCATGAAAAGCGTTTTAGCATTCAACTATAAGGAGGGTAAGAAAGAGGAACACACTAATAAAATCAGAAAAACACAAATTTATCATTTACCAAGGGAAGGGTTAGAAAAAGGAGCATATGCAATCAAAGCTTTAGCGAATTAGGGAGGGTAAAGAAAAGGATGCAAAATATAATGACAATTACCCAGACAGATTTATATTTACCTAGAATGGTGTGAAGACCAACCCTGGCCACGGGTCAGTTGAAAGGACAGAAGAAACCCCAAAGAATGCAGTCGCCAGTAGGCCAGCAGGTGCAGATTAGAATCAGGGCAGGATAAACCAGATTTGGATCAGGACAGGACCACCAAAGGTTAAGACCAGCACCCGCAGTTCAGTTGCAACGCCTGCGCTACTCCCTCTCTGCAAGGAATCAGCCAAAACCCAATTGGGTTACAGCATTCACCAGCAAAGTGCTTCGCCAGCACTTCAACTTCCCAGAACACCGATTGGGTCAGCAAATCTTCTGACAGAGTACCTTGCAGCCCTCTGCTCTTAATCAACTATTGAGTGCGTTGGGTCAGTGACAGGTCAGCTATTCGGACAAGTCAGACAAATTAACTAGCTAAGCCTACTCTAGGTATACCATTTTCCGGGGCAGTGTACCACCCCCCCCTCCCCCCAATGTTGCAAGTGTAAAGATCCCCAATTTCGATTGGACAAAAGAGGAGGAGAGGTCATCACACCACCCCAAATTCTGTTACTTTAGTGTTGAATATTAATTTTTTGTTCCCGCCCCATCAATTTACATTCTCATGATATCTGTATTTCACCTAACAATGGATGTTCTATTGACAAATACATTGTATGCAATTTAGCTTCTTCTAGCCGGGTCAGAAGTCATCTTCCCAGACGCATCTTGGCTGTGACTGTCTTTTGGCTCAATTTCAATGACGAGTTCAGTTCCTGGCCAGACTGGGTCATGCGCAGAGGGACTTTCAAAATGGAGTAATGGCACCTCCCAGGCCCAAAGATTGCGATACATGCAAAGTAAAAGGAAACCGTTTTAGATCACAGAAATAAATGAATACACTGTATACCATGTATTTCTACTCTATACCCATTATCTTAATCTTACCTATAGCATTAGAATTAGGCAGAACGAACAGCTTAGCAAAATCAGCAGTGCATGTTTCTCGCATGTGAGAACATAGAGCAGCCATTTTAATACTAGTGCGCTGAAGCGACAGATAAACTCCAAAGCCAAGAGTACGTCATATCACGTGAGTATGACAGACGCATGCGCAGTAGAAACCCTCACGTAGCAGCAGCCATTTTAGATGAAAGCGTATTAGGATTAGTAAAACACATAAGTAAGCTTCTCTCGGACACCCGATGTTGATGTAAAAGGTGCAAAATTAATAAGACAGACATGTTGGTTAATTCGCTAAAGTTATTCGAGGTTCATGAGTACAAGCAAGTCGCTTCACATGCGAATCCTTGCTCCATCAATCCTCTCTTTGATGATATTTTATATCATCACAAATTAAAGAAACAGATGCCAACTTTTCACATTTCACCCAATTCAATCTCTTCAAACTTTCTATTTTGCTTTTTCTCATTATTACCATGAGAATTTTTCATTTTCTTATATATTTTGCTATTCATTTCTTCTAATTCAAGATCATCAATATTTCTCTTTACTCCTCGCCTATTTACGGAGTATTTCTTTTTATACTTTCGACATTTGCAACAAATTATTATCCCTAAAACTAGTAAACCTATTCCCACAATTGGCAACTGTATTTTACCTACAATACACTTTCCTAAATTAGAAAGCCAACTACCTACAGAGGAGAGACCATCAGTAAGCCTCTTCCATGCACTATCAACATCCAGTGGTTTAAGCTCTTTTTCCAAATTAGTAATATTCCTCACATATCTTTTAATTTCAATACTTTTGTCTGGTATGTAAGTGCAACATTCTACAGACTCTGCCCTGTTTTGCCAATAATGTGTCAAGAGCAAGTCGATTTTGTAAAACCATTGATCTGATTGCAACCAATTGGGTATTGACCATTATGAACCCTCCAGCAGTGTCAGTTGATAACCGATCCACTACTGTTGACAATTTGCAGATTCTGTGTGTATTCAGAGCCACTTCCACTGTAGGTATCAATGCACTAAATATATCACCTACTATTTCACCAAAACTAGCTCTTTAACTACATACTAATCCATTAGTTTCTTCATTGTTTCCAGCAATTTTGTCCACATGATATATCTTTGGGAAAACGATACCAAAATATGATTGAGGATTGAGAAATTAATCATTGTTGCCCTATGTGTAATGTACTATTAAGGGAACTAGAGACCGAAACCAAATCACCTTTACCCTGTCCCTCACTGACCCAACCACCCCCAATTCCCTTCAAACCTCTTTTCTCTTTCGCACCTAGAGCACTGTATTATACTGTATAGAATAAAATTATGCTAAATTTGCACAAATATATATGAATGTTCTGAATTGCAAGAACCTATACTGACAAAATGACTGAATGAATTAAATTCATTTCTTTGATTTAAATGTTTTGCATAATTTGAATCATTTCATGGTCTATCGCTGAATAGTGCCTACATTGATCACTACATCGACCATTGCGCCATTGTACTAATGATATGACCCAGGTCGGGTAGTTTTAAGGGCCAACCCCGTTAAAACTTAACATGGTCACTAATCTGGCCTTGTTCAGGTATTTGCTGAATTTTGCTTTTGTTTGTTTCACCTTCTTCGTCCTGAACACAATTTTCTATTCCTGGCTGGTCCTGCTCAAGCTCTTCGAACCCTTGATTTTCTTCTGCTCGAGCCTCCGCCCTAATCACTGCCTGTCCCTTTTCAGACTCAGGAGTTCTTGGTGGAGTGTCGATGACTTGATCTTTCCCTATCTGGTACTCCTCAGAATCACTTTTGACTTTGATTTCTATGATCTGAGTACCTTCTTCTTCACCTGTCTCGTCCTCACTATCACTTTGTCTATCTTGATAAGCTTGACTTCTTGTTCTCACACATTCTGCAGGTATGTTGATTACTGGAATCCAATCATCCTGACTGGTGCTCGGTTGTTCGTCTTCAGCTACTTCAGGATCGATTTCTTGAGACCCCTCAGCTGCACAACCTTCAGCCTCAGTTTCTTCAGGTTCAGTCACCTTTTTCGTATGACTGGCATGAATCCAGTGTGGAACTCCTGCACACTTTACAGCTGTGGTGGTAACGAAAATTACTTGTCGTGGTTTTCCCCACCTCGGTGCTAGGCAAGTTTTCCGAGTATGTTTCGTGAGCACCACCCAATCACCTGGGTTCAGGTCATGTGCTGGAGTTGCTTGTCTGGCGACAGCGTCTTCCCCAACCTGGTGAGAGATAGAACGCACCTGGTCAGCCAGTTCTTTGCCGTACTCCAGTACTAAATCATCAGATATATTTAGCAGCTTGTGTCCTGGCACCCATGCTTGCCTCATTGCTCTTCCCATCAGTATCTCATGGGGACTCAAGCCTGTGTTCCGGTCTGGCATACTTCTAAGTCTCATCAGAACAAGCGGCAAAGCATCTGGCCACTCCAATCGAGTAGACTCATACATCTTTCCCAGTCTTGATTTGATTGTGCCATTCAATTGTTCTACTAATCCAGAAGCCTCTGGGCGACATGCACAGTGCAACCTTTGCTTAATTTGGAATGCTTCACAAATTAGACCAATTATTTCATTATTAAAATGGCAGCCTCTGTCTGATTCAATTGTTACTGGAAAACTGAAACGTGGTATCAGCTCTCTAAGTAAAAGTTTGGCTACAGTGATGCTATCATTCCTACGTGTGGGGTAGGCTTCCACCCATTTTGAAAACAGGCAGACAATGACAAACTTATTTTAATCCTCGACAAGGGGGTAACTGAATGAAATCAATCTGCAAACGTAAAAAGGGACCCTCTGCCTTCCCAATCTTTCCTGGTAATACTACTGTTTTCTTTCCTGGGTTTATTTTCTGACAAACCAAACACCTCTGGCAGTGTGCCTCTGCTACGTTTCTGAATTTCGTATTAAACCATGATTGTCTGAACAGACGTATCATAGCATCCCTTCCCAAATGAGAATCGAGAATCTCCGTGGATCATCCTAGCCATAGGAGCAAGCAGACAGTCTAGTAACACTGGCATTTCATCAAGATAAACATTGACACCATCCTCAGCCCTACACTGACAACCTGTTTTCCTCCACTCTTCCTTTTCTTTTGGTTCTGCGGCATTTTGCAAATCTCTCACTTCTGCCCATGTATTCACACCTTCTAGCGTATAAAAACAGAGAGGTACCCCTTAAACAAGTCAAGGGAAATGAGGTTATCCAACCATAATATCAAAAATTCCCTTGAGGCAGAACTGAGAACAGGTGTACATAAACAAACCTCACAATATCACAAGTACAATATCATACAACAAGAAAATTGAGGGGGGGGCGTGGCTTGACCGCCGACGGGAATGACGGCGTGAGCTCGGAGCTCCGCGCCTGATCCCTCAATTATCCTGACTATAGTGCGGCGAACCGCGAGGAAAAGTTCACCGATGCACAAAGAGTAAACCGGGATTGCAGCGGCGCTGTCTGGCGTGTAGGTAATACCCCGAACACTGCTGGGCAAAGGAGTGAGAACGGAGAGCTCTTTGGCCGATGCGAGGACAACATGGCGCCCGCGAGCGGATCGGACCTTGAAGGGAGACGACCCGCGTGAGTAAGCGGAGCTCCGGCAAGATCTGACAGGGGTGAGTGCATACGCCGCGTGGAGCAGGAGGGCGAACAGCACAACGAGACGAGTGAGTGGAACAACCCACCCGGCACCGAGCCAGCGAGCGGGAGAACCGACAGGCAACTAGCGACGAGCAGAGGGACGGGGTAAGAAGAGAGGGGGCCTGCGGGGAGCTGGAGGAAGGTGCCCTGTGACGAGCAGGACGGCTCTGCCGAGCGGGGGACGGGACCGAGATACAGTGACCTGCTCGGTAGTGGGAGTGTCCCCTAACGCGGGAACAGCAAACAGTGGAGGGGGAGCTGGCTCTGCACGGGGGCTGCTAGAACTGGGCGAGGAGGATTACCGGCCTAGACTCTATTGGGATACTGTGGTAAGAGGCGAAAAGACATGCGCTGGGCCCCGACCTACACTACCTGGACTGTGTCCAATGAACTTGAGGGCCGAGTCTCAACCCGCTGGTGCCCCCCCCCCCCCTGGTTCGTAGACCACCCGAGACATAAACTGGGGAGCACATATCGGCGAGTGCTGACCTTGGGTCTGTGACGCCGCCAGGTGCCAAGAGGAAGCCATACATACACAGAAGGAGCCCCTGAATAATCGGAAGAGCCAATTGGAGGCTAGATCAGAAGGAAGAATGATTGGGGGCACTAGAAAGCCTCAAATACTTTGACCCTGCGAGGCATTTTATCCCCCAGCCGGCTTCCCTGTAGGGGGACTGGGTCCGTCAGTGAGAACAGTGAAGTGTACAGTGGAGTGACCGTCCTGTCTTGTCACTGCTAAGAGTCACCACAATGGTGTGAAGAGGGGATTGGCGCACCGACCTGCCACGGGGAAGTCCTGAACTGGGAATTGTAAGGGGGACAGCGAAGTTGGCGGGGGCCGACACCTGAGGAGAACACCAAGCCAGTATCTGGAGGCCACTGTGATCAGAGCTGTGCAGATGGCCGGCTCCTGTGAGTGCCCGGGGTGGCATACACCCGACGTGCGGGCCCCCCCCTCTCTCGTCGCAGCCATATCTGAGCCCCCCCAGGCGGCATCGGGGGTTCACTAGAATCGTGCGAAGATTTGAATCATGGGGAAACTCAAGGGGAAAACGGATGGCACTGTGGCTGCAGAGACACAGGACCCTGCCGCGTTGGGGCCCGCGGACCTCCAGCAGTTGCAGGACCGCATACTGGAGGCCATAACAGCAACAAAAGATGCTTTGCAACAAGACATCACGCAGGTGGCATCTGGGTTAGGATTACTCCGTGCTGATCATGCCAAGTTAACGGACAGAGTCAAGCAAACTGAAGTGACGCTGCAGGAGTTGACCCCCGCTCATTCAGTTCTGGAAAGAAAAATGGACAATGCCCTGGCCCGAATACAAACGCTGGAGAGGCGAGCTGAGGACGCAGAAAACAGGAACAGACGTAATAATATTCGATTGGTCGGCCTTCCGGAAAAAATTGAAGGAGGAGATATGATCGGCTACCTGGACTCCTGGCTCAAGACGACAGTGGCCCCAGAGGGATTGTCACCTTTCTTCACACTTGAGCGAGCGCACCGGGTCCCTGCCAGGCCTCCTAAGCCAGGCCAACCACCTAGGCCGGTTATAGCAAGGCTGCTCCACTACAAAGATAGAGACTTGCTGCTTCAAAAAGCCCGCGTGGACGGCCCATACCAAGTGGACAATGGTAGGGTAACCTTGTTCCCAGACTACACCTACGAAACGCAACGGCTACGGGCCTCTTTCCTATCTGTTAAGAGAGCACTTAGAGATGAGGGTATACAATACTCCCTGATCTTTCCGGCCAAATTGCGAGTCGAGCTGGACGGCGCGGCTAATTTTTTCCACACACCAGAGGAGGCCTGGTCATGGATTGAAACCTACAAAGCGGGGACCGACGGCACGCGACAGCAGTAAAAGGAGGTGCAGAGATCGACGCAGGTGCGAAAATCACAGAGACTCCGCAGGAAGCGGCGGGACACCCGGACACCGTCAACGTCGCAAACAGTAGAAGAGCGTAAGGCAGTGCTGCAAGCAGTGTTGGAGCTATCGGGCGCTAGCCAGTCCTTATCGAAACACGGCACAGATTCTGAAGGAAATCACACGGGCTCGGAGACGGACGTATCGGAGAAACAAGGCGCCACGGGACCGAAAGTGACACCGAACTCAGCAGACAAAATCCTGGATGCCTGACACGTGAGATCTTGAACTCTACTATTATGTTGACTATTCGAATCTGATGGGTACGGAACAAGAGAGACTGCTATCAAAGCGGGATAGCCACACACCTCTTATGGGGGATCATAGGGGCGGGGGTTACGGATTACGCAGCTGCCTGTTGGTCTAGAGCCAACCCCAAAAAGCCCTTAAGGCTTCTGCAGTGGCGACTGCAGGCTAGAAAAGAGGTTAAAGTTGAATGAGGGCAGTTTGGACGGGGTCTGATGGGTTGTTATTGGGTCCTCTTCTGGGGGGAGGAGGGGTAAATGTTGGGGATGTTTTTTCGAAACAGATGTTAGAATGTAATGTTGGGAGGATGGGTGGGGAAGGGCAGCCAGGGAATTATTGGGAGGGTCCCACCACTGATGCAAAGTCAATGGCCGGGTTGGCCAGCTACGAGACGGAGTGGGACAATGGTTGAAACTGATAATTTGAAATGTATGAACTGGAACGTGAGGGGGCTCCATACGATGGCAAGGAGACACAAGGTTCACTCCTATTTAACTCACAGAGGGGTCCAGATTGCGTTTCTCCAGGAAACGCACTTGACAGCAACAGAGGGCCTGGCATTGCAGCGCAGATGGCGGGGTCAAGTGTTTAGAACTGCTTACTCCGCATACGCTAGAGGGAAGTTGATCTGGGTAAGGGCTGGAGTGCCATTTCAGGTGACCAGACAGGTAATTGATCCGGAGGGTAGATTTGTGGCAATAGCGGGCAGACTATGGGGCCACAACATCACCTTATGTAGCATACATGCACCCAACACGGAACAACTGGTTTTCTTAGGGAAACTGTCGGGGACACTAGCACACTTGCTGACGGGTCCGGTTGTGGTTGGAGGGTATTTTAATTCGGTGACGGATGTTGCATTGGACAGATCTCACCCGCCGCTCAATGATTCCCCGGTTCACAGGTTAGCTAGGGGTAGGCTGGAATGGCAGGAGCGTTGGAATCTGACGGACGCCTGGCGCTCAAGACACCCGGCTGCTCGGGACTACTCCTACTTCTCTAGTGTACATGTCCGGCTGGACGCGGTGCTGTGCTCCCCGCTGATGATGCCATCTGTGGTGCGAGCTGAGTATCTCGCCAGGACAATATCAGACCACAACCCCTTATTGGTTACCTTAGACTGGATGTCTGAGACACCGTGTGTTCCCACATGGAAATTGCGGCCAGACGCCCTGGACGACCCGCTCTTTCATGTGATGCTGGAGGAGGGAATTACGCAATACTTTGCTGACAACGCTGGCACCACCACGACCAGGGCGACGGAGTGGGATGGTCGCCGTCAGGGGGCTCTGTATTGGGAAACAAGTGGGTATACGTAAGACCCTCCTAGGAGACCTAGATAAAGCGGAGGGAAACCTCTGAGAAATAGAAATGGCAAGGCCTGGGCACCCTGAGCTCCAAGAGCGAGTCGGCACAGCTCGGGAAGCAGTGGCCATTTAAGTAGAACGACTTCGTAGCTTTGACTACAAGACCTACTCGACGAGGATGCATGCAGAAGGGGATAAAGTGAGCACGCTACTAGCATGGCTGTACAACCCCACAAGGCGACACTCCCCCTTCCTGGCTCTGTAGGATTACGAGGGGACTATTGTGTACACACAGACCGAAATAATGCAGAGCTTTACACCGTATTACGAGAAGCTTTACAAAAGTATGGTAGCGAGTGGAGACCCGGCTCTGGGTGCCTTTTTGGACGAGCTGGATCTCCCACAAGTAGACCACGACCAAGCGGAGGACCGGGAAAGGATGTAGAGCTGGCGGAAATTCGAGGAGCTATAAAACGCATGGCTCGCAAATAAAACACCAGGACTAGATGGTCTGCCGGTAGAATTTTATAGCAAAAATGTTGACCTGATAGCACCGAGGCTATTGGAGGTATAAGCGGAAGCCAAGGAAAGGGGTTGCTTGCCCCAATCAATGAGGGAAGCGCTGGTGATCCCATTGCTGAAGCCAGGGAGGGAAAGTAGTGATAGGGCTTCATATAGACCATTGTCCATGTTAACAACGGATTATAAAATTCTCAGTAGTATATTAGCGGCCCGATTGCTACCATGCATGACCTCGCTGGTCCACGACGACCAGTCGGGCTTCATACCTAAGCGCAACACCACCTCGAATATTCGGAAACTCATGCGCCTTATGAACGCTGACAACTCCGAAGCACAAGTGCCATTGATCCTCTCCGTAGACATAGAGAAAGCTTTCGATAGCCTGGAGCGGGACTACTTATATAATGTCCTGAAACGCTTCGGGCTGGGCGAAGAATATATAAAATGGACGAGAGTATTATATACCTCGGCGATGGCGAGGGTACGAGTGGGGAAATTGATATCGCCCCAATACCAGGTAATGTGCGGGACAAGACAGGGGTGCTCGCTGTCCCCCCTCTTGTTTGCCCTCGCAATGGAACCTCTAGCCAGTGAGATCAGGACGGGCAGATATTATAGAGGATTAAACGGCGGAGATGGGAGACACCTTATATCCCTATATGCGGATGACCTATTGCTATTTCTTGAAAATGCGGAGGAGGCCTTGACTGGGGCAGAAAGGCTATTGCAACGCTTTGGGGAGCTTTCTGGCCTAAAAGTCAATAGGTCCAAGATGTGTATGTTTCCTGTTCGGCAAGGAGAGCTTAGACCAGATGGCCACCCGTTGATAAAATGGGAACCCTCCTGTTTGAAGTACCTGGGAGTGTACATATACCATACGCCGGCGGACATGCTAGAGGGTAACGTAGGTCGCTGTATGCGAACATTGAAGAGCAGTATGGCCTTCTGGGCAACCCTGCCTCTATCATTGATGGGCCGGATCTCCCTATTGAAAATGGTAGCCCTACCAAGGCTTTTGTACTACTTCCGTACGCTACCTGTGTGGATACCCTGTTCCATATTCAAAACGTTGAAATCACAGATTTCTTCGTATCTTTGGGGCACAGGGAGATGCAGAGTCGCCCAGAATACGCTCCTTAGGCCGAAAGATGAGGGGGGACTTGCAGTCCCGAACTTCGAACTCTATTATATAGCGGCACAGTTGCAGCTATTTACGCAAGAGGTGGCGAGAGTGTTCAGAGGCCCAGAACACGAGAGAGAGAGAGGCATACACCGACATGTCTTGGCTTATATAACATTACAACAGAGGCTAAACTTGCGCGACCTAACTATAGAGGAACTATAGGGGTCCGAATTGAATACACTTGTACCGGACACTACCAGCAACCCATCAGGTAGTCATTTAGAAGGCCAACAAGCGGTTTCGACATCTGCGAGAAACAGCCCCTATACAGATACCGCTGAAGTCTATTGTGGCCTGGAACAAAGATACATTTTAATTATCTCCAATTCGATCTTGGACACTTACTCGAAGTTGGATGGCCATAATTTGTGCACACCCTAACAGGACAGATAGCAGGAGACACCAAGTATTCAAGTCTCTCACTTGAGTCCGCTTCTCGATCATGAACAGACCCTCAGTCTTGTGAAGTGAATGACACCCGGATCTTAGGGGCAATCTGATATACCCCCTGGTTGTGACAGATAATTGGATGTCTTGACAAAGGTGGTTAGTATAACGAGAACCCACCGAAAAGTGTCGACGCCACTACTGGTATATTTCAAGTCTCCAACACCAAAGTTGATGTGCTGATTTTATAGCAACACAATATCGGTGTAACCACAACAGAGCCCGAATATACAATTTGTACCTAACAATTTTATGTTGTACTTGTTCTGTCCTTTTTTCAATTGTGCAGGTCGCAATTGACTGTATTGTTTTATTTGATGTTTTTAGACTAGGGATCTAGATTAGTCAGCCCTATAATTGTCTCCTTTAGAGTATATTCAAAAATAAAATGAATTTTTAAACTCAATTTTCTTGTTGTATGATATTGTACTTGATATATTGTGAGGTTTGTTTATGTACACCTGTTCTCAGTTCTGCCTCAAGGGAATTTTTGATATTATGGTTCACACCTTCTAGCAACATAAGTTGGCAGCTGTTTCCGCCCACCTCACCTTTCTTATTAACAGCCATTTTATATTTTGCACAATGTTGGGCTAACTGGTCAGCATATCGATTACCAGCTGTCACTTTGTCATTGCCAGATTTGTGAGCAGCACACTTTCCCATACCCACTTTTTTTGGCAACTGGATTGCTTCCAGTAAATCCTTCACATATTGACCATTTCTGATTGGAGTACCTGAAGAAGTCAGAAACTCTCTTTGCATCCATAATTGTCCATAGTCATGCACAACCCCGTAACCATACTGGCTGTCAGTGTATATGGTTACTTTCCAATTTTTCCCAAATTTACAGGCCTTTGCCAGTGCAACCAATTCGGCTACTTGTGCAGACTTGACTCCAGGCAAATGGGATGCTTCCACTGGACCTCCCAATGCGCACACTGCATAAGCAGCACACAGACCTTCTTCCTCATGTCTCATACATGAGCCATCTACAAATAGCTCATAATCTGAATCAATTAATGGCTCTTCTCTTATGTCTGGTCGTGGTTTGGTGCTATATTCAGTCATGTCAATACAGTCATGTTCAACTTCTCCCTTCACTTCTGCAGTATGTGGATTAGGTAACAGTGTTGCTGGGTTCAGAATATTACACCTAGCAATGGTAACATTTCCTGCACTTACAAGAATTCTCTTGTACTTAGTCAGCCGACTAGGTGTGAGATACTGGGTCTTAGTCCGGGTTAGCAAAATTACAACTGCATGTGGAACATACACAGTTACAGGATGTCCCATAATAATGGACTCACTCTGCTCAAGGCTCATGCAAGTTGCAGCTACTGCTTTCAGACATCCAGGTAATGCAACTGCCACTGGGTCTAATGTGAAAGAAAAATATGCCACAGGACGTCGGACTAATCCATGAATCTGAGTCAAAACTGAAAGTGCACAATTATCTCCTGCGTCACAAAAGAGTGCAAAATCTTTTGAATAGTCAGGCATTCCTAATGTTGGAGCTGTACACAGACATTCTCGTAATTTTACAATGGCAGTCATGCTTTCGTCATCCCACTCTACTGGGTCCTTGGATCTCTTATTTGTCATTTGTATCAGGGGCTTTACTAGGACTGCAAATCCCACAATCCATTGCCTGCAATATCCTACAACTCCAAGAAACATTCTGATCTCTTTTTGTGTTTGAGGCAAATTCATGTTTCTAATTATCCTGATTCTTTCTGAGGTAACTCTTCTGACACCTTTCTCTATCTGGTGCCCCAGATATTTCACTGATGTGGCACAAAATTGTAATTTCTCTGGTGACGCTTAATGTCCTCCTTCACCTACATGATTCAGTAAAGCAATGGTATCGACAACACAGTCATTGCGAGTTTTAGATGCCATCAATAGGTCATATATACACTGAACCAAGACTGACTGTCCAGGCAGTACCAAAGACTCAAGGCACTTTTTTAGAATCTGATGAAAAATCGAGTGGCTTTCTGTGTCCCCTTGAGGGACACGATTCCAAACATAAACATGACGGTTGAATTCAAATGAGAAAATAAATTTGCTGTCTGGGTGTAATGGAATCGAGAAAAATGCGTGACACAGGTCAATGACAGTAAACAATCCAGCCTCCTACGGTATCTGATACAGAATCACTGCAGGATTTGGCACGACTGGACAGCAAGGAACAACAATCTTATTAACTTTTCAGAGGTCTTGTACGACCCTCAACTTGCCATTCGGTTTCTTTATACCAATTATGGGTGAATTACATGGACTGCTCATTACTTCTTGTAAAATACCTGCTTCAACCAAACGTATTATTTCTACTGCAACACCTGCTTTTATTTCTGAACTCATTTTACACTGTTGAGTATTTGGGTAAACTGCATCTTCTTTTATAGTCACTTTTATTGGGTAAACATTTGCCATAAATCCTACATCTTTTCCAGTAAAGTCCCATACATCTGGTTTTACTGTCTGTTGCAGTTCTTCTGGTAAGTCCTCTATGGTCAGTCTTTTAATTTCTGTCTCTGGTCTTGCTAACATTAATTTATAAATTCCATCTTCATCTGGGGTTTGAATTTCAACACCATTTGGAGTACAGAAAATAGTGCAATTCATTTTGCACAGTAAGTCTCGAACTAACAGGTTTACTGGACTTGAATCATAGACAACAAATCTATGCATTTCTTTAAAATTGCTTATTCTAACTTCCATTGGTTCTGTAACTGGGGTACTAATTTGTTTATTTGAAAAGCCAACTACTTGGATCACTTCTCCCGAGAGGGGTAGGTTTGGAACGTCTGCTGTTCTCACAGTAGAAAGGGTAGCACCAGTGTCCAACAGAAAGGTGACATCATCTCCTTCAACCTTTCCTTCAATGTATGGCCTTGACTGGTCTACCGGCAAGGAGGCGCCAAGCAAGCACTCCTCGTCCTCCCCCCTCAGGCACCGTCCGTAAGGTTCATCACAAAAGAATGTATCACTTAGAAGAAATTGTGAAGTTGCTGTATCTCTTCTTTCCCTTCCTTCCCAATTTGTGGTATCTACACTCTGTTGTGCTTTGCTCCTGTATTTTGGCATGGGTGCAGGGGATAACGGATTCTGTATTACCTGCTGCTGGGTCTTCCGTGGCAACTCATTCTGCGTCAGTGGGTTTAAATCATTAATCGGCACATTTCCACTCTGCGCAGCCTTGCACTCGTCCTTCCAGTGCCCCAACTTGCCGCACCGTGACATGGGAACTTCCCTTTCGCATCCTCTCTATTGAATTTTCCCCTTAGCTTTCCTTCATTTCCATCACCCTGCTTCTGATTACTATTTATCTGGTTTAACTGTTGTTCTTGTTGCTCTACTAATTTTACTTGTGTCCACATGACTTTTTCTTTTAACTCTTTTCGTTTATTTTCTAGCTCATCTTCACAATATTTAAGGACTTCGTCTATGGGCTTAGCCTGCCAACAAATTTTATTATCTTTAATCAACTGTGAAATTTCAGGTCTTAATCCTAACACAAATCGATAAATGAAATGCGTCATATCCTTCATATCTATGTTGTCCAATCCACTGCACTGTTTGAATACCTGCAATAAACGTTCATAATATGCATGCACAGACTCGTCTTTATTCTGGGTGGTTCTATCTATTCTTATCCAGTCTGTCTCTTTTGCAGGCACCTTTCCTTAAAGGTAAAGTACTACCTGATTGTACTTCTTCATGACATCCTCAGAAGGTGCCCCCATCTTTGGGTCTCTAGGGTACTCATCACTAGGCCAATCAACAGCAATTTTGCATTCCGTCCACAAATCTACTGGAACTACAATGTCGAATAATCCATCTAAGTCTTTCAAAAGACACTTTGAAACTTTTACAAATCTTTCGACTTGTCTGTACCATTTTACAGGTTTGTCACGAAGTTTTGGGAAATCATTTGTAAACAACACAATATCCTGTTGGGACCATGGAACATGAACATAACCTCCACCTGGTACCTCTCTCTTAGGACATAATTTTTCAACTTTTTCTGCTTCTTTTAAAACATACTTTGAAGTCATTTGTTTTGATCGAACCTGTTCTTTTTTTCTTTGCCCACCTGGCCTTCCACTTTTCCCCATTTTTGTAATAATGCTAGTAGCTCTCTTATCTGTACTTTTCTTCCTGACACATTCATGTTTTCTAAATCTTTGTCAGAGAATTCTGCTCGATATGGTTTTTGCAATACTTTAGATTTACCAATGTCAATCCCCATGCTGGCTGCGGTGTCCATTAATTTTTCATGGAACACCCTCGTATTTCGAGTTATGCTTTTACAAATAAATAATAATTCATCTTCACTATGAGTATTTAGCCTGTCCAATCCCACATTTCCAGCCATCAGTTCCTCCAATTCAATTCTCAATTTGTATATATCCAATGGCTTTGGCTGTGTCTTTGGTTTTTCTATTTCTCGTGTCCATTTGTCTATTTCTTCAGGAGATACTACAGTTGCACTACTCGTACCTGAGGATGTCTCCATCTGTACTTCTCTTAAATTTAAAGGAGTGGTTTTCCTAATTGAACTATTCTCTGGTTCCCTAATTGCTAAATCCATTAAGGAGATTACTGACTCGCATTCACTTGCCTGGTCATTTACTATCAATGGTTCTCTTTTTGGCTGTACTACCAATGTAGTTATAACTGGAGCTTTTGGACTAGCCTGCTTCTCTCCATACAAAGGAACAACTGGGCCAGAAGTTACTGGAATTGTCAGAGCTTTGGGACTTGTATTTAATTGAGAAATTCTCTGAATTAATTTACTTCTCTGTTTATTTAATGCTTCTCTTTCTCTCTCTTGCAATACCCTTTCGATTGAGGTTTCATGTACCACTTGCGGAATCAAAGGTGGTTTTAAAAACGGGGCATTTGGATTCACTGTACGTGGTCCCTCGTTATCAGGTGGTGGATTTTTCATTAATAAATCCTCCATATACTCATCGTCTGAATCACCACCAGTCATTAAATGTTTTGTTTTCTCAGTTCTTTTACTTCCAATGGGCTCTTCTAAAGTTAATACAGGATATAATCCTTCTACTGACATGTTCTGTCTCCATTGTTTCATTTGTTTATCTCTGGTTTCTCGTTGAACTTTAGGGTAGAATTTACTCAATCCTTTGTCAGTTCTAGGTCTGTCTCGCTCAAAAGCCTCAATCTCCCATTCTTCTTGCGTAAGTCCAGCTCTAGGATGTAAATCATTCATTCGTGTCCTTAAATTGAACAAAATTCTGAAATTAAATGTGCCATCTAAGGGAAATGCCAAAATTCCTTCATTTTTAGTGTATTCCACCCAGTTCTCCAACCATACACAAGTGTGGTAACTCCTGTCAAACATCATAAATGATGCAGGAGTATTTAGTGGTGGAATAATAAATCCTTCTCTAGTTTTAATCGGATTATCTTTTTTAAAGAAATTCTTAACTCTGCTTACATTTTTCTCTCACTTCCATACATTTTGTAAGGTTGGCCCCTTACCATCTGTTCCCTAGCAAATCCTAAATATCTTCGATCAAGTCGAGTTTCTGGACTATTTAAATGCCACATATATTTTACAAAAAATACAAAATCGTACAATAATCACTCAACTTTGTTTACAGGGGAGGAGCTACGACGGCAAACAAGATGGCTGCTTAGGTTCCCGGTTCCGCCGACCTCCGTATTCCGCCACAAGATCCTGTACAGTATCCTGACCTCACGCCCAGCCTCTGCTTGTATGAAGTGTTCCTCACTCCGATGGCGAAATCCCGACATTTTTATCGGCTGATTTAACAAACTTACACCGAGTTGAAGATTGTGGCCTGTTCCAGCGGTGAAGCTGGGGCCTTGAGTATCTGCAAGGCCGGGCTGCAGTGCAACAACATCGGCTGGGGGACCTTGGCAGAGTCCGGTCGATCGTAGTGGAGACTTCGTCTATGCCTGGATTTGTTGGCGATTGTTTTACTTTCCCAGCATCGAGAGAGAGGTGACCTGCTTGCTGACTGTGGGTGGGGATCCCCGTCCCGCGGACCCGATATAGATTCCTGCCGGGGCTCGGCGGGTCGGGACCCCGGCCTGCGGTGTTACGCCGGGTTACCGTGGCTGTGGATAACGACGGGTCACCGTCCACGTTTGCCCTCTCGTGATCCTGTTCGCTCCCCCCGAAAATGCCAGTTTCACCCGGGGAGTTGATTGTGACTGGTACCGAACTTGATACCATGGGTCGAACGGCATCAGGGCTAACGCTGAGGTCAATACTGGCAGAACTTTGGGCGTTTCACTCGCAAATGGATGTGTCCTTGACTAAAATGGATGCATGCCTAACTGGGATTCTTCTCGAGGTACCGGACCCTGCCCTACGGTTGAATCAGCAATCTACAGCCATTCAAGCAGCGGCCATTTTGACTTTGTGCGAGGGCCCCGTGAAGGAACGAGTAGGGAAGCGAACATCGAAACCAACGGATGGCGCTCTGGAAGATTGTGTCCCCGAGGCCGTGAGTGTATCACTGTACCTTTCATCACCATTGACTTTGGAAGTATCGTGTGGCGTTCCCCCCACCCCCCCCCCCCCGGAGACCTGTGCTGTAGACCCTTCCCTCATCGTGTGGTTTTCTCTCCCTTCTTTGGAGATTCTACGATCCCGGGGCAAGAAACATCGTGATGGTCCAGCGAGGGGAGGGAAACTTTCAGTGCTTGAACTTCTCGTAGATTTATTAGCTACAAGTGGTAATGGATTGACTTTCGATGGCTTCCTTCTCATTTATGACTTGTATGATCCGCTCATTTAAATAATATAAAATAAAACCTTTATTATATCCTGTAATTTATCAATGCGTTCTAGTACAAGATCCATCCTGAATTGCTGCCGGACCTCAGGGTTGTCGGCTGAGGAGCTGTGTTATATTTTGATGCATCGGGTTTTACTTCTGTTTAGCGGCCGGCCCCTGCGGTTGTAGGCCCGTACTTGTACCTTATGAATGCTGCAATAAAGGTTTTAAAAAAAAAAAAAAACTTTGTTTACAAATTTCTCCCAGTAATAGTGCGTCTTTTATCGACCAATCAACAATGCAGTTTCAAACAAAATGTACCCAATGATTGCGCTGCTTTTCTCGTGAGACGAGTTCCCACGCTCATGTGCTCACCCCTCCTTTACAATTTCTATCTCAGTCACACGCCCGCCGGCTCAACCAATACCAGCGCCGCTCCGAGTGACGTCAGTGCAGCTCCGCAACTGATTCCCTCCTTCACAAGGTAATGGAAAAACTCAAATCTTTTATTTTAAAGTGCAATTTTCTTTTAATCAACAACATAAAAACATTTGCCACTGTACCCGAGTGACTAGAAAGAAAAGATGTGTTTCACTGCAAGTAAATCCCTTCCGTTTACTTTTCATACACTACAAGTAGATCTCTTCCGCCTACCCTTCACACAAGCATTAGAGAACCTGCTACTCCTTTGGACTAATCCACTCCGGGATATATACCAAGGCCAAAGTTTCACCAGCGAACCCCTTTGCTATCAATCAAGCTTAGACAAACCTGCTACTCCTTCCGTATGACCCTTTCTAGGTGATATCACACTAAAAGTTTTGCTAGCAAACTCTTTGCTATCATTTATTCACACATTCATACAGAAAACCCTAAATAGTGCTTCCGGTTCTACCTAACCATGCACCTACTTCCTGCGAGTAAGTGACCTCACCGCGATGTGGCTTCCACTTACCACCCGCGATTCTGCTCCCGGGGATTCCAAACAAACATATAACAGGTACGAACAATTTTGGTTAATACATAAAATTTATGAAATCTCAAGTCAGTAAAATTTCAAAACATTTCAAACAATATCACATTTGATCGATCAATCATAATGATAAAAATTCATAACCGACTAACTAGCTACCTATCTTTAACTAAACCCTAACCTTTCCTCTGCTACCAATGAAATATACTGATAGAGCGCGCAGGTCACCCGACTATAACTTCACCATACTCACCTGGGCCCATAATCATTTACACATTTATTTAATCAGGCAACCTTCGCTCTACTACCAGATATTTTACCTACTAGGTCATATACCATTGACTTACCAATCCTTGTCACTGGTACCTATAACCTCTTGGATCAGAGAGTTAGTTTTAAAGTAGGCAGTCAATAACATAATGTGTAAAATAACATTTGCACTCATATAATAACCACAGACTCTGGAAGGTTTAAAACTCTTTATCTAAATCTCATCATAAGTCATGGTCCAAAGATTAAAAGCAATAAGACTATCAATAACTAAGATCAGAAACAATGTATAACTATGCAAAAGATATGTTATGCCAATCATTTTGCCAAAATAAAGGGAAGGTAAGAACAAGGAACATGCTATTTAATTAAACAAACTTGCACAATTTTTGACTAAAGGTGGGTGAAGAAAAGGAACATACTAAATGACACAGTTTAAGCAATTATCAAGGGGTAGGTAAAGAAAGGGAACATAATATGCAACTACGAAAACAATTTGAGCATATAACTATAGGGAAGGTAAGAAATGGAACACACTATTAAATCGGATAACCAAGCTTAATCACTTTAAAGGGAAGGTGAAGAAAAGGGAAACAATTTATGCAATCATGAAAAGCGTTTTAGCATTCAACTATAAGGAGGGTAAGAAAGAGGAACACGCTGTTAAAATCAGCAAAACACGAATTTATCATTTACCAAGGGAAGGGTAAGAAAAAGGAGCATATGCAATCAAAGCTTTAGCGAATTAGGGAGGGTAAAGAAAAGGACGCAAATTATAATGACAATTACCCACACAGATTTATATTTACCTAGAATGGTGTGAAGACCAATCCTGACCACGGGTCAGTTGAAAGGACAGAAGAAAACCCAAAGAATGCAGTCGCCAGTAGGCCAGCAGGTGCAGATTAGAATCAGGACAGGATAAACCAGATTTGGATCAGGACAGGACCACCTAAGGTTAAGACCAGCACCCGCAGTTCAGTTGCAATGCCTGCGCTACTCCCTCTCTGCAAGGAATCAGCCAAAACCCAATTGGGTTACAGCATTCACCAGCAAAGTGCTTCGCCAGCACTTCAACTTCCCAGAACCCCGATTGGGTCAGCAAATCTTCTGACAGAGTACCTTGCAGCCCTCTGCTCTTAATCACCTATTGAGTGCGTTGGGTCAGTGACAGGTCAGCTTTTCGGACAAGTCAGACAAATTAACTAGCTAAGCCTACTCTAGTTATACCATTTTCCAGGGCAGTGTACCACCTCCCCAATGTTGCAAGTGTAAAGATCCCCAATTTCGATTGGACAAAAGAGGAGGAGAGGTCATCACACCACCTCAAATTCTGTTACTTTAGTGTTGAATATACATTTTTCGTTCCCGCCCCATCAATTTACATTCTCATGACATCTGTATTTCACCTAACATTGGATGTTCTATTGACAAATACATTGTATGCAATTTAGCTTTTTCTAGCCGGGTCAGAAGTCATCTTCCCAGACGCATCTTGGCTGTGACTGTCTTTTGGCTCAATTTCAATGACATCCAGTTCAGTTCCTGGCCAGACTGAGTCATGCGCAGAGGGACTTTCAAAATGGAGTAATAGCACCTCCCAGGCCCAAAGATTGCGATACATGCAAAGTAAAAGGAAACAGTTTTAGATCACAGAAATAAATGAATGCACTGTATACCAGGTATTTCTACTCTATACCCATTATCTTAATTTTATCTATAGCATTATTATTAAGCAGAACGAACAGCTTAGCAAAAGCAGCAGTGTAAGCTTCTCGTATGTGAGAACATAGAGCAGCCATTTTAATACTAGTGCGCAGAAGCGATAAATTCCCTCCAAAGCCAAGAGTAGGTCATGTCACGTGAGTATGACAGACGCATGCGCAGTAGAAACCCTCGCGTAGCAGCAGCCATTTTAGATGCAAGCGTATTAGGGATAGTAAAACACATAAGCAAGCTTCTCTCGGACACCCGATGTCGGTGTAAAAGGTGCATAATTAATAAGACAGACATGTTGGTCAGTTCGTTAACGTTATTCGAGGTTCATGAGTACAAGCAAGTCGCTTCACATGCGAATCCTTGCTCCATCACCACGCTTCCCGCAGCCAAGAATGGCTGATGGGGAGCAATTCTCGAGTTCCAGAATGGTAGGCAGAGGTTTGGTGCCATAATTCCTCTTAGGATCTTCAGTTCTCGCTCAAGCAGCAATTCCTCCTCCTAGAATCTCGGTCCTTGGAAAATCTCTCATTTTCGTTAAAGGAGGTCCCTAAATACTACATTAAGGGTCGTTTTTGGGGAGTAGAGGTTGAGGACAAAGAACAATGGACACCTTATCTTGGGGTGGCTACACCCCCTAAATGCCAGCTTCCAGTGGGAGGGGGGTATTTCCCTAAACCCTATTGGCTATCTTTCTCATCTTCAAGATGGTGGAAAGTGAATTTCGTTCTTTACCTAGCTTCCTCCACCAGAGGGGTGGGGTTGGTAGAGGAGTGCACACCTCCTTGCTACTGTGGGTTTTCCACCAAACGAGCAGGGATTAAGCATGGGCGGAAAATCCGTTTCGCTCGCGGATTTTGCGGATTTTCGGTAAATTCGCAATCCGCGAGATTCGCGAATCTCCTGCAAAATCCGCAAATCCGCGAGCAGCGGATCTTATGGTTTGCTCGCACTGTTCGCGTGAGTTCGCGGCTTCCCAGTACAACTTCGCGCCCCGCGAATAAGTGCAAAATTGCAGAAATACGATCTTAGCAAAACTGAAACTACTTACCAGGTTCAAAAGTTCAGGCTCATCATTAGTAGCCATTTCCTGTAGTGCTTCCTGAGGGGCCCCTCCAGAGTTCAGTTGCCAGTTGCAACTATTATGTGACCCTGCTCTGAACCTCAGAATAGTTACACATATGCCACAAAGGTCCTGAATTACAGCTAAGGGAGACAAGCAGGAGCCAGGCTGGAAGTTCAAATCCATTAATCAGCCCCTAATTCAATATTGTCAGTTGGGGCAGGGCAGGTGTTGTAACTAATTTTGCAACAATGAAAGCACTTAGCAAGTGCAAAAGATCACTAATCAGGAAGCACTAAGGAAGCAGGTGCCAGCTAAAAAAATATTCTGTGACACATTAATCAGCCCCAAATTAATTCAGGTCACTTGAGGCAGGGAAGGTGTGCTTGTGTTGCCACAATAATGTACACTGACTGGACAACCAGAGGGTGCTGTGATGAAACAGAGGGTGGCATGGGTGGGCCAGAGGGTGGCATGAGTAGTCAGAGAGTGGCAGTGGTGACAGAGAGTGGCAGTGATGAAGAAGAGTGTCCCAAACAGGCTGGACACGTAGAAACAACAAGTTTGCGAAACTTGCGACCCGACAGGTAAGTTCGCAATTTGCGAAATTGTACAAAACCCTCGCGAACTGGTAGAAACCCGCGCAAACACAAAAAAAGTGCGTAGGTGGACGTAGTTTCTTGCCCACTTCGCGTAGCCCCACTACGCCTACTACGCCCAGGGTTACCTTGGAGCTCATCGCCTCGGATTACTCATACTGGCTGGGAGGCGGTGTGAATCCCTCCACCCAGCACAGGCTTTGTTCTGGACGCTGAGAGTGTTGGCTCTCACCCCATGTGTTCAGAACACTGTCTCAGAGCAGAGGCTGGCTCAGACTGCTCAATAACACACCGGAGCTGTTGATGTTTCAGGGGACCCCTGAGTGCATTTTGTTATTAAATACAGCCTTGGCATCAGTGTGGGTTTATTATTGGGAGTAGTTTGATACCAAACTCTCCTTGGTTCAGTAAAGCCATCATGGTGCTGTGAAACTCGAGTTGTGGAGTTTACAGCCCATGAACTCTAAAGGGCTTCACTGGCACTTACAATATTAAGAATAGACTTGATATTGCAGGGTCATATTGGCTCATGCAGATATGTCCGCACAATAGATATATTGCACCCAGCCTTAGGGCTGAGAGGCTTTCCAGAGGGGTGACTTAAATATACCTTTGGCAGTGCTGTTTTGGCATCGCCCACAGGGCTATGTGTCATGTTAAATGTTAGTTTTTCTCTGCAACAAGGCACATAGGCTGCAGTGGCAGTTTGCATGTCCTTGGTGAGCGGTTCCCAGGATGGCACAACTAGTGCTGCAGTCTTTGGGTACCCTCTTCAGTACCCCTAGCCTAGGTACCAGGGGTACCATTTACAAGAGACTTACAGGGGTATCTGAAGTTGGTCCAATTGTGGATTCGTTTTGAAGTAGGAACACTGGTGCTGGGAGACTGAATAGCAGACACCCAGCACACAGTCCAGTTTGCATCAGATATCTGGAAAAAAGTGTGTAGGGGGTACTGCAATAGAACCCCAGTTTCCCACACTGCTGTCAAAGAATTGGAGGCGGTTTCTTTTTCTTACTCTGTAAAGACTTTCTAATAGAAATTTCATTCTGTCAGTGGGTTGGTCTCTGAGTCCAACCTCAATTTGTCTTCCACCCTCCCTTTGGAGAATGTCTTCTCCTTACATTCTACCTTGTGTACGGTCGCTACAGTCTTGCAATTACCTCTGGTGGAGGTAAAGCCTTATTGACTGAGATCTATCAGCCTTGTCCCTCCTCCTCAGAGCATTTGTTGCTGTTCCTTTAAACACTCAGGGTCCAGTCCCCGTTTGGGCAGTATTGAGTAGGCCTTTCTCAGCTCTGGCTGTTAATGCTCGGATCATGCACAAGTATCGCCCGACTGAGGATGGAGCACCTGTTTGTCCTCTGTTCCACTACTAAATCATTTAGAGTGGCCTTCCTTTTTAGTCCCTTGGCTGAGCTGTGTTTTTTTTACTTATTGCTCCTCTCCATTGCCTGTGGAGTGCAGTCCTGTTGATGCATTGGGGAGGGAAGTGTTGTTGCCATGTGCCTTAGCCCTGCATTCTTTCAATGAGATGTGCTGGTTGACCTATAACCCTTTCGGAGATGGTGCTTCAACTCTTTCCAGATCATGTCAGCGGCCCCATTGGGTAGGTGATGTGTAATGGGTTTGTCACCACCACACAAATTCCCTAATCTGGTCTTGACTCTGAGAACACAGTCGCCAGGTCTATGGGCCCATCTGTGTGCCAAACCATGGTGCTCAGACCAGTCACAACACTGCTGTCATGGTAACAGCAGCTCATGATTAGCTTAGGGGAGTCTGGGAAACTATGTGCTTCTGGTTTACACAGAAGCAGAGGATGGAAGAGAGGCAGTGCCACTCCCTTCTCTGGCCTCCTTGTGCTCTGACCTCCCTGTGGAGATTCAAGGTGTCATATTAGATTTACGAAATCAAAGGAGGACCCCGCACAGACTAATAGGGGACTGGGGGGATAACAGATTAAAAAGGACCAGGGCGTCCCCACAAACAAGGACAATGTAGGACGTGTCTCACTTCTATTGGGTGTACTCTAAAGTGAGTGTTGTATTCCAAAAAACAGCATGCCGACAATACGGCGGGAAAGGTAAAGTTACAAGGAATTCAAATTTCAATTACTACAAGCGTGTATTGATTAAAAAGGAGAATTCTGTGTGTTAATTCTATTATAACTCTGCAAATGCCAAATCTTAAGAGAAAAAGCCTATTTCTTACTATATAGTCAGCTCAAACATTAGCAACCATAATCTACAATATTTCATGAATAACACAGTATATAAGTAATAAAAAAGGATGTTTTTAAAAGTAAAAGATATTTTCCACACCATGAGTTACTTAAGTCTCTGTTGTATATTTATTACACTTCAAATATAAAAATTCATTGTTACACAAAATACAATTTATAAGAAAACATGTTATACATTTGTATAAAAAACATTTAAAAAAACACAAAGAATCACAAGTCGACGCGGCGTTTCGGTATTCTGTTTGTCCACCTTCTTCAGGACTGATTCTGGATAGATTTAAAAAAAAATTTAAAACACAGAGTTACTTTTCTGTCATTGGTGTGGATTGCTCTTAGTTCACAATTATAACTAGTCACAACTTTAGTAGCTATAACATCGTTTTAGGCCTCTCTTGTCCAAAGGACATCACTTATTAGCACACAATTTTGGTTTTACATTCCTGGTAATTCTTCACACTCATATGGATTTCCAATACTCCTTCCAATTTAGTAACATATTGACCAATTTATCTATATGTCCCTACACTTGAACAAAACTAATGGTGTTTACCTTTCCCTTGGACTATATTAGGTTGCGGTTAAACGAGCATCGTTCAGCACTTAGAACTAATAAAATAGGAGCACCTCTCACTGAGCATTGGAGGGAAGCTGGCCACAAAATTGAGGATTTGAAATGGTGTGGCCTAGAAAAGATAACTGAGAACACCAGAGGTGGTAATCAAAATAACAAGAGAAAAAGAAGGGAGCAATTTTTCATGTCGACCCTCAATAGTGTGAGGTGCGGCTTGAATTCAAAGGAGGATTGGGAAAAAATCGTCCAATAAAAAGCATAGCATTGGCCCCATACAGGCCTGCAGTCCTCCTTGATATGAATAATATAGCAGCAGCAATAGAGTAAGGTCAATGTGCACAATGAGCTGAACAAAACTTGTGTACCCTTGTACGAACAATATAGCAGCAGCAATAGAGTAAGGTCAATGTACACAGTGAGCTGAACAAAACTTGCGTACCCTTGTACGAACAATATAGCAGCAGCAATAGAGTAAGGTCAATGTACACAATGAGCTGAACAAAACTTGTGTACCCTGAGACTTAACATCTATAATCAGGGAATAAGTAAGATCTCCATATTAGAGAAGGTTAGTCAGATGCAGGGTTAATACTTTAATAACTGAGAAAACAAATGAACTGTGACTAAATAGTACAGCTAAAGAATCTGATAATGTAGAGTAAGATTTGATTTTACTCCAGATACGAGTAAGATAGGCTGTTGCAGGGTCAATACTTTAATGAACTGTGACTACGTAATGCCGCTATAGAGCCAGATAATGCAAAATAGCGAAAACTTGAGAGAGAGCAAATACTCTGCCTTTCACACATGCGGCTAGATAACCGATAACCAGAGCCCCGAGAAAAAGTATTAATGACAATTGGGAGTCTATTTTAAGCCAAAACGACATAAATATGATATAATAAATTAAGTAGCTGCATTAACATACAAAGAATGCGCTAATTAGGTGTGTGTATATATAGAGTAAACATGTCGTATTACCGTCAAAGTGACCCATTAATTATGGAAAGGGTGACATACAACAGAAGCCCAGGTGCAACTATTAACTATATCTGGCCGGTACATTAGAGGCGATCTTGGTAAATAATACAGAAGGCAACACGCGCTAAAATTATCATAGTGGTACGCGTCACGTTACCATGCAACAGATCCTCCAATTAGGAAGAAAGATAAGCGCAACTATTAACTTATTTTGGCCGGTACATCAGAGGCGACCCTGGCAAATAATACAGAAGGTAACACGCGCTAATATAATCAGAGTGGCACGCGTTACGTTACCAAGCAACAAAACCTCCAATCAGGAAGAGAGATAAGCGCAGGGAAACGCGAATAACAGAGCATGTCCGCGGCATGGAAAAATGCGTTTGGTTACCATGGTAACCGGACGTTGATTGGCCCAATAAGAACCAATGAGGGCGTGTGGCAGGAGCGACCAATCTTAACGCGGGTAACATAAAGTACCGCTGCATGATCGAAAGCTCAGTACTCTCGGCGGCTCGTACAAGACCGGCTGGGTGACGTTTTGGAAGACTGCCAGGATTCAGGAGCAGGGAGGCCGATTACACATTTTAAGGTAAGGACAACGTAGAGCTAGAGCCCCTCGAAGCCTTAACTAGTGCTCTTTTATAATTTGAACACTAACATCCAAAAATCCCTCTTAAACCTAATATAAGCAACTTGAATACTATGACGCCTTCCCCTTTATGTTAAGGAAGATGAGATAAATCAAGAGTAAAAGAATATAGTTAACAGGAAGAAGATATAACCTACCCCACATTGCGCCTGATATATATATATTTTTATTGTCCAATGCAGCACGGACTCTTTATCCACAACGGAGTGTCTTGGAGGCAAAACATCCTTGAAATTGCACCAGGCAACTAAATTTTAATGGTGAGTGATACCCCATGGCCAACATGCACTGCTAATAATTATATTTCAAAATTAACAAGACCCACATGTGTTAATATGGAATATATATAATTTCCTAGGGTCATTGAAGATACCCACAACAGAAAACACGGTGGCTCCTCCTGGTAGTCCAAGACCAAGCGTATTTATATTAAAAAACAGGTATATAGAAATAATATTCTTATTTTCTATTCCTATCGTAGTTTGCAGGAATGTTTGTCGCGGCATATGTATAATGTTGAGACAAACTGAAAGCATATTATCCCTATGTGTATTCTATTCTAGTGTTATCACAACGCACAAACAGAATCCGCAATTAGTCCCATGAACTTGATGACAACAGGGTTCTAAACCGAAGCGAATAATGTCCGGTGGTGATATTCACTCCGCCTGTTTTTAAGGTATGCGTTAGACTGTCAATTATTTCGCTATATACACAGATAGAGGTCTCATATTGAGTCTCTTGAGCATTGGACTATATAGTCCAAGGGAAAGGTAAACACCATTAGTTTTGTTCAAGTGTAGGGACATATAGATAAATTGGTCAATATGTTACTAAATTGAAAGGAGTATTGGAAATCCATATGAGTGTGAAGAATTACCAGGAATGTAAAACCAAAATTGTGTGCTAATAAGTGATGTCCTTTGGACAAGAGAGGCTTAAAACGATGTTATAGCTACTAAAGTTGTGACTAGTTATAATTGTGAACTAAGAGCAATCCACACCAATGACAGAAAAGTAACTCTGTGTTTTTTAAATTTTTTTAAATCTATCCAGAATCAGTCCTGAAGAAGGTAGACAAACAGAATACCGAAACGCCGCGTCGACTTGTGATTCTTTGTGTTTTTTTAAATGTTTTTTATACAAATGTATAACATGTTTTCTTATAAATTGTATTTTGTGTAACAATGAATTTTTATATTTGAAGTGTAATAAATATACAACAGAGACTTAAGTAACTCATGGTGTGGAAAATATCTTTTACTTTTAAAAACATCCTTTTTTATTACTTATATACTGTGTTATTCATGAAATATTGTAGATTATGGTTGCTAATGTTTGAGCTGACTATATAGTAAGAAATAGGCTTTTTCTCTTAAGATTTGGCATTTGCAGAGTTATAATAGAATTAACACACAGAATTCTCCTTTTTAATCAATACACGCTTGTAGTAATTGAAATTTGAATTCCTTGTAACTTTACCTTTCCCGCCGTATTGTCGGCATGCTGTTTTTTGGAATACAACACTCACTTTAGAGTACACCCAATAGAAGTGAGACACGTCCTACATTGTCCTTGTTTGTGGGGACGCCCTGGTCCTTTTTAATCTCATATTAGATTTACCCTTTGATGATTGTCACCTTTTTGGTGTAAGGACTGCTGTGTAATTCAGTCTGGGAAACCGCCAGCATTTCTAGAAGGGAAGGCTCCTGCTTGTTGACTAAAGGCAGAGTTTTAGGAGGGTTGCTCGATGGCAAGGCCCTATAGAGCACACAATTTTAGAGTGGTTCAGATTTTTCCCTCAACTTTAGTATTTTCCCTCTCCTTTGTCTTCGGACTTGTGTCCCAAGCCGCATTAGTTGTAGATTTGGTGCCTGTTTGGTGTATCCTTCTGTTCCCTTCAGTTGACCGGTTTGTTTGTTTATGTTGGCTTTTTCCCTATCATTCCCTCACAGCTGAGCTTGCTGGACTAGATTCAAGGTATTGACCTGGCTGTAATGGTTCCCAATGAGGTTCCTGTTATGGGTTATGTACCATCCTCTTTTGTTCTGCAGTGGCAGAGGCTGCTGCCGTTAAGATCCAGTTTGGTTGTTGAATCTTTCTCCATTTGCCTTGGATATGCCTAATTGAGATCCCCTTCTGGTGTTGGGAAAGTGGACTCTGATCTTTTTCTTGGGTATTATCTTTCTGGACCTATATGATACATTGGCATTTCTTTTTCCTCTTAGCCCCTGTAACACCCCTTAGATACACTGAAGGAATTGTCCATGAAAGCTACAGCTTTCATGACACTTATATTGCTTGGTGCCTGCATTGGCACTAGGCAGCTGAGTTCAGCGCTACGGAAAACGCAGGGATGCACCGTATTGTTGTAAATATAGCTCAACTCTGCGTTTTCAGAATGGCAGAGCACGGCATTAGCTATTTTGTCTTAACGCTGCACTCCGCCATTCTTTTGTAACTATGTCCCTACATTTCCCATAATGCATTTGAGTGAAACAGGAAATCAAACAAAAATGAGGATATAAAAGGACCCATAATCACAGTCTCTTCCTCTTTCCTTGATGCGAGAGGTGAGGTATGAAAGTGCATGCATGAAACTGAGTGATACATAGAACACAAAAGGACTGGCAGTCCCAGTTAAAGTATGTTATCCCATGATGTAAAATGATCCATTTGAGATGCCCAGGAAAAGTCCTGATAGTAACATCAAATCCCTGTCCACTGTGAATTAACGTGATGATGGAGTGTCTGCGTGAGCTGGGACATAAAGACACAAGATATACTAGTGTGGAAAGAGAGGGAGAGATAATATACACCTCTTGTCCATAATAACTGGCTAGGAAAATCTGCAATTTTATAATGGGAAAAGAATATTCATATTATGAATGTTCATAGCAAATCGACAACTGCTGAGGATGCATGCTCAACTGGTTTGCAATAAAAAGTACAGAATGCAGATTTTCTAGACCAATCTGCAGCCCTCCGGATATCCTCCAACCTGTAGACTCTGTAAAATGCGAGGAGACATCAGAAGTAACACTGGGTGGTCCACTGATAACTCCAGTAACAGAGGGAACCAAGGTTAAGATCTCCACAAGGTAGTCACCACAACCACATTCACATGTTGCTTGTGAATGTGTGCAAGACATCTCGATGTCAAAAGGAATTGGGGGAAAATCATAATGAGCCCCCCGCCCAACCAATCCTGGAGGAAAGCATCCTAAGCTTGTGCTTTTGGATTCGTCCTCCAGTTGAAAACCTGGGTAATCTTGAGGCAAAAAGGTCTGTATCAAAAGGCCCCCAGAGGAGGTGTGAAGTTCTGAAAATGCCTACATCCAATTTCTATTCACTGCTGTCTGAGAGACTCCATGAATACCAGTCGCCTATGAGATTCTTCTGTCCAGTAGATATTCTGCCTTTAGAGACCACTGATGTTGAAGAGCGCTTTGGCAACCTCTGTCAAAGTTTATGACTGTGTGTGTCCCAACTTGTTTACATATCTGACCACTATTAAATTGTACTTGTGTAAGAGGATCGATAATCTTGCTGGTAACTTTGCTGAAGTTTAGATCGCAAAGGAGCCTGCAAGAAGCTCTATACAATTTAGGTGTCTTATCAGCTCCTTCTCAGGGCACCCTCATTCAATCCAAGGAGTGCTTCATATTACGCCCCACTGTGAATACTGGCATCAGATTCTAATACTATATCTTTCTAAGTCTCTAAGATGGTGCAACCCTTCCAGGTTACCATATGGTCTAACCACCATTCTATTTCCTCTCAAGCTTCTATATCTAAGGGAACCATCTGTGAGTAAGCTAACCCTTTTCTTAGATGCCATATATTTAACCTTTGGCTTACCTGGTAATGTAATGACCCTGGAAATATTCCCTGTATTGAAGAGGCCAGGAGGCCCATAACTCTGACAAGGTGTCTCAGGGATATGCAAGGGGACCTCATAGCATTCCTCAATTTTTTTCTTGATAGTATTGAGCTTCCCTTCTGCAGGTTTTATTCCCACTGTTCTGCATCCACTAGAAACCCTAGATATTCCATAGTTCTTGAAAAGATCAAATCCGATTTCTCTACATTTATGATGAAACCGGGATACTGCATGAAGTCCATGGCTTCTTGAACATGCGTAATCAAGAGTCCTATCCTGACCCATGAAAGTCATATCATCCAGATATACCACAACCTCCTGATGCTCTGTGTCCTGAGAAAGGCTGCCACTGGTTTTAAAAACTTCATAAAATACCAGTGGGCTGAGGAAAGACCAAAAGGCAAAGGCTTGAACCAAAATACCTAAGTTCCTGAAAATAATTGAAGAGTTTTCCTGTGTGTGTAAAAGACGTGAACAGTTAGATACGCGTCTTTCAAACCGCAGTATGTCCCTCAGAGCCACCACAGTTTTTATCTTGAAATGCATGTAGACTATGAACTGTTTCAGATTGTTTAAGTTGATAACAGGAATGAATTTCTTGTTCTTTTTCTGAAGTAAGGAAATGTTGTTAACGAACTCCTGTAGGTGCAAACACACACTTCTCTGTAGCTCCTTCGAGGAGTAACTTGTCCACTTCTCTGGATACTTATTCATTGGAAAAAACATTGGCAGTGGAGGCCTTTCCTGAAAAAAAAGACAGAGAGAAAATGTGTTTCAAAACATCCTACAGTTTGTAAAATCCATGGATCCTATTTCTCAGTAAAAAGGGCCAGTCTGCCTCCAATTTGAACATGCAGAGGGTAAGCACACTTACCTGGAGCTCCCCCTTTCCTTGTCTGTCCAGAAAAAGGTTAGAATCTCCCACCTCTTTTTCATTGCAGGAAGAAGGCAGCCCTGTAGGGATTCACCTGTGGTCCGGGATAGGAGTCTCAGATAGGTCCCGGTATCCGCCAGCCCTGGCAGAGACCGAACCAAACACCTGCATGAAGGAGCATTGAGCCTTATCCAGAATAGTGTAAGTTTGCCCATATTTAGTAATTTCACATACATTTTCATCCTCAAAAAGCATACCCTGTGCCAAACCTTCAGCATCGGACTCAGCCATTCCTGCCAATTTAGGGTCTATTCTCAAAAGATGACTATCTTTTTTCCATAACAAATTTTTTTTAGTTTCCATGTCACGTGATGGGCAGTCCCCAATGCATACATTGTAAATACAGTTCAAAGTGGAAAGTGCCACAATTTTGAGAAAAAACATAATTAAACTAGCCTGGAAAACAGTGGCCCAACAACTGAAACATGACACAGATTACCACATAGTTCACTTGAATGCTATGTGTCTAGATGTATATGTACTGACGACAGAGTGCTCATCGTAGATATTTTATCAATTAGATAAAAATACAGGACGAATTTGGAAGGGGCAATTTGCGGCAGGGGAGGTAAGTCTATGCCCCGATATGTCGCCCAAAGTCGCCAAATCTTCCTGTGCTTCTGCTGGCAGCCCCGTGCCTGATCGACTGCGACCTCAACCCTCATGCATCTGTCCATGGCCATCTTCCAAACTGTTGGCGGAGAGGTTGCCTTCTACATATGGACGATGTCCCGTTTGGCAAGTGTGAGGCCCAAAACCAGTATGTGTTGTTTGTAGTGGTTCCCGCAAACCTACTCTGTGCTATGGCACACGCACATCCTAGGGTCGAGCGGGAGGCTCCAGGACAAGACACGGCCCAGGTAGGACTACATTTTATGCCAATACGGCTGCAGTGCCTCACAACTTCAGACAGATTGAAAGAAGGTACCCTCCATGTCCCCACATCTGAGAAATGTAGGGGACTGGATTACACCCATCCTCGAAAGACGGGAACAGGTGTAGTATGCTAGGTGGAGATATTTAAATTGGATAAGTTGGTATCACATGGAGACGGAAGCACCACGGGGACTAGCAAGGGCCTCGGTCCAGTCGTTGGCCATCATATCTGGCAGGTCCGTCTCCCATGCATCCCTGGTTTTGTGTAGTGTGGTCCGCGTGTGGGTGGTCAAAGTCTAGTAAATTTTTACATATCTTGTGTGCCCCCTGGTCACCCATCAGTAAGCAGCCCTGGAATGGATGAAATTCTGGGAAGTCATCCAACGGACGGATCAAGGGGCTCACAGTGTGTCTCAGCTATAGGGTAGGGGGAACCATCCTACCGCTTTGGGGACACCATCACCTCGACGCTGCATTTCCTGCTTTCCCTGCTTGCCCCCGCTGCCGCAGACCACTCGCGGCCGCCGAGCGGGGCAGGGCAGGATAACTACAGTTCCCAGCATCCCCTGCTTCGCGGGGACGCCGCCTGTCAGATGGGGCTTCCGCCGGGAGGCGTATTTGACCGAGCCCTTCCTCCCGCGTCGCGGGACGCGCGCGGGCTGAGCCCGGGCAGAGGGCGGGCCGTCTGTGGACGACTGTGGACGGGACGGGCCACCCCCCTTGCCAGCAAGACATTGCTCATTAAGGACCCAGCTTCCACCCACAAGGTACTGACATCTGCCTTTCCCCCTACTTGTGCCTCTTGTTGTTGTTAGCTGTTAAGCAGGGTGCCCTCCTCTAGAGTGGGAGTGATATTCTACTTTTATGCTGGCCTAATCGTCCCCTTCGCACCCCACTTCTTTTGCTGTTAATTAACAAGGCAATTTACAGCAAATATGAGTATCCAGGGTAAGAAAGCTAAAACATCTGCTTCACGTCCGAACACAAGACTCCAGGCTACAATGCCACAGTCTCTTCCAACACTGACGGCACTTGATAAAATGTTGAAGCAGACCATAGGGGTGGTTGCCAATGTTATTGAAGACACTGAAAGAAGACTATCCCTCCCACCCACAATAAATCCCACAGACCAAGGCATTGACTGCTCAGCCATTCCCATGGACCCTACGATTCTGGATTCTTACCTAACATCTACCTTTGCCGAGCTCCCCTATGCACAGGTTCCGATTGAGTCTCCAGCAGCGGAAGACTCATCTTTAGCTCTAGTTGAGTCTTTCACCAACAATGACGATCAACCCTGCGTCCTGCCTTCTTCCCCCCTGTGGGTAAATCAAAAACCGGCAGAGCGACCTCTAAGAAAAAAAAGGATAGCCCCAATAAGAAAGTAACTACGAAGAAACAGTCTAATCATAATCTGGTGACCCCATTTGATCATCCCCGGCATCCACCTACAGGGATACCATGTTGGGTTACCAATATGGTGACTGATCTCCAGAACAGTTTAGAGCAAATAATTGCATCCCATATTAAACCGTTGGTCTCTAAACTTGATAGGCTATCATCCATGCTAAACAGCAAGTCTATGGGGACAATTAAACCACATAACTCCCAAGGCAACCCGTTACCCACTGCTCCAGATGGCGTCTCTGTAAAGGTAGCCTGTCCTGAGGTAACTAAACCCACTGCCCCAGCAGTTTTAAACAGAAAACCAGGTCCGGCAAATACTGTTGCTAAATCTCCTAATCTCGTTCCACCTCCTATACCTTTTTTTTTTTTCTTTTTTTTAAAATATATTTTTATTGCAGAATTATAAACCACAGGATACAATTAATCAGCCAGTTCACTCGTGGTATCCCCCCGTCCAATAAGAAATCCCAGTCGTACACAGCCATTCAGCCCGCATCCCGGAGGCCGGGCGGCATATTACTTCGTTCAATAGGAAAACATCACGGTGCACGTCCCATAGGGACCATGGTTGAAATGTCGTTTTGCGTATCTGCTTTTACCCCCCCACCCACAACATCACTCCCGTCAGCCATCCCAGTGATAATCAGTGGTACCGCCCTTGTCGGGGCCTGCCCTAGGCGCTATGGGTTGTCACACCTGGCCGCTCTCCCCAGCCATTCCACACTCCACACAGTACCCACCGTCCTAGTAGATCCAAGGTGCCCTAACGAGCAACCATATAATGGCTTCCGGCCCACCCCAAACTCCCGGTAACCAACCCCCCCAAAGCCCCCCCTCCCCTGGCAACTGCTAAGGTGTGTGCCTTGTCCTGTCGAATTGGATGGATCCACTACAGTGCGTGGTACAATACTTCTGTGTTCGCCCCGCGGTGTCCATCGGCTTAGTTCTCACCATCCTCATCCTCTACCAAAGAATCACGCAAAGCTTGTACCACTAACTCCCATGCACGCGCCGCATCCAATGCCTTCTCATTCCCCATCTTGACAGCCTGCTTCATTCGGAGCACACTCTCGCAGTCAGACCACCGCAGCAGTTCATTCTTCCATCTACGCAGTGAGGGTCCCCCCCTGGACTTCCAATGCCACGATATTTCCCTCTGCGCCAATATCAGACCCAGGTCTATGAATTTGCTTGTCACCTTGGTGTGTTTAGTATGCGGGAACCAGAGCAGCAGGCACGCCGCCATATCGAATTCCACCTCCCTGTCAGTCACTTCATTCAGGAGTTCCCCTACCTCCGCCCAATAGGTCCCCAGGTGTGAGCACCCCCAAAACAAATGGTCCATGTCCGCTCCCAGAGACGAACACCGTGGGCATCGGGCATCCGGCACCCGAAAGTACCGCTGTAATTTCTCAGGAGTTAAATAAGCCCTATGAAGCACATAGAAATGTACCTGCTGAAAGCGCACATTTCTCATGCCCTTCCACGTGCGCCGCAGGATGTGGCCCCATGCCGTATCCGGTATGGGTCGGCCTACGCTCACCTCCCATTTAGCCTTGAGCCCTTGGAGTGGTTCCAGTCCCTCATTCAGCATCCTATTATGGAGGCACGTCACAGCTTTGAACGTACCAGCCGCCATCACCACATATTGGCACGCCATAGTCGTTGTGGGTTCCATGAGCCCCCCTTTCCAGTGCTTCTGTATGGCAGCCACCACTGCCGCGTGTAGTAGGAAACCCCCATCAGGCAGCCCGAACTGGTCCCGGAGCACTTCGAACGGCGCCAAAGCCCCATCTATGTACAAGTCGCCCACTACCTGCAGTCCCGCCTCTTCCCAATCCAGCAACGGGGACCAATCTCCCCCGTGCGGCAAAGCCGTCAGCATTCCGATCGGGATCTCCGGTGCATAAGGCCGCGATGCCCTCGCTCTCCGAAGGCTCCTCTGCCAGCACTGCCGGAGCGTCCGCTCTTCCATGGTGAGGGCCCGTAACTCGAGCCTCTGTTGCATGATGATGTAGGACAGCACGTGGCGTTGTATCCCCCGATCCCGGTCCTCCTCTGGACCCCGAAACACCCTAGCTA
This sequence comes from Lissotriton vulgaris, assembly GCF_964263255.1. Lineage (NCBI taxonomy): Eukaryota > Metazoa > Chordata > Amphibia > Caudata > Salamandridae > Lissotriton > Lissotriton vulgaris. The sequence goes on along the minus strand of NC_141685.1, from coordinate 819,620,830 downwards.
CGTTCTGTGTAAGGACCTGCAACTGCGCCGCAAGATAATACAGCTCGAGGTCGGGCACAGCCATGCCCCCTTCTAGCTTGGGGCGAAGTAGCGTGTTCAGGGCCACTCTACGGCGGCCATGCCCCCATAGGAAGCCAATTATCATTGACCGCAGGTCTCTAAATACCCCCTGGGGAATCCAGACAGGCAGCGTTCGGAAATAATAGAGGAAGCGGGGGAGCGCCACCATTTTCAACAGTGCAATCCTGCCCAGAACCGTCAGCGGGAGGGTCGACCAGAAAGACAAGCTGCCCCGCAGTGCCCGGACACAGCGACCAATGTTGCCCTCCAATAGGTCCGCAGTCGCGTGGTAGATGCGAACACCCAAATAGGTGATGCAAGAGGGCTCCCATACCACACCCAAATCGCTGCCAGGGACTGGCGATCCCGCTCGCAGCGGGAACACACAAGTCTTCGCCCAATTGACCTTAAGGCCCGACAGCCGGCCGAACTCAGACAACAGATCCATCGCTCCGACCAACGCCCCCGAGGTGTCAGCCAGGTACAGGAGCAAGTCATCCGCATATAGCGATATATAATGCCACTGCCCGCCGCTGACTATCCCCGCGTACCTGTCACCTGACCTCGCATGGACCGCCAAGGGTTCCATCGCCAGAGCAAACAATAGGGGGGAGAGAGAACATCCCTGTCGTGTGCCCCTGCCCACTGGGTATGCCGCAGACACCAGGCCGCCCAAACGCACTCTCGCCGTTGCCGAGGTATATAAGACCCTCGTCCACCTTCGGAACCCCTCGCCCATGCCAAACCTCTCTAACACTCCATCCAGGAAAGACCATTCCAAACTATCAAAGGCCTTCTCGATGTCCACAGACAGGACCGCCGGAGCTCCCTCCCCGTCCAAGATGGCGTCCATTATTCCCACCAGGCGGCGGATATTCAGCGCCGTGCTCCTCGTGGGTATAAACCCGGCCTGGTCCTTGTGTACCAGGCCCGTCATATGTGGGGCCAGCCTGGTGGCTAGGATTCGGCTCAGGATCTTATAATCTACCGTCAGCATGGATAGCGGGCGATAAGACCTCACATCCGCGGCATCCCGGCCAGGCTTTAGGAGCGGTACAATCAAGGCCTCCCGCATGGACCCAGGCAATGCCCCCGCCTCGAAAGCTTCCGTATATACCACCAGCAGCCTGGGAGCCAAGCTGTCCACATACTGTTGATAAAATTCAATCGGAAGTCCGTCCACCCCGGGCGTCTTGTTGCGGGCCATATGTTTGATGGCCACCCGTATTTCCGTGAGCGTGATCGGGCTACCCAGCTCCTTCACGTCCTCCTCGTCCAGGACCGGAAGCTGCCTCTCCCCCAGGTATTCCGCAATGTCCTGAACCCCCACTCCCAGCTGACTCTGGTATAATTCCTCATAATACCCCCTAAAACGTTCCAATACCGCAGCCTGGGAGTACACCATTTCTCCCTGCGCATTATTAATGCTGAGGATCGGGCAGCCCCTAAGTTCCGGGTTAGCCAGTCTGGCCAAGAGGGTACCCACCTTGTCCCTTTCTGCATGTGCCCTGATGATATACTGCCTGTAGTCATAACACCTTAAACGTTCCGTCTCGGTGGCAACCACTTCCTTCGCTTCCAATAACTGGGCCTGTAAATCTGGCCTAGCCGGCCTGCGGCGCTCCAAGTCCCTCAAAGTTTCTTCCGCTTTCATTAGGTCGTTCAACACAGTCGTGCGAGCATTCGAGAACCTACCCAAACACACCCCTCTCACCACCACTTTCATTGCATCCCATTCAGTGGACCTACTCGTAGCCGTGCCCTCATTCACTCCGAAATAGCTATCAATGCCTTGCCGAACCGCGTCGCTGAACACAGAATCCTCAAGCGTCTCCGGCCGAACCCGCCATGTTGGTATCACTGAGCGCTCTCTCTGCCACTGAATGTGTACCAATAGGGGGTTATGATCGGAGATAGTCCTAGCCAGGTATTCCGCATGGGAGATCAATGGGGCTAGGGATCCACCGCAGAGCACCGAATCAATCCTGACATGCAGATCATGGAGAGCAGAATAAAAGGAATAATCCCTGGCTCCCCTGTGCCGCTCCCTCCAGACATCCAGCAACCCCCATCATTCCTGCCAGTCCTTCCTGTGCGCGGCCAGCCTGCGCACCGGGGAGTCCACCAGGGGGGGATGGGACCTATCCAGAGCTACATCCGTGATCGAATTGAAGTCCCCCCCTAACACTATCGGACCCGCCAGGAAAGAGGCCAAGGACCCCGAGAGGCTATCAAAGTATAGAGATTGGTCAGTGTTCGGTGCATAGACACAGCAGAAAACCACATCCCGTCCATATAACCTCCCCTCCACCGCCACAAACCGGCCATCCGGATCCACTACTTGATTCAGCACTTGAAAGGGTATCCCCACCCTCACCCAGATCAACACCCCCCTGGCATACGCTGAGTAAGTGGTGCCAAACACCTGGCCCCGCCATCTTTTCTGCAAGGCAGCGCACTCTTTTTTGGTGAGATGAGTCTCCTGGAGCATAGCAATCTGAACCCCCCTGCGTACTAGATATGCATGTACTTTGTGACGTTTCACCATAGTCCGCAGCCCCCGGACATTCCACGTCAGGCATTTCAAATTAGGTAATGTCCCCATTCCAACTTCGTACAGTCCGATTCAAATAACAAAGGTTCATAGCCCCCCCAATGCAGTTGCCCCCCCCCGAACATTCCCAAAACTGAAAAACTTCCCGAACCCCACTCCCCAGGACAGAGCACACGAACTCAATGGCCGCCCCCATCCAAACCTTGAACCAACTTCTCGCACTCTTACCCTGTGGTCTCCACCACAGTCGGCCTTAAGGGCCCAAGGGGGGTGAGTCACCGCCGACCCCAGCAAGCGGAGCCCGCGCCCCGCGCCTTCATCCCCTCCGAAGCACACAGCTCCCCCTCCCGGCAACCCGCCCTCCATCAACAGGATACCACCCTACCATGAAGTCTCGATCTAGTCCCAATTCTATCTCAGCCGCAGAAAATACCATCCGATGTCTGTGGGGTCACTATCGGCCCCTTCGAGCTTTCCGCCTCTGAAAGTTCCTCTCCCGTCCTGCTGCCTTCCCCTCCCGAGGCCGTTTCTGCCCGTTCACTGTTCTGTTGCGACCCTGTAATGGCCGCCGTCGCTGCGAGCGCATCCCTCTTCTCCGCCGCCATTTGAGCCTCCCGTTTCTCCCGCTGGCGCCTGTTGCGGGATCTGATGCGTTGTGACTGCCTCACCCGGGGCTGCTTGGGTTGGTCTCGCCTACTTTTATGCGATCTGTCCGTCCCCGCTCTATATGACTCCAGCCATTGCCAAACTTCATCCGGAGTCTGAAAAAAGTGCGTAGAGCCATCCATTATGATCCGCAGCTTAGCCGGGTAGAGCAAGGAGTACTGGATGCCTTCCTCCCTGAGCTCCTTCTTCACCGCGAGGAACGATGCCCTGTTCTTCTGGACCGCTTGAGTGTAGTCCGGGAAGATCGTAACCTTACTGTTCTCCACCTCATACGGGCCCGACATCCTGGCCCGCTGGATGAGGAGATCCCGGTCCTTGTAGTGGAGGAGCCGCACCACCATCGGTCGGGGGGGCGGCCAAGCCCCGGCGGGCGAGCAGGCACCCGGTGAGCTCGCTCCAGGGTGAAAAAAGGAGTAAGCCCCTCCGGCGCTACCACAGTGCGGAACCAGTTCTCCATATAGGCCACCGCATCCTCCCCCTCAATCCGTTCCGGCAGGCCTACGACCCGCACGTTGTTCCGTCTATTGGGGCCTTCGGCATCCTCCGCCCTCCGCTCCAGTGAGTCCAGTCGGGCCAAAATGTCCGTGATCCTGTGCTCCGCGGTCACCACCGATGGCTTCAGGTCCAGCAACAGTTGGTCATGGTCCTTGACCCTGTCCGCCAGCTTCGCGTGATCCGCACGTAGCAGCCCCAGGCCCGTGGCCACTTGGGCAATGTCATGGTGCAATGCTTCCTTAGTGGAGGTGATCGCATCAAGTATGGCATCCAAACGCCGGTTCAGCCGCTGTTCTTGGTCAAGCTCCGGGGAGGGACTCTCGCTCAGCCGAGTTGATGTCGCCGAGTCCCCCTCGCGACTCCCGGGCATCGGCCCTCCGATCGCCGCCATGCCAGGGTGCTGCGTCACAGGTCCAGTCGCCCGTTTTGCGTTGACGCCCGTGGTTCCGTGCCAGTCTCCGGGCACCGGGCAGTGCAATGTCCCCACCGACGCTCTCAGGAGCAATGGCCAGGTAGACGAGCCCCGTTCCGTCACCCCCCTCCGAAGCCTGAGGGGGGAAGGATGAGTCTTAGGGCGGTGGCCACGAAGGTCCCCAAGCTCCTGGGCGAATCAGGTCAGCGTCCCCTGGTCTCAGGACACAGCACCGCCGATCCTAGTGCCTCGGGCAGCCGAGTGCAGGATCTCTTGCCACTCGGCGACAACTTGGCTCAGGGCTGAAGTTCGGGGCCGTCCGACCTCCTCGCCGCCATTTTCTTCGCACCCTCGGCAACACCTCGGCCGCCTCTTTTCTCGACCTTCTCGGGGCCAGCAGTCCCCCAGCGACTCTCCGATTGTGCCCAGCTGTCCCCTTACACTTCTGAGGGCAGGAACGTCGTCTTCGGGTCGCCTAGGGTCCCGAAAACAGGAGAATTAGCGGGATTCCGAGCGGAGCTGCGAGCTCACGCCGCCATCCCGATCGGCGTCCAAGCCACGCCCCCTTCCACCTCCTATACCTGTAGCCAAACCATCAGGTCCTAACACTTCTCTCACTGTGGGCCAGACCATTAAACCCAACCAGCATCCCAAGGGGGGTAAAAACATGGAACAAAAAAAAGTAACACCAACACCAAGATCTCTCCCATCTAAAGCAACCCCCAAACTTTTGCCAACAATAAATCTGTCACCAGAAGCCCAACTATTTGTAGTGGCCCTAGTGGGAGTTCCACCCCTTAGTAAGGGGAAGAGAGAGCAGGAGGTTGAGTTACATAATAAGTGTATACAGTGGTTAAGCTTGAATAGACCCTTACCCCCCAATATATCAGGCCACATATTGGCAGTGAGAAGGGTAGAATGGGTTGGGAGGGGCCCTAAAACAGTGGCAGGGGATGTTATCACAATCAATTTTAGGGACCCCTCAGCTGTTGACCACATTTGCAGAACCTCTTCTTATAGAGAGTCGCAAATATTTCCTATGCATTTGTCCTACTTCTATCCTATTCCGAACCACAAACTGCCCCAAAATAGGAGACCACAGAACACTAGGAACCCTGTTTTCCATCCAAACGGGAATCACTTCTGGCAGCCTTTTGGGGAGGGTTTATTACCACACGCCCCGTTCCATCTGATACAACCCCATTGGAATAGGTTTAGCGTCCTCGAGGAGGTAGATTGACTCATGCAGCCATGTACACCTCCAAGAGAACATAAAGAAGGCAACCCAGAGGAAGGCGCTGCAAATCAGGAAAAGCCATTACCCCCTGATAGTTTTGTGACTCTCTCCCCTCAAACCTCAATGATGGAGGAGGCAAAGGTTGACCAGAGACTGAATCAGGCACTACCTAGTGAAAGAGGGGGAGAAAAGGATAAAGCAAAGGTCAGGGAAGGCAGTATAAAAATACTCTCCTGGAACATTGCAGGTTTAAAAAGGAAGCTTCTTATACCTGATTGGTCCTCCTTCATGTCCACTTATGATATCTGCCTAATGCAAGAAACTTGGACCCTCGAGACTAGTGAAAACCCTGATTTTGCAACTTATGACATCCCAGCAGTCACAGGAGGGAAAGGCCGCCCCTCGGGAGGCCTGGCCATATGGGTTGGACTACATCTTGGTATGCAGGGCACACAGATGGACACCAACTCGCCTGATATCCAATGTGTTTTGCTAACATTTGTTGGCGGATTTACACTGACTATTATCAACATTTATTCAAGGCCCACCATGAATGGAAAAGAATCGAGCACTATTCAAGCGCTTGATCATTTCCTTCAGTCACTTGACCCTGCAACCTCGATCATTCTAGGCGGTGATCTGAATTGCCAGTTCGAGCCACTGGGCGGATCTGAGTTGTGTGAGGAGGATGAGGTTGACTCGCTTTGGCAAATTCCCGCCTCAAAAATAGCCCCAGTAAAGGCCTGGACCCCGTTAGTTTTTCAAATTAACGCCTTGACCCTTGCAATGTCTCTGCGGGCATGCAATGGAAGGGGCAACAATAAAAACTCCGGCCTGCCCACATATAACAGGACAAATCGAACTTCTACTATTGACTATCTTATGATGGAGGCTAAAGACTGGGGCAAGTTCAAAGATTTTGAAGTTGTCCCAAGGCATGATAGTGATCACAATGCCTTGGTATTATCGCTCAAACCTGGTGCGTTTGGATTGACTAACCCTGCCTTTGTTCCCACCCTGGTACCCCCACCATATATTATATCCAATAATAGGAGAAGAGTTAAATGGCCTTCTTGCCTAGAGTCTCCTACCAGACTTGCACAAATCTATCAGTTAGCTGTCCCATTAATAAGTGATATGGGAAATTCCATCTCCCATGGGTAGACTATAGAAACCCACAGAAAGTTAGTTGACAGTCTTAGGGAAGTATTTTACCCGGTTAGTCGGATTAACTTGCACCGGAATAAAACACACCCCTGGCACAACCACACATGTAAATACCTTAAGAAAGATCTACTTAAGGCTATTAAATCTAAGGACGTCCCTAAAATTAGAACAACAAGACTGTTGTACAAGAAGGCGCTCACTAGAGCAAAGAGTGAGTGGGAGGAATCTAGGTGGGAAGAGTTGAGACAGGCACTGCTCCTAACAGACCAAGACCTTTTGGCTAATTGTCACTTCTTCAGTGATAGGCGAGCGAGACACTGGGGTCTCGAACATCGCTCCTATAGTGTGGGAGGCTCACTTTAAGTCACTTTACACAAGCCCTGAGTTGGAGGATATTGGGGAGTTCCCAGAACTGGTTTTGGCTACACGGGATGATGTGCCTCGGGACCCCCGGCATGAGAGCCGACTGCCGGGGGCCTCGGAGACTGGGAGTTTGGCCCTTCGTACCTGTGAGGCTTGGGACGCCCTGCATGAGCATCGATTGCTGCGGGCCCCGGTCACTGGGTTTTCTCCTTGTCAGAATTTCAGTTCTGACCGGGTCTCCGAGACCTCGTTTGCCCCAGACCCCCCGCACGAGAATAGACTGCCGGGGGCCTTGGGAACCGGGATCTCGAACTCCCATACCTGCGCACCCCGGGACCCCCTGCACGAGTATCGACTGCAGGGGGCTCCGGGCTTAGGGACCTCCCCTTGTAGAACCCATGGCTCTAATCGAGCTTCCGAGCCCCCCCATGGTCCCAGACCCCCCGCATGAGTGCAGACTGCCGGAGGCCTTGGACCCTGGACTTGGACCCCGTCCTGCAATAGTGGAAATAGACACCCCTATTGGAGCCCCCACTTACTGTCCAGATAACATCACACTCAGGGAAGTCGAACTGGCAATTGAGAAATTGCTCCCAAATAAGGCCCCGGGCCTGGATAAGCTCCCCGGAGATCTTTTTAGATCTCAGCCAAAGATCTGGGCCCCATACTTGTTGGTTCTGTTTAATGCTGTCCTACGAGGCTCCCCAGTACCTGAAACCTGGCTGGGGGCTGAGATTGTTCCAATCTTTAAAAAGGGTTGCCCACTTGCCCCATCAAATTATAGACCAATCAGTCTACTTGACACTACTCAGAAGCTGATGGGCCGAATTCTGCTGGAGAGGCTACTGGGGTGGATGGAGGAAAACAAAACTTTGACCACCCTCCAAGCCGGTTTTAGATCAGGGGTCTCCAAAAAACCTCCTGGGACGCCGTGAGGACATCTTGCCTGCTCTTACCTGCACCTGCATCGGCGCTACTTCTTGCCGCTCCCGCTTTGCGGGAGCCGCTGCGTGGAAGCTTTGCCCACCAACGCTGCCTGTTTGCCTTGTGCTTGCTGAGGTGCTGAGAGGCTGCAGGGGAGACGCGCGGCAGGGACTCACTCTCCCAGGAGTCCCTGCGTGACCAACCAACATCCGGTCAGCGCCCCCTGCGTGCCCCACCCCAGCCGGCAGACAGGTGAAAAGGACCCCGGAGCAGCCCACCTATGTGACCTCCAAAAAACCTCCTGGGACGCCGTGAGGACATCTTGCCTGCTCTTACCTGCACCTGCATCGGCGCTACTTCTTGCCGCTCCCGCTTCGCGGGAGCCGCTGCGTGGAAGCTTTGCCCATCAACGCTGCCTGTTTGCCTTGTGCTTGCTGAGGTGCTTAGAGGCTGCAGGGGAGACGTGCGGCAGGGACTCACTCTTCCAGGAGTCCCTACGTGACCAACCAACATCCGGTCAGCGCCCCCTGCGTGCCCCGCCCCAGCCGGCAGACAGGTGAAAAGGACCCCGTAGCAGCCCACCAGTGTGACCTCCAAAAAACCTCCTGGGACGCCGTGAGGACATCTTGCCTGCTCTTACCTGCACCTGCATCTGCGCTACTTCTTGCCGCTCCCGCTTCGCGGGAGCCGCTGGGTGGAAGCTTTGCCCACCAACGCTGCCTGTTTGCCTTGTGCTTGCTGAGGTGCTGAGAGGCTGCAGGGGAGACGCGCGGCAGGGACTCACTCTCCAAGGAGTCCCTGCGTGACCAACCAACATCCGGTCAGCGCCCCCTGCGTGCCCCGCACAAACCGCCCTCCCACCTACAAAATCAGGTGAGGACCCATCTCGCAGGACGCCGGGCGAAGCCCGGGCAAAGGGCGGGCCCTCTACGGCCCTCATCGGCAGGAAGAGACAGGGACAGGGCCTGGAACGCTGCCCAAAACATCATCTGTGAGTTTCTTTATTATTAACACCCATCGCTGCAATTGTAGGAAAGTCATCCTGTGCAACAGTATTGAACGGTATAACTCGGGGGTAATCAGCGCTACAGCCTCTTAATATGTCGAAGTCAAAATCGACCCAAGCTGTCAATACTATAGACAATTACATGGTCCAGGTTGTTGCAAAAATAAACAGTGATAGGAGATCCTCACTGGGGTTGAGCCTTTCCCCTGTACTGCCAGCACTTGATAATTTGCCTCTTGACTCACCTGCTCTTGATATTAGCAACAAGGTTTTTCAGCAATCTGAGATTAATCCATTGACTCAGCTATTAGTAGCTATAACTGACTCAGTCGCTGAGAGTATACCTGATGAAGACATAGTATTGCTAGAAGAGGAGCCCCCAGCACCGGTACCAGCCCCAAGGGGGGGGAAAAGAGTCTTTCAAAACGGGGCGGGCTTCGTTCAAGTAAAAAACGCCCAGACACATCCCCACCAAAAAGTACAGGAGAAGATGTAAGGGCAATCTCTGGGGGGAAGCTACTTTTGGACGAAGACCAATTTAAGAAACTGTTAAACGCCCTAAATAGTAAAATCAAGACCATAACTAAACCCCTCCTATGCAAAATAGACCACCTCACTGAAGAGGTGAATAGGCTGGGGGGTCTTTTGCAAAAATCACTAGAGGAAGCAGCAAAAACTGCTAAGCAGGAGACACTTAGAGTTGAGTCAAAAAATACACAGACAGCCCCCAGGCCAGAACCCCTGGAAAATACTCCCCTTATCCCTATGCAGTCTAATGATATGGGGGGGGGGATCCTAGGGGACCGGGTAGTAACATCGGTGATTCTGAAGGGCTAAGGCAAAGGGATAGGCTGGTAGATTCCAACATTGAGAAGGGACCAGTAGAATTGATTGTAGAGGCATCCCCCTTGGTGCTGGTCGTCCTGGCGAATGTTCCCCTCTTAGAATCTGGGCAAGTAGAGAACTCATCTTCTCTCATAAATAAATCATTGCATTGGCTATCAAGGAACATGGCCTTTTCTCCGGGGGGTATGGACCAGTTGGCACAAGAAGTTGTGAAGGCTAGAAGAGTGGAATGGATTGGGGGTGATAATAAAAAATTTAGAGGGGATTGTGTGGTGTTACACTTCTCTGACCCTGAAGTGCTGCCAAACATTCTAGCAAATATATATCCTCCCCAGCGCAGATCGGCAGAGATAGTTCCTCTAACGCTAGATTTTTTCTACGCAAAGAAAGGGAATACTTTAAATCCCACAGTACTTAGAACAAAATGGAATTCTGTGGTAAGAAGAGGCAAACCCCTTGGCATAAGAAGTAACTGGGGCATATCGATGGAAAATAGATTCTCTGCCCTTTCTGATCTCAACGAGTGTGACTGACTGAATGGGCGGATGAGTATAGTCAAGGGTAACATAGCTGGGATTCAAGAGCCGATCCTACTACCCTCTCCAACCTACGCCTGATTTCCCTGTTACCCATTCTATTCAAACTGACTGAAAAGTTTGTTAATAGCCAACTAACCAACTTTCTGGAGAAGAATAACGTTCTCCATCCTAATCAGTCAGGATTTCGGTCAGAACACTCTACCGAATCAGCCCTACTCTTTTCTGCAGAAACATTAAGGGCTGCAATGGATCAGGGAAAGAAGGCTGTCCTCATCCTACTAGACCTGTCGGCAGCCTTCGATACGGTCTCACACAACATCTTAGTGGACCGGTTGGCTGCCGCAGGAGTAGGAGGACAGGTCTTGGCATGGTGTAGGAACTTCCTTACCAACAGACGCCAAATAACAGTGCTAGGCCCATATCAGTCTGAGGCTAAAGACGTCAGCTCAGGGGTTCCTCAGGGCTCTAGCTTGAGCCCTGTTTTTTTAAACCTATATATGGTGCCCCTGATGAAACTGATCGCGTCATTCAAGATCAGTTCTATTTCATACGCTGACGACACCCAACTGATATTGGTGTTGGACAGGGAGCGGCCAGGCGCCGAGGAAGATCTTAAGGACTGTCTTGCAGCAACCTTTAAATGGATGACGAACAACCATTTAAAGTGCAACGCCGGAAAAACTGAAATCCTACCTATAGGGAACAACAACCTTTTTTCCCCAACAGTATGCTGGCCAGCAGATGCTGAAGTGCCCCCCAATACAATTGCATCCACCCGTAATTTAGGCATTAAATTCGACAACCAATTATCTTTTAAACCCCAGGCCGTGGCAGTAGCAGGTATGTGCTTCCAGATCATCAAAGCACTAAGGAAGTTTTTTGATCTTCTTCCGCTATCGGCGCGGAAAACAGTCGCAGTGGCCTTAATAAGCTCTAGGCTAGACTATTGTAATGGATTATACGTTGGAGCAAACAAAACTGTTCTCCACAAATTACAAATGGTCCAAAATGCGGCAGCCCGCCTTGTACTGCGTCTGCCCCGTAAGTCATCAGCCTCAGCAGCACTAAACACCCTTCATTGGCTGCCAATAGGTAAAAGAATCTTGTTTAAACTTCTTTTAATTACTTTTAGGGCATTTCAACAACGTGGCCCAACCTATTTACGCAACGGGTTTAAAAGATATCATCCAACGCGTTGTCTGAGATCCACAAACCAGAACCTACTCATTCCCCCTCATTTCAAGCTGGCCACAAAGGGTGGCAGATCGCTTTTTGTACTGGGAACTAAAGCCTGGAACAAACTCCCTCTCTTCTTGCGGTCATTCTGTCAGGAAGCCCCTTTCAGGAAGGCATTAAAAACCTGGATTTTCTCCTTGCCTGACGCCACCTGTAGGACCTTAGTGTAATGTGTGTGTAGAACTTAGGACACCCTTTTTCCTCCCAACTCCTCCATCTGAGTTGTGTGAGCGCCAAGATACTCCTTGGAGTGAAAGTTGCGCGGTAGAAATGTCCCTTACATTACATTACATTACAAGAGAGGGGAACTGGCATTTCTAAGAAGCTTATTATCATTAATTCTAGTAATAAGAGGATACCCTTTTTTACTGGGGATTATTCTTGTACTATGGGGCACTTGGCTCCCACTCCCTGTATCACTGGAAACAGCAGGACAACTAGCCCCCCACCTATTCTGGCTCAACCCCTGTATGCCCAATATATATCACCATTGAATGAGAGGGCCAGTCCGCCGAAGGAAAGTCTTAAATTCCTATCCTGGAATCTGGCGGGGATTTCCCATAAGCTAGAGTCCCCAGAATGGTGCGAATTTGTTGATAGCCACGATGTAATTATGTTCCAGGAAACCTGGGCAGTGATCCCTGTCCATCGCCAGGGTTTTTTAAACTTCTTTGTCCCTGCGAAAAAGAATCCAAAAGGGCGGCCCTCAGGGGGACTAATTACATGAGTACGCCAATCACTACAATGCACTATTAGAGCGAGACCCGCCAACAATTGTGACTTACTCCCAATTGTGATAACCTGGGCTGATGGCCATGAGATGGCCCTCTACAACATATACGCTAGGGGAACATTAGGGGGTAAAGCATCAGAGGTGGTAGTAGCACTAGATAATGATCTGGAGAATCTTCCAACTCATATCACCATCCTAGTGGGGGGAGACATGAACACTACATTCGAACCACTAGGCCAGGAGGATAATGAAATGTCCTTAGAGGAAGATACTAAATGAGGAGTCCCTCAATTGGATTTACCCGCGATAAAGAAGTGGTTTGAAGTGGCAGTACAAGTAAAGAGTTTGTGTTTGGCCCGAGGGTTGAGGGCAGAAAATGGCCGCACCCCCTCAGACCTCCAGGGTGTTCATACCTTTGACAACACGAGGGCAAGCAGTCGGATAGATTACATCCTTGTAGATGTCAGAGAATGGCATAAGTTGATAGATATGAAAGTGACACCTAGATTGGAGAGTGACCATAATCCGTTGTGCTTGCTCTTCAAATTGGACCAAGGAGTAATATTGCCAAATCCTGAAAGGGGCGTCATGCCACTAGATATTATTTCAACTAACAACCATCGCCACGTTAAATGGGCAACTCTGTTGAATAAGCCAGGGGAAATGCAGGATTTATTGGAGGTTGTAGTAAAAGAAGTCAGTAGATTGCAGGATCATTGCAATGACTCTAATTTTAATAAATTAATCGAAGAGTCACACCCCAAGTTTTTTCTTAACATACAGGGGTTCTTTTTAAAAAAAGTTCATCAGGGAAAGGGTGCCTTTCCTCTGAGAAATAAAGGATGGTATGACCATTCTTGTAGAAATCGTCAAGAAGGAGGGAGAGCGATCAGTTGATCAGTCGGGCACCAATTACCACCCCGAGGAGGGTGGAAGGTCCAGTATCAGCGTGTGCCCGTGTAGAGAACACGTTAACAACAAGCGGGGGTTGCTGAACTGTTCCTAGAGGGTTTAAGGAAGATTGGCTTTACCGAAGGTGTATATTAACACCATTGGGCATCCATTATGTTGGACATGTTTGCCTCACACACCCCGAAGGATGTCATGCTTCATCATCGGCGGTTGCTCCTCGTCGGGGAGGCGGTGCAATCCCCGACGGGCTCACCTCAAAGAGGGGCTCTTTGGCGGAGATCTTTTTGTCCAGCTGCCTGTTGGTGAAGTGCGGGTATGTGGGCCAGGGCAATCAGTATCCTGAACTGGAAGGGTGAATTAAAATGTAGTAGAGGGTGCCGGAGAAATACTTTACTCTGGAGGTCCTCCTACTACCATTAAAAGGTGTGGTTAGCTCGTTGGGTCACGGAGAGTTAAGTAGCGTAACCCAAAACAAGACTAAAGTGAAGGTCGGTCAACATGTTTCTCGCATGGGAAATTCCCGCGATTCGTCAGGACCTAGTGATGTGGTGAGTGGAGAGTTAAGTTAAAAAGAAACCATGCTAGTGTCATGAATCTCATGTGGTTTACCTCAGGGGATAATCCTATGCCTATAGGTCTTGGACTAAAGGCCACCTGAGTTGTCGGCGGGTCGGTACAACAAGAGTTGCCTATAAATCAGGCTCAAGTTACCCGTGTCCGTGCAGAGTCACCTACCCATCACTGCCTTCACTTTAGTCTTGTTTTGGGTTACGCTACTTAACTCTCCGTGACACAATGAGCTAACCACACCTTTTAATGGTAGTAGGAGGACCTCCAGAATAAAGTATTTCTCCGGCACCCTCTACTACATTTTAATTCACCCTTCCAGTTCAGGATACTGATTGCCCTGGCCCACATACCCGCACTTCACCAACAGGCAGCTGGACAAAAAGATCTCCGCCAAAGAGCCCCTCTTTGAGGTGAGCCCGTCGGGGATTGCATCGCCTCCCCGACGAGGAGCAACCGCCGATGATGAAGCATGACATCCTTCGGGGTGTGTGAGGCAAACATGTCCAACATAATGGATGCCCAATGGTGTTAATATACACCTTCGGTAAAGCCAATCTTCCTTAAACCCTCTAGGAACAGTTCAGCAACCCCCGCTTGTTGTTAACGCATTCTTGTAGAAAGGCACGGCAGAACCTCAGCATAGCGTTGAGGAGTAAAGAAGGGGTGTTGAAGGCCAGGGACGACTATAGAAAAGCTCAAGCTAGGGCAAAAAGGCTGTGGGATGAAAACCAATGGCTAGATCTTTAAAAAGCCTGCGCAGCTAAACAGCAGAAAGAGTTTTGGGCTATCTTAAAATGGGGCAGGGGGGGAATTGCAGAGTGTCCAAAAAATCATGTGGCTAAGGAAGCATGGGTGGATTTTTTTTAAACCGCAATATGCTGATAATTCGCCTGCGGGCTTCCACCCGCCCCCTAAAATGGTATTTTATAGCCATGAAGTATTCACATGTAGGGATGTAAATGTAGCACTGGACGGGGTGACCAGAGGTAGGGCTCCAGGAATTGATGGAATACCGGCAGATGTATTTTTATCTGACCGGGCCAACTGGTGCCAATATTTTGTTTGGCTTACAAATTCCATCGCTCAAGGAGCCGTGATACCAGCCTCATGCAAGGGCGCGGAGATCATTCCAGTTTTTAAAAAAGGGGACAAGGGTTTACCAAGTAATTATAGACCCATCAGCCTTATCGACTCAGCACAAAAACTGATGGGTAGAATGATACAAAATAAAATACAAGCCTGGATAGATGATAAGGATATCCTCTCCCCGTACCAAGCTGGCTTCCGCCCCCTAACTAGCTCTGTTGACCAGGTATTCCATTTTTTAACCCTTTACTGGAAAAACTTGACCTTGCCAAATGGCCCAATATATGCCGTTTTTGTCGACTTAAAGTCAGCATTTGACTTAGTACCTCGTCAAAAAATATGGTTTGTTCTTAGCGAGCTTGGAATTAGCCCTGAACTATTGACATAGATAGTGCATATGCACGAAAACAACTACGCCAGGATTAGGTGGGGTGCACAGGGGGACGTCACAGACTCTTTCCCCGTGGAGCGTGGGGTGAGGCAGGGATGCGTCCTGGCCCCCGCCTTATTCTCTCTTTATATCAATGGTGTAGTAGACTATTTAAAGAAATCACCAACTGATGCCCCTACGCTAGATGGGGAGCGGGTTCCAGTATTAATGTTTGCTGACGACACTCTACTGGTCTCGCGGACCCCTAGCGGATTACAAAAGACAATTGATGCATTTGGAGATTTCTGTTGGATTCGGGGCCTGGAATTAAACACTACAAAGACCAAGTTTATGAACTTGAATCCCGCTAAGCAATTCAAGGGCAAAATACATTTTAATGGGTCTGTTTTGGAAGAGGTGAATGCTTTCACTTACCTTGGTATTTCCTTGCAGGGTAGTATGAATTGGAAATCCCACATTGATGCTGTGGTTTTAAAGTTCCATCAGCTGGCTGGGGCCATAGCACAAAAATATAAATCTTCATTAACAAAACCTATCCAGCCTACTATGGAGATTGATAGTATGAAAGTGATGGGTGCCTGTCTTTATGGATCAGAGCTATGGGGCTTCTCCAATCTGAGTGTCTTGGCTACTGCAGAGAACAAATTCCTTCGCCGGTTGGCTGGTGTCCTGCAGAGCACTCCATCTATCCCTCTCCTATATGATCTTGGGAGGAAAAAGATCGAGGATATGGCTCGATTGCGCCCACTTTTATATTGGAGGCGCATAAAGACTACACCTGAACTGGGTCATTATGCATCTGCTCTCATGGACATTATTAGCTCTGATCGGTTCCATAAAATAACTTGGCTTAAAGAAATCAGGAGCTTGTTACAAAAACTGCATCTAGACCACTTATGGACTACTACTGACCCTTCCACCTTTCCATCTAAGGTGTTGTTGAAAAAAATGTATCGGGATATGGTACATCAATCTGTTTTAATTTCCAATCAACCCTCTATGTTGGCATCCTAGTATTTGGAGTCCAAACTAACCCCAAATTATGAACAGTACTGGGATCTGATCACAAAACCCTTGGACAGAAAGCTGTATTTCCAGTTCAGAGTTGGCTGCCTACCCCTAAATGCTTTTACTTTAAAATGGTCACCAAGTAATGTTAATACATGTTGCTACTGCAAGGTCCACGTTGAGGATATTCCGCACTTTTTGTTTGTATGCCCCTTGTATGCTGCTCCAAGAAGTAGATGGCTAAAACCAGTGTGCAAGAATTTGGGTATAAGAAAATACCTAGAAGCACTAAGAATACTAAGATCAAATTGTGCCCCCAATCTTGCAATTGCCCTAGCCAAATATTTGGGTTGGGCCTGGATTATCCGCACCCGCACTTTAACTGCGATTAGTCATGAAGGATGAAAAGTACTTTGTTTTATGCTAGACTTATTTTTTATGTACTAGGCATAGTTACCCTGATTTTTAAACTGTATAAATTCTTTTTAGTCGAAAGAAGTCGCCAGCAATCTGTATTTAATGTGTATCTTAAATTGATCTTAAACTTAGCATAGTATTTATTTAGGTTTAGAATAGGGATAAAATGCTTTTATGACAATGCTGTCGAATAAAGTATTGAAACTTGAAACTTGATCAGGGGTCTCGACCTTGGACCAGATCTTTCGACTCCAGGTCCTATATTGGAAAACTGCAAGAGTAGAGGGTGGCAGCCTCTACCTTGTTTGTATGGACCTGCGGGCCGCATTCGATCTGGTCCCGAGGGAGAGGCTCTGGACGGTGTTGGAGGAACTTGGTCTCCCCCTTACTTATTAGACTCCATAACCCGGCTCCACACCGGGAATTTTGCCCAGGTGAGATGTGGGAAGAATGGGGAATTATCTGATCGTTTCCCTGTTACACGAGGAGTACGCCAGGGCTGCGTATTAGCCCCTACCCTCTTTAGCTTATATGTTAATGGCCTGATAGACAGACTCAATTGTGTCAAGGACAATGATGCACCACGCCTGGCAACTGGCAGGGTGCCCGCTCTGATGTTCGCGGACGACACCTTGTTGTTGTCGCGGACATCATCGGGCATTCAGCGGGTTTTGGACGGGTTTGTTTCCTTTTGCGCCTTGCGGGGTTTGGAGATCAACTTGGAGAAAACCAAGTTCATGATCTTCAACCCCCCGAGGCACACCCGCCCCAACCCCACATTGAACGGAACCCCCCTTGAGAGAATCAATACATTCACATATTTGGGAGTGACTTTGACAGAACAATTCACATGGGACCAGCAAGTCTCTAAATCCTCCTTGAGACTTGCACAGATAATGGGTGGCATAGGCAGATTTTGCAACACCTTATCTTTCAAACCGGTTACCCCAGCCCTAGAGATATATAAAACACAGGTTAGGTCTGCAGCCTTATATGCTGCAGAACTCTGGGGACACACCAATACATGTAACCTAATGAAAGTGGAACATTCCTTTATGCGGCATCTGTTTGATCTCCCGCAAAGTAAGCCTCTGCTCCCACTACGCTTGGACCTGGGCCTGGAACCTATTACTGAGCTGACAGCAGCCGACCTCTGCTCTATTGGAGAAGGCTCTGGTCTGTCCCGGAGCTGGAACCATTTAGAACAGAATTCAAAACCATTTGGGGGCAATTAAAGACTAAGAACATACCATGGCTGGCACATGTTAAGTCCCTTTTTTACCAAATTGGCCTTCCCCAACTTTGGGATACACCGGAGGATAGCTGTTTGAGGATTCAAAGGACTGTCTTGGTGGCAGCTGTAAAAGCGTACAACCTCAAATTGCTACATTGTTCAAATTCCCTGGGCAGACTGTCCAATGAGTTTCTGAAAATTAAAGTTGAATTCAGGATGGAGGCGTTCATGGATCAGGTTCAACCTCCACTGGCAAGAAAGCTATACATTCAACTGAGACACGGCTCTCTACCAGTCGGGGAATTCACTTCAAGATGGACAAAAGCGACGAAGGCTAACTACCCTGCCTGCAACCATGTCAGGGAAGATATTATACATATCCTCTTCTTCTGTCCAGCATATGGTGAAATTCGGAAGTGCTGGATCATCCCGCTTTGTAAAAACTTGGGCTTTAGACACTGTGTTCTTGCCTGCAGAGTATTAACCTATGACACTACCCCTCCTATTATCTTTGCTGTTTCCTGGTTTCTTGTCGGTATGTGGAGGAGAAGATCCGCAATAATCCATAAGGACTAAGGGACCATTGCTTTATTTTTAACTACTCCTTTGATATCCAATGTTTAATAACTTTTTAATTTGACGTATTTATATTTTAACCCTGTGCTTATATATATTTTATTGCACTTTTATGGTCTTTGACCGAAATAAAGTTATCAAAGTAAGTAAGTGTCTCAGCTGCTGGTACTTATAGAACTGCGCCTTATGCAGCCAAAGTTCTTTTTGCAGTTGCTGAATTGATTTGAGGTTGAGACCATGCATGATATCTCCTATGGTGGAAATTCCAAGAAGATTCCATTTATGAAAGCCAGAAAGTTCAGTAAAGGGGTGCAAATACGTGCCCTGCGACAGCGGGGTCTGCTGTGTCAGGCGCCCTCACCAGCCCATGTTTTTTAACAGTGCATCGCCAGAGGTGAACAACCGTTTTGCTGGCGGTGAGGGGAAGAAAGTCTAGTTTCATTTGGTTGTAGAGGAGTCTCTGAAGGGGAATATCCTCCATCACCACATATTGTACCACATAGGCCAGGTCTGTATACAAACTAGACCACCACTCATTAATGACTAAAAGATGAGAGGCTAGATAATAAGCATATACTTCGGCTGATTCTATGCCCCTGCAGTTGACTGTGTGCAAGTATGTAGCGCTACTCAAATGTCGTCTCCCTGCGAAAAAAACATTTTTAGGATTGCAGGGATTTTGGCAAATCATGTGCAAGGGATATTATAAGGGAAATTTTGCAACCGATAAGGTATCTGGGGCAGGGAGACCATCATAATTATTGCTAATCGCCCATACAGGGAAAGCGGAAGATGGGACCATATTGTGGTCTCTTTGCATACGGTTAAGAAATGTGGAGTAATATTATGTGTCCACGATGTCTTGGGGTACAGTGAGATAAAAACTCCTAGATATTTAAATCATTCCGTTGCACTGGATAACTGCACAGCCTAAGTTCCGAGTCGCTGGTCACCACACACAGGAAAAAACACTGATTTCAAAGGATTAGCTCCTAGGCCGGTGGTCTCCCTGAACACCTGGAGAAGCTGAAGAATTAGAGAACCATGGATCAGTCATAAAAACAGCACATCCTCTGCATATAGCGCGATTCTGTTAGATCGTTCCCTCGGCCATTCAAATCCCCATATCAATGGGTCCTGCCCACACCCAGGCGGCCAAGGGCTCTATGGCCAAGGCAAATAACAACGGGGACAGGGGACAATCCAGCCTCTTGCCGCAGCTTATAGGAAAAAATACAGACCTGTGCCCCGCCACCCGCACCGAGCCCGAGAAGCCTGTCTAGAGTAACTGAACATATGCCAGAAAACGCGGGCCCAAGTTAATAGATCAGAGAAGTTGAAATATGTAGGTCCAGCTTAAGGAGTCAAACGCCTTATCTATGTCGTCCAAAAGAGTTGCTGCCGTACAGCCTAGCTCTGGGGCCTTTACGAGGGCATTGTGGAACCACCGGATGTTGTGCCAATTGGACCTTTGTGGCATAAAGCCGGACTGGTCAGGGTGAATAAGGTCTTGAATGCAGGAGCGGAGGCGGTCTGCAAGGACTTTGCCCAGGAATTTGGGTTTGAAATTAAGGAGGAGGGAGAAACATCCTTTACAACGCAGGCATTACAATGCAACCTTTACAATGCAGGAACACTTACATCGCAGGATTTTACCACGCATACTATTACAACGCATATGTAGGTACAACGCATGCTTTTACAATGCATTGGTAAGTATAGTATGGTAATAATTTCTAGATTATGGATGTTGAAAAATATCAGTTATATTCATTTATGAAACATAAAAATTTATTTATAGTTCATTATTTTTATATATTAATATTGTTATTAAAAAGGTAATATGTTTGTTATTAGTAATAACTTTTTTAGGGAATAGTTAGTTATGAGTAAATTAATATGAATGCTACTGTTGTAATTAATATGGAAATATTTATAGAAATATTTTTTTTATTATAGTATAAAAAAATAATACCCAGATATTGATTTTGTTGGTAAATATATTAATTTCAGGAAAATAATTTTTATTTTTATTCTAAGGTGTAGGGTACAATTTTTAGTAAATTAATTCTCAGATATTAATGCTACTCTTATCATTAATATGGCGATATTTATAGAAATGTTTATTATTAATTATGATATAAAAAATACCCAGGTATTAATTATGGGCTTCCCAAGATTCATAAAAATACTCTTGATCCGCCTATGCGACCCATAGTAAGCAGTTTGGGGTCCTTATTGGAGCCTTTAAGTAAATACGCAGATTTTTTCTTGCGCCCTCTAGTTCAGCAACAACAGTCGTATCTAAAGGACACTGCACATACTATTTCAATATTTGAAGGGATGAGCTTCGATAAGGTGACCCAGCTACTGGTCACCTTAGATATCGAAGCGCTTTATACCAACATTCCCCAAGACCATACTATTCAAGTCTTATCATCCATTCTTCAAAATGAGGATCTTGGAGGTGGAAACAGAGACTTTATTCTAGGGTGTGTAGAACTAGTATTGAAAAACAACTTTTTCCTTTTCAAAGATGAATTATTCAGGCAGATAAAGGGGACCAGCATGGGGGCCACATGTGCCCCTAGTCTGGCATGTCTCTACGTTGGATATTTCGAA
The DNA here is from genome assembly GCF_964263255.1 of Lissotriton vulgaris. Lineage (NCBI taxonomy): Eukaryota > Metazoa > Chordata > Amphibia > Caudata > Salamandridae > Lissotriton > Lissotriton vulgaris. The sequence goes on along the minus strand of NC_141685.1, from coordinate 819,599,776 downwards.
CAACAACATATTTACAACGAGATGGCACCGTTTTATGAGAACGTCTCTCACTGGCACTGTTTCATTGACGACATTATTTTTGTCTGGAACGGTGTTAGGGAGGACCTACTCTCTTTCCTTGAGTGGCTTAATTTGGGCGACAGAAATTTAAAATGTACTGCCCATTTTAGTAGCCATAGTGTAGATTTCTTGGACATAAAAATTAAAGAGGTTAGTGGGGCTCTGGAGGTTGAACTTTATACAAAACCAACAGACAAGAACACCCTCCTCCAGTATCAGAGCAACCACCCTCGGTCCCAAAAAGACAACATCCCCTTTGGGGAATTTTTAAGACTACGGCGCAATTGCACCAGTCTAACAGATTTTTTCCATCATGCAGAAATCACGGAACAAAAACTACTTGAAAGAGGGTATCCCAAAAAATTGGTGAAACAGTCTCTTAAGAGGGCAAGATTCTATAACAGAGAGAACCTACTAGAGATAGATAGGAAAAAAACTAACAAGGCTCATGATAGGATCGTCTTTGTAAGTCAATACTCCAGCCTTAGCAATAAAATAAAAAATATAGTAAATCGAAATTGGAAAATTATTAAAAATGGCCAAACTGTACCTATACCTAAACCTTTGTTCTCATTCCGGCGCAACAAAACAATTAAAAATGCACTGGTTAAAACATATAAAAATCCAGCTAATAATGTACAAACAACCCTGATGGATAACAAAAAGGCAACAGGGAACCACCAATGTGGCTCATGCTCAATTTGCCCCAATTGCATTGTAACCAAGAAATTGATCTTTAATGGCAAAACCTTAACTCCCAAAAGTTTAAACAACTGCAGGAGCAAAAATATAGTATACTTGTTGGTCTGCCCCTGCGGTTTGGGCCATGTAGGTGAAGCTGGCAGGGAGCTCCGAATAAGATTACTCGAACATAGATCCTCAATAAAAAAAAACAAAAAGGAAAATGCACCCTTAGCCTACCATTATCAAAAGGAGAATCATGACTGTAATGCGTTCACGTGGTTCATCCTAGAAAAAATCAATGTAAGCAGAAGAGGTGGCAATTTAGAAGCGATCAGGAAAACGCGTGAACAATGGTACATGTGTTTTTTAGACACAGTGGAGAAAGGGTTAAACTCAAAAGAAGACTGGATGAAAATTGTTGCTAACAATTGAATAATTGGATGAGACTGTAGAATCCCAGAATTCTGGATCTTTTCAATACAATCAAGAACACTTAATAATATAGCAAAGATAGAAAAGACTCTAAAACATTACATAAACAAAAAATAGCCTCCTACAACTTGATAGATAATCTATATATACACATGAATTAATAAAAGAGGTAGACCTATGTACAAATGGGAGCGTGTGGAAAGCATATACATTTGTGATGGTTTTTACCATGAACCGTTGGATTTATCCGCGGAGCACCAAATAGCCGCGATAATATTAGTAAAATAACTGCCCTTGATAAAATTCGGAATCTTTGCAGATAGCTTAAACTTAACAAAAACGAAACATAACACCAGAGCGAGGCTTGATTGTAATTGAAAATGGAGCCAAGCATCAGGAAATAGAAGTGCAAATAGTCTCGATAATATTAGTAAAATAACTGCCCCTGATAAAATTCGGAATCTTTGCAGGTAGCTTAAAATTAACAAAAACGAAACATAACACCAGAGCGAGGCTTGAATGTAATTGAAAACGAGGCCAAGCATAAGGAAATAGAAGTGGAAATGACCATGACATAGTACGCGCGATGCGTACAAAACGATAACGAGGCTTGCAACGCACAAGAATCCTTGGACGCGTAATACCGGCGATTCACTAATAAAAATCAGGTGGATTCAATGAAACTGCCCGCCCAACAACCCGTACAGTATAAAAAGATGCAGCTGAGGGAGGAGGGAACTAGTGCCCTTCACACGGAGATCGCAGGCAGCGCGAGGGAATGCGGATCGAGAGTGGACCAGCTCTGAACAATATACGAAACCGGTAAGACACTCTAGAGCCCCGTAGTCCTCCAGCTATCTAAAAGGATAGTCTTCTCTTTTAAAAAAAAAATTAGAAACATCAGGCTCTTAATCAGCCTTTTGTTTCCCTTTTTATACCCAATGCAGGTATTTTTTACCCTCAAAGCCTTAACGCTCCACTCCGTTAAGTCGCCTGAACTCTGCCAAACAAGGTGGGTTAATTAGTAGCACAATGATTAAACTAGGAGAACTATTAAAGAGCGTCCCAAAAAAATGTAAAACTTCTACTAATCTCTTTCAGATAAAATTGACCACTGACAGAAACCAAGACCACACAAGGGTCCTCAGTAGTGGGAAACCGGAGAGTGTAACAAGCAGTAACTAGTTACAATCTACCCAGCAGGTAATCGCAACCAACTGCCCAATGTTAGAACAAATTAAAGGTGTGCTATTTAGGAACAAAACTTTACAAAATAAACAGAATATTAAAATAAAGGAAAATATTCTCTTTTCTATATAGATTTTAACTCATCATTTTTGTGCCAAAGATCAACAAAGCAAGTAATGAGATATTCATATAAACACACCACCTCAAATACCCAGGTAACAACTATATCAAATGAGTGATGTGGTACGTGCATGTTCATGGATACACGCACATAAAGATATGACAAGAGCGATTAAATAAGCGTTTGCTCCTTAATGTAAAAGATAAAATAATCTATTTTTCAGACCATCCCTTAAAGTCCCCAATGAGGAGGTTCAATACTGAGAAGAACCTAACAACAACTATGAGATAAAGGTAAAAAAACATCTCATAGCCACTATGCATGAACTTATAAGACCCTCAGACGCCACAATATGGAAATAAAGTAGAAAGCGACTTCATAGTTTCCTAATTCAAAGGGAATTTTTGACTTTTAAAAAGCACACACAATAATATTGGACATGCGAATGGTGATGCAATGACGCTCTAGTTATATTCACATGCTGATGAAGTATAATGTGGCGAAAGTTTGATTAAAATCATGGACCTAACAATTGATTCTTTGGGTATAAGTAACATGCAATGCATATTAGATGTTGTTCTCCCCTTTTTTTTTAAAGTAAAGAGTCATAATCCATGGAAAGTTAGACCATAGGTGAGGCTCATTTTTCCCAAAAGGAAGTATATGTATTTGTGAATACAGGAATACCATGGCTAATATTGAATAGCTCTAAGTTGGGTGTACTCAAAATATAAGGCACCAGAATAAGATGGAATGTGAGGTCTAATAATGGTGTAGTGATTTTTGAAAAAAACAAACACTGACAGTAATATGTTTACCCACAGGAGTTTATACACCACAAGGCAACCAACCAGTGCCGCCTAACAAGAGAGAGACATATAAAGAAATAGTCTTGAGAGGAGCTTCGCGGGCAACCAAGATGGCCGCGTAAGCTCGGAGCTCCGCGGACCTTCCGATCCTCCGCAACTATCCTGCCCGAAATCCTGATCCACGAGGGTGGATGCTCGTTGCTGAGAGCCCACTGAGGCGAGAACCGTTTTCAGATCTCGAATCGGAGTCTCCTACGCTGAGCTACGTCGAGTGGGACTCCGTGCCAGCTCAGTGCCATTGTCTCTGCGGATTCCGCTGCTACGCACTGCCGATCTGCGGAGTGCCTGCCTGCCCTCACCAGCGGCGAAGTGTACTGGACAGTGGTGATATTCGGGCGGCGGAGTGAACCTGGGACGGTGTTCTAGTGTCCCCCCGGACGAATCTCCGGCTCTCTGGGCTTGGACTTGCCTGGCATAGCCCTTTGTTCTCTTTGGATCTTACATGGCGGGCAAGAGGGACCTCGACAATCCGTCGAACAGAGGAGTTCGCGGTAAACCGCAACAACAGCAGAATAGGATTGAGCGCTACACCCAACCGAAGACGCCGCCTGTTACTGGACCCTCTGCCAAGGACAACCCGCACTCGGGCTTGCCGGACGACTCTGAACCCACTTTGAGCGACATCATGGGAGCCATCACAAACTTCCGAGCGGACATGCAGCAACAACACGAAGTCCTCACGCACAAGGTGGACGGCATGGCCGTTGATCTGTCCCTCATTAGAGCCGACTTAGGCAAAACTAATGATAGGGTCAAGAATTTGGACATCAAGACGACCAGTCTCACGGGAGATGTCTCGGACTTGCAGACTGAAGTTCGTAACCTACAGAGGACAGCGGAACAATTTGCGAGGCGGCTGGATGATTTTGAAAGCCGGGCCAGGCGGCAGAACATCCGCATTGTTGGTGTACCGGAGGGTTCGGAGGAGGCGGCGACGGACCTCCTAGTTGAAGACCTGATCAGGACTCATCTGGCCCCGCCTGGCCTCAGCAACTTTTTCTCGGTGGAGCGTGCCCACCGAGTACCGGGTGGCCCGCCGAAGTCGGGCGTGGCACCTAGACCCATCGTGGCCCGGCTGCTCAATTTCCGCGACAGGGATGCTGTCCTACAGGCCTCCAGACGACATGGGCCGCTTAAATTCCAAAACGCCGATGTCCATTTCTATCCAGATTTCACCAGGACAGTTCAGCGACAGCGCCAAAGCTATGCAGGGGTTAAGCGAAGACTGCGAGAACTGGGTCTCAAGTACTCTATGATGTTCCCTGCTAAGCTCCGGATCGAGCACGAAGGTCGTGCCCTTTTCTTCGACTTCGCTGAGAACGTTAGTGACTGGCTGGACACTCTACCGCCGCGCCGAGAAGCACAGGAAGAACATGAGGGTGGCGCGGCTGGCGGTTCGGACCTATGAGACTTGGCTCTGTAATGGGTGATTCCTTGACTATCTTGCTTGCCTCAGTGGTCTAGCGTATGTAGCTTTGATATGCCGTACTATCTTTCCTGTTAGTACATGGAGGGTGGCAGGAGGTGTTCGCGGGGATTCCTCACTCCTCTGGGTGTCTTTTTGTAGAGTAGTTATGGGGCGACAGGCACACTGCTGGTTGGGGGGGCTTTTTAGTCACATGCAGGGGTGCAGGGTGGGGGGTGCAACTATGCAAGTTTTATTGTTTGTTTGTTCTATCTCTTTTTCTTTCTTAAGGCAATGGACTGTGTGTTTTAATGTGCAATTGGCGTTTGAGTTGGATGGAGTCGGGTGGGGCGGTTTGTTTGGGGATGGGGGGTAGGAAATTGAAAGTGCTTAGCTGGAACGTCAATGGCTTAGGTGACCGGGTTAAGAGAGGGGTGGTGATCCAGCTGATAAAGAGACACATGCCTGACGTTGTACTGTTGCAAGAAACGCACTTAGTGGGGAACTCCTGTAGGGCCCTGAATCGTAAGGGTTACAAAATGGTTGCCCACTCTGGGTTCTCCTCGGGCTCCCGGGGGGCGGGCATCCTTGTGCGTGCGTCCCTTCCTCTTGAGATAGACGTCACACTACTTGATGACAGAGGACGCTACGCAGCTGTGGCGGGAAGATGGGAGGGGCGATCCTTGGCCCTGCTTTCGGTTTATGTTCCCCCTGGCCTCCAATCTAGCACCTTCCAGGACCTTGGTAGCGCCATCTTGTCCCTGCCTTCGGGCTTACTGATCCTGGGGGGCGATTTCAACTCAGTCTGCTCTGGCACTCTTGATCGCCAGCCACCGAGAGATCTCCTGGGTTCCCAAACGTGGCTGCCGGCCTTCCTTGACTCAATGGGTCTGGTGGATTGTTGGAGGTTATTACATCCTACGCTCCGCCAGTTTTCGTTCCTCTCCGGGGCTCATGGGAGCCTGTCCCGCCTAGATTATGTTCTCACCCTTGCGGCGCAGTCGCCTGCCATCTCTGAGGCACGTTTTTTGGCGAGGGGCGTATCCGACCACTCGCCGTTGTGGATCTCCTTCGATTTCGGTGTCCTTCTGTCCAGCCGCCCCGCTGCGGTGAATCCCTGGTATTTCCGCAACCATAACACGCGGGCACTCCTGGCCAAGGCCATCGGCCTCTACTTTACTGAAAACACGGGATCCGTGGGCTCTGCGGTCACCCTGTGGGAAGCATTTAAGACGGTGCTGCGGGGTGAAGCTTTATCTCTCATCGCAGCGGCTAAACGAGCTCGTGATGCTGATCTTCTGCATGTGGAGGAGGAGGTCCTGGATCTCGAGTCCCGTTTGGGGCCTGAACCCGACCCTTCTCTCCTGCACGAACTCTCTCTGAAACAATCGGAGTATCACGATCTCGCCACGAGCGCAGCCCTGGCCCTGGCGAAGGAGCAACAGGGCCGCATCTATGATGTTGGGGATAAGGCTGGTAAACTGCTGGCCTGGTTAGACAGGCGGGAGATGGCGAGCCGGGTGGTCCCGGAGATCCTGGGCGAGGACGGAGTGGTGGTCACTGATCCGAGTGCCATCGCTGAGACTTTTGCGGACTATTTTCGGGGTGTTTATACTTCCGGCTCGGACCGCTCCGAGGCCGACTCGTCTGAATTCCTTTCGGCGATAGACCTTCCTTGCCTCTCGGAGGAAGACAGTGCAGATATGGACCGGAACATCACTGCGGACGAGATTGCTTTGGCGATCCGCGCTTTGCGTGCGGGCAAGGCAACCGGACCCAATGGCATACCGGTTGAACTATACAAGATTCGGCCGGATGTGATCTCCCCTTATTTGAGAGATATGTTCCTCCGCGCCCGTGAAGAGGGTGTCCTTCCCTTGGACCAGTGACTGGCCACCATAGTAGTTATCCATAAAGAAGGCAAACCGCGGGACGTCTGCAGGTCCTATCGCCCCATTTCTCTTCTCAACGTTGAGCCCAAGATTCTGGCTAAACTGCTGGCCAATCGATTGGTCGGGGTTATAAGCGACTTGGTGCACCCGGACCAGTCTGGTTTTATTCCTCGCCGTAATACTGCCCTCAACCTGAGACGCCTGCACGGGGTTATGGCCAGAGCTCACACCCTTACGGAACCGGCAGTACTGGCCTCCCTCGATGCCACGATGGCCTTTGATTCCTTGGAATGGAACTATTTATGGGCGGTGCTGACAAGACTCGGGTTTGGACCAGGTTTCCTGGGCTGGGTGCAACTTCTTTATGCTAGCCCGCTGGCTGCTGTCACGGTTAACGGCCGTATGTCTGCTCCCTTTGCACTCCAACGCGGCACCAGACAGGGCTGCCCTTTGTCTCCGCTACTGTTTGCGCTGGCTCTGGAGCCACTCGCGGCTCTGCTGCGCTCGCACCCTGACTTGCATGGGATCTCCTGGTCCCCGGGCTTTGAGGACAGGGTCTCCCTGTACGCAGACGATATCCTACTCTACCTCACCTCCCCTTGCAAGTCGCTTATTGTGGCGTGTGATGTGCTCAGGTTGTTTGGGCGCTATTCAGGCCTGATTATTAACTGGGCCAAATCCTCCCTTTATATCCTCAAGGGTGACACGCCGCGCCTCCCCAGAGGTTGCAACATACAACTGGCCGGGCAAGGCTTCAAGTACTTGGGGATTTACATCTCGAGCAGCCCTAAGGCGAGGTATGACCACAACTTACTCCCCCCGCTCCACCGGTTGCGGAGGGATGTGGAGAGTTGGCGTAAGCTCCCTCTCTCTCTCCTGGGCCGGGCGGCATTATTTAAAATGATGTCCCTGCCCAGGTTCCTGTATGCCTTGCAGAATACTCAGGACCTTGTCCCGGCCCGTTACTTCAGGGAGGTTGAGAGCCTGCAGCGTGCACTGCTTTGGGATGGTCGGCCTCGTGTCGCTGTCCAGAAGCTCACCATGCCGTGGTACGACGGGGGCATTGCGTTACCTGACGTGCGGAGGTATTATTGGGCCTCTCAACTCACCGCCATCAATCATGGTTTTTACGGTCCTGTCGACAGCCCGGGCTATGCTATGGACCGATGGCTCTTACAAGGTGGGAACTACTACCGCGCCCTCTATTCTAGATCCTTTGATCGGAGCCTCACGGGTCCGACCAAGGCGGCGGTCCACACGTGGCGGACGGTTACTAAGATACAGGGTTGGCAGGGCAGACTGACGAAATTCACCCCTCTCTTCGATTCCGACATTTTAGGCAAGCTCTGGCATACCAAAGGCTTCGACAAGTGGGACCTCATAGGGATTTCGAGAGTTGAGGACATGCTGGCCAGGGGGGATGTTAAGACTTTTCCGCAGCTGCAGGCAGAATACCAACTGAGTGGAACGGAGTTCTTCCGGTATGCCCAACGTAAGCATGCAATAGCTGCCGCCAGACCGGAGGAGGGTGACATCCCCGAGAGCTCCCCCTTGGAGGACAGAGTATTGGACGGGCATATGCCGGATAGTGCCATCTCTCTGTCCTACAAGAAGCTGATTAATGTTCAGGTCGACCTCCTCCAGCGCTTGCGGGAACAGTGGGTGGCCGATGGGCTGGAACTGGACGACGAGGACTGGCAGAGTGCTGTGTCCTCCCCTAAGGAGGTCGCCATCTCCTCGCGCCTGCGGCTAGTCCAGTTCAAAATCCTTCACCGTGTGTACGTCACCGGCCCCCGGCTTGTGCGTATGGGCTTCTCGCCGGATGGCCTTTGTCGTCGTGGCTGCGGAGCCCCTGCTACTTTTCTGCATATATTGTGGGAGTGTCCCATTATTGCCCCTTACTGGGAGAGGGTACACCGAGTGATGAGGGAGGTGACTGGAGTGGGGTTGGCTCCGGAGGCGCGTAGGTGCCTCCTCAATGTCTGGGAGCCGAATGATTATAACACGGCACAGACCCGGTGGGCTACGCTGGGCAACATGGTCGCTAAACGGGACATAGCGCAGAAATGGGGATCCAATGTGGCCCCCCTGGTGGTACAATGGAAGGCCAACATGGACTGGTGTATGTTGCGTGAAAAGACTGTGTACACTGCCAGGGGGCGGCCTCAGACATGGAATAAGGTGTGGGGTGCTTGGAATGCTTACAGGGGTGATTTGTGTCTGCCACCTGAACCGATGCCCCGCGATGAACACCTATCACCGTAGACGTTGACAACAGCTTTGTTACTCACGTTCTGTTTCTCCTGTTCTTCCTTCTCCCCCCCCCCCTTTTCTTTTCTACATCCTACATCAGTTCTTTCCGTATCTTCTCTAGCCTCTGACGCCTCCTACTGGCTTATAGTCATTTCTCCTTCCATTGCCTTTTCTGCGCCCTCGGGCGCTTCTGTTCACGTTTCTGTTTTGTATATAAAATAAAAAACAACCTGCATTGTTCTGTCATGAATCGCTTGGCACTATGACCGTTCTGGAACTCTGCTGCCTTGCCTCCGGGATGTTAGGCTGAATAGCTGTGTGCTTTACTATAATAAAGGTTTTAAAAATTTAAAAAAAAAAAAAAAAAGAAATAGTCTTGAAAAAGATGGCACATATTTGAACTTTAAGCCATCGAAACGCATCGACGCAACATAAACTGCTCAATTCGGTAACCGTGCCAAACCTGCAGGCCGCAAGATTTGAAAGCGCCCAGGACTGGTTCTGTGAGATTGCTATACCTGATGAGTTAAATTTCAACGACAAATGATACTGTCCCAACCTTCTGTCTCTCCCCTGTCTTGTGTTTTCCATTGATGAATTTAAGGGCATTGTTTAGTATATTTGTATAGGGAGTATTTTATGTTGATAAACCCTGTGTGAAGTAGAAGTGTATTTTCTACACTTTTTATATTTGTTTTTATTGTGTGATTTTTGTTTTTAATAAGAATAATAAATTTGAAAAAAGTTTTTTACACACATGTTTCTGTTATATGTTGTTCAGTGTAAATGTCCAATATCACTATGTGGGCTTGATTAGTGAAGAAACTTACCAAGGGATACCTTTACTTTACTGTTGATAAGTATCCCATTCCCCTGGTTTTGGGGGTCCCTCTCCTTTTAAATTAACATTAATTATGTAGGTACATATTTAAATTTGATGATAATAATTAATTTGTTATTTAGTTTATGTTAAAAATGTAATTATTAATATTCAGGTTTTAATAATTGTTATAAGTATTTATTTGTAATGTAAAATTTTATTATTGTTAAAACTAAATTGTGACTCATATTATATATCTTTCAATGTAAAGTATATGTGAATAATTAATAAACATTTTAAACAATATTTACGTATATATTTAAATATTTTCATAAGAACAAATAATTTTCAATTTTTAATTTAGAATAAACATTAATAAACATTTATAAAGAAATAGAAAACAGGTAATTTTATATTCACAATCTTTTATTGTTAATTTATCATTTTTAGAATAGTTGTAATAAATTCTGAAAATATATAAACAAATCCAGTATATATTAATATATTTGATACAAATATTTGTGCATTTTATTAAGTCTGGTAACATTTCATAGTACACTATTAAATACGTTTATAACAATTTTCCAGAAATTGTCCTTTAAAAAAACTAAATTTACAGAAATATAGGACATCGACGCGTAGACGTGAGTTTCATCATGACGGAGATCGTCGCTGGAGAGAACAGAAGGAAGGGAGAGCTGCTTTAAGGCAGGGGGACCGTGGCGGACGGGAAGAGGTCCGCTGCTTTTCCACCCAGTCGATGGTTCGACCGGGCGGAAAAGGGTTGCATATGGTGGCAGTGTCTGCTAGACACCGCCAACCATATTAGGCATGTGGAGTCCTGGGTTGGGGCCCCGTTGCAGGCCCCCAGGAAGTTGGGGGGTGCACATGGGGGGTACCTATGGTACCGCCCGCATTTGCACACCTAATGCGGCAGGCACCACACGGTGCCTGCCACTTTGTGCATGCAAATGCACTAAGTGCATTTTTACCATTGCGTCGGGTGCTGCTGAAAGCACCAGCCACCGCAATGTTAAAAATGTATGATGCGCCCGCCTATGTGGCGGGTGCATCCTAATCTCCCCCACGGGATCGCCGCACATATGGCGGGCGGTCCCGTTTTCCGTCAGGATAGTGGGCAGACAAAGTTCGCCAGCCATCCTAATGATGCCCATAGTTTTAGTGGTAATGTTTATTGTAAGGAGTGATGTGGGAGGTATATTTATAAATATTTTTTACGTATTTTTGGTGTGTTTTCACGAATTGATTTCCGCCATTACATGTTGCAGTAGTAGGCCCACATCTGGTCTAGTTCTTTTCTAGAATACTTTTCGTTAGTTAAGTATTTGTTGTTATATATATTAAGTACTTAATTTAACAAGTGTTTGTAAATGTATACTTTTTTTCTTTAGTGGTACGTTGTTTAATAGATACATCTTTAGTATATTCGCGGTTGGATATATTTATACATTGTTTGAACTGTAATATTGTTTGGATGTGCTAATAACTTTCTACAGGATTTTGGGTCTAGATGGATATATATTTTGAATTTGGTGTTTTTTAATGTAAAAAATACAAACTTTTCTGGATGTTTTTTCTCGGGTTTCCCTATTTTGGATTTTGAAGGATTTCAAAAAGTTGTTGGATTTGGATTACAATTGGTTTGCATCATTGGATTTTTTTCAAGATTTTTTTATTGAGTGCGTTTTTTGATATATGCACTAATTGTAGTGTGCATATTAATATAATTTTCATTGGGTAATGGATTTTTCAAATGGATTATCTGCTATTTACTATGGCTCAAATAATAAAAGAACTCTTGGTGAAGTAATGGAAGGTATGAAAGTCCAAGAGTTGAAGATAGAAACATTCTGAAGGTAAGAAGACCCGACTTTAATTTTTAAATGTAATATTTGTTGAATATGACCAATTGAATTAGTAGGAGTTGTTCTAGGGTAAAACAGACAAGTAAAAATAATGTGTTTTAAAAGTGTAGGATGTATGCAAGATTCTCAAGGTAGTCTGAAACCACTTGCATAAAAAATTGTTGCATTACAGCCAATAGTCTTTCTATCATTTCCTTAGTTCTGTTAGAAATACTTGGGTTCAGACTACCTGTTAAGGATTGCGCCATTCTCATTTCTTGGAAACTTTGCTCCTGCTTCAAAATTTCCAAAAAATTATAGAAATTATGATGAGGTTTTTCAATTGCTTTGTTGAAGGAGTTGTGCCATCCCTCTATGGCATTGTGTGTTTTTGCTCCTCCCTCTAAGCAGGTTGGGTTACGGTTCCACCAGTTCACATGGAAACGTGGTCACCTTCTGTGACCAGACCTGCTTAGATGGCCAATCCATGTGTCTTCAAAATAATTTATAATAGGTGCCAATTTTTCTTCATTTGCTGTCAAATATTCTTATGCAGTAATTGAGGTGTAGTACTCGTCCACACTATCAGGTGAAGCAAAGCAAAGGGCAGTTAGTTTTTTAAGTTCAAACTGTATTTTACTTTCTGATATATTTAATCCTCTATTAAGGATGTTTTTTGAAGTTTGCGCCAATACCCCTGAGAAAAGTGAAAGAGACATCCTTAAATTTAGGTTTCTGGATAGGTTTTTGTAATTATATTAATCATAGATATTTCAAAGTCAATTATTACTTTTGTAGGGCTTTTGTTAGATGTTTTAGATTTTATCACTGATAAACTTCAGTATATGTTCAGGATTGTTTATCAGGCAGTAAACTGTATATTAAGGGAATTGCTATATTGTTAATGTATGCATGAATAGTGTATATTTGGTTGAATGGATAGGGTGTGCTTTTAAACGTTCCATCCATCATCCAAATATCACTGTTTTCTAACCGTACTAAATTTTGTCGTGTGCTGAATGTTAAGGGGCCCATTAGGATGGCGGGCACCCTAGCTGTGTGGGACCGGCTGCCAGTGGTGAAGCGGTCCAGGATGGGCGATTAGAATGCAAAGGCCACCGTGGCGGCGGCATCCTCCATTCCCAGCATTGTGGCGGGCGGTGCTCACAGCACCCCCCACCCCCCAATGCCCTGGGGGTCCGCAACGGGCCCCCAAAAGCAGAATTGGCATGCCTTTCTGTGACAGCAATGGAAGGCATGTTTCCGTCCCCATGCTAATATGGATAGACACCGCCACCATATTAAACCCCTTTCCGCCCGGTCGACTTGTCGACCGGGCGAGAAAGCGGCGGATGGTTTCCTGTCCGCCGCGGTACCCCGCGCCATACTAATATGGTGGGGGTAAATGGGTGGTGGACGGGGAAGGATGTAGGGCGGATCGCCACTGCCATGCGGGTGGTGGCGATCCGCTCTACATCCTAAAGGACCCCCAAGATTCAGGTGGAATTATGTCAGAGTATGTTTGGGGTGTTACTCTTTGTGGGTTACTTATCTGTTTTTGACGTTGTATAATTCTTCTCAAATTAGGTATTGTGGGGGGAGGAGCCAAGATGGCGACCGGAGCGGACGTGTAGGCTCCCGGCTCCGCCAGCCCTTGACTCCCACACCAGAATCCTGCTTGATATCCTGCAACGCATCGCTAGCGGGTCGTGCGGTATGCTGTGCTGACTTCGCCAGCGTTCCTCCGGAGCTCCTGACTGCCCGGTAACCGCAGATATTTCGGAAATTGCTTTGCTGCCCTGGACCCCGGCTTGAACCTCCGTGCGCCGCCGGCCCCCTGGTCTCCGTGACGGCCGGACTGCCTGCTTGCAGCCGAGGTGTGGAAAGTGCCTTTACTTAAGTTACGGATACTCCTGTATAGACAGCCAGGATTGCATCTCGCATTGGATTTGCAGCGCGAGTGCGTGGCGAGGATGCATGGGATGTGAGCCTCCTTTGTTGGACACCGACGGAGTACTGCTTCGACCCCATTGTTGCCCCTGCCTGGAGTCGGCGAGCCCCCCCCGCCCCTCCGCCCTGACTACCCAGCTATGTCGCTCCGGCTCCGCGCGAGCACCGCAGGCCGAGGGATGACCCTGGAGTCAATGTGGGCTTGAATTGAGGATCTGTACTGCCTCGTGGACCCTCACCCCCCAGCTCTCTTATTAGACTATCGACAAGATGGCGACGCCTATCTGCTTGCGCCATGAAAATGATGGCTTGTCCTCGCCTTGGAACTGTGACTCCATGTCCTTGCAGGGAGCCAGCCCCCATTCGTCCTCCCCTGCTTTGAAACTACAGGATCCGCAGCCTGTGTGGTCTAACGGGGATGTGATGGCAGCTCTGGGAGAATTACGAGTGGCGCTAGTACGGGGCTATCGTGTGCTGGGCGAGAAGCTTGATGCCATTATGATCGACCTGGGGTGGGAGCGGAAGGTCTCTTCCCCACAAAGTCTGGATTTACCCTTGCAGCTTGCTGATTGGGATACAAGGTTTCCGAGGGTTCCTGACAATGTTGCTACTGTTTTCACCGATACTTGTTGCAACTCGAGGCCACACATCGTACCGGTTAGTGCTACTTTGTTTTCCTCTGGCACCGAGACTGACTCCCTGCCTTGTTCAACATCACCACTGTCCTGGACAGCTCCTACTTGGCCTGTAACTCCCCCGCTTGCCCTGTCCCTGGGGTTTCCCATCTCCCAGTTGTGGAACTTTTACTATCTGGCTGAGTTGGAGGGACTTTCAACTGAGGACAGCAAACTTCCTGGAGGCCGGCGACGTCCATTTTGCGCTCATGTCCCTCCCCCTCCTTCACTTCGGCCATTTTGTCTCCTTGTATTTGAGGGTATCGACTTTTCGTGTGGGGTGGGGGTGGGGGGTTGTCCACGATCGGGCCAGGGCTAGGCGGGTTTTTTCAGTGTGATTGACATGCCGGCGGGCGGGGACTGGGTTGGGACTGTTTTTACTGTTTGATTTCTACACACAACTAGCAATGCCTCTCCCCATTTACAGTATAGCTTGCCAGTTTTATTGTGCCACTGATAATTGGGGTAGGAGATGTCTTTGGGGCCGGGGGTACCGAGAGTTTGTGGAACTGACCTCCTCCTGAATTCCGATCGACTGGTGGTGACCCGGGCTTGAACGCATTTTGATATAGTGAATGCGCTGTGTGTGATGCTCTTTCCCATTAACGGTTGCAGTTACTGAGTCCTGCTGTTTCTCATTGTTGTTGGGATGGCGGTTCTGTGCGGTGTGGGGGGTCCGGGGGTAAACCACTCCGACTCACACTTGAAGCGATGTTTCCCGACTTTAACGCTGCAAATGGTGTAAGGTAAATTGTAATGGCTGTGAGTCCGGGAAGCCTGGTATTTGGTGGCTCCTCCCCACCTTCCTTATCTTATGGGAGTCATAGATAAATTTAATTTTTCTTACTCTCTATATTTCGAGTGTTATACTTCTTCCCTTTTCTTTATTTCTATTTTTCTCTTCTTGCTCTATATTTCGGGTTTATTGGGCGACAGACACACTGCTGGGGGGGGGGGGGGTAGGCCGTAGCCTCTGCATGCGTGTGGGGGGTTGGGGGATTTTTCGTTTTCTGTTTCAGTTTCTATGGTGCCTTATTTTTTTCGTTGTTCGTCCTCTTTTCTTTCTACCTTCTTGGGCTCGTGTCGGGGATAGAACGGGGTGGGTGGCGGTGGACACTGGGTGCTATGTTGGGTCGACCACTTCTGATGCGGGAATTCTAAGCTGCCATCCCGCCTAGTGGGTACTAGCCTTTTGGGTAACTGGGTTACTCGATTCAATTGTTGGTGCTGTTACGTTTCGCCTGCACGGGCTCCAATTCTTCATTTGTTGTTTTTGTGATATTATAATACTGGATTCAATATTTGCAACAAAAAACCTTTAAAATTAACCTTCAATGCTCCTGAGACACGATACCACGTTGTTTTACAGTGTAACTCTCAATGTTTGCCTATGATCCTCTTGTGCTATTGTGTCGCCGTAATGTATGCGCCAGTGCTTCAACAGTTCTTGTGGCCGGCCTTGTGGTTGTAGGCCCGTATTTGTACTCTTACCACTGCACAATAAAGGTTTTCAAAAATTTAAAAAAAAAAAAAAAATTAGGTATTGTGGGCATTCTACTTGCAATATGTGGGGGTATTTGTTGTGATGCCTCCCTTAAAAGTGAACCACAGGGTTCATTGGAGGTGGATACAATATCTTTAATTTCATTTATTCTTTCACAAACTTCAATCTCCATTGAAGAGGCAGAGTGGATATGGTCTGTGGTTTTTAAAATAGTGTCACCAAGAGTAACCGCTCTGCCTGTGCAATGGGTTGAGTAATATTGCACACACCTCCAAAGACATCTGTATTCAGATAGTCTCTCCTTGCAATAAACATACCCACTATGGTTCAGCAGCCTGTTCCCTCTTTTGCGTTGGATGTATTTTGCTTCTTTGGATGGTGTTGCCATTTTTTCCTGTAAAGAGAAAAAAAACCTGTTATTTATTTTTAATTTAGTGATATATTCCTGTTCAGAGGGAAAATGACAGTATGTTTATATTATTTTTTCACAGTTTACAATGTATGCATTTACTATTTTTTTATTGTTTTTAATTTGATGTATCTCTAGTTTTTGTTGTATTTGAACATAAACAATCCTGCTTTATTTGGAGGAAGGAAAATTAATTAATTGTATAGGAATATAAATCAATGTATTTTACCTTTGAATTAGATGTTGCACTGTTCTTTTGTGTTGGTAAATTAGTTGTTGTTGTCTGTGTTTCGGGAAAAAGAAATTATTTAGAGTTTTATTCGGTATCTGTAGTTTATTGGTGAAGTTTCCTAGTGAGAATAACATGTTTATATTAGTTTGTTTTTGTTTTTGTAATCTTACTGTTAGAAAATAATTTTGGTTGTTTATTCCTTTAATGTAATATTTTTAGTTGTTTTGTGGTCAGAAAAAGATTACAGAAAATTAATGTTAATGTATGATTTTCTTTACATAATATCTCTGAAATATAATAGCATTTGTTTTGTTAAGGAAAAATACAATCATGTTTTATTATTATATGAAAATAACTTTTTTATGTTAAGACTTACATTTGTGTTTATCTGAATTTCTCATATTCAAGTATAATGCATTTATGTATCTGTCATATTTTTTGTTGTTGGAGAGAACATTATTTTCTGGAAAATCATTTCTGTACAGTTTTAAAATGTTAATAATTATTGACTTAGAAATTACCTTGCTTTTGTTTTGTTTTTTCTTATTGTTTGAATGTTTGAAAGCTGGAACAAAAAATTGATCATTGCTAATATTTTATGTTGATAATGTATTTTGTGTTTGTATGTTTTTTCATTTATTTTATTTTTCTTAGTTGGTCTTATTTGAGAGAATTACCTTGTTATATGATATGGCTGTTGTCCAGTGGATTTTGAGATTTTTTTGTTGCGATGTTGTTGACTTTTGATGTTGTATTGTAGTAATCTGTGATATAAAAAGAAAATTAGAGTAGGAATAGTAATATAAATATACTACTAGCATGCACATTTTGTGAATCAAACACCTTTTGGAGTTGGAATTTTTATTTTAACCTAAACACTATTCAGTATTATGGCTCAGGCAAGCACCTTTTGGAGTTCAAATAGTTATGTTAAATTAATCACTATCCAGCACTTTCTTTATCCAAGCATCTTATGGAGTATGAATAGTAAGTTTAACCTAAACACTATTCAGCATTTTCTGTCAGGGAAACAACCTTTGGAGTAGAAATAGTAATTTAAATATACTACTATCCTGCATATTTTATGAATCAACCACATTTTGTAGTTGGAATTGTTAGTTAAATTTAAACATTGTCACACAGTATTATTATAGGGAAGAAGCTTTTGGAGTAAGAATAGTAATTTTGATACATTATTATCATGCACAAGGTCAGAATGAAAAAACAACGGAGTATGGTGTTCCACAAGAGTGTTAAGAGAAAGAAAAAGCAAATGTCAAACATATACCCTATATTGTTTGCTAAAGTACCGAATGGAGAATTTCATTCCATACTCGGAACACACACCCAGACGTGCATAGAGACCATTACAGAATGGCCAGATCTCCATCAACTGCCAATCCTGGCCAGTGTCATCATATGGATATCTTTTGTTCTATACCACTCAAGCCTTCTGATACAAAAGGAGGTGATGTGGTACACAGTATGTATGGATCTCTTTGACTGTTACGTAGAGTTATAAAGGATGCCAAATAACCAATAATATACCATAGTTATCCAATGTCTCTACACAATATCCACTGGCTGTGTGATGGAGAAAGAAGAAAGAAAGAGTGCAGTGCATGTGAAACAGTGATTTAAAAAGGATATGGAGGAGAACGAATCTTTTCATTCTGAGTATCTCTCCCAAACCTAATAAAAATTTGTGCAGGTGCGGCGTGAGAACAAATAAGCCGCTGCTCTTTAGAAAGAATTCCGGTCGACTAGTTTCAGCCTGTTGGGCCGCTTGCCCAGGCTTTCTTCAGGACCTCAATCTGCTACTGCATATGTGATAAAGCTTATTAGAATGTAATTGTCTTATTACCGTTGTTTTCACAAGAGAGAAGACCCCACTAAGTTCCAGGGAACAGGGTACTGTCGACGCTCAAAGTCATAGAAGAATCCCTGGACTACACAAACATTTCTTCACACTCTTAGATTTCATACAAACCCAACTTTCAGAGCAACAGGATTTTTATATTTGTATCAAACCAACACCAAGAGATTACGTTTACATTCTTTGTATTTTATTTGTTTGTGTTTTTTTCTTTAAAATTCAGAAAACTTTCTGAAAAGCATTTTATAAAAAAACATACATGATATATCACATTTGAGACAATTATTCAAAATATTTCATAAAACATACAGTATTAAAAACAAAATATAATTAAAAACACAGATTATCCTGCCACTAAATTATCAAAACTCTACAGTACATAATGAATCACATTAAACAACCCCTTTTAAACTGTAGGTTCAAAAGTTCCTACTAACGTGCTTCACTGACCCAATAGCCTCATATTGTTTTCAAAACAGAAATTACAGTATCCAAACTTTTGGTATATCTGCTATCTCGTTGGGCTCTTATTGGATTCTATTTTTCCATGCGTCGACGCGTTTCGGTGTTATTTCACGGATACATTAACACCTTCTTCAGGACAGCAAAATTCGTGGGGTCATCGTTTCTAAGTTTCCTTTCTTTTCTTTGAGAAAAAGAGGTAAGAAGAAATCTTTAGTTTAGGCTGATATTCCTGTCCCACTTTTCTTCAATCTGATTATTATTATGGTTGACCTTTGAGCGGCCTTCCTTTCCGTTAATGAATGTTTCCTATATACTCTTCTTTTTTTCCTTTTTCAGGGACTGTATACTTATTATGCATTAAAATTTTTCGCAACGAGGTATAGCGTCCTATTTCCGTTTTTCATGATCCGGATATGTTCAGGATTCTTTTTCGTCCGTGCGTCTACCTCGTTTCCTCGCTATCGAAAACTAACTAACGGAAAGGAAGGCCGCTCAAAGGTCAACCATAATAATAATCAGATTGAAGAAAAGTGGGACAGGAATATCAGCCTAAACTACAGATTTCTTCTTACCTCTTTTTCTCAAAGAAAAGAAAAGAAACTTAGAAACGATGACCCCATGAATTTTGCTGTCCTGAAGAAGGTGTTAAGGTATCCGTGAAATAGCACCGAAACGCGTCGACGCATGGAAAAATAGAATCCAATAAGAGCCCAACGAGATAGCAGATATACCAAAAGTTTGGATACTGTAACTTCTGTTTTGAAAACAATATGAGGCTATTGAGTCAGTGAAGCTCGTTAGTAGGAACTATTGAACCTACAGGTTAAAAGGGGTTGTTTAATGTGATTCATTATGTACTGTAGAGTTTTGATAATTTAGTGGCAGGATAATCTGTGTTTTTATTTATATTTTGTTTTTAATATTGTATCTTTTATGAAATATTTTGAATAATTGTCTCAAATGTGATATATCATGTATGTTTTTTTATAAAATGCTTTTAAGAAAGTTTTCTGAATTTTAAAGAAAAAAACACAAACAAGTAAAATACAAAGAATGTAAACGTCATATCTTGGTGTTGGTTTGATACATATATAAAAATCATGTTGCTCTGAAAGTTGGGTGTGTATGAAATCTAAGAGTGTGAAGAAATGTTTGTGTAGTCCAGGGATTCTTCTTTGACTTTGATTGTCATATTACCTCCATACAGGCATAGTGATATTTTCACGCCTGCAAGACAAATTTACAAAACAAACAATGCGTATAACAACAGTATTGACTATACTGTTGTTATACACATTGTTTGTTTTGTAATTTTGTGCATAAAAAATTCAGTGCTCGCCAAATCAATACTTCTATCTCATTAACACAGAAACTCAAGTTACTGTTTATTCGCAAATAGACATTTTCTCTGCAAAGGCTAACCACCTGACTATAATAGTGAGGAAACAACAAGTTTTATATATAAAGGTGGTAGGTCGCTCAGCAAAGTAGTAATTGAGACACGATTACTGAGAGGTTACACTTAATCCTACATCTCCATCGGTGCCTCGGACTTCAGCACAGTGTGTGGGAGGTACCTTGGCGCCTCTTTCGTTGTCATTTGAAAGCCGACTCAGAACGCCGAGTTACGTGACGTGTAGTTTTTAGAACTACACATTGATTTGGCGAGCACTGAATTTTTTCTGCACTGCTCCCGTGTTATGTATGAGTCTCTGTGTAACTCGTACCAGAAAGTTGGGATACTTTTGGTTGACACTCTTTACAGTAGAGCATATATGAGTGTTTTGGTACAAGCGGGTACACCTTAAGGGTCTTTCTTGATTGTTCAAAAGGACACAGAAAAAGTTTTTAGGATAACCTGAATGTAGATGAACAATGGTCATAGTTAGAGCCTTAATTAAATTGCCAATTGAGAACATGTCCTCTTGACTAATACAACTGTGACCGACCTGCAGTGGAGTTGGCAGGGTTAATCAGTATTCCACTATTGAATCCGGGTGGAGGATTTGACCTCTATGCCTGGAGATCGCTTTGATTATTTGGTATTTATTTTTAACCAGAGAATGTTTTCATACAGACACATTTGGGGTCAAAATATACAAGACAAGTTTTTCTCTGTACTCCCCCCTGCCTCAAATAGCATACTTTACCTTATTTGCAGGGCGGGGTCTCATACACCTGAGTGTTTACCGGGTGAGGTGAGGCCAATACCACATATAGGCCAGATGAGTGGATCCACCAATTCTATATACTTTCATGGAGCCATTATTGAAAGTAGTATATAAAAGAGAGAAGGTATATTGTTCACTGTTACCATATATCCCTATGACTATACTGTTGTTATACGCATTGTTTGTTTTGTAATTTTGTCTTGCAGGTGTGAAAATATCACTATGCCTGTATGGAGGTAATATGACAATTACATTCTAATAAGCTTTATCATATTTGCAGTAGCAGATTGAGATCCTGAAGAAAGCCTGGGCAAGCGGCCCAACAGGCTGAAACTAGTCGACCAAAATTCTTTTTAAGAGCAGCGGCTTCTTTGTTTTCACGTCGCACCTGCACAAATTTTTATTAGGTTTGGGAGAGATACTCAGAATAATGTTCTCCTCCACATCCTTTTTACATCACTGTTTCACATGCACTGCACTCTTTATTTCTTCTTTCTCTATCACACAGCCAGTGGATATTGTGTAGAGACATTGGATAACTATGGGATACTATTGGGCATTTGACATCCTTTATAACTCTACATAACGGTCAAAGAGATCCATACATACTGTGTACCACATCACCTCCTTTTGTATCAGAAGGCTTGAGTGGTATAGAACAAAATATATCCTTATAATGACACTGGCCAGGATTGGCAGTTGATGGAGATCTGGCCTTTCTGTAATGGTCTCCATGCACGTCTGTGTTGTTGGTATGTGTTCCGAGTATGGAATGAAATTCTCCATTCGGTACTTTAGCAAACAATATAGGGTATATGTTTGACGTTTGCTGTTTCTTTCTCTCTTACACTCTTGTGGACCACCAGACTCAGTTGTTTTTTGATTAGTTGAGTTGGGGATTGACCTGGTTTTTGGTCGGTAAATATTCCCTGAGACCCTTGTCCCGTGCGGATGTGTTGGTAGTACATGTTCAGAATTAAGCAACTTTTGTATTTGGAATAGTTTTTTTAACGTGAACATTATCTAGTTTTTTTCTCACAGATAAACACCCTTTTTGCACATTTTCTGAATCAAACACCTTTTGGAGTTGGAATAGTTAATTTAATTTAAACACAATCCAGCATTTTCTCACAGTCAAGCACCCTTTGGAGTAAGACTAGTAACGTTAATACATTATTTTCCTGCACATTTTTATAATCATGTGTAGAAAAATGTTTAAACTGAAATATTATTTTACCTTTGAATATATTTTGTAAAGTGAATAATAATTATTTTTTTGGGTGGAGTGTCATTATTTTTAATAATATTTACTATAAATCAACTATTTTACATTTTGTTTTAAAAGAGGGAAAACAATATGTTGTGACTCACTTTTGATATATTCTCCCAAATAGTCTAGTTAGTAAAGTTGGTTGGAGGTTGTATAGTTTTCAAACAAACTGAAAAAAAATATGTTGTAATTTAGCTTATTTGCGTTTCTAAAAATTGTTATCTAGCTATATATTTCTATAGCTTGTAAATACTTCGAGCTTTAGCTGGCTTTCTTTGACGAGTAGATTTTGCAAAGTGTAATCCCGCGTGCAATCTCTGGTAATCAGGTTTCTACAATTTTAAAAATGATGGATGGCTCCTATTATACTTTTTGTTGTCTGGAATGTTATTTGAAAGTAAAATATGTTTTCCGTTTAATTTTTCTTTGTGTTTTTAATGGTGTGTGATAATTTAAATAATTATTTTGTTATGTTAGTTTTCGTATCTTTTTATTTTAGTGTTTTTTAACATCCGTTTTGGCTATTTCCGGGTCAAAGTAATTTCATTGAAAGAGTTGTAGGACTTCTTTTTTTCGTATATTTAAAACAGAACTTTTTGTTGTTGTTGTTGTTGGTATTAGTTGTGTATTATACTGTTTATGTGAAAATGTATGATTTCTTAACAGTAGTTTGATTTATGTTAAGTATTTTTTTCATATTGGTGTATTGTTTTTGGTGTTTATTTAATAACATTTTGAAAATGTTGGTTAAATGTATGTAATGTTAAAATGTCGTAAATAAATTAGTTTACATTAATTTAAGTTTTATGTTTAATTTATGTGTATATTATGCATTTTGGAAATGTTTATTAAAATTATAAAGTAAAAAATAAATATTTTTGGAAAAGTACCAGTATTAATTTTGTTACCCGGTTATTTTTTTTGAGCCATTGAGTAATTTCATTACATAATAGGGCCGATTCCGATTTGGGAAAAACCACTCTAAATAGCCGTACGGAGCGTTTTTCCCGTACGAATCGTACCCTGCAACATCCCCGTCCATACGATGAAGTACGATTCGTACTGGGAGCAGGACTCCGTATGAATCGTACAAAGACCGTATGACTCTAATCTCCACATGATTCTCCCTTGGAACCCGCTGTTCGCAACATCTGTACGGGTCGAAGCAGGTTTTCCTGACCCAGCAAGTACAATTCGTGTCGGGTACGCACCATACAACGCTTTATTTACAGGAGCCCAAAACGTCCGGAGGAGCAGAGTTTGCCTTGAAACAGGTACGGAATGCCCCCCCAGGTACGGATTTGTACGGACAACCACACAATCACATACACACCGTACGGTGCGTACACCCCATTTCTGCAGGGGTACGGTGCGTACCCCTGCGATCAAGGGGTGTACGTACCGAACCCCATGATCGCAGGGTGTATGCACCGTACCCCATGATCGCAGGGGTACACACCATACCCTTGCAGACATGGGGTGTACGCACCGTACTGTGTGTATGTGATTGTGTGGTTGTCCGTACAAATCGCCCTTACCTGAAGTGGACCATACGAATCGCGTCCTCATACCCCGGTCCGGATTGTACTCGTCGGGTCGTACAGCATGTTTACGAGTCATACGGTTCACTGTGAGGGTCCGTGTTGTACGGTTTCACCCTTGAAATTCGTACGGTTCGCGTCGATTCGGACGGATTGACGAGATACGGATCCTACTACGCGATTTGGACGGACGTGTACGATTCGTATGGCGAGGGCTCCGGATACGATTCGGACAGGCGCTTTTTTTCCCGAATCGGAATCGGCCCCAATGTGTTATAAAATAGTATGTATTGTATTAATTATTTTAATAAATTGATATACGTTTAATTATTTAAATTATTAATATTAGCTCAAGTATACATTTTAATACTGGAGTATTCATTTTAATTCTTGTGTATTCATTTTTATTATTTACGTTTTAATTCACTTCCCCACCTAAAACCCCTGTTTTCCCTGCATCCTGCTCGAGGAGTTTATTATACAAAAAATTGCATGTATATATATTGAATTGTAAATGTGTGCCTTATTGTAGTATGCTTTGTAATGGATCATTCAATTTAGTTTACTACATTTGCGTTGTAATGGTTAGCATTGTAAAAACTTGCGATATAATGGTACTTGCATTGTAAAAGTTGCTTTGTAAAAGCATGCATTGTATTTGTTTGCATTGTAACGTCATATATTTAGAGAGGGCGATACAAAGAGGGATCTTCCGGGGGACGGCCAGGTTTGATAAATACGATGATTTCAGCATGGCGCCAATCAGGAGGTAAGATGTGCTGTTCGAGAGCCCCATGAAGTGCCTCCAGCAGATAAGGGCCCAGTGCTGTCATCTGTATCCGCAGGAAATCGCTGGGGAAACCATTAGGGCCAGGTGCCCGGCTGGGATGAATACTAACCAGTGCAGCTCGTCAACAGTTCTTCGGGCGTAATTGGTCACGTATGTGGCCAGGGAGCTTTTGGGGGGTATATCTGTTAGGCACTCCCCTATTAGGGTGCTCAATATGAGTCCTTTGTGTTTATATAGGGAAGCATAGTAAGCTGCGAACACTTGGGCCACCACTTCTGGGGAGGTGCACAAAACTCTCTCTGCATCACCAAGCACCAGGAGTAAGGGACATCGCAGCTTGGCACAGCCGGTGAAGCATTTTAATAGACTTGTCGCCCCATTGATCAATCCTATGCTGTGTTGCTACCTAAATCTCGCGCACCTCATTGATAAGATGTTGATGTTTTTGTAGCTGCATTTGAAGGAGATTGTGCTGCAGTGCTGGACTGGCACTCGTAGCAAATTGTGCTCTGGCAGTCTTCTAATTCCACAATTTGGGTGAGACGTTTGCGTTTTTCGCCTGCTTGGAAGCTAATATTGACTCCACAAATTGTGGGTTTAAGAGCTTCTTACAGAATAACACTGGATGGAGACGAGGCGGCTTTGGACAAGAGATTGTTGGAAATGGCCTAACGAATGACATCCTGGTACTTGGGGTCTTGGAGGTGCCAGGGTGACATACGCCACCGAAAGGGAGGCTTTTGAGATACTAAATGCAGCTCGAGTAAAATCGGAGAGTAGTCTGATAATCTGGACAGGATAGAGACATGGGACACCCTATGTATGTAACTGCAGGGCAAGAAGACATAATCTAGCCTTGATAGGGTGCCATGCACGGCTGATAGGAATGTAATACTCAACTCGGAGGGGTGGAAGGCTCGCCACACATCCGAGCACCCGAGTGTAGTAGCCAGGAGATGGGGATTGGATCTTCCTATGTGGGACTCGCGCCGACGATCTATGGGTGACATAACGCCATTCCAATCCCCACTCAGTAGAGTCAGGCCCTCCGGGAGCACCCCTACACATGTCTATCAGTGAAGGTATGTCCCAGAGGAGGAGGAGCGTAAACACTTCCTATGTTTACGCACTCGCCATGCAATGTACCTGATATAATGGTGAATCAACCCCTGGGATCCAGCCAATGATTGGATAAGATAAATTGGACCTGGCGGTGCATCAGAGTAGCCGTGTCCCGGGAGCCAGTGTGAACCCTTAGTGGTATACAGTGTTGTACCCGAATCTAGTGAGGCAGGGTTTTTTTGCCCTGTAAAAGAATGTCTGCCTCACTAGGTTTCGTCTGCAGGAGAATGTGCCCCTTTTAATTTTGTTAAGCAGCTCTCTGACTTTCCAGGATAATATGGTCAGTTCCCCAAGCTGGGGAATATGAATGTGTGAAGTCATCTATCGTATATTGGGATTACAATCTCGGTTGCGTTCGTAAAGGTGTGATGTGGTTTCTATGGGTGTGTGATAACTACAACAATATTAACTTGGTAGGACATAAATTTCCTCCAACACCCCACCCCAATATTTCCACCGATAAGGAGTGTCAGTTGCGGTTGAGGACAGCCTGGGCCCCAACAGGGGGTCCCAGGGACCCTCTGTCAAACATACCCAAACTTCACAAAAAGGTTAAACATAAAAGTACAGGTTCGTGGGAATTCCTGGAAATCGCCCCCAAGCCATATTGGGTCTCCCAACGGTTCCGCATACATGAGGAGTGTACTGATGCTGGTGAAGGCCAAGGGCCGGAGAGGCAATGGAGGTTCTTATACATTATGATGCCTCGTCTTGGTTCTGAGAGTGCTAGTTGGATCTGGACCTGTGCCTCCTCTTGGAGTTACCCCTCTTCTGCCTATTTCTATAAATTGATCCTTCAACTTAGCATTGTCTGAACCAATCATCAAGGAATCAAGATCCTTACGCATAAGCGGATCTGATCCGGTACCATCCGTGTGACTTATCAAGCCTGATATTTCAGTGCCTAGTTTTATGCAAACATTTACTAGGCCTGGGCAGAGTTCGCAGTGTTCTGCTACATGGTACTCCGCAAAGTGACCAAAAACACTTTAAAAATGTAGCACACGTAGAAAGAGGAAAACACAAGAAGAAATAAAGATGTTTCTAGCTATGCCTCCCCTGGTAAGGTGTAGTGTTTTGATTCATTCACAGATCTATCACTCATGGTAAATCTGGGAATGCACCAAAATACACGGGTGGATGCGTGGGAACACCCACACTCCACCCATGGAACTCCTACTTGAGGCAGAGTAACGCAAGGCAGTGAGTTTTGCTGCCTTGTGTTACTCCAGATTTACCAGGGCCATGCAAGGTGACCTTACATGGGTTGGTAAATCTCATTCTAGGTTTTGCGTGGCACAAGGGCAACACAAAACCTTTAATAAATATGCCTCTAAATATCAACAGTTAATTGTAGAGTAACACTGCTCAGAGTAGTGAAAAAGCCACACTTGACTGAACCTAAACTAACACATAGATTTATCAATATTCCACATAGCAAGCCGCCGGGCTGCACTGCGTGAAAGGAACAGTGCAGGAATATACCTTAATTAACATCATAGCACATTATTGTCTGTTTCTTACTCTGGCCCACAATTTGATGCCTAGCACCGACACAGACCCCCTTGTGCCGAGGTGCAAGTGTATCTGCATGGCAGACAGTATTGGTCTTATGCAGGATGGGGCACCTTCCTGCACAAAAGCAATCCTCTGCTGCATTTTCCTCTTTCTTTGTGTGCTGCAGAATGCAGCACATGTAGAAAGATGGAAACAAAGGGATTAAAAATAAATATTTTCTCCTAGTTACACCTACCAAGGACAGTGTACTATTTTAACTCATTCCCAGGTCTACCACTCATAGGAAATATGGGAATGCGCCACAATCCATGGGTGGATGAGTGGAAACACCCACACTCCACATATGGACCGCCTCCTTGGGGCAGAGTAATGCAAGGCAGCGACTTGTGCTGCCTTGAGTTACTCAAGATTTACCAAGCATCACAGGGCCATGCAATGTGGCCTCGCCTTGCGTTGCTTAGTAAATCTGACTTTAGTATTGCGTTGCCCTGGGGAGTGGCTAAGGCGCCAGAGTAGATGGCCACCGCATTCAAGAGCTCCGTATCGACGTAGCGCGACGAGAGCCCTCCAGGCTTCATTTCTCGCCACCGGATTCCCAAAACTGCTGCATCTTTTATCGGAACGTTTGCTGCTTGGAATGCGAAGTTCATGATGCTCAGGGTGAGGATTATCATGCCTTTTTCCTGCTCTTCAGTCTAACGCGGTCCGCGAGTAAAGTGCGGCTGCCGTTTTGATTCATGTCTGAGCCCCGTGACGCTCGCTGACAGACTCTCCTCATGGCATTTTTTCAAGGACTATAAAAGGATTATAAAACGTGTCTGCTGGGATATAAATGCCTGTTTTTCTCTACTTTTTCCCCTCATTGTAATTCTTTTAATTATTTTGTTGACTCTTGGACTGACCTCCATATATGCTGTGGTTTTGAATATTAACAGCTTTTTTGACCGCCATTTTGTGTTCTGGGCTTTGCTGTGCATCTCTCTCTCAAATGGCAATGTCTTGTTCCACCCGAGGTGGTCTTCATTAAATTAATACTAACAATGGGTCGTTGGAGGGCACTAACCCAATCAGTGTATTACAAGATAGTGTGGAAGACGCTACAATGGATATCAATACAACGAAAGGTACTTCTACTCATAATTCACGCTCAGGCTTTAAAAATAATTCCAAAATTCCTTCCACATCTGCCTCTACACCGGGTAAACGTGTGAAAATGAATCCTCCTTCACCCACCAATTCCTCCACATCTAGCTCTATGGAACTGTTACTTGAAGAAATTCGCTCACTCAAACCTTATGTGGCAGAAACAAATTCTCGCCTTCAGAACTTGGTGGATAATTGGACACACACTAAACAAATAGGTGATGAGTTAGAGAGAAGAGTTGCCTCACTTCAGGTAGTCACAGATCAAGTTCCATGTCTACACAAAGAAATACAAAATCTTAAGCAACAGGTTGAGAATTTGGAAAACCGCAACAGGCGTAATAATCTACACATTTATGGACTCGCGGAAGGTCTTGAAGGATCTAATCCTATATCCTTTTTCCAATCATTTTTGCCCAAGCTTCTTGATCTTCCAACCTCTCCTACCTTGAATATTCAACGAGCCCACCACCTACATCAAATTTCTGGTGCAGCTGGTTCATCTTCCTCCTCAATGAAACCTAGAGGGGTAATTTTGTACTTTCTAGAGTAGGCGGATCTCCTTAAAGTTATTCAGGCTGCTGAACAGAAAGGAAAGATCTCATGGAATGGCTCAAACCTCTTCTTTGAGCAGGACTATGCCAAAGTTACTGCAGATCGTCTAAAGTTGTTTCTAGAGATGAGGCCTAATCTCCGTTCCCCGAATGCCCGTTATGGCCTATTCCCCCCATGCCACTTCAAAGTGACGTATAACAACAAAAAGACGAACTATTAGGATCCATGGATTCTTCAACATTTCCTGAATACTTGTAGAGATGAGTCTATGGACACTCCTCAATCTTACACATTCAGCACTGCTTGTTGTTGTTTATGTTTCATCCTCACCCCAGCTGTTTTCTGTTAAGATGTGAGACCGGTTACTTATTTTTATTTTTCTGTTTAACTCTTTCTGATGCAGTTTTGTGATCCCTTGAAATATGTCTTCCTCGTTTATACCTGGAGGTTGCTTTCCTTTTTCCACGTCTTCATGGAGTCCTTGGTCCGGTGTGCTACCTCCCTCGTGTGACTCCACCCACCCCATTCTCATTGTTTACTTGTGGTATGTCTTTTTGACATTGTTTTTCACTATCAATTGTTTGATTTGTTTGGTCTTTTTGTTGTGTGTTCTGTTTTCTCTCACCTTTTATTCTCCCTGTCCCTTTCTCTTCTCTTTTCATTTTTTCTCTCTTCCATCTTCAGTACTATTTTCTTAAAGTATTCCTGCTTTCCTTTCTTAATCGCAACTCTTTTTTAACCCTTTTTCATCTATTTTATCTCTTTCTTTAAGTTATAAGCATGATACTTCAATTGTTTACATAATAAATGTTCATGTTCATTTTAATGAATTACTTTTAGAGTTGTAACATGGAATGTTAAAGGAGTTAGTAATCCCATAAAAAGACGTATATTAACCCATTTAGCTAGATTAAATGTTGATACTGTGTTAATTCAAGAGACCCATTTATCGGACTCTGAAGCGGCTAAACTAAAAAGAGGTTGGGTGGGAAATGTTTTTTCTTCCCAAGCTCTAGGAAAAAAGAATGGAGTCTCTATTCTTTGCCATAAGAAATATCAGATTTCAGTTCTTCATCAGGAGAATGATTTAGAAGGTGGCTGGGTAATTGTTAAATTACTTATAGATAAAATACCTTTAGTGCTTTTTAATGTTTATGCACCTGTTAATATTGACAATACGTTTTGGACTCTTGTATCTGATAAATTTCTTGTGTTTGATGATGACTGTTATTTTTGGAGGCAATTGTAATCAGGTTCTCGACCCTATATTAGATAGGCACTCTTCTGTTAAATTTTCTAATACCAAGATGTACTCACAGTTTACATCCACCAAGCTTTAGTTGATATCTGGAGGGTTTGTAATCCAGATATCCGTGAATATAGCTTCTATTCTCCCCCTCCCCATTCACAATCCCGATTAGATCATCTCTTCCTTAGTAAACCTTTATCTCAGCATGTCTCTCATGCTGAGATTGGTTCTATTCTAATATCAGACCATGCTCCAGTTTTTGTTGATTTTGAATTGATACCTATTACCCTTCATGCAGGCAGGTTGCGCTTCAATAACACATTAATAGCTGATCCTAATTTTACAAGCCAATTCACCTCCTTTGCTTCTGAATTTTTCTCTTTTAATTCTACCCCAGATTCTTCTCCGGTAATGATCTGAGATTCTTTTAAAGTCGCAGCCAGGGGTTTTATCAAAAACTTTGTTTCACAGTTAAAAAGATTCTTTGAGGCTAAAAATACTTACTTACTCGCTAAGATCAAGCAACTTGAATATTCCGATTATCACTCGAACTCTGAAGCTTCGTTAAAAAATCTAATTGATCCAAAATTCGCTTGTAATAAATTATCTACTGAATCTGCTTCCTCGTATCGCTTAAAAATTAGTGTCTATTTTGACTGTTGCGGCACTCACCGGCAGATCTGCTCTCAGCTTGCTGCCTTCTGCTGACTCTTGTGCTCCTTGTGCCGGTTTTCAAGCTACATCTCGCGGCCCCCGCTTCGCGGGAGCCGCTCGTGCCGCTCAAGAGGACATTTTCCAGGAGTTCACCATCTTCGTCACAGGCGCTGCCTGCTCCGTATCCTATTCCCGCAAGAGCCAGGCGGGACTGCGGGGACCAGGATTCCGTGCGGCGCTGATCGCCTGCACCTGGTCATCTTCCCGCCTCCTCCCGAACTAGTAGTGTGTGGAGGGTGTGCCTTGCTGGATTTCTATTTTGACTGTTGCTGCACTCACCGGCAGATCTGCTCTCAGCTTGCTGCCTTCTGCTGACTCTTGTGCTCCTTGTGCCGGTTTTCAAGCTACATCTCGCGGCCCCCGCTTTGCGGGGGCCGCTCGTGCCGCTCAAGAGGACATTTGCCAGGAGTTCACCATCTTCGTCATCACCAGCCCCAGGCGGCCTCAGGCCTAGACACTATGCCCAACTCGCAGAAACGTATATCCTACACCCAAGAAACGCTTCGAGCCTGGAACACAAAAAAACATCCTCAGTGTAAATACATCCTCAAGGAAGACACCCCTTTTTCAGGATGCATCCTCTGTAACACGTCAGAGGAAACGGAACGCGGCCAAGTGCTTCGATTCGGCTTTTTGAACTGCAGATCCCTAGTAAAACATGCTCACGAAATAAACATCCTTGCCCAAAATTCCACGCTAGACGTATTGTTTCTGACCGAAACATGGCTGACCCCTAACAGTGACTTCGACATGGTCATTGCAGCCCCACCCGGTTACCAAATCTGCTGCTTGAACAGACCGGTCGGCAGAGGTGGCGGGCTAGCCATACTCTACAAAGACCATCTCAACTGTAGGATCGAATGTGGAACTGTCAAAGACTGTGAAAACTGCAACTTCACCTTCCAGATCTCGCCAACTTTCTCACTATCAGGACTCTTAGTGTACCGACCGCCAGGCTCGCTAGGAGAATTTTCCAGCACCCTGATGGACCACATTCTACTAAAAACAATCTCAGCCTCCAACTTCCTCCTCCTAGGGGACCTTAACCTGCACTTCCTAGACCCTGCGGACAATGCCGCAGCTAACCTACTTGCAGATCTCACATCAGCCGACCTCCACCTCCTGAACTCTAAAGCCACCCATGAGAAAGGACAGCTCTTAGACCCGATTTTCACTAATATCAGGAACCTTAAAACCCAAGATCCTACCCCCCTCCCATGGACAGACCATATGCTGGTCCCTATGCACTGGTCTCTCCAGACCACCCCAGCACTCAAACATAAAACCAGGATACGAGCCAGACGGTGGCACAAGCTAATGCCAGAGGAATGGGAAGCGAAGTTACGGGAATCCGTCGGCCCTCTCTCCGCGGACCCCAACACAGCTGACAGAGAATTTAACGGTTGGCTCACCCACCCCCTGGACAGGCTTGTCCCACTAACCAGCACTCTAAAACACGTCAAAAGGATCAACCCCGCTCCATGGCACACACCCTCCCTTAATGCCTTAAGGAAGGAGTGCAAAAAGACAGAACGTACTTGGAGGAAAAACAGGTCGGTGATGGAGAAAGACGCCTATCAATTATCTATGAAAGCGTACAAACAAGCCCTCCACAACGCGAAAAGTGCCTTCTACGAGGAAAAAATAAAGAATTCCTCATGCTCAGCCAAGGAGACCTTCTCTATCCTTAAAGAGCTCCTCCATGTCCCGGACCCCCCGCAGAAACCCATGGACCCCAAAGCAGCAGAAGAAAAATGCGTCAATCTAGCCACCTTTTTTGACGAAAAAATTAAAAAAATCCTTGCCTCCCTCCCTGCTGCTAACTCCGACACCATAGAGAAAGATAAGGACTTACCTCCTCTACCAGGGAACCCCCCCGCGAAACCCGATACGCCTTATCTAGCGTCGTTCGGCCCAGTCACTAAAGAGGAAGTGGCAGCAACATTTGCATCAACTAAGAGTGGAGCCCCCAGTGACCCAGTTCCCATACGGTTCGTCAAAGACATCACCCGGACCATAGTACCCCAACTGACTGCCCTCATCAACATCTCGTTAGCCCAAGGAGAAGTCCCTTTAAGCTGGAAGGAGGCTGTCGTAAAAGGGCTTCTCAAGAAACCATCGCTAGACCCTGCGGATCTGTCCAATTACAGACCAATCTCACTCCTCCCCTGGATAGGTAAGGTGGCCGAGAAACTAGCGAATAAAAAGCTGTCACACTTCCTAGAATCAAACCAACTCCTCAAAAACTCACAGACAGGCTTTAGACCAGGACAGGGCACTGATACTGCTCTCCTCGCAGCAATAGAGAAGACCAGGGAAATCATCGATACAGGAGGATCAGTGGCAGTGGTCCTCCTAGACCTGAGCGCGGCCTTCGACACGGTCAGCCACCAGGTCCTAACCCAACGTCTGGATAACATCGGAGTGAAAGACAGAGCGCTGAAATGGCTCACGTCCTTTCTCTCCCGACGCTCCTTTCAAGTCTGGGAAGGTGAAAGCCGCTCCCCCTCCATCCCGCTCCGGTGTGGTGTGCCACAGGGCTCATCACTAAGCCCCACGTTGTTTAACGTGTACATGGCCCCACTGGAGGAGCTGGTCTCACCATTTGGAGTCACCATCGTCAGCTATGCTGACGATACTCAGCTGGTGGTGACGCTTTCCCACCCCAAGCTAGAGCCCTCCAATCTCCATGACTGCCTCTACAATGTCCATCAATGGATGAGTGACTCAGCCCTAAAATTAAATGGATCAAAAACCGAGATCCTGCTCCTAGGACACAAAACCATGAACCTTCCCCCTAACAGCTGGCCCGCTTGTATGGGTGAACCCTCTACCCCCAAGACGGAGGTTAAGAGTCTGGGAGTGTGGTTGGAGACAGATCTCACCTTCAGAACACAGGCAAGAAAAACGGCCGGCATCTGCTATGGCCTACTCAGATCATGCAGAAAGGTACTCCCCCTACTCCCATTCCAGTCCCGACTTCTGCTGATCCAAGGCCTAATTTTATCAAGGCTGGACTACAGCAACGCCATTTAACTAGGAGCCCCGGAATCCACTCTCCAAACACTGCAAAAAACCCAGAATGCCGCAGCCAGACTACTTACGAATACTCCAGCCAGAACATCAGCCAAGCCTGCACTGAGGAAGCTACACTGGCTCCCAATCAGGGAAAGAGTAACATTCAAGGCCCTTTGCCTGGCACACAAGGTACTGCACAACGCAGGCCCCCCAATCCTCAACAACTGAATCACACCCTACAGACCTACGAGAGCGCTTCGGTCAGAACATGGAAACCTTATCATGATTCCCAGGGTGAAGAAGGCCCGCGCAGGTGGCCGCCGCTTCTCAGTCAATACAGGAAAAAAATGGAACGCGCTCCCCCCGAGTCTCAGAGCGGAACCAAACCTCCTACGGTTCAGGAAGTCCCTTAAAACCCTACTCTTCCCTTGAGCCGTCGACACCCCCTACCTTCAACCCTTAGGAGTATGAGGTTTAGCGCTGGGATACTCTTGGGTGACTACGCGCTCTAGAAAAACCTAAAATAAAATAAAATACAGGCGCTGCCTGCTCCGTATCCTATTCCCGCAAGTGCCAGGCGGGACTGCGAGGACCAGGATTCCGTGCGGCGCTGATCGCCTGCACCTGGTCATCTTCCCGCCTCCTCCCGAACTAGTAGTGTGTGGAGGGTGTGCCTTGCTGGATTTCTATTTTGACTGCTGCTGCACTCACCGGCAGATCTGCTCTCAGCTTGCTGCCTTCTGCTGACTCTTGTGCTCCTTGTGCCGGTTTTCAAGCTACATCTCGCGGCACCCGCTTCGCGGGGGCCGCTCGTGCCGGTCAAGAGGACATTTGCCAGGAGTTCACCATCTTCGTCACAGGCGCTGCCTGCTCCGTATCCTATTCCCGCATGAGCCAGGCGGGACTGCGAGGACCAGAATTCCGTGCGGCGTTGATCGCCTGCACCTGGTCATCTTCCCGCCTCCTCCTTATCTGGATATTTAAGCAGAGTATAGAAATTCCGCACCAGCGGAACGCGTGCAGGACGAAGCCCGGACAAAGGGCGGATCCTCTGAGACCCTCAGAGACCGAAGCAGGCCGGGCCTGGCCCATCTATATTCGTTTTAATTCCTAGTTGCAAATCTGTCCCTACATATTTGTTTGGTACTCTGCCCTCTAATCGCACATTATTTGTTGTGCGATCGTTTGTTACCGCATAGATCTTATTATCTGTTTTTTATTTTTTTCTGTCTGTGTTATATGCTTCACCTGTACCATCTTGCACTCTGCCAATACCTTTTCTCCGTGCATACACTACTCCTCTCCTTAAATCTATTTATTTAAAATCCTATATCTCGCTCTGACTGCTAGAAAATTACGGTCAGGGAAAGTGTTGGTAGGAAGGACTTGTACCAAAACTAAATCCAACCCTCTGCGCAATAAGAAGATTCATGCAACACAGCTGAAGGGAAAATGCCAGCTATTCAATCTGTGGGAAAGGGTTAAGGAAAAAAATCCCGCTGTAAAGGTGTGTTTGGAATTTTCTTTGGAGAAAGACAATACGGTTGTACGCAAATCTCTATTAATGGTTGATGACGATTCAGGAGAGGGAACTGCAGGGGGAAGTGGGGTTGTCGAGAATCTGATCCCTACTAAGATCCAAAGTAAATCTGTATTGCCTACTACTGATGCTATTATAGAGCTGTGTCCTAAAACAGTGATTGCGGATTTGCATAAATCTATTTTGACCCCTGGGGATAAAGGGTTTTATGATGCTAAAGGATCCACTAAGATGAAGGTACCAAGGAGTGGGGATAATATATTGATGGATTCTGATATGGAGGTATGTAGGAGATACATGACGGAGGACTCTAGGCAGATCGGTGAGCCTCTTAAGACCCCGCTGGCTGCTGTCCCTACTGGGCTCCATTTGTTTAGTAGCACACCCTCTATTCCATCTCAATGCATGACTTCTCATTCTAGCATCTCCATGAGTCCAGAGATGAACCTTACCGGTATTACCCCCATTCCCGTAACTAAATCAGATAAACCTGTCTCAGACACCCTACTCTCCTTAGAACGACTACTTTCTTCAATTCTATCTCTATTAGAAAAATTTGTAGGGGGGTCGGACTGTGTCTTAGAAACGGTCAATGAGGTATTGAAGGTTCTACTGAATAAAGCATCTGCTAAGCAAACTAGAGGGATCGCTGATTTAGGGCTGCTTGGGGCTGGAATGAATGTAGATTATGCAGAGGGAAAAATGTCTCCAGTTATTGCTATAATCCCAGATCAAACCATTCCAGGTGAAAAAATTCTCCCCACTGTTGAAAAGGAGAAATCTTTGTTACCGTGCCCCCCTTTGGGAAACTGTGCAGCAATTCCTGACCTGGAAATAAAAGTAGCGGAGATGCCTATGCTTAAGGTAAATGAAGTTTTCTCCTCTGCTCTGATACCTTTGGCCCAAGATAAGGAAATTGTAACTCAGCCCCAATTAAGGGTAGATAAATAATTTTTCCCTAATTTTACCTTGGAGACGGAGGATAAGGAAAAAAATGGAAAATTGGGTGTTCCAAAAAAGATCAAAGGTAAAAAGAGGAAACCTATTCGTAGAATTGGAAGAAAGAGGCAGAGTAGGATTCACTTTGAGAAGCAGGATGATAGAGGTGATATCTCCTTGCCAATTCGGAAGGGAATCATGAAGAAATTATCTCACCTGAGGAAAAAATTCCCCCGGTGTTGGATCAGGAGATACCGGTAGGGCATGGCGATCTCTCATCTAGATATGCGGTCTCCAATGTGGGAGTCCCCACTTCTGATGAGGGGAACCCCAGTATGCTGGCGCCCATCTTGGAATTAATTAAACCGGCCTATGGTGCCCTTACCGATTTTGTCCCTTGTATAAAAAAATGCTTTGGTATAGAGGGAAGGGAAGAAGCTCCTAAAAGCTCCCAAGCTGTATTTGAAGAAAAAAGCGTTGACACAGTTATTTTGGATTTTCTCCCGCTGTTCGATACTGATTTGATTTTAAATAGGGCTCGTCTACTCAAAAGCTTTGAAGAGCTAGAATGCCTGAAATTGATCAATTCAAATGACATCGACCTGGTAATAATCCGGAGATTGGAAACTGGAATATTGACTTCGGTAAAATTCCATTCTAAGCTCATTGCCAATCTCGTGGTAAAGCAGTCTGAATTTTTTCAAAGTCGTGGGAATGATGTTATTCCCATTTTGGGGGGCCCGCGAAATGGCTTATTAGCAGGGGAAAGCATTTTTCCTCCCCTTAGTCGACTGGGTCGACTGGGTGGTCTGGCTGGCTTTGATGACCTAAAAATCTGTGTCTCTAAAAATACACATCTTGTCTCCAGTGTAAATTCTCCTCCTGTTATTTCCCGCAGAGATATAGT
Source organism: Lissotriton vulgaris (assembly GCF_964263255.1). NCBI lineage: Eukaryota > Metazoa > Chordata > Amphibia > Caudata > Salamandridae > Lissotriton > Lissotriton vulgaris. The sequence goes on along the minus strand of NC_141685.1, from coordinate 819,562,600 downwards.
CGAGGAGAGCTCCCAATAGAATTGGCTACCTGGTATACTTTCTAGTAGGACAACAGACAATATGATCTCCCTTTCTCATCTTTAGTTGTAACTTAAAGATATTATCGTGGAATGCTTCAGGTATAAAAAATAGCCCAGATAAACTACAGTTTCTCTATTCTTTTGATGCTAGTGTGATTTGTCTCCAAGAGACTTGGTGTATGGATAGAACTCTTGCTGGAGGGGGTTATATTTCTTTGGAAGGTGGTGCCACCCCTTCCAGGAGAGGTCATGCCAAAGGGGGCATCGCTTGTCTCTTGTCTAATCGGATTAAGTGGAACTTTACCCACTATTTGGACTCAAGTAACCTCTTTCAGGCGGTAACATTGTCTGGTCATGCTAAGGTTGGGGCGGCTAAACCTATCATGTTGGTAAATGTTTACATTCCCCCAGATGCTTGTTATAATGTAATTGTGAAACAGGTCTTTTCTTATATAAAGAGTATTAAGGCCAAAGCACCTGTAACCCACATAATTTTAGTGGGCAACTTTAATTGTAATGTCTCTAATACGAGTCTAGCTCTGTTCAGAATTAAATATAAAGAGGAATCATTACAGATTCCACAGGCTTTATTCCCTGGTAACAGCAAAACAGATAAGAGAGGGAAATTGTTTTTAGAAGAACTTGCGGAATTGGAGGGGATCATTGTGAATGGCAGGCTTCCTTCTGATATTCCAGCAAGTTTTACTCACAAAACCAATCAGGGTGAGTCTATTTTGGACTATGTGGCTGTGGATAATGATTCCTTTTATCTCCTAAAAGATCTGATAGTCACTAAAACCCTAAATAGCGATCACAATGTGATAACCTTAATTGTTAATATAAATCCACCTACAACGGATCCATGGTCGCTTGATGGTGATCTGGTTGGTTTTAGTGGTAAAACAGGGAGATGTTTCTGGAATACAAGGGCCCTAAGGGGCTTGTGCATTTTACTAGATAAAACTGTAAAAGAACTTCCTAATTGGAAAGGGTTGGAAATCTCGTATTTTGTGGGGTTTATGAAGGAGGTAATTTTGGCCGCAAGAAAATATAATTTGCACAGAAACATGCGTCCTGTCCCCAATTCCTTTCGCCTGCTTAATAAAGAAATAAACACACTGGTTAGGGAACAATACTTGAATAGGTCCACAGAAAGGTCTCGCAAAATAACCTTACTAAAGAGAAGGAGACGGAGAGCAAGGTTAAAAATTAAAAAAGAGAGGGAAGACTCCCTGTGGATAAAATTAAGGGAGACTGCAAACAGAGGGAATGTACGACTATTTTGGTCTCTCATTGGTGAGCGTTGTGGAACAAGAATCAGGTCCCTTCCCCCTCCTATTTCCGAGAAAGTTTGGGTGGGTTATGTCATGCGATTATATGCTGGTAATGGGCCAGTTGAGAACGACAGAAGGGTGGGCGATATCGGACCATTGTTTGAGCCACCCTCTGAAAAGATCATCGAATTAGCCATAAAGGACTTGCGTTCGTCCGGCGCCATGGGCCCTGATGAGCGCCCAGTTTCGGTGTTAAAACAGGATGCTGAATCATGGAGCAAAATCTTATTTCCAGTATTTAGATATTGCTTCCTACATAGAACTGTTCTTCCCTCTTGGAGGGGGAGTATTCTGGTACCCCTGTTTAAGAAGGGGGATAGGAATGCTCCCCAAAACTACCGACAAATAGCTTTGCTTGAAGCCATAGGGAAAGTATTTGCGAAATGTCTATTATCATTAATATCTGATTGGGTAGTGTCAGGGAGTTCCTACCTGCCACGACTCTGCTACTGATGTTTGTCCCTCTTCGTTTCCGCCTCGGCGCACACAGGATGTTCGTACACCTTCCACAGCCGCCTGGGCTTACCCGGGGGCGGGGCCTTCATCGGTGACGTCGTCCCCTGATGTCCAATCATCTCCCACGACGGCGCTGATAACGCGAGGTTTCGAACAGGAGGGCGCGAACGCCGGAGCAGCACAGGAAGCATCGGACGTCTTCGCCGCTGGACGGGAGGAACCCGGAACCGGATTGCTGAAGGAGACCGAAGCAGGAGATGGGGAGAGACCGGCAGCAGTAGAGCCAGGAGGCCAACGGAACCACGCTCCGCCCGGCCACACTTCACCTGGAGAAGTGTGGCACCGCAAGGTACGGGCTCGTATACGGGGACTCTTTCAGTCGGAGGGAGGAAACGGTTAAAGGGCGGTTGGGTGATTAAGGGACGGGAGTGCACAAGGTGCCGCCTTAGTACGGAAACACAACAAACGGTGATGGTCCCTGGTGATCCCCCTCACGCCCTTACCCTACCCCTCACATGTGTCAGATAAACAGCACAGTCCAGTAATGTGGCGTTTTCTTTCTTTCCCTTTCCGCACAACGCCCCCTGGGAGTGAGAAGACCTTCCAACAGATGTACCACGCGGGAGCCCTGGCATAACCGAAAAGCTACTTGCATTGACATACAGTTCTTTTGTCGTGTTGGCTTTAATAAATTCCCCAGTACCACTATACTTCACTTGTGGTTTTGCCTCATTGCTTGCTACCCTAGCAACCGCAACCCTTACAAGTGGTGCCGTGACCCGGATTTCCCTTTGAACCGTCCTCTGATACAAGATGGAAGCCCTAATACAGCAAATGAAAGAGGCCCAGGATAAACTCGAGTGGGCAATAGGCCAGACCGCTTCTCAGGCTGACACTGACCGCACGACGTTTTCTAACGCCATACAGGCTCAAGTTGATAACCTGGTGAAATTGGCTGAGGGACAGAATCAACTTATGACTGTGTTGGGACAAGGCAGAACAAACGCCCCTGGTACCGTTGTCCCGCTACAAAAGTTCACTCCGGGGGACGATCCTTTGTCTTTCTTCCTTAACTTTGAAAGAGCTGCCAGGGCCAGTGCTTGGCCGGGGGATAGGTGGCCATTCTATCTTGCACCCTTGCTAACAGGTGAAGCCCAATCCGCTTACCAGATGATCAATAGAGACGGCACTGCAGTGTATGCCGTCGTAAAGAAATATATCTTGGACCGGTTGGGTGTTGATGAAGAAACTCATAGACTCAAATTCCGACAGGAACGTGGTACCCCTGGAGACCTTCCTAAAACCCTGTTTTACAAACTAAAAGCAGCCGCAGACCTCTGGTTGAAACCGCAGGAAGGTAACATAGACGATGTAATGAATAAAATTTACCTCGAACAATTTCTAGAGGCACTCCCCTATGGCACACAACGCTGGTTGAAACAGCACGCAGGACTAACTCTCGAACATGCCATTGAAATGGCCACCTCTTATGCCCGTGCTCAGGGTCGACCCCCGGTGAAAGAACCGGAAAAACCTCTGAAACCCTTACCAGCGAGAGTCGAGAAAAAGTATGTAAAACCTCTGTTTGAACCTCAGCGACCACGCTATCCCAAGCCTGAGGTACAACCTACTCCTGGTCCTCAATGTTACGATTGCGGAGAGTGGGGACACATAGCGAGGTTTTGCAGAAAAAAAACAAAAGAAAGGGATGAAGAGCCCATGGATGTCAGTTACGCACCGTATTCCCTTCTCTTTGCGGAAGAAACCGGACCGGTATTTTACGTAAGTGTCACCATACATGGGAAGGTAGTAAGGGCCCTACTAGACTCCGGGTGTAAACACTCGGTTGTACGCCAAGAACTGGTACCTCCCTCGTGTTTAATGGCTGGAAAAACTGTGCATATACGCTGTGTTCATGGGGACGTTAGGGAATATCCCCTAGCCACTGTTAGTTTGTGTACCGCTGCAGGAACTGTAACGGAAGTAGTGGTGGGAGTAATGCCTTCTCTGCCGGAGCCCGTGATCATAGGCACTGATAACCCGGGGTTTTCTGTCCTGTTAAAGGATGCCTTGCAAACTGGTCCACGAAATGCACTGCTTGTTCCTGAGCCCTGGGCTAGAGATACACACTTTAGAACAGTGCAGTTGAATGACGCTACGCTTTCCAATGCTTGGCAAATCGCCCGCTCCGGTCAGGACCCTTCACTGAGAACCTTCCCCACCTTTGTTGAGAAAAACGGGTTGTTGTACAGGTTAGCCAAACCCGATGACACCCCACAACTCTTAGTTCCTGTCGACTTCAGAGACCAGATACTGTTTTTTGCACATGCACATTTGCTGGCAGGCCACTCAGGGGCAGAAAAGACAGGACAGGCTATTCTAAAACATTTCTTTTGGCCTGGAGTATACGCACAGATACAACGTTATTGTCAGGAGTGTCAGATTTGCCAGCGAAGAAATCCTTACATTCCCCCACCGGTTCAATTGAACCCCCTACCCATCATCGGAAAGCCGTTTGATAGGGTAGGAATGGACCTTATTGGACCCTTACCGAAGTCGACACGAGGTCATTTGTATGCTCTAGTCTTAGTCGACTATGCCACTCGGTACCCCGAGGCCTTCCCTCTCAGAGCAGCCACTTCTACAGCCATCGCTCAGAAATTGGTAGAAGTCTTTTCCCGAATGGGCTTTCCTCGCGAAATCATTACTGACCAAGGAACCCCATTTGTGTCACGGCTAATGGCCCAAGTATGTAAACAACTGGGAGTCAAGCATATCAAAACCTCTGTATACCATCCCCAGACAGATGGCCTAGTCGAGCGATATAATGGTAGCCTAAAACTTACGCTGAAGAAGCTTCTGTCCGGGGATGGTAAGAATTGGGACCAGTTGTTGCCTTTGGCCCTTTTTGTCCTTCGAAGCCAAAAACAAGCTAGTCTGGGTACATCCCCGTTTGAGTTGCTGTTCGGTCGTGCTCCCAGGACATTACTGGAGATTACGAAGGACAGTTGGGAAAAAGAGGGAGTTCAAGAGGCAGAGGCTCTCTTGGACTATACACGACAACTCCAGACTAGGCTCCATAAACTAAGAACGCTGGCCCATGAGCATCTAGCTGTAGCCCAAAAGAAACAAAATACCTTTTACAACAGAGGAAAGAAGTGGAGGGAATTAGATGTGGGTGACTGGGCTTTAGTGTTGTTGCCATCCTCTACACACAAGCTCAAGAAAGAGTGGCAAGGACCTTTTGAGATTCTACGGAAAATAGGAAAGACCACCTATGTGTTGTGCGTAAAAGGGAATAAGACCCAAATGTACCACATCAACCTCCTAAAAAAATGGTTGGGAAAACCTCCCCAGTCGGTACAAACTGTTGAGGCCGTACCTCATACGGTGCACAACACCCCTGTCAACCCCGAAATAACGGAGACTCAAAGAGAAGAGATACTAACCCTGCTTCTCCGTTATAAGGATGTCTTTTCTGACCAGCCCGGGAAAACCAACATAGCGGTTCACACAATTCCCACTCCACAGGGGACTGTAGTAAAACAAAAACCCTATAGGATCCCTGAGGCCAGAAGACAAGCCTTTCAGGACGAAATCGACCAGATGTTACGTTCTGGAGTGATTGTGCCCTCTAAAAGCAACTGGTGTTCTCCGGTTGTTCTTGTTCCCAAACCGGATGGCAGTATCCGTTTTTGCATTGACTTTCGAGCTGTCAATAGGGTCTCAAAACAGGATGCTTATCCACTGCCTCGCGTGGATGAACTGCTGGAGCGTCTTGGTGAGGCACAATACATTACAACTATTGATCTCACCAAGGGCTATTGGCAGATTCCCCTACACCCCGCAGATCAGGAGAAAACGGCCTTCTCAACCCCCTCAGGCCATTTTCACTTTACGGTTCTTCCTTTTGGCCTCCATGGAGCACCGGCCACGTTCCAAAGAGCATTGGACACAGTGCTATCCTCACACTAGTGTATTCTTCCGCTTATTTGGACGACATTGTTGTCTTTAGTAAAACATGGGAAGAGCACAAAGAGCATCTCGAGAACATACTCTCTAGTCTACGTACCACGGGGTTCCACATTAATGCCAAGAAAACCCGAGTGGCCTTCAAAAAGGTTAAGTACCTGGGGTACGTGCTGGGCAATGGACTGATTGAACCCCAGACTGAGAAAGTAAAGGCTATCGTGGACCTTTCCTATCCCAAAACCAAGAGGGAGTTGAGGGCTTTCTTGGGTTTAGTGGGTTACTACAGGCGCTTCATTCCACAGTTCGCTGAATTAGCCAGTCCTCTCACGGACTTATTGAAGAAGACACAGTCGTCCCCAAGGCTACCGGCCCCTGGTCCTAAAGAGTCGAACGCCTTCCAGGCCTTACAAACTGTCCTTACCACTTCACCTGTTCTGGTTTCGCCTAACTATAGGAAGCCTTTCATTCTTCAGACTGATGCCTCTGGGGTGGGTATAGGGGCAGTCCTTTCCCAGGAGGATTCTGATGGACTCGAGAGGCCGGTTCTTTTCATCAGTCGTAAACTCTTCCCCAGAGAACAGGCTTACTCCACCATTGAAAAAGAATGTTTGGCTGTCCGCTGGAGTGTGGAAAAGCTCCGGTACTATCTGGAGGGTCGTCCTTTTGTCCTGTATACGGACCATGCCCCTTTGACCTGGCTGCAACGCAACCGTGGCCACAATGACCGCATCCTTCGTTGGTTTCTTGCTCTCCAGCCCTTCCAGATTGAAGTTCGACACCGCAAGGGTCGTGATCAGGGCAATGCTGACTTCTTGTCCCGGTTTCCTCTTTCCCCCGATCGGGGAATTCCTGGGGGGGGGGGGATGTGTCAGGGGGTTCCTACCTGCCACGACTCTGCTACTGATGTTTGTCCCTCTTCGTTTCCGCCTCGGCGCACACAGGATGTTTGTACACCTTCCACGGCCGCCTGGGCTTACCCGGGGGCGGGGCCTTCATCGGTGACGTCGTCCCCTGATGTCCAATCATCTCCCACGACGGCGCTGATAACGCGAGGTTTCGAACAGGAGGGCGCGAACGCCGGAGCAGCACAGGAAGCATCGGACGTCTTCGCCGCTGGACGGGAGGAACCCGGAACCGGATTGCTGAAGGAGACCGAAGCAGGAGACGGGGAGAGACCGGCAGCAGTAGAGCCAGGAGGCCAACGGAACCACGCTCCGCCCGGCCACACTTCACCTGGAGAAGTGTGGCACCGCAAGGTACGGGCTCGTATACGGGGACTCTTTCAGTCGGAGGGAGGACACGGTTAAAGGGCGGTTGGGTGATTAAGGGACGGGAGTGCACAAGGTGCCGCCTTAGTACGGAAACACAACAAACGGTGATGGTCCCTGGTGATCCCCCTCACGCCCTTACCCTACCCCTCACATGTGTCAGATAAACAGCGCAGTCCAGTAATGTGGCGTTTTCTTTCTTTCTTTCCCTTTCCGCACAACGCCCCCTGGGAGTGAGAAGACCTTCCAACGGATGTACCACGCGGGAGCCCTGGCATAACCGAAAAGCTACTTGCATTGACATACAGTTCTTTTGTCGTGTTGGCTTTAATAAATTCCCCAGTACCACTATACTTCACTTGTGGTTTTGCCTCATTGCTTGCTACCCTAGCAACCGCAACCCTTACAGGTAGATGGGGGTCAGTTGTTGCCCTTGGAGCAAACGGGTTTCCGTAAGCATCACAGCACAATGGATAATTTATCCGCCTTACAGATAATTTTGGACAAATATATAGGGGCACGAGGCGGAAGAGTTTATGCTGCGTTTATAGATTTCTCCATCGCCCCTTGCTGTGGAGGAAGCTATCTTCTCTCGGAATGCCCTCACTGCTCCTAGATTTAGTTAGAGATCTCCATACTGACACCTGGTGCAGGGTTTTATTGGGTGGCGAAAGAGGGCTATCCCAGGCGATACCCACTGCAAATGGATTGAAAAAAGGATGTCTACTAGCGCCATTATTATTTTCTCTTTACATCTCGGACTTACCTTTGTTTTTGTCATCAAGTGATGGTAACGCCCCAGTACTTGGGGGCTCTCCAATTGTTTGTATGCTATATGCGGACGATATTCTGATATTGGATTTAACTCCAAAAGGCTTGAATAATCGTCTACAAGCACTTCACATATATGCAGAATATCATCACCTGAAAATAAACGTAGCAAAAAGTAAAACCATGTGCATGGCAGGTAGGAGAAAGATGAAATATTGGAACTTTAGGTGGATGGTGGGAGGAGACAGGCTGGAGGTGGTCAATTCCTATGTGTTCTTAGGGAAGATAATATCTGCCAATTCGAGCGATAAGGATCATGTTGCCAACAATTCTCGAAAGGCTCTGGCTCAGGGTGAAAGTCTGAGCGCTTTATATTGCGCGACGGGGAAAAGACACTTCCCGTATTTACTAGAGGTCTTTCGCGCAAAGATTTCAGCATCCCTGCTCTATGGTGTTGAATTAATTGATCTGGGGCAATGGAGTTTTCTGTATATTGTAGAGGGAAAAATCCTCCGACAATTGGCCTCAGTTAATACTGCCTGTACAACGGCTGCACTTAGATTAGAGTTTGGAATCCGTAGTAGTTGGGTGCAGGCTTTAGCAGGGATAGTCCGCTGGGTGTTTAGCATGGCTCGGGGAGAACCTGGGACCATGCGGAGTCTCATGAAAAAAGAATTATTGGGACCCTTAAAAGAACACTCGAGAATTGTGAGGAATTTCAGAAAGCCGGTTGAATATCTTCAACTAGATGAATTATCTTTATTCACATTGTCCCCTGGCCTGTTGAAGACGGTTTTAAAACTGGCCGCCTGGAAATTGAGTTTTAGCTTAGACAGGGAGGCAATTCTTGAAAAAAAGGGCCCCTCACCTTTTACTGACTCCTGCCTATATATGAAAATGCAACCGTACGTGTCATGGAACATACCTCACGGTATAGGGTGTTTTTGGTTTCTTCTGAGGCAGGACCTTCTTCCTCTAAACAATTTAACATCTAGATGGTATGGGTCCCCTGCAATTTGTCATCTTTGCAATATGTCCATCCAGGATACTGTACATGTTCTCTTTATATGCCCAGCCTTGCGGACATTACGTAGAAAGTGGTTTAGACATATATGTGTAAAATTGGGTCTCTTGTCGGCGAGCTCCTTTTTAAATGCCTTGTACAATCCGCCCAATGAAATGTTCTGCTTTAATATATTCAACTTTTTAAAATGTTTTTTAGATATTTACTAGAGGGCTTGGGAATCAAATGTCTAATAGTATATGTTTTTTATCTTGATATGTAAAGTATGTGTAAATATATGTTCTATTTTCTTTTATGTGGATCTCTTATGAGTTCCAAAACATAAATAAAGAATTCAATTCAATTGAATTGAAATAGTGCCGTTACTATGGAGGCCAGAATAAAATGGGGAAATTACTTGCGAATTATTTCAAGATACGTCGTGAGCGGACTAAAATAGAATCGATACATAACAAAGCTGGTAATTCGCTATTTAATGATAACGATATTTTGAATGAATTAGTTTCATTCTACAAAAATGTTTATACATCAGAGCAACAACCAACTTCGGCTGCACTTTCTACTTTATTTCAATCGATTAACTCTCCTCCCCCTTACAACACTGATTTCGCCTCTTTAGAATCCGACATCACTCTCTCTGAAATCACTCATGCCGTATCGGTACTGAAAAGAGGGAAAGCTCCAGGTCCGGATGGATTTACTATTGAATGGTATGCTCACTTTGCAACTCTGATACTTCCCCAACTCTTATTACTTTATAATGCTTTTGTAAAAGATGAATCTTCCTCCGGGACTTTTCAAGAGGCCATGATCTGTTTGATCCCTAAAGATAATAAAGTCCCCTCTCTTTGCAAAAATTATCGTCCGATTTCCCTTAATTTGGACTATAAGATCTTCGCAAAAATTCTTGCCCTTCGTATTGACCCTATTTACCTAACCTTTTTGGCCCGGAACAATCTGGGTTCGTTGAAGGTTGTTTATCTTCCGATAATTCCAGAGTCTTTTTTAACATTCTGAGTAAAGCTTCCTCTCTTGATTATCCTATTGCTGCAATAGCAATAGACGTTGAAAAAGCATTTGATAGGATCGGATGGGATTTTATGTTCCAGGAATAAAATGGATAGAACTCCCTACTAAATTAATTTCACTTATTTCTTTACTTTACTCTGGTCTTTGTTAATGGTAAAACTTCTGAGTACTTTTCACTTTTTAGAGGGGTACGTCAAGGATGTCCTTTATAACCCCTTTTATTTATAATAACAATAGAACCCTTTTTTAACAAAAATTAGGTTAGATGCTAGGATTACTGGATTTCAACTTGACCCACTCATGTTAAAATGGCTGTCTTATGCTGATGACATCCTTTTATATTGTTTGAATCCATCTACATATATTCCAGCATTTCTAGCCCAAGTTGATATTTTTTCTCAATTATCTGGATAGCGTCTCAACTCAGACAAATGTGAGGTTCTCCCCTTACCGGTTTCTCTTGGAAAACCTCTAAATTAAATATTTAGGCGTATGGTTCTCTCCAAATACCCCAGACACTCTAATGGAAAACTTTGATAATATTAATAAAGCTTTATCTGATTCTATTGACCGATGGCTCCCACTTTTCCTCTCCTGGTGGGGACGGCTAGACTATCAAGATGATGCTTTCTCCTTTGATTCTTTACCTTCTGTCCTGATCCCAGTACATATCCGTGGATTCTATGTTAAGAAAATTGATTCTCTTCTAAATAAACTCCTCTGGAAAAACAAATCTCCTCAAATTGCTCTTTCTGCTCTAAAAGCTGAAAAGACCCCTGGAGGCCTTAAATCTCCTGTCTTTAAATCTTATCACTATGCTTTTTCTCTAAAACAGTCCTCTTGTTGGCTTTCTCTTGATCAATGTATTTATCCTCCTATCTGGATGAATATAGAAAAGCTCTTTAAAGCTCCTTTCCATTTCAAAGAATCTCTTACCTTTATCAATAATATTTCTCTTTTTCGTCCTCATGTTATCTCCCACACCCGTAAAATACTAATACCACTTATGCCGTCCTCCTATCCCTCACTTTCCTCGTTAGATCATCCACCCATCTGGCATAATCGCTTATTATGTATTAAAGGTCATACCATTTATTGGAAAACCTGGAGACTCAAAGGACTGCTATGGATTTCAGTTAGTATGCAATAGTGTTCCCTTACCCTTTTTAGATCTTCAGCTAACACTCCTGATGAAGTTAGAAAAGCTCCTTGAAGTGTCTGTTGTCTTTATATTCTAGTTCTTGGCATAATCCTATTTGTTACTCCTTTCACTGTTTTTTGAACTCTTATGGTTACTTTGTATTCGCAAATGTCTTTTTATACAGATAGAGATTAGGTTTCGGATATTATTTTTATTCTAAATGTTTTAATATAAAATTGTACTACGCCTCCCCTTCCCGGTATATCTCCCTTCTTATTTCCTTTTCAATTAACATTAATGGTTATGTATTTGTTGAAATGTAAACTTCTCTTATATAGTAATTTCTTATGTATGATGTTTTCTTTTGTTTTCTTCCAATATTTCTTAATAACCTTTAAACAAAAAAAAAAGTATTGAGTTGCCCTTGGTGCGCCATGCGTGATACTATGATAAATCTGCCCCCAATCTTGAAGTAATCACTCATCACATACAAGCCACTTTTTGAAACTGTAATGGGATTACACAGAAATTTGTGGAGACAGGGAATAAATCTCAGGACAGAAAGATAAAACAAGACATAAAAGGTTAGTAGCACATCAGCATACACAACCCCAAATGTCGGCCAGCACACAACATACTACACAAGAGGATCAAGGAAAAATAATCATGAACATAAGGTATCATTCTTAGACAGTGTAGTACCGGGAAATGTGTAAGGTACCAGTCACAAATATAGCTGACCAGATGATATACACAACATATAAACCATATCAAGGGATAATAACACTGGTTCAGGTTAGTAGTTGTACAAGATACACCAGTGGAAAGGAGGGCAACCTAGAAACAGGCTACAGAGGGGGACTTGAGGACAAGTCTGGGATCTCCCAACAGGGGGGGGGGGCTCAGGAAACAAGGGCCCTGGGGACAAGGGGGCACAGCCAGTTTGTCAGTACCAAGGCTGGGGTGCTCAGGTGTAGAGTTGAAAGGTCCGCTGGGCCCTGTACGTCCTAGAGCCTTATGATTGTCAGTCTCGCTGGTTGAGAGTGTAATATCAGGACAGCTGGGCCACTCTGGAAGTGGGTCTTTGCGGTGCTGACATCCCTCGCTGGCTGCTCCGTGTCGTTGAAGTCTGGACTGGACTCTCACTGGCTCCATGTGCTGCAGGGGGTCCGGTATCTCAGGTATTGGTCCTATGCAGATCCAGTCGGTCCTGGTATCCTCTCACTCGATAGGGGCACAGATCTGTCCTTCAGGAGCACAGGTGCTTCTTCCTGGGGGGTCTTCTATGTTTGGCTGGCCGGGTAGCGGTAACTCAGTAAATCGGATTTTGCTTATTCTATGCCTACGGACTGAAGGGGAGTAGCTCCTCTAATCCAAGGGAAATTGCAGGAAATTTGCAAAGGGCTGGCAGTCTCCTGCGGTTCTTGGGCGATATTCAGCTGAATGAAGAGTGGCTGGTCACGATTTTTGGGACTGGTGCAGGCAGGCAGAGCTTGGCACCAAAAGTCCACAGCAAGTCTTCAGTTCTTGCAGCTCTTCTTTGTTCTCTTCTTCTTGATTAGTCAAAACTGAGTTCCTGGTGTCAGGGGTGCAACCTAAATACTCAATTTAGGGGTGTTCAAGATAGTGACAGGTAGTATCTTAGAACCCATGAGGATTGTCAAGTGCCCAGTGATTGGCCGGGAAGGGGTGAACCCATAATCTTTTCTCTAAATGAGATTAAGGTTGGCATTAAAGGATTGGCTAAAAACAAAGCTCCTGGTCCCGGACTTGTTCCAAACACAAGTAGAGATGTGGGCCCCCATTCTGACCAGGGTTATAAATGCTGCAGTGTCGACGGTTATGCCCGAATCTTGGTCAACAGCCACAATTGTGCCAAATGTTTTTAAAAAGGCAACAGGGAGAGCCCGTCCTGTTACCGGCCAATTTCCCTGATTGACGTGTCCGTGAAAGTTCTTGGCTGGGTCATACTTAACCATCTATTAGACTGGGCAGAAGAACATAAGACCATCACGGACACGCAGTATGGGTTCAGGCCTGGCCGCTCCACAATGGACCAATTCCTCAATTTGTATCTCCTGACTGCCAAGTACACTTTAGCGAGCCAAGGAACCATGCACTTGGCATTCATGGATCTCACAGCCGCATTCGATCGGGTAAATAGGAACAAACTGTGGGAATTTATGGAGGGATTGGGAGTGGATCAGGGACTAGTTAACATTCTGAGATCCCTACATAGAAACACCCATGCCCAGGTTAGGTATAATGAGGAGGGTAGCCTGACAGACCAGTTCCCCTTCACGAGGGGAGTTCGACAGGGCTGTATCCTGGCACCCTTCCTATTCACCCTCTACATTAATGGTTTGGAGAAAACACTGGCTGGGCTGGGAGTGGACTCGCTCAAGATAGGTCACAGAGGGGGTCAGGTTCTGCTTTATGCAGATGATGCAGTACTTTTGGCCCGAACCCCCGAGTGGCCTACAAACGCTGTTAGACGGTTGTATCCATTTTATGGAGAGCCTGGATCTGTCAGCAAACCTAGCTAAATCCTATATAATGGAGGTAGGAAGGTTGCCCCGAAAGAAATATATATATATATATACAATTGGGGCACACCGAACTGAAAAAGTTCAGGCCTTCTCATACCTAGGGGTACTGGTCGACTCCAGGCTCAATTTTACACCATTGTTGGAGGATAAATGCCGCACACTAACTAGAAGCATGGGGGCGATTATGAATCACGCACACAGGCTGGATCGCTGGGCTCCTGACCACATCCTGCTTCTCTATAACTCAATATGCTCCACCAAGGGCCTCCATGGCAGAGAGGGCTGGGGGTTTGTGGATGCTAAGCCGCTCCATATTGAAGAGAATAAACTCCTAAGAAGGCTCTTGAAAGTCCCAAAAAGCATTCCGGGCTTCACTGTACACGAGGAGTTGGGTTTTGCTCACATTGAGGACAGGATAAAATTAAAACCGGTCAGTTGTTGGATTAAGATATGGATAAACCCAGAGGCCACCTTGACGAGAGACATCATTCAGGACTGCCTGGCACGGGATAAGGGGATGAACATCCCATGGCTTAAATATGTTGGAGATTCCCTCAAGGCCACGGGTCACCTGGATCTTTTCATTAACCCCGCAAAAATGTTGCCAAAAGATAAAAGTATTGTTAAGGGGGAGTTTTTGAATTTATTGTGTTCCAACAGGGAAGATGTAGAGATAATAAAACCCACAGTGAGAAGGCATACTCTGACAAAATCTTGCCCGGGCATTGAACCATACCTGTATCTTACCCACAGAGCCAGGATAATTCCTTATGCCGCGCTTCAGGTTGGATCTTATACATCACACCCTAGCGGTACCTGCTGGTTTCACTAAAACTGTGGAGCAAAAGGGTCCCTGCGGCTGCGATCGTAGATCTCCGCAGGATACCCTTCACTTTGTGTTGTTATGTTCGTATTACATGCTCCCTAGGAAACACTTTTGAAAAAGAGTTTTAAACAAGCATTTACAATGCAATGGTCTCGGCATTATTGAAGGTAGAGCTTTTGGCATTGCTCATGGCTTTTTTTGTTTTTAAATCATAAATAAATGGCATTGTCATTTATAATGCCAATAGCTTAATCACTCGCAAGACCTATTGCATTTGCACTCACACACAGAGTAAGTAGTAGAGTGAGTAGTTGATAGTGAGTAGGAGAGAGTGATTAGTAAAGAGAGTATTAGAGAGCGAGTAGTAAAAAGTGAAAGAGTGAGTATTAAAGAGTGAAAGAGTGAGTAGTAAAGTATTGGCATTACTCATGACATTTTTATTTATGTTTTTTGTTTTTAAAACATAAATAAATGGCAATGTTATTCACAATGCCAATAGCTTAATCGCTCGCAAATGCGAGACCTATTGCATTTGCACCCACACAGAGCCACATATACGAAGCCACCCACACACACATATACAGAGCCACACATACAGAGCCACCTACACACAGCCACCCACACACAGCCACCCCCAGTCACACACAGAGCCACCTACCAAAAAAGCTACACACACAGAGCCACCCACACAGAGCCACCTACCAAAAAAGCTACACACAGGGCAACAGAGCCCAACACACACACACACACACACACACACACACAGAGCCACACAGACACAAAGAGAGCCACACACACACAGAGCCACATACAGAGTCACACACACACACAGAGCGCACCCCCACACACAGAGAGCCCCCCCCCCACAACCAGGGGTCAGGAGAGCAAGCACAACCAGGGGTCAGGAGAGCAAGCACAACCGGGGGGGCGGGGGGGGCGGAAAGCAAGCACAACCAGGGGGGGCCGGAAAGCAAGCACAACCAGGGGGCGCCGGAAAGCAAGCACAACCAGGGGGCAGGAGAGCAAGCACAACCAGGGGGCAGGAGAGCAAGCACAACCAGGGGGCAGGAGAAAGCATCTGCCTATAAAGTAATCGCATGCAGGTAAGAGAAACATACCAATGGTTAGCAGTCACCAAAAGGAATGTCTATTGGAGATCTAGAGGCACCTGATTTTTAAGAAAACCACTGAGAATGTATATCAGCTTTATTGACTTTACTTGCACGTCACAGGGATAACGTGACAATCTGACATGAACCTTGGCCTCTTGGGCTGACGTTTAATAACCCAGATCCAGAGTAAGGGGAACAGGACATCAGAATATCGAATTATCAAATTATAGAAACGGACCAGTGACTAGATACTACAGCTCCCTCTGCACGAGCCCACGATTGCGGCAAGGGGTGAATGTCTAAATAGGGATTTTTATTGGATTTGATCAAAGTAGTATATGGGAATCCTAAAAAACAACGACATAATAAAACCAAACTCCAGAGAAGGCACTGCAAACTGAATTGTCTCATCACTTAACTACGGTTGGTGGCAATGTCAATAACTAATAATTTTAAAAGGTGGACAATGTAAAGCATCTGTGTTGACCCCGAACTACCAATTATTTCTTTGGTGTGATATTAGATCAAATTTTATTGTGGCTATTCTCGGCTCCTACTACGATTGCAGAATAAATAAACATATAAATGAGTTACACTTGCATGTACTATTCAACTTATGTACTTATCCTGAAAGTCTGGCATTAATCCAGTCATCTTGGGTCTGTGATTGACACTCTTGAGTCATAACTTTAGAGCACCCCATTTCCGCAGACCCTTTAACAGCACTTTGTGACTGCAGTCTCTACGTGCCGTAATGACAAATGCTGGAATGGTTTGTTACCACACTTCAGTCTCAGGAATGCGACCAAATGCTTTCTTCACTCGTTTGACAGCGATCCAACAATAAGAGCAAAGACTCACATAAATGGAAAGTATTCTTGCAGGAAATTGAAACCTCACCTGCTGTGAGACCTCAGCATAGCATGCTCAGACCGAGGCCTCCATCATGAGTTCTGCATCACCTCCCTTCATCGCCACAACGCTACCATGTGACTATCAATGAGAACCTGCATTATTGACGTCCTCGAGCTCCCCAGACGGACCCACATCACACTGCACCTCAAGATGCTACACTGCAAATGTTACTTAAAGCTTGCTTGCGCTGGACCTTAGAGTAAATAAAGTCAGACCAAAGTCTTCTAGGAAGTGAATCTGTGCTCCATTATCTATACACATCTCCTACAGACACTCGTCCCCTCGGCTATCATACTCCCATAGCACACTGGGCACATATTGGGGACAGACTAAGTATATTCTACTTGGCCTGAAAAGTCGCAAACAGCACAGCAGGCCTGTATTTACGTTCTTGAGAAGTGTTCTTCTGAATACAAAACAGAGACAGCTCGCGTATGTTGTACACAGAAACAGAGCACCCTGACTCATGTGTGTGTCACACTGCTGAAGCATCACCTGACATCAGCAGGTTGTCTGAGGCACCCTAGTACAGCGCCTCAGCAACATCGGAATCCAAGAGAAGGCACTGGAGTGGATCATCTCGTTCCTCGCCGGAAGAACCCAGAGAGTCCGCCTCTCCCCATTCAGATCCGAGGCCACCAAAGTCATCTGCGGCGTATCACAAGGATCATCACTCAGCCCAACCCTCTTCAACGTCTACATGAGCCCTCTCGCAGCCATCGCACGCCAACACAACCTCAACATCATCTCCTACGCCGACACCCAGCTGATCCTCTCCCTCACCAACGACCCCGCCACTGCCAGAGCCAGCCTTCACGAAGGGATGAAAGACATCGCCGAGTGGATGAAGAACAGCCGCCTGAAACTGAACTCAGACAAGACGGAAGTCCTCATCCTGGGATCATCGCCCTCTGCCTGGGACGACTCCTGGTGGCCCCCTGGCCTGGGCACCACTCCCAAGCCAACGGACCACGCACGTAGCCTGGGCTTCATCCTGGACTCCTCCCTCTCGATGACCAGACAAGTCAACGCCATTTCATCATTGTGCTTCAACACCCTGCGCATTCTCCGCAAGATCTTCCGATGGATCCCCATCGAAACCAGGAAGACGGTCACCCAGGCACTCTTCACCAGCCGACTGGACTACGGGAATACCCTCTACGCGGGAACCACAGCCAAACTACAGAAAAGACTCCAGCGCATACAGAACGCCTCCGCACGACTCATCCTGGACATCCCCCGACACAACCAAATCTCCGTCCACCTGAGAGACCTGCACTGACTCCCCGTCATTAAGAGGATCACTTTCAGACTCCTCACCCACGTACACAAGGCTCTCCACGACCTGGGCCCCAAGTACCTTAACAACCACCTGACTTTCTACACGCCCACCCACCAGCTACGATCGACCAGCCTCGCCCTTGCCGCCGTACCACGCATCCGCAGAGCCACTGCCGGAGGAAGATCCTTCTCCTACCTGGCGGCCAAGACATGGAACTCCCTCCCCATCCACCTACGGATGACCCAGGACCATCTCTCCTTCAGGAAGCAACTCAAGACCTGGCTTTTCGAGCAGTGACGGACCCCTCTCCCCCCAGCGCCTTGAGACCCCTCCGGGTGAGCAGGGCGCTATACAAAATATGTGATTGATTGATTGAGCTGAGTAACGTATTGCAATGAATACTAACACACAGCGTCCATTCTGGCGGTGACATGACTTTGATTTGGTGCAGGGGCACGAAGGTTATATACAGGGTAGGTTTCATGGTGTGCTCCAGCATACCACCTCATCGTCACCTACAACCCCCTCTGTTTTCAGACCACGGGTGTCATCGATCTTCTGCTCGGTCTAAAAGATCTTGAACAACATTCGTAATATGGTGTTGCAACAAAGACAAGACACCAGTCCTACACATGCGTTTATTGACCCTAACAACGGTAGGTGGACATGGCAAAAGTTACTGAAAAGTACACTGTAATTTAATGGTATAATAGCAACCATGCCGGGGGCTCTCTCATATAGAACTGGCTCACACCGAGGGTAGGATACCCCTGTGATGCATTACTGTATGTGTACTCAGTGGATTCAATAACACAGCCTATTATGGATGTGTCTTAAGGATGAGCATGTACATTTTTGCTTCTCTAGCCCAAAGTAAAACAGGATTATATCCTCCATGCCACAAGAGGCAAAGAGAACACTAAAATTCAAATATAAGCAAGCGCCCCTTTTTTTTTTATCCCTTTCGGCAAAGGTGATGTCAGGTTGGCGGACACCTTCTCCTAGCTCCACGGGATGACTTGCATGCTGCGCTGTCAGTATACAAACAAGGCAGCCCTCATTTACAAGAGAAAGCAAAGGTGGCCACTCCCTAAACACAGGCACGTCTCCTAAAGATCAGGGATGTGCCCACAAGGAGCAACGTTCCCGCCCGGCCACAAAGGGGATTAAAAAACAAGCTCGCTGAAACACAAATACTTGAAGAAAAGAGTCTATAGAAAAACAACGCACAGTGTTCCGGAATCAGCTATGGGTGTTATTTACATTTGCAATGTAAATTACGTCGTTCTTTTCTCAGCACCCTTCAAACAATGACGTTTCTACCACATTTGTAAATTGGAATGGGACAAAGGCGGGTGAAAGTCAATGCACGGTCCTTTTCCTAGCTTGTATTCATACCGAGGGATTTTTCATGCAAATGCCTGTAAGCACACATGGGTCCCTCCTCACTGGAAAAGCCGGCGTCGAAGCAGAGCTGGCCTGACATGGCGAGCAAGGCCCGTAGGTTTTGGTAGCAGGTGGTGAAAGATGCTGTGAGATGTTATTTTCTCCTCTACCCTTCAGCTGTAACCAGCACAGCCTACTCCTACAGCCAGGACAAAGAAAATGATAGGCAGACCTCCTTGCCCGCACACGCAAGACGCTCAGTCTCCTCCTGGCATTCAGTTAAACAAAGCCCAGAGGATGATGGCAAAGCACGGCCTGGAACTAAGAAAAAGACGTACCACTGCCGTTCTGTCATGTAACTCGCGCTCAACCTTTTACCTCAACTCCACGACCTCTGTCGAATTCGGGTGGGTCTGACCAGCTAAGTAGAACTAAGTAAAACTGCCTACCGCAAAGGTCTGAAATTTTCGGAATCGGGGGCGTGTTTTTTGCTGAGTGACGGATGACGTCACAGATAGAAAGAACGCAAAAAACACCCCCCTGAATCCGAAAAAGACGGGGCTTGGACCGAGTGACGCCCCTCTCCTCCAATGGCTGGCCTCCGTTTAGGAAGCCAGCCAATGAAGAAGAGGTGTGGGTTCCAAGCCCCCTCTAAGAAACATAAAATCTCGGGCTCTGCCCACTGCTACGCAGTGCGACGGTCCTCGACCTAAAAAGGTTGGTTTTAGACCGGCGAAGGTGCTCCACTGTACCTGAAACTTTCTGTGGATATTTTAACATTGCATGGTACGGTAAATTTTCTGAGAGTAGCAATGCGTCTTAGGAACACAAGGGGGTATATGTGATCGGTGTATTAGGAACTTCCCTAGAGGGCCCTAGGGATACAGGGATCTTAGAGGATGCAAGGGACCCGTTCTTTTGTAATGATTTGAAGTATATGTGGTTGCCTTGTGTACCCTAGGCCCCAATGTTGTTTATACCTTGCACTCGCACTTTACATTACCATTTGCTGTTTACATGTTGCATTTGCACTTTACTAAATCTAATTCATGATTTGCGCTAGTCCCGGGGTCGTATATGAACTACACATGCACTTTAAGTAAATTGCACAATTTCAGACCTGCTCTCTGATCAACCAGAGTAGATTGGGGGGGATAGGGGAGTGTTGTAGGAATTTTAAGAATGTTTTAATTAAATTAACCAGCAGTTTTTTATACTGGAATGACTGTTCCTTTTTATTAATTGGCTTGTACTGTATTTTTATCTGTGTTTTTATGGCCGCTTAGGCCGAAATAAAGACTCTTTGTTTCTCTTTGACAGGTAGTATCCAATGAGCTACTTACCCTTAGGGTGTCTACACCCTCTATAGGAACACTTCCTGTGGGAAGTGGGCATAACCCTGACCCAGAGAGCCTAATTGCACCAAAACTAAGATGGTGGAATTCTAAAAATTGTGTTCTCATTAGGTAGCCCACCTTGCAGGTGGACCAAGCCTGTAAGGGGGAACACGCCTCTTTCCTAGCTAATTATCCTGCCTGTCCTAGTGCCAAATGAGCCCAGGGCAGTGGGTGGCATTTCACTTGTCTGGAGAAGCCTTGTGTCACATATCAAAGGCTGCAGATACCTTTTAAGCCTCTTGACATGCTGATCATTTAGCCATCCTGCTTGGAGTAGGTCACACCACCTCCACTCGGTGCAGGAGTTGTTTCTGCCTTCAGAGAGTGCAGGCTCTAACCTGAAGGGGGTCAGAAACGGATCAGTGGTAACAGGCTGGTCTAAACCAGTCAGCCAGTCCACTATTTGTTGGTAGGTGTTCAGAGGACACTTATGAGGTGCCCTCTGGGTGCATTTTCTATTAAGAAATCCATCACTAGCATCGTTGTGGGTTTATTAATACAAGATGTTTGATACCGAAAATCTCTAATTTCAGTAAAGCTATCATGTAGCTGGGGAACTCTAAATATTAGTGTCCCAAACGTATTCTCAAAGTGTCTGCCCTCTTCACTTTGAATATGTAAGAAATGCCTTAGACAACACAAGTGCATATCTGCTCGTGCAGATATTTTCTCCCATGTAGTATAATGCACCCTGCCTTAGGCCTGCTGTAGGGGTGACTTACCTATACTGCATGCACTGTCTGCAGGTATGGCACAGAAAAAGTGGGTCCTGTCTTCAATTTTCCCTGCACCATAGCATGCAGCATGCAATTGCAGTTTGCATGATAATGCTGAGGGTCTTAGGGTGACTCAATCAATGCTGAAGCCCTTAGAGATCCTGTTTACCCTCTGTGCCCTAGGTACCAGGGGTGCCATTTACGAGGGACTTGCGGGGACTAGAGGTATTGCCAGTTGATGGAAAAATTGTACAGTTTTAGGGAAAGATATCTGGCACTTTTGTCCTAGATGGCAGGAACCCAGTGCACTTCTGTCAAAATTGCATCAGATACCATGCAAAAAGTGTGGGGGGGCATGTCAAAAAGGGGCACTTTCCTACACAATCTCCACCTCCAAATGAAAGAGAATGAGAATAACCCTTCCCAAGAAAGTCTTCATCATCTAAGTGGAAAAACCTGGAAATGTCACCTGCACGGCATGGCCAGTCCTAGGTCTGTGCTCCACTGTAAAGTTCATACCCTGTAAGGGGATAGACCATCTCAACAATTTAAGGTTTTCATCTTTCATCTACATCAGCTATCTGAGAGGCCTGTGGTCAGTTTGGACAAGGCAGTGAGTACCAAACAGGTATGGCCTCAGCTTGTTCAGGGACCAAAACACAACAAAGGTTTCCTTCTCTATGGCACTTCAACGCTGCTCTCTGGGGAGTAATGTCCTGCTAACAAAAGCTACCAGCTAGTCATGGACATCATCATAGGTCTGGGTAAGGACCACTCCTGCCTCATGTTCAGAGGCATCAGTCTGCACTATAAACTGCTTAGAATAATCTGGAGCTTTAAGAATGGGTGCTGAGAAAATTGCTTCTTTCAGGGTGTCAAAAGCCTTTGGACAGCTCACTGTCCAGTATGTTTTCTTTGCCATCTTCTAAGAGGGGTGCCACAATGGTACCAACCCCCCTCACAAATCTCCTGTAGTACCCAGTCAAGCCAAGGAATGCCCTGACTTGAGTCTTGATTTTTGGAGCTTCCCAGTCCAGAATTGTCTGGATCTTGGGCTGTAAAGGTTGAACTTGGCCTCCACCTACAAGGTCGTCCAAGTACACAACTGTACCCTGCCCTGTTTGGCATTTGCTTGCCTTGATAGTGAGGCCTGTAGCTTGAAGAGCCTTTTGGACTGTCCCAAGATAGATCACATGATCCTGCCAAATGGAGCTATAGACCGCAATATCGTCTAGATATGCTGCACTAAACGTTTCCAACCCATTAAGGACTTTGTTCACCAACCTCTGTAAGGTGACAGGGGCATTCTTTAGTCTGAACTGATAATGCCCATCTGGGGTCAAGAATGCTGACTTTTCTTTTACTCCTGGGGTCAGACCAATCTGCTAGTACCCTGATGTTAAATCAAAAGTACTGAGAAATGTGGCTTCCCCAAACATGTCAATTGGCTCATCAGCTGAATGGATTGGGTGTGCATTTCTCTTGGTTACCGCATTGAGGCCCCTTTAGTCCACACAAAACCTAAGCCCTGGTTTTTCACCCTTAGAATGAGGTTTTGAGACGAACAAAACTGGGCTGTCTCAGGGGCTCTTAGAGGGTTCAATGACTCCTAATTCCAGCATCTTATTGACTTCAGCTCTGATGCTCTCCTTAACTTGATCAGACTGTCTATATATTTTGTTTTTGACGTGTATTGTCTCCAGTGTCCACATCATGGGTAGACCAGGTAGTCTCATAAGGGATTAGTGAGAAGAGCTTAGCATATTTCTTCAGGACTTGCCTGCAGTCAGCTTGCTGTTGGGCAGAGAGGATGTTTGAAAAGACTACTCTAACTACTGACCCATCTTTTGGGCTGTAGGAGATGAGGTCAAGGAGAGGTTCACTCTGCTTCTTGATCCTCATCAGTGATCGTGAGCATAGTTACATCAGCCCAGTCATAGAAAGGCTTTACACGGTTACCATGGATGACTTTCTGAGGGCTCCTGCTAGTGCCTAGGTCTACCAGATAGGTGACCTAATCTTTCCTGGAGGGCCCTAGGTGCCACAGGCCCCAAAACCCATAATTTCGACCCTGGTTGTAACTCGACTAGCGCAGCATTTTGGTCATACTAATGTTTCTGCACCTCTTGTCTAGCCTCAAGGACTTTGGATGCTTTACCCATGTACACTGCCATCCTTGAAGCACATAGGCCACAATTTGTCGTTTAGGCTCTTTGAGATGTCTCTACCAGCATTCCTTAACCAGACAGTGGTCCCCTTACAGGCTGCCCAGCATTCCTTAACCAGACACAGTGGTCCCCTTACAGGCTGCCCAAACAGAAGTTCAAAGGGGCTGAATCCTACTCCCTTTTGTGGTACTTCTGTGTAAGCAAAAAGCAGACATGGCAAAAACATATCCCATCTCCTCCTGAGTTTTTTCAGAAAGTCCCATGATCATACCTTTCATGTATTTGTTGAATTTCTCAACTAAACCATTGGTTTGTGGGTGATATGGGGTAGTGAACTTGTAAGTCACACCACATTATTTCCACATTTCCTTTAGGGAGCTAGACACGATGTTACTCACTCTGTCTGACACCATCTCCTTAGGGAAACCAACTTTTGTAAAAATATTTATGAGGGCTCTAGTAACTGCAGGATCAGTGCCAGTCCTAAGGTGTATAGCTTTGAGTATCCGGTGGCATTATCCACTACCACCAGTATAAATCTATTCATTGATGCGGTTGGAGGGTCCAGGGGGCCAGCAATGTCAACCCCTACCATTTCAAAGGGAACTCCAACCACTGGAAGTGGAATTAAGGGGTACTTTGGGTGGTTACCGGCTTTGCCACTGGCTTGGCAGGTAACATAGAAGTCACAAAACTCCTTGACATGTTTGGGCAGTATAAGTGGTTGACTATCCTACTCCAAGTCTTGACTCGGCCAAAATGCCCAGATAGGTGAATTTCATGGGCCAATGAGAGTAAAAACTGTCTGTACTGCTGAGGCACTATCACTCTCCTAGTGGCGCCAGGTTTGGGGTCCCTGCCTCAGTGTACAAGAGTCCCTCCTCCCAAAAGGTCTTGTAGGAGCCACTGACATCTCCCTGTTCCTGTGCAGCAGCTTGCTGTCTCAGCCTTTCAAGAATAGGACATGTCCTTTGCACATCTCTTCCCTAGAGGGTCCCCCTGGGCCTAGGAACTCTGCCGTGTAAGGCTCAAGTTCCTGGGGCACAGCTCCCTCTGGGGATGACATGCCTTCTCCCTGAGGAAAGGGGACCTGAGTTTGTGGCTGTTCGGAAGCTGGCTTCCCAGACTCTATACCTTTTCTCTTGGAGGGTTGGGACACTCTTTCAATCTATCAGGTTGTACTTGTAAAACGCCACTCGTCACCCAAGAGGGTATCCAGGTGCTTCCTGCAGGTCTCAGTCAAAGAGCCAGGTCTTGAGCCCCTTCCTGAAGTGGGCCCACGAGGGTGCAGAGGTGAACAGTTTTTCAGTCAACGTGGTGATTCTTGCACCTGGATCTCTCAGTGCTTCCACTCTGATCCTATTACTATGCGGCTGTTATACGCACTTCTCCAGATTACTCGGCCAGACAGCCAGGGTAGCTACTTCCACCCCACCCTTAGAGACTAAAGTGGCTTCAGTGTACTCTCTGACCTGGTCAGGTCACACCAAGGATCCCACCTGGAGACTCAACACCCCAGTATTAGCTGGAGGTGCACTAGAGGGATTCTTTTTAAGACATATGGCGTCTCCAGTTTGCTGCTCATCAAAAGCACCAAGCGTTCTTGGGATTCCAGTTCTTACCCAGGTACCCACCCAGGGCCGGTTTATTATCTTGGGGCCCACCTTTCTGAACAGGGTTTTGGGGGGCCTTTAGAAGAGTCTTTGTTTTTATCATTAGAATGTTCACCCTCTTTCCATTGCAGGGGAAAGGTGGGGGGGGGCGGGTGAATGGGGCTTAGCAACCCCTTTCTTTTGGTCACCCCTTCCCAGGGGACTTTTTGGACACCCTAGTCTACTCACTGGTCAGCCAACTACTGATGCAACTTTTCAGAAACATGGGAAATTTACAATAAAATGTCAGAGAGCGGTGTTACTCCAAAATTGGTAACGCGGCGCTGACTTTTTTAACGCAGGGATGCGCCGTATTTACAAAAATGCAGCACACCCCTGCATTTCCCCCAGCAATGGTGCAAAAAATCTGCCTAGGGCCAGCGCAGGCCCCCTTTCCACCATGTTGCAAGGATGACTGTGCTGCAGGGGCAATTGTTTGTGTGCAGGAAGGGAAACCTTCCTGCACATAAACAATCTTTAAAGGCAATTCGCTGTTTCTATGTGTGGTGCAGATGCCAGTCTAAGACCAGGTATTTCCAGGTCTTAGTTTTTGGCGCTGTCCCATCCTTGTAAATATGGGGCAGCGTCAAAAACCAATGGGTGCTGCGGCAAAACGCCCACTGCAACACCCATTGCACGCCACTTTCACTCTAAGTGAAGCGTGAAAAGGGGCCTTATTTACAAGGTGGCGTTAAGCGGCTTAACACCACCTTGTAAATAAGGAGTTTGTGGGGCATATTTACAAGGGGATATCACCACCATCATTTTAGTGACACTCTTGTGGTGATATCCCAGTTACTTAACAGATCCTATTTCATAATAAGATTATAAAACCCATCATAGTCTTCCCCCTGGTTACCTTTTAACCAGCCACCTAGTGTTATGACTAAGAAGTCAACAGAATCTACCCAGGTCTGACTGAAGGTTGTCAGTCTCCATGAACTTAATCCTGTAGTCCTCAGTGGTAAGTCTAAAACTCTCAATCAAGGTATCAATCATGGTACTCAGCATTTGTCTCACTCAGTGTCAGAGTCTATTCCTGCACTTTCCTGAAACCACCTCAAAGAGTAGAGAGCCCCAATACTTCTGGCTGAGTTTCTTCATCTTACAGACCCTCTCAAAGGATGTAACACACTTGGTGATATCATCAGCAGCAGGCAGTGCCCATATTGGCACAGACCCCTCCCTCTATCACAGTCATGAAGTACGGCACTTGCAGATGCTGCATTACCATGAGGTGGATGGCTCGCCTTTCTTCCTTGATCAAATTGAGGCCGAGCTCAGTACTGTTAATCATCTTAATAGTTTCCCACTTGGTTATTTGGAGCTAGTGGGCATCAGCTTTTGTCTGTAGAGTGAAGAAAGTTATCAGCCCCACAGCTCGGCCTCTGTGAACAGTCTTGAAAATAAAGTTGACAAATGTACCGCTGGTCAAGTCCCAGTGCTACATATCCTGCTGAGCTGCCAAAAACAGATTGGATGGTCTCTGGCTATTTTATCAACTTTGATGACTTCTCATAGTCAATTGATCCACTGCTACCACCACCTCTCCCTTTTAGGCTCGAAGTGTGTTTTCCATCTTTGGCTTAAAAGGACATACATTGTCTCTCCTTGGTTAAATCTTTGGATTACAATTGGGTTACTTTTCCTGGTCCTCTGGATTGGTTTGGTGACTGTCTTTTTCTTGCTTTTAAATTGACATAATCTTCCCGAATGCTCTGCAGTACAACTCATAAACTGGGTACTCAAACCACATGCATCACACCGAGAACAGAGAGACCTTCCCCTAGTGAAAATTGGAGCAGTTCCAGAGGGGATTATATGGGATAGGGTATTGTATGATGTTTATGGCCCCACTGAATTGCTGTGATTTCTATATTTGTTCAAAATTTCTTTCAATTATGTCATTACCCCAAGTGCTGTTTCTGATGATTGGGAAAGTAATACAGCGCATGAATTTCTAGAAGATCTAGAGCATTCAACTGTGTTTTCCTCTGATGAATTGTAGGATGGTACATCTAATTATGATGACATGTTCGTTTTTCAACATTATGGTCATCATTTCCTGCTTAAAGCCAGTGTTCAGTGTGTTGTTTATAATTACACCCAATTGGAACATTGCCCTACACTACCACAGGCTAGTTCAACAACACCAAGCGGATATATTCTGCATCTTTTTTTCCCAGCTCTCTGTACAGAGTTTCAACTTATGGAGGGACACTATAGAAGTAAAATCTATAGGGGGGGGGGGGTGGGGGGGGGGTGGGCGAGGGGGAAGATACTGGCAGGTTCGTGGTAAGGATGCTTTGTGTAGAGTATGTCTTATACCACAACAGATGATTTTCCTGAACAAGACTGAGCAACTAACATGTCTTGGAATAGCTAAAACAAAAGACTTGAACACACCAGGAATTCCCACAGTTGCAGGTTTTGACAACTGGTAACAGTTTACACACTTCAGTGAAGACACATTAGATGCCATGCTACATAATGGCACGTACATTTCTTCTGACCCAAACTGGAAGGGATGGCTGGTTTGGCCACTGGCAATAACAGGTGTCAGCTGGGATTCCTGGGTAACACCAAGGATGTCAAGGTTATTAGACCTGACATGCTTTTTGTACAATGTGAACACTCTGGGGGTAGTAACAACTTAGTATTGGGCAGTTGTGCCTTGACTGCTATATACCTTGACACTGTCCCAGGTGAAACAACACTTGTCCTTTTTGTCGGATGACCTGGATCTCAGGGACTTTTTATTAGGTCCCTCGAAGCCATGTCAAAGCGCTTTTCTTGTATGCAATATACAATGAGATTTGGA
This sequence comes from Lissotriton vulgaris, assembly GCF_964263255.1. Taxonomy (NCBI): domain Eukaryota; kingdom Metazoa; phylum Chordata; class Amphibia; order Caudata; family Salamandridae; genus Lissotriton; species Lissotriton vulgaris. The sequence continues at coordinate 819,534,760 of NC_141685.1, read as the reverse complement.
GGTTTCTCAGCATGTTGCTGCTGGAAGACTGCACAACATTTACAGGATTCATTTAGAAAAGGCTCTGGGAGTGGTAGACAACGGTATGACCACATTTTCCTCTAGAATATACTCTTTGGCAACATAGTGCGGTCTGCAATAGACATCATACAGCAGGACTTGTCCGCATTACAACTTGGACAGTCACAACTTAGGGCTATTATCCTATTGAGCTGGACTCTTTAAACATTAAGTTCCAGCAGCGTGCCATGGTGACATTAACACCACTAGTCTGCTCTCTCCATATAAACTGACAGAACAGCAAATACTGATGGCACGAAAGGATACTAAGTACACCATGTTACTCATTGATCCATGGGTATATTACTTTATCAATTGCACACTGCCACATGTGCTGTTGTGCCATGAATGGATGGTACCTTGCTTCAGCCAACCTCTGCTTCTGGAACTGAAAGAGCATTGGTTCTTGTCCTTTCAGCCTGTCTGGCTGCACTGCATGCAACCTGTATTCTGCGGTCTACTGTGCACTTTCAAATGTGCCCTGGATTTATGCCTATTTGAGCCGTCTGACATACATGTACTGGTGGACCCCCTAAAAGCCCATTTGTATAGTTGCCCCTAGCATATTCCATTGCTCCTGAATGCATTTTTCGAGCCTCCCTGGGATGCTTCAGCTTTAAGTAAACTGGATCTTGGCTCTGCGGATTGTCTACTGGCTGTGGTCACTCCCTCAATGGCTGCTGTAAGGGCCTGACGAGTCCCACATTTGCTCTATAAACCTGCTTCGAAGTACGACTCTGTGGTCAGAGTAGTAAACTATACATCTTGTTCCAGCAACTGCAGACAACTTCACCAAACAGCTCGCTATTCCGTTTGGTGGGAACATTTTTGATTTGGCCTAATTTAAAAATCAGTTTTGTAAAAAAGTGTCCTTCATTTTTATGCATTTTAAACATATGGCCTTCTGTATGCTTTGAGTTTCAAACTTACATTATTGCCTTTTTTAAGTGTGATTTTAAGTAGATTTTATACTATGGACCCTTTTATACCACAACTTTAAAATAGTTTTTTTTTTTTTTAGATAGCTTCTGGGTTGCCCCTATGTCTGAAGAGTGGGTGTTAGGTGTCTAAGGTAGGCCCACCTGGAACCCACGCCATCTTTCATCACACACACATTTTATTTTGCCTTCCCCTTCACACAATAACCTTTTAATCACATTTGCGTATGTGACAATGTTGGATTTGTTTCTCTGGAACTGCTTGGCTTACAAATCCTGGCTCGCCTAACACTTCCGATTCTTTGAACACTACGTACAAAGTCCCAACCCACAATGTGCAAAAGTTGTTCTATTTTTCATCCACTGTGCATCGTGGCTATCTAGAGACCAAAACAATGCTGGCTGGCACAGGGCGCACAAAGATGCTTTTCTTTATAAATAAACAAGCATTTACGGGTTAAAGCAGAGGAGCACTTTGCTGATATTGGCGAGGTCTCTACACGCTGACGCTTCTGCTCAGCAGTTTGCTGACTTGTCACTGCAAGGGTGTCAGCTTGTGACCAAGACAGGGACTTACATTCTTTCCCATCAGATAACCAGGTTTGGATAATCCAGTACAGTGATTCTTGGCTGTACATACACACACTCAGCCTAGACACTTAGGTTAGGGTCTGCATAGTAGGAGTACAACCAATTCCCTAGATTGTATTTTGTGCCTGCACATATACATTGTTTTACCACCATGGTGGTGCTCTTTATTCTGTTCGCCATTCTGGAACTTTTAGTAACTTTCATTTTCTTCCGTCAATTGATCATTACAGCACATATATTTTATACAAGAATCTCACTGGTTCAATACATTTTGGAAAAAGTCCCTCTACATTGCTTGTATGTTTCTCTGAGAGCACTAGAACAGGAGTGGTGGTGGGCCTCACTCAGCTGGCGGAACAACCCAACGTGTTACATGACTGCCTGGCCAATGTCTACCAATGGATGTCCAACTCGGCTCTAAAGCTTAATGGAGGAAAAACTGAGCTGATGCTCTTGGGCAACTCCAGTCCCTCCATTATTGCCAGCTGTTGGCCCCGGTCTCTTGGCGATCCACCATCCCCCAAGAAGGAGATCAAGTCCTTGGAAGTATGGTTGGAGGAAGATCTGTCCTTTAGGACTCACGCCAGGAAGACCGCGGGGGTTTGCTTCGGTCTACTGAAGTCAGCCCGAAAGGTGCTACCACTGCTTCCGGATCCAGCTAAGAAGCTTTTGATGCGTGGTTTAATCCTGTCGAGCTGGACTATGGAAATGCCCTGTTTCTTGGCGCCCCTGAAGCGACCTTTAAAACCCTCCAACAGGTGCAAAACGCAGCTGCCAGAGTCTTGATGGAGATCCCTAGAAGGCAGTCTGCTGCCCCGGCCCTCAAAGCGCTTCACTGGCTCCCTGTTAAGGAGCGGGTGAAATTCAAGGCGCTATGTACGGCCCATAAAATTCTACATGGCAAAGGCCCCCCCATCCTTTTTAATATGGCCCGTCCTTATAAACCTCCACGCCTTCTGCGCTCGGACCAGCAACATCTTTTGCAATCTGCGAGAGTTAAGAGAGCTCGGACTGGGGGCAGGCGTTTCTCGGTACAGGTGGCATCTCTGTGGAACTCTCTGCCCCTTAAGATTCGCTCAGAGCCCAAGATCCTACTATTTAGGAAACTCCTTAAAACCCACTTGTTTCCACAGTAGTGAGTAATCGAGTTTCTCCTTCTTTGGTCTGTCGCGCCGGGATGCCCCCGGGTAAGCTGAGCGCGTTACAAGTTTCATATAATAATAATAATAGTGTCTGATCAAAAGGGTTCTAGATCTGTTAACACGCTTCCTGGGGGACCAGTGTTTTGCCAGAAGCCATTTGCTACCCGTCTAGGTTTAGGGGGCTTATGGTGGAACTGTGAGCTCGCTGGTGTATAGGACAACATATCCAGAGGGGGTATATAGAATCAGTCTGTCACCATCCCAATGTGTATGCCGTCCACAAATGTGCAGTTCCTACCGTGAGGTGGAAACTACATGACAGGGAGAGGTGTCTGCCTCCAATTCAATTGTGGCTAAGCATCCACCACTGCAGATCTTTTGCAGTCTCCTTCCAAACCTGAATGAGATGCAATTGGTTTCCTTGGTGCTGAACACACTGAGACTTAAGGTCCCACTGCAGAGCCTGCCTGTTCCATCTCGTGAGTGCCACAAGTTAGAAGGCCAAGAAGCCTCAGGGGACCGCCCATCAAAAGGATCATAGCCCAAATGTCATGGACTAATTCAGCCAGTGGAAAGGCTCAAAAAGAACTGTGTGTCCTGAACTATTCCAATGAATGGGAGTCTCTTGTAAGGAGTCAGGTGTGACTTCAGCAAGTTGATCAAGAATCCCTAAAATGTAAGGAGTTTTTGACATCATCTGGAGGTGGTCCAGGACTTTGACAAGCTCACCATCAGCAACAGTCATCAAGGTATGTGAAGGCTGGTACTCTGAAGAGGTCTAGAAACCACTGGCATCACTTTTGTGAATACCCAAGGGGCAGTGAAGCTGCAAAAGGGAGCACAGAAAACCAAAAATGCTCATGGCCAACCCTGAACTGCAGCCAATGCCTGTAGGACAGGGGTGTGAAAATGGACATCCTCCAAATTTAACACCACAGTCCAGCTGCCTAGGTCCTTGGCTGAAAGAACTTGGGTCGGTGTAATAATCTTGAAATTGTCCTTTGAAAAAGAACTTGAGAGGGCAGAGATCCAAAATTGGACAGAGGACTCCGTCCTTTTTTTGAACCAGGAAATAACAAGTAACATGCGGTCCCCACTTCCGACCCGCAGGACCCTTTCGATTGCTCCTTTACCCAAAAGATCCTGGACTTCCTGCTGTAAGATGGACAAGTGGCGCCCTCCGATAGCCCCTCTGCTGCAGGTGGCAGTTGCAGCAGACTGGAATGAAAGAGCATGTCCCGATAAATAATTTGGAGCACACTTATCTCTGATGTGATGCTGTGGCACCTGTGAGGGTAATACCTTATTCTGCCTCCAACAGGGTGACCATGTGCCACCAAGGGCAAACTGAAGAGATTTTTAGACAGTGGCAGGAAGGGTGGAATACTGAGTAGTAAATTGCCCCATGCTTTGTCAGCCAGACTCCCAACATCAAATAGACTGAGGGGTCTATTGCAGAGGTGGACCTTGGTGCTGTCTCAGCACCAAGTCCATTTTGAAGCCTCAAAAGAGGCAGAACAGCTGAATATTGCTGTGTAGGCACTGAAAGGCCAGGGGAGTTTGTAATGGCTCTGCTCTCTTTAAAGTACTCCAGGGGGTGTGTCAGCGTTGTCCCTGAATAGAAGGGTGCCATTGAATGATGCCTGAAAGTCACTAGAAAAACCTGAGGATCTCATCCATCTATGGTGTTAAAGCACCATGCTGGTACTGACTGCCCAGTCAATTACTTATCTTGCTAAATCTTTTCCATCCCGTATGATTTGAGCAAGATAATGCAATATTCCTCTAGGACTGTGAGCAAGATCTCACATAGCACATACCATAACACATGCTATTAGCACCCCAAAAGGCAACTGGCAATCACAAAGCAGAGAGCGAGATTAGCTGACCAAACCCATGGAGGCATTTGGGAAGTTAATGTTTTTGACTCCTTATCAGGAGGTGTAGCACCAAAAGAATTCAGATTGTGGATGCTTGGACCACAAGACTTATAGGCGTAGGGTGTTGGAAGTGGATAGGTGGGTCTCCAGGCATGGGTCTGAATTGACTAGCAACCAGTCTATTGATAGGCAATCAAGGGTGCACAGACAAAATATCGACTCCAAAATATTGACTGGACATAATATCGAGTTTTAAATATAGACTGGACAAAATATCGACTGGACATAATATCGACTACAAAAATATCGTTTTTCAGGTAAGTGAAGTAATATCGACTGTATAAAATATAGATAGCAAAAATATCGAATTTTTAATAATATATAATATTTTATAGTGTATTTTTATGTAATAATATGTGTGAAAAGTGTGTATTAATGTTATAAAATATTTTATTAAATTAATTTTGTTTTTTTAATAATTGCGTAATGTAATTCTGTAGCGGGTTGTGGGTTTATAGGGGAATAGGGTGGGAAGTAATTTAATAATAATTAATTAATTAATATATGTTTGTAAATATTTATATTTAATAATTAATTGATAATTAATTAATAATAATTAGTTAATTAATTAATATAATTTTGTACACATTTTGTATTATTAATTAATTGGTAATTAATTAATTGTAATTAGTTAATTACATTAATTAGAGTACATTTTAATATATATAATTTTGTGTTATTGTTAAGTAATTAATTGGGAAAAAATAATATTAATTATTAAAAAAATTACAGCTAATGTGCTAATATATTTACTTTATTGTTATTGTTAATTAATAATTATTTGGTAATTAAATAATATTGATACATTTTGGGTAAAGGAGTATTTTTAGGGTTCAGGGTCAGTTTTCAGTTTTTGGGTAAAGGGGCATTTTTAGGGTTCAGGGTCAGTTTTCAGTTTTTGGGTAAAGGGGCATTTTTAGGGTTCAGGGTCAGTTTTCAGTTTTTGGGTAAAGGGGCATTTTTAGGGTTCAGGGTCAGTTTTCAGTTTTTGGGTAAAGGGGCATTTTTAGGGTTCAGGGTCAGTTTTCAGTTTTGGGGTAAAGGGGCATTTTTAGGGTTCAGGGTCAGTTTTCAGTTTTTGGGTAAAGGGGCATTTTTAGGGTTCAGGGTCAGTTTTTAGTTTTTGGGTAAAGGGGTATTTTTAGGGTTCAGGGTCAGTTTTGGGTTTTTGGGTAAAGGGGTATATTTTAGGGTTCAGGGTCAACAAATAAGATTGTAAAAAATTATTTTTATTATTTTCATTTATTATTTAATTATTATAATTTAATTTAAGTATTTTTAAGTATATTTTAGTAATTAAAATTTAATATTAATTTAATTTAACACTGTTTTTAATAAAGTCGATATTTTTTACATCTATATTATTGTTAACGATATTTTGTACTCGATATTTTTGTACTTACCTGTTTGTAGATACAAACTCGATATTTTGACTGTCGATATTTTGTCCACGATATTTTGGCAAGTCGATATTTTGTCCCTCGATATTATTTCAGTGATCCGCAATCAAGAACCAGGATTGGCCCAAGTGCACAAGTGTATCAGCGAGGGTTTCATTAAAGGGTAGGAATGGCTTAGTCAAAGTCTGTCCAAGCTGCTGGATTTCATTTGCAACATTGCTTCATCTGCTGTTGACATTAGGAACGTAGCAGAATATTTGGACACCAACTCCCATCCATGGAAGTAAAAACAGTAGACTTCTATGGAAGGCCTGGTGGGGAGAGGGGGTGGGGAGAGGGGGCGGGAATAGTAGGCAGTGCAGTCAAAACCACTGGCATCTTGCTTGAAGGTCCAAGAACACATTTTCCTCATCACAGTATTGGGATGCATCACCCAAGTTATTTCTTTCTTTGTGATGTTCCGGGTGTAAAAAGAGGACCTGTCTGGACAAAGGAAGTGCCCCATCCGAGTCAGACTGAGGTTAAACTGCTTGCGATCGTGGTAGAACAGGACACGACTTCTGTCAAGGCCATGGCAGATTTCCATCCAGAAGGACAATCTGTTCTTCCTCTCTTGTCAGTGTTGATGCAGGGGGAACCCTGCATTGGGTGACAAGTCTGTTGGGGTGTGGATGACAGGGTGGACCTCCCCAAAGTGGGGGATTAAGAGGCACGGATTGCATCGGCAACAGACCACCTCAACAATTTCAGGTTTTCATCTTTCATCTACATCAGCTATCTGAGAGGCCTGTGGTCAGTTTGGACAAGGGAGTGAGTACCAAACAGGTATGGCCTCAGCTTGTTCAGGGACCAAACCACAACAAAGGTTTCCTTCTCTATGGCACTTCAACGCCGCTCTCTGGGGAGTAACCTCCTGCTAACAAAAGCTACCAGCTGGTCATAGACATCATCATAGGTCTGGGTAAGGACCACTCCTGTCTCATGTTCAGAGGCATCAGTCTGCACTATAAACTGCTTAGAATAATCTGGAGCTTTAAGAATGGGTGCTGAGCACATTGCTTCTTTCAGGGTGTCAAAAGCCTTTGGACAGCTCACTGTCCAGTATGTTTTCTTTGCCATCTTCTTAGAGGGGTGCCACAATGGTACCAACCCCCCTCACAAATCTCCTGTAGTACCCAGTCAAGCCAAGGAATGCCCTGACTTGAGTCTTGGTTTTTGGAGCTTCCCAGTCCAGAATTGTCTGGATCTTGGGCTGTAAAGGTTGAACTTGGCCTCCACCTACAAGGTCGTTCAAGTATACAACTGTACCCTGCCCTGTTTGGCATTTGCTTGCCTTGATAGTGAGGCCTGTAGCTTGAAGAGCCTTTTGGACTGTCCCAAGATAGATCACATGATCCTGCCAAGTGGAGCTATAGACCACAATATCGTCTAGATATGCTGCACTAAACGTTTCCAACCCATTAAGGACTTTGTTCACCACTCTCTAAGGTGACAGGGGCATTCTTTAGTCTGAAATGATAATGCCCATCTGGGGTCAAGAATGCTGACTTTTCTTTTACTCCTGGGGTCAGACCAATCTGCTAGTACCCTGATGTTAAATCAAAAGTACTGAGAAATGTGGCTTCCCCAAACATGTCAATTGGTTCATCACCTGAATGGATTGGGTGTGCATTTCTCTTGGTTACCGCATTGAGGCCCCTTTAGTCCACACAAAACCTAAGCTCTGGTTTTTCACCCTTAGCCCAGTTTTGTTCGTCTCAAAACCTCATTCTGTCTCAGGGGCTCTTAGAGGGTTCAATGACTCCTAATTCCAGAATCTTATTCACTTCAGCTCTGATGCTCTCCTTAACTTGATCAGACTGTCTATATATTTTGTTTTTGACGTGTATTGTCTCCAGTGTCCACATCATGGGTAGACCAGGTAGTCTCATAAGGGATTAGTGAGAAGAGCTTAGCATATTTCTTCAGGACTTGCCTGCAGTCAGCTTGCTGTTGGGCAGAGAGGATGTTTGAAAAGACTACTCTAACTACTGATCCATCTTTTGGGCTGTAGGAGATGAGGTCAAGGAGAGGTTCACTCTGCTTCTTGATCCTCATCAGTGATCGTGAGCATAGTTACATCAGCCCAGTCAAAGAAAGGCTTTAGACGGTTACCATGGATGACTTTCTGAGGGCTCCTGCTAGTGCCTAGGTCTACCAGATAGGTGACCTAATCTTTCCTGGAGGGCCCTAGGTGCCACAGGCCCCAAAACCCATAATTTGGACCCTGGTTGTAACTCGACTAGCGCAGCAGTTTGGTCATACTAATGTTTCTGCACCTCTTGGCTAGCCTCAAGGACTTTGGATGCTTTACCCATGTACACTGCCATCCTTGAAGCACATAGGCCACAATTTATTGTTTAGGCTCTTTGAGATGTCTCTACCAGCATTCCTTAACCAGACAGTGGCCCCCTTACAGGCTGCCCAGCATTCCTTAACCAGACACAGTGGTCCCCTCACAGGCTGCCCAAACAGAAGTTCAAAGGGGCTGAATCCTACTCCCTTCTGTGTAAGCAAAAAGCAGACATGGCAAAAACATATCCCATCTCCTCCTGAGTTTTTCAGAAAGTCCCATGATCATACCTTTCATGTATTTGTTGAATCTCTCAACTAAACCATTGGTTTGTGGGCGATATGGGGTAGTGAACTTGTAAGTCACACCACATTATTTCCACATTTCCTTTAGGGAGCTAGACACGATGTTACTCACTCTGTCTGACACCATCTCCTTAGGGAAACCAACGTTTGTAAAAATATTTATGAGGGCTCTAACAACTGCAGGATCAGTGCCAGTCCTAATGTGTATAGCTTTGAGTATCCGGTGGCATTATCCACTACCACCAGTATAAATCTATTCATTGATGCGGTTGGAGGGTCCAGGGGGCCAGCAATGTCAACCCCTATCATTTCAAAGGGAACTCCAACCACTGGAAGTGGAATTAAGGGGTACTTTGGGTGGTTACCGGCTTTGCCACTGGCTTGGCAGGTAACATAGAAGTCACAAAACTCCTTGACATGTTTGGGCAGTATAAGTGGTTGACTATCCTACTCCAAGTCTTGACTCGGCTAAAATGCCCAGATAGGTGAATTTCATGGGCCAATGAGAGTAAAAACTGTCTGTACTGCTGAGGCACTATCACTCTCCTAGTGGCACCAGGTTTGGGGTCCCTGCCTCAGTGTACAAGAGTCCCTCCTCCCAAAAGGTCTTGTAGGAGCCACTGACATCTCCCTGTTCCTGTGCAGCAGCTTGCTGTCTCAGCCTTTCAAGAATAGGACATGTCCTTTGCACATCTCTTCCCTAGAGGGTCCCCCTGGGCCTAGGAACTCTGCTGTGTAAGGCTCAAGTTCCTGGGGCACAGCTCCCTCTGGGGATGACATGCCTTCTCCCTGAGGAAAGGGGACCTGAGTTTGTGGCTGTTCGGAAGCTGGCTTCCCAGACTCCCTACCTTTTCTCTTGGAGGGCTGGGACACTCTTTCAATCAATCAGGTTGTACTTGTAAAACGCCACTCGTCACCCAAGAGGGTATCCAGGTGCTTCCTGCAGGTCTCAGTCAAAGAGCCAGGTCTTGAGCCCCTTCCTGAAGTGGGCCCACAAGGGTGCAGAGGTGAACAGTTTTTCAGTCAACGTGGTGATTCTTGCACCTGGATCTCTCAGTGCTTCCACTCTGATCCTATTACTATGCGGCTGTTATACGCACTTCTCCAGATTACTCGGCCAGACAGCCAGGGTAGCTACTTCCACCCCACCCTTAGAGACTAAAGTGGCTTCAGTGTACTCACTGACCTGGTCAGGTCACACCAAGGATCCCACCTGGAGACTCAACACCCCAGTATTAGCTGGAGGTGCACTAGAGGGATTCTTTTTAAGACATATGGCGTCTCCAGTTTGCTGCTCATCAAAAGCACCAAGCATTCTTGGGATTCCAGTTCTTACCCAGGTACCCACCCATGGCCGGTTTATTATCTTGGGGCCCACCTTTCTAAACGGGTTTTGGGGGGCCTTTAGAAGAGTCTTTGTTTTTATCATTAGAATGTTCACCCTCTTTCCATTGCAGGGGGAAGGTGGGGGTCGGGGGTGAATGGGGCTTAGCAACCCCTTTCTTTTGGTCACCCCTTCCCAGGGGACTTTTTGGACACCCTAGTCTACTCACTGGTCAGCCAACTACTGATGCAACTTTTCAGAAACATGGGAAATTTACAATAAACTGTCAGAGCGGTGTTACTCCAAAATTGGTAACGCGGCACTCTGACTTTTTTAACGCAGGGATGCGCCGTATTTACAAAAATGCAGCACACCCCTGCATTTCCCCCAGCAATGTTTCAAAAAATCTGCCTAGGGCCAGCGCAGGCCCCCTTTCCACCATGTTGCAAGGATGCCTGTGCTGCAGGGGCAATTGTTTATGTGCAGGAAGGGACACCTTCCTGCACATAAACAATCTTTAAAGGCAATTCACTGTTTCTATGTGTGCTTTAGATGCCAGTCTAAGACCAGGTATTTCCAGGTCTTAGTTTTTGGCGCTGTCCCATCCTTGTAAATATGGGGCAGCGTCAAAAACCAATGGGTGTTGCGGCAAAACGCCCACTGCAACACCCATTGCACGCCACTTTTACTCTAAGTGAAGCGTGAAAAGGGGCCTTATTTACAAGGTGGCGTTAAGCGGCTTAACACCACCTTGTAAATAAGGAGTTTGTGGGGCATATTTACAAGCGGATATCACCACCATCATTTTAGTGACACTCTTGTGGTGATATCCCAGTTACTTAACAGATCCTATTTCATAATAAGATTATAAAACCCATCATAGTCTTCCCCCTGGTTACCTTTTAACCAGTCACCTAGTGTTATGACTAAGAAGTCAACAGAATCTACCCAAGTCGGACTGAAGGTTGTCAGTCTCCATGAACTTAATCCTGTAGTCCTCAGTGGTAAGTCTAAAACTCTCAATCAAGGTATCAATCATGGTACTCAGCATTTGTCTCACTCGGTGTCAGAGTCTATTCCTGCACTTTCCTGAAACCACCTCCAAGAGTAGAGAGCCCAAATACTTCTAGCTGAGTTTCTTCATCTTACAGACCCTCTCAAAGGATGTAACACACTTGGTGATATCATCAGCAGCAGGCACACAGACCCCTCCCTCTATCACAGTCATGAAGTACGGCACTTGCAGATGCTGCATTACCATGAGGTGGATGGCTCGCCTTTCTTCCTTGATCAAATTGAGGCCGAGCTCAGTACTGTTAATCATCTTAATAGTTTCCCACTTGGTTATTTGGAGCTAGTGGGCATTAGCTTTTGTCTGTAGAGTGCAGAAAGGTATCAGCCCCACAGCTCGGCCTCTGTGAACAGTTTTGAAAATAAAGTTGACAAATGTACCGCTGGTCAAGTCCCAGTGCTACATATCCTGCTGAGCTGCCAAAAACAGATTGGATGGTCTCTGGCTATTTTATCAACTTTGATGACTTCTCATAGTCAATTGATCCACTGCTACCACCACCTCTCCCTTTTAGGCTCGAAGTGTGTTTTCCATCTTTGGCTTAAAAGGACATACATTGTCTCTCCTTGGTTAAATCTTTGGATTACAATTGGGTTACTTTTCCTGGTCCTCTGGATTGGTTTGGTCACTGTCTTTTTCTTGCTTTTAAATTGACATTATCTTCCCGAATGCTCTGCAGTACAACTCATAAACTGGGTACTCAAACCACATGCATCACACTGAGAACAGAGAGACCTTCCCCTAGTGAACATTACAGCAGTTCCCGAGGGGCTTGTATGGGATAGGGTATTGTATGATGTTTATGGCCCCACTGAATTGCTGTAAATTCTATATTTGTTCAAAATTTCTTTAAATGATGTCATTACCCCAAGTGCTGTTTCTGATGATTGGGAAAGTAATACAGTGCATGAATTGCTAGAAGATCTAGAGCATTCAACTGTGTTTTCCTCTGATGAATTGTAGGATGGTACATCTAATTATGATGACATGTTCGGTTTTCAACATTATGGTCATCATTTCCTGCTTAAAGCCAGTGTTCAGTGTGTTGTTTATAATTACACCCAATTGGAACATTGCCCTTCACCACCACAGGCTAGTTCAACAACACCAAGCGGATATATTCTTCATCTTTTTTCCCCAGCTCTCTGTACAGAGTTTCAACTTATGGAGGGACACTATAGAAGTAAAATCTATAGGGAGGGGGGCAAGATACTGGCAGGTTCGTGGTAAGGATGCTTTGTGTAGAGTATGTCTTATACCACAACAGATGATTTTCCTGAACAAGACTGAGCAACAAACATGTCTTGGAATAGCTAAAAGGAAAGACTTGAACACACCAGGAATTCCCACAGTTGCAGGTTTTGACAACTGGTAACAGTTTACACACTTCAGTGAAGACACATTAGATGCCATGCTACATAATGGCACATACATTCCTTCTGACCCAAACTGGAAGGGATGGCTGGTTTGGCCACTGGCAATAACAGGTGTCAGCTGGGATTCCTGGGTAACACCAAGGATGTCAAGGTTATTAGACCTGACATGCTTTATGTACAATGTGAACACTCTGGGGGTAGTAACAACGTAGTATTGGGCAGTTGTGCCTGGACTGTTAAAAACCTTGACACTGTCCCAGGTGAAACAACACTTGTCCTTTTTGTCTGATGACCTGGATCTCAGGGACTTTTTATTAGGTCCCTGGAAGCCATGTCAAAGCGCTTCTTGTATGCAATATACAATGAGATTTGGAGGTTTCTCAGCATGTTGCTCCTGGAAGACTGCACAAAATGTACAGGATTCATTTAGAAAAAGCTCTGGGAGTGGTAGACAACGGCATGACCACCTTTTCCTCTAGAATATACTCTTTGGCAACATAGTGCGGTCTGCAATAGACATCATACAGCAGGACTTGTCCGCATTACAACTTGGACAGTCACAACTTAGGGCTATTATCCACTTGAACTGGACTCTTTATACATTAAGTTCCAGTAGCGTGCCATGGTGACATTAACACCACTAGTCTGCTCTCTCCATATAAACTGTCAGAACAGCAAATACTAATGGCACGAAAGGATACTAAGTACACCATGTTACACATTGAAAAACTAGAAAAATTACCTTTCACAGTTGCGGAAACGCTATCCGTGGATTGGTTGATCCATGGGTATATTACTTTGTCAATTGCACACTGCCACATGTGCTGTTGTGCCATGAATGGATGGTACATTGCTTCAGCCAACCGCTGCTTCTGGAACTGAAAGAGCATTGGTTCTTGTCCTTTCAGCCTGTCTGGCTGCACTGCATGCAACCTGTATTCTGCGGTCTACTGTGCACTTTCAAATGTGCCCTGGATTTATGCCTATTTGAGCCGTCTGACATACATGTACTGGTGGACCCCCTAAAAGCCCATTTGTATAGTTGCCCCTAGCATATTCCATTGCTCCTGAATGCATTTTTCGAGCCTCCCTGGGATGCTTCAGCTTTAAGTAAACTGGATCTTGGCTCTGCGGATTGTCTACTGGCTGTGGTCACTCCCTCAATGGCTGCTGTAAGGGCCAGACGAGTCCCACATTTGCTATATAAACCTGCTTCGAAGTACGACTCTGTGGTCAGAGTAGTAAACTATACATCTTGTTCCAGCAACTGCAGACAACTTCACCAAACAACTCGCTATTCCGTTTGGTGGGAACATTTTTGATTTGGCCTAATTTAAAAATCAGTTTTGTAAAAAAGTGTCCTTCATTTTTATGCATTTTAAACATATGGCCTTCTGTGTGCTTCGAGTTTCAAACTTACATTATTGCCTTTTTTAAGTGTGATTTTAAGTATATTTTATACTATGGACCCTTTTGCACCACTGCTTTAAAATAGTTTTTTTGTTTTTTTTTAGATAGCTTCTGGGTTGTCCCTATGTCTGAAGAGTGGGTGTTAGGTGTCTAAGGTAGGCCCACCTGGAACCCACGCCATCTTTCATCACACACACATTTTATTTTGCCTTCCCCTTTACACAATAACCTTTTAATCACATTTGCATATGTGACAATGTTGGATTTGTTTCTCTGGAACTGCTTGGCTTACAAATCCTGCTTCGCCTAACACTTACGATTCCTTGAACACTACATACAAGGTCCCAACCCACACTGTGCAAAAGTTGTTCTATTTTTCATCCACTGTGCATCGTGGCTATCTAGAGACCAAAACAATGCTGGCTGGCACAGGGCGCGCAAAGATGCTTTTCTTTACAAATAAACAAGCATTTACGGGTTAAAGCAGAGGAGCACTTTGCTGATATTGGCGAGGTCTCTACACGCTGACACTTCTGCTCAGCAGTTTGCGGACTTGTCACTGCAAGGGTGTCAGCTTGTGACCAAGACAGGGACTTACATTCTTTCCCATCAGATAACCAGGGTTGTATCATTCAGTACAGTGATTCTTGGCTGTACATACACACACTCAGCCTAGACACTTAGGTTAGGGTCTGCATAGTAGGAGTACAACCAATTCCCTAGATTGTATGTTGTGCCTTCACATATACATTGTTTTACCACCATGGTGGAGCTTTTTATTCTGTTCGCCATTCTGGAACTTTTAGTAACTTTCATTTTCTTCTGTCAATTAATCATTACGGCACATATATTTTATACAAGAATCTCACTGGTTCAATACATTTTGGAAAAAGTCCCTCTGCATTGCTTGTATGTTTCTCTGAGAGCACTAGAACAGGAGTGTCTGATCAAAAGGGTTGTATATCTGTTAACACGCTTCCTGGGGGACCAGTGTTACCAGAAGCCATTTGATACCCGTCTAGGTTTAGGGGGCTTATGGTGGAACTGTGAGCTCACTGGTGTATAAGACAACATATCCAGAGGGGGTATATAGAATCAGTCTGTCACCATCCCAATGTGTATGCCATCCACAAATGTGCAGTTCCTATCGTGAGGTGGAAACTACATGACAGGGAGAGGTGTCTGCCTCCAATTCAATTGTGGGTAAGCATCCACCACTGCAGATCTTTTGCAGTCTCCTTCCAAACCTGAATGAGATCCAATTGGTTTCCTTGGTGCTGAACACACTGAGACTTAAGGTCCAACTGCAGAGCCTGCCTGTTCCATCTTGTGAGTGCCACAAGTAAGAAGGCCAAGAAGCCTCAGGGGACCGCCCATCATAAGGATGATGGCCCAAATGTCATGGACTCATTCAGCCAGTGGAAAGGCTCAAAAAGAACTTTGTGTCCTGAACTACTCCAATGAATGGGAGTCTCTCGTAAGGAGTCAGGTGTGACTTCAGCAAGTGGATCAAGAATCCCTAAGATGTAAGGAGTTTTCATCATCATCTGGAGGTGGTCCAGGACTTTGGCAAGCTCACCATCAGCACCAGTCATCAAGGTATGAGAAGGTTGGTACTCTGAAGAGGTCTAGAAACCACTGGCACCACTTTTGTGAATACCCAAGGGGCGCTGGAGCTGCCATAAGGGAGCACAGAAAACCAAAAATGCTCATGGCCAACCCTGAACTGCAGCCAATGCCTGTAGGACAGGGGTGTGAAAATAGACATCCTCCAAATTTAACACCACAGTCCAGCTGCCTAGGTCCTTGGCTGAAAGAACTTGGGTCAGTGTAATAATCTTGAAATTGTCCTTTTTGAAAAAGAACTTGAGGGCAGAGATCCAAAACTGGACAGAGGACTCCGTCCTTTTTCTGCACCAGGAAATAACATAATATGCGGTCCCCACTTCCGACCCGCAGGACCCTTTCGATTGCTCCTTTAGCCAAAAGAGCCTGGACTTCCTGCTGTAAGATGGACAAGTGGCGCCCTCCGATAGCCGCTCTGCTGCAGGTGGCATGTGCAGCAGACTGGAATGAAAGAGCATGTCCCGATAAATATTTGGAGCACACTTATCTCTGATGTGATGCTGTGGCACCTGTGAAGGTAATACCTTATTCTGCCTCCAACAGGGTGGCCATGTGCCACCAAGGGCAAACTGAAGAGATTTTTAGACAGTGGCAGGAAGGGTGGAAAACTGAGTAGTAAATTGCCCCATGCTTTGTCAGCCAGACTCCCAACATCAAATAGACTGAGGGGTCTATTGCAGAGGTGGACCTTGGTGCTGTCTCAGCACCAAGTCCATTTTGAAGCCTCAAAAGAGGCAGAACAGTTGAATATTGCTGTGTAGGCACTGAAAGGCCAGGGGAGTTTGTAATGGCTCTGCTCTCTTTAAAGCACTCCAGGGGGTGTTTCAGCGTTGTCCCTGAATAGAAGGGTGCCATTGAATGATGCCTGAAAGTCACTAGAAAAACCTGAGGATCTCATCCATCTATGGTGTTAAAGCACCATGCTGGTACTGACAGCCCAGTCAATTACTTATCTTGCTAAATCTTTTCCATCCCGTATTATTTGTGCAAGATAATACAATATTCCTCTAGGACTGTGAGCAAGATCTCACATAGCACATACCATAACACATGCTATTAGCACCCCAAAAGGCAACTGGCAATCACAAAGAAGAGAGCGAGATTAGCTGACCAAACCCATGGAGGCATTTGGGAAGTTAATGTTTTTGACTCCTTATCAGGAGGTGTAGCACCAAAAGAATTCAGATTGTGGAATCTTGGACCACAAGACTTATAGGCGTAGGGTGTTGGAAGTGGATAGGTGGGTCTTCAGGCATGGGTCTGAATTGACTAGCAACCAGTCTATTGATAGGCAATCAAGAACCAGGATTGGCACAAGTGTATCAGTGAGGGTTTCATTAAAGGGTAGGAATGGCTTAGTCAAAGTCTGTCCAAGCTGCTGGATTTCATTTGCAACATTGCTTCATCTGCTGTTGACATTAGGAACGTAGCAGAATATTTGGACCACCAAATCCCATCCATGGAAGTAAAATCAATAGACTTCTATGGAAGGCCTGGTGGAGAGAGGGGGCGGGAATAGTAGGCAGTGCAGTCAAAACCACTGGCATCTTGCTTGAAGGTCCAAGAACACATTTTCCTCATCACAGTATTGGGATGCATCCCCCAAGTTATTTCTTTCTTTGTGATGTTCCGGGTATAAAAAGAAGACCTGTCTGGACAAAGGAAGTGCCCCATCTGAGTCAGACTGACGTTAAACTGCTTGCAGTCGTGGTAGACCAGGACACGACTTCTGTCAAGGCCATGGCAGATTTCCATCCAAACGGACTATCTGTTCTTCCTCTCTTGTCAGTGTGGATGACAGGGTGGACCTCCCCAAACTGGGGGTTAAGAGGCACGGATTGCATCGGCAACAGATCCACCAGCGGTAATTGTACTAGAGGCCGACTTGGATCTTTGGTACCCAGAGGGGAGCCAAACATGCGCTACATGGCCACTTTGAAGCCCTAGACTTGTTGTGGCATCAGCGATGGAGCAGGAAACTCAGGCCGTATTGGGAACAGTTTGTGGATCGGCTATGTAGCAGGAGACTAGGATCACGACCAAGATGCACCCTGATATCCATGTGAGTTTCCTTGAGTAGGGTGGTGCTAGGAAGGGGAGTCCAGTTTCCATTTATGTTTTTCTTCGACTTGTCCTCTGCTCACCAAACGATCAGCTGAGTCTATCTCTGGATGAATACCTTGAGAACGCATTCTCTACTTCGATCATCCCGTACACGCCTTCCAACAAAGTCTTGTAAAAGCTTGGCCTTGTGGTCCAGGGTTGCTTTGAGATTTATCCTGGTACAGTCCCCGCACAACTGGGAGTTATGCAACCCACCCAAGCACTAGAGACAAACCTGGTGGGGCTCTGTCATGGACATGTGCTTGTGACAGTTCATACAGGGTTAAAATCCTTTGGCCTTCGGAGGAGCCAAAATCCCTTGCACATAATTTATGTCAAGTCACAGAAACTTAAGGAAGCGAGTTTTGGATCTGCATCCAAAGGCGTAGAAAGAAATAAATTTGTTATTGTGCAGGATTTATTGTCATATGCGAATCTGGTGTCAGTTTCAAGTAGGGACGAAGTCGATACAAAGCCGCAAGATGCCATCTACCAGCATGCGTAGGAATTGCCGGAAAAAATCTCTGGATCTAGTCTGAAGCCTGGGAGTTATTCACAAAGTAAGGACTCAGCAGTCAGAAGTATCCATCAGAATGAGATATGTATCCGCTGCTTGGAATTATCAGTTAAGCTGTATAAGGGGAAAATGTGAATAGATGAATATCTTCCCCTGAAAGAAAATGCTTTTCTGTATATTCATCCCCGTACTTGTTGGACTGATGCAGATGGTTTTTTTCGACTAAGGATGCACTGAGGCATGCTAACTAGACCACAGTGCCAGTGTTCTAACCTCTAACGAAGTGTATGTCAAATTGTTCATCCCCGATTGCCAGAGACTGACTTACTTACAAGTGCTGGGTATATGGTACTCAGGGCATGTAAGGCAGACTAGCACACAAGGAGGCACAATCAGTGCTGCAGCCTTGGTGAGACAAGGTGCAAAATGGCTTCCAGCCTGTCCCTGCAGCGGTAATTCTGCCATTAATTTAATGGCAAGGTCGAGAAAGCAATGCCCCCCTCTTCTCTGAAGATATAGATATTAGTCTCGCCAAAGGAAGACCTATCGAGCTCCAAGGCAGGGAGCTGTATATTATTAAAAGGCCATGTATTCTGTACATATTTCATAATAGCAACACTTTCAAATTGTCATTTTGCTCTGGAAGAGTTAGTAACCCCATTGGCTAACAGAGTTACCGGCTGACCACTCACCCGACTAACTTTTGAATGAGTCTACTTAAATGTGTATTGTAAGGTACAAAATTAATCATGGCATTTAACCTGACTTGATACCCAAGTCAAATTTGATGTCCCTATTAAAGAAACACAACTTTAAGAAGGTGGACACTCTTGTGACCCAATTTGCCCAGTGGCCTCACATGGTCACTGGCCACCAGACCGCTTTCTGTCCTCCTGGGGAGTAGCGTGAATGACTACCAGGCTCAGTGTAGGAAGCTGGCTTTGTATATACTATACCAAAATGAGGTATAGTGTGCACAGAGTCCAGTGGAACCCCCAAAAGTAGGCAGAGGTAAAAGTAGATAGCACCTTACTCTCTATTTGTGGTAGTGTGGGCGAGCAGTAAGGCTTTATCAGAGGGTAGAGTTAAGCATTTGTTGTACATCCTCAATCAGCAAATGATGCCACGCACTCAAAGACTGAACTCAGACCAATTTGATTTGTATAAACATTTAGTAGTATTTATTTCCTAGAACCAAGCAAGCCTGGCACATGTAAGTGTATTTGATAACTTTCAAGCCAGGTTGAACAATACATGCAAGCTGAATGAAAATGTTACAGGGTTGAATATATTTTCAATACAGTGGAAGTAAGTAAAATTTATTTGCGCAATTAATTAAAATCATTGCAATATACACGCTCAAAATTGACCGTTAAAAAAAGAGAATATTCAGGTCTATGTAAAAAGACAATAGGTTTGTTGGTTAAAAAAAGAACAAAAGAAATGTCACTTAGAGGGGATAAAGGTCAGACTTAGTCAGATGGTAAGATTAACCCTTTCCATGCTCATGACGAGCTCAGCTCGTCATGAGGCACGGTGCTCGTGTGTCATGACGAGCTGACCTTGTCATGAACAATGGAATTCAAGCACTTTCAGCACAGGAGGGGAATAGGCTCCGCAGCCAAGAGTTAATTTCTGTAATAAACTTTACAAAGCGTGTCGCCATCTGAGGTGAGTTTCCCCTCATGCATGCATAGAGTGCTTCTTGGCATGTCCTGATATTAAGAAAAAGCCAAATTGGGCGCAGCCAGAAAATTCTTTGGGCTCGTAGGCATTGACAAATGCACAATAATGAATGAGATTTTCCTCTTCCTGTTTACAAAAGCGGCATTGGGAGGAAGCTTCTTTCTTATATCCTTGGCCAAACTTATATGCCTTCAGCGGAATTAAGCCGAAGCGGTATCTCATTAAATGAAGTTTTGTATGAGATTTCATGGAGGATGCAAGATTAGGCGGTAAAGTTTGCGGGGCATATAGTTTGGCGGCCCAGGGGCCATGGAAGAGCTGAAGTACCTGTTGCGAGTCGAGGTCATTTGATAGAATGTTTGCTTGCTTGCTTGGTTAAAAGCTTCGATTTCGCCTCGATGGGCAACGTAGTTACCATAGGTCCTTTGCTTTGAGGGATTCGAGGCAGTATGTCAAATATTTATTCCACAATGCTTTGGGGTTGCAGAGCAATGACCATATACAACTCTTTAAAGTGTGAGGGCTAGCTTTTTTTGTTTTTAGGCAGTAGGAGATGTATCTTGCGCTCATGATCCATCGCTGGGAAGACAGAGAAAATTCTTTCCGAATTTGGGCATGGAAGGTCGAGTTTGGCAATCGAAAAACCCTACGATAACATGACTATTGCGCTCGGTCTAACCAATTATTTATCTTATCTTTAAAGATTATTGCGCCGAAAGAGATTGTAGGAAGGAATTTTGCAGTAATCAATTTTATTAGCGGGAAGTGCAAAGCACTCTTCGTTCTTATAAAAGCCCCCCTCCAGGCTGCGAGCAACTGCCTGCATTTCAGTTGTATGTACAGAAGGTCTCCCTTTGTGATAGATCCAAACACCCAGGTACTTATATGCGGTGACAGTTTCCAGTGGCTTCCCTTCAATAAACTGCGTGGTCTTTTTTGTTTCCGCGGATGATATTGCCATTGCTTTGGTTTTGGTAACATTTATCTCTAGCATATTGAAGTTGCAGTACTGGGCGAGGGAGTCAAGCAGTCTTTGAAGGCCCACCTGAGTTTGGTCTAAGAGGATGGTGTCATCTGCGTATTGCAGAGTTTGAATTTTTCTTTGAGCAATTCCTGGGGGAAAGGCACAGGAGTGAGACAGCCATTCAGGGAGATCCGCGAGGTACAAATTAAAGAGTAGTGGTGCAAGAGTGCACCCTTGTTTTAGGCCTCTGCTAGTATAAATTATTTTTTAGAAGTGGACCATCTAGATGTAACTCTTACTTTCACCCAAGTGTCAGTGTGTAGGGCTATTAGTGCTTTCAGTAGCGGCCGAGGGATGCCCCATCTTGCCAGTTTTTCCCAAAGTTTAGACCGGTTCACGCTATCGAAGGCTTTACGAAAGTCGATAAATCCCAGGAATAACGATTTACCTTGTGCAGCTAGGGTGGTTTCCATCAAGTGGGCTATACAGATCAAATTGTCTTCGATGTGACTGCCTCTTTGGAAGCCAGTTGGTTGAATGGGATTGAGTTATTATTTTCCACCCACTTTGTAAGTGCTGTTAAAAGGACGCTAGCGTATGCCTTCCTGTCCACATCGAGGAGGGCTATCATCCGATAATTGTCGGGGTTGGACCACAAGCCTTTTTAGGTCTCGCCTTTACCATTCAGCAGGATTGGGAAATGGGGAGAATTCAAGTCGGCAAAATCCTCTTCAAACCAAGGGCTTTCAGCCCCGCGGTTTTCTTGCAGTTCACGTGAATCACGTGAGCAAACATGCACGCGCATTCACGGCCTGGGCTTCTCCTTCCCTAGCAGCACTCCTCCCACACCAGCAACTTCCCCCTCCCACACCAGCACCTCCCCCTCCCACACCAGCACCTCCCCTCTCTCCCCACAAACACAGCCTTGCCCTAGCAGCACTCCTCCCACACCAGCACCTCCCCCCTCCCACACCAGCACCTCCCCTCTCTCTCCCCGCAAACACAGCCTTGTTTTCACTCAGTGCAGTGCAGCACCATCGTTGACCCGATTTTGTAAATTAAGATGCTTTGCCAACACATGCTTGTTATCACACTTAAGGTAAATCTATTATTTTTTCAAACGCTTTGTGAAGTGTGTGTACAAGCTTTGTTTATGGTAGGCACGGGAGAGCCAATGCAGCAACTGGAACCCAGTTCCAGTTCGGTAGCTTTGGATGTTTCGCCACTTCTTCCCTATTGAGAACTGAAGGAGAGTTCATTTGTTTTTGCGCTGCGTTCCTCATGCACGTCTCGCCACCTGCGCTGCTCTCTTTTACCTGCCTCTTTCCTGTTGCGTTGAATTGTGCGCTTCCCCAACTGCCTACCCTGCTCCCGCGCCCTTCATGTTGCTTTCACGGCCCTCTCCACGTTGCTTTCGTATCCATTCCCCCACCCAACCCCATATTGCTCTCACATTCAATGATGTTGCCTCTGCACCGCCCAAACCTCTGCCTTGTTTATGTTAATACCGTACAACTAATTGTGACTGACTTCCGTTCCTACTGAACCAGGCTGTAAGACTGGTGTTTCTGGCAGTGGGAATACAGATTTTTTTAAACAGATGTCTGTTCGGAAGTCTGCTTAGTTCGCCTAACTCTGTCATGGCCGCGCATAGCACAAGGCTCCGCCCAGAAGGTATAGTATTACTGACAGTGGCAGCATAGGTTGTAGGCTGTAATGCTGTCTTGCAGCAACAGATAGCTGGCTACTCATACTTTCAAGAAGCAGAGCACGCAAATCACACGGAATTCAGGCAAAGGGCAAAAGCTGGACGGGCTACAGCACCAGCACAAACCCCCTTCCGACACCACCCTTCCTTTAAAACTCGAGGACACAGGAGCAGCCTCATCACCCACTGGAACAAGCAGGAACACCCCGCCCCATGGTTCCACCCGTTGTCACACCTAGTGAGTCTGTGCCATCTGCTGCAGATGTCTTTGTTTGCACCCTTTCAAATTCATTTGGGAAATAGCTTTTAGGCATAATATTTGTGTAGGTAAAAAATTAGGCTGGCTGCTCAGCTGAAGCATTCTTTGCCCATGAATTTGCCAAGCCCCTCAAACTGTTCATCACAGAGCAGCTTAATCACAATATGTTGATGCCGATAATGTGAATATAGATCAAGTAGTTATCATGGCAAGCACAGTGCCTAATGCAGGGTTTGCTGCAGTGTGCTAAGTTCCTGATTGGCAGAGCGTCTGCACAGTAAGCTATCCCATCAGTGACCAGCAATGAGATTAGAGCAGGGAACTTTTCTCTCTTGATTTGACGATTTGATGACATTGAGCTGTTTGAGTTCCCCGTCCATGCTGCTGCAGTCCAAATCTGGGTTAGTACTTTACTTGGAGCATGCCTAAAACAATTGGCAGAACCACTAGACCCCAAAGGCAACGCCACTCACACACGCAACGCCACTCACCCACGCACGCAACGCCACTCACCCACACACGCAACGCCACTCACCCACGCACGCAACGCCACTCACGCAACGCCACTCACCCACGCAACGCCACTCACCCACGCAACGCCACTCACACCCACGCAAGCCCACTTTCACACACGCAACGCCACTCACCCACGCAACGCCACTCACCCTCGCATCGCCACTCACCCTCGCATCGCCACTCACCCACGCATCGCCACTCACCCACGCATCGCCACTCACCCACGCATCGCCACTCACCCACGCAACGCCACTCACCCACGCAACGCCACTCACACACGCAACGCCACTCACACACGCAAATCCACTCACACCCACGCAGTGCCACTTTCAGACACACAACGCCACTCACACCCACGCAAGCCCACTCACACGCGCAACGCCACTCTCACCCATGCAATGCCACTCACCCATGCAACACCACTCACCCATGCAACGCCTCTCACACACGCAAATCCACTCACACCCACGCAGTGCCACTTTCAGACACACAACACCACTCACACCCACGCAAGCCCACTCTCACACGCGCAACGCCACTCTCACCCATGCAATGCCACTCACCCATGCAACGCCACTCACCCATGCAACGCCACTCACCCACGCAACGCCACTCACCCACGCAACGCCTCTCACACACGCAACGCCTCTCACACACGCAACGCCACTCACACACGCAACGCCACTCACACACGCAACGCCACTCACACACGCAACGCCACTCACACATGCAAATCCACTCACACCCACGCAGTGCCACTTTTACCCACACAGCACCACTTTCAGACACACGCCACTCACACACACGCTACTCACACCCACGCAAGCCCACTCTCACACACGCAATGCCACTCTCGCACACGCAACGCCACTCTCACCCATGCAACGCCACTCTCACCCATGCAATGCAACTCACACACGCAACGCCACTCACCCACGCAATGCCACTCACCCACGCAACGCCACTCACACACGCAACGCCACTCACCCACGCAACGCCTCACACACGCAACGCCTCTCACACACGCAACGCCACTCACACACGCAACGCCACTCACACACGCAACGCCACTCAAACACGCAACGCCACTCAAACACGCAACGCCACTCACACACGCAACACCACTCACACATGCAACGCCACTCACACACGCAAATCCACTCACACACGCAAATCCACTCACACCCACGCAGTGCCACTTTTACCCACACAGCACCACTTTCAGACACACAACGCCACTCACACCCACGCAAGCCCACTCTCACACACGCAACGCCACTCTCACCCATGCAATGCCACTCACCCACGCAACGCCACTCACCCACGCAACGCCACTCACCCACGCAATGCAACTCACTCAAAGCCACTCACACACGCAGTGCCACTTTCACCCACACTGTGCAGTGCACAATAGGTCTCGCAGTAGGAAAGTTGGAGCTATTGGTTTTGTAAATGACAAAGCCCTTTATGTTTTTAAAATGAAAACAAAAATAAAAGGCATTGTTATTTGCAATTGTAATAGCTCCAACTTTCCTACTGCGAGACCTATTGGCAACGCCAGTGCTTGTTTATGAAAGGGAACGAGAAGTGATCCTTGCCAAGAGGCCGGGATAGGGCCTCCCCTCAAAGAGCAGGGATAATATCAAAGCCCATTTCTGGGCGGAGGCTTTGAATACTTTAGTGGGGATCTCATTGGGTCCGGGGGCGCCACCTGAGTGCATTTTCTTTATTATTCCTGTTATTTTGTCTGCTATCTTGACGGAGGGGAATATGTCATCTTGAAGGGTTAATTGATCGAGAGTGGACAGGCTACTGGTATTTAAAACATGTAATGCTGTATGAAGTGCTTTGACATAAGTCTCCCAATCAGCAGGAGAGATATTAGTTGCGGTGGGAGGTTTAATGGCTTTGGTGGCCTTATTTACCCAATTCCAAAATGTTCTTTGGTCTTTAGATTTTATGATCTCAAAAGCTGTTGCCCAATGGTACTCTTCTTCCAGTTTCTTTAGAAAGAACCTGGCCTTCCTGTATTCTTTTCTAGCCGCTGATATGTCGCTCCACAGAGATCTATATTCGATTTCGTTATTCACGTTGGTTCGTTGCAACTTATTTAGTTTACTTTTTGTGGTGATTATATGTTGTTTTCGCTCTAACAGAGTAATTGAAGCTGGAAGGTCCTTTGAAAGGCTGTTTGTTGGTTTTGAGGCTAACTGATCTCTGAAGTTGGTCAATGTAATTTCCCAAGAGAATGCTGTCAAGTGACTAATATCGGCCGAAACCATTTTGGTCAGTAAATTGTCCACATCCGCTTCTATTACTTCCCGATTTCCTTCGGACCATCTCAGATTTCTTACACTCTGTAGGTTCGATTCCTTTCTAATCAAGGGAATATTCGGGCGGTGTAGCTGCCCAAGAGCAATCTTTCATGTTATAATGGCATGATCGCTGTCTGAGGATGGTATTACTAAGAACTGATGTACCAGGTGAAAGGCAGTCAATTATATCCATATATAGTCTAAGGTGGCCATTCGGGAGGGGGATATGTGGGTGTATGCAGCTGGTTGGTCCGAGGCAATCCTTCCATTAAGGATGCGCAAGCTGCATTGATTTAGTTTTGTTGCTAGTTTGACTCCATTGGCTTCCTTCCGTTGATACTGAGATTTTATCTCTGGGATTGCCCACATTTCATTGACGGATGATAGTTGAGAGGATTGAGTGAAGTCAATGTCCATTAGGTTGGAGTTAAAGTCGCCCGTTATCATCCACAGATCATTTGGGAAAAGGGTTTCAAGATTGAGTAATATGCTACCTATAATAAACAAAGTAGACTCTCGTCTTGTTTTTGTGGGGTGCAAGTAAACACAGGCGAGGATGATTTTTTGCTTTATTTTTCCCTTTCTATGGCTCTTAGTCTCAATGCTGAGGAAGATATAGTCACCCTCACCATTATAAAGTGTTTCTAATTTTGCGACCAGTGTGTTCATCTCAGTAATCAGAACACCCCCGGATGCATGGCCACCGGCGATGGATGGAATAGCGAAAGATTCGATTACCGTCAAATCTTCCCAGATGGTGTTCTCCAGAGCCCAGGTCTCTTGAATAGCGAAAATGTCATGGGTCTTCCGGATGTCCGTGGTTAATCGTCCGATTTTCTCTTTTGTTAGACCCCGGATATTCCAAGAGCATATATTTAGATAGTGGGCTATGTCGTGGTTGGATTTGTTTTCATAAGAGAATGACTGTGTGCTACCCTAAGGCCTGGCAGAGCCAGGACTAGTCTTGGGATTTTGGCGGCTTAAGTACAAATTTGCGCGGACCTCCTGCTGTTGTGGGTGTTACTTGAAGCGGGTTCTCAATCAAGGGTGCTGTTTTTGATTCCTGTCGGAGTCAGGTTCCAAAACTGATCCAATTCCAGAAACAATTGGACGGCCGGGTGGGTTTTCCAGCCGTTTATGTATTTTTGGTAAGGTGTATAGATATGGAGTTCTTGGATTTTTTTGGCAAAGGAATTCACCCTCTATTTTGGTGATCTAGTTGTGGGCCAAAGCCTCCTCCACCATTGTACCAATTTTCACCTGTACTCTTTCCGTTGGGTCAAAGCGGAGCACCTCGTAGTTCCGATGGTCCTGTAGGAGTCTCACGCATTCATTCTCATATCGTTGTTTGCTTTGTATGACAGTCGCTCCACCCTTGTCCGCTGGTTTTATAACAAGGTCAGAGTTCCCACTCAATTCTTGTTCTCGTTCATCGTTGGAGATGTTCTGAAACACCCTCCTCTCCATTGGATTCAAATCGGTCAGGTCCTTCATGACCGCCTTTTCGAAGGTTAGAAGTTCGATAGGTAGAGTGCTGTCCATTGGTCTGCAGGTGGACTTTGGTCTTAATCCGGTGTCACCTTCAATAGTATTTGTTTCTTTGTCTTTGAAGAAGAATTGGATCTTCAGGCGTCTAATGAACTCCTGCACTTCTTTACAAAGAAGAAATGTGTCCATATTGGCTGTGGGAACATAGCCTAGACCCTTTTCTAGTACTTTTTTCTGTACCTCTGATAAGTTGAAATCGGTTAAGTTCACTATGAGGCTCCCTTCCGGTTCTTTGATGCACCGGTCATGCTTCTTGTTGCCATTCTTGATGGCTCCTCTTCAGTGGTCCAGTGGACGGTTGTGCCTCACCGGTTGCGTCCCTTGTTCCTGCCTTGGCGCCCCCCTAAAAAAGGATTCTGGTCATAATAGCCATAGTCTTGTTGTTGGTATGCCCAAGGGGGGTAGGGTCCTTGTGGGTGCTGGAAAGGAGGGGGTCCATATTGTTGAGGTGGATACATCATTTGGGGTGGGTAGTTCCATCCTCTTGCCCCATGGTAATTGGGTCGCCGATAATTTGGGCGTGTGCCCTGATACCTACGGCTCCTTCCTCTGCTCGAGTTTGAGCTATTGGAGCCAGTGTCCGATGACTCATCGTCAGTGGTGTTGTTCCTGGAGGACCTATAGTCATCCTTGATGCAAGGGTAGATTTTCTCTTGTGTCCATCTCACGATATCCTTCTTGAATTTTTCATATTTACTTAGTTTCAGCGAGGTCTCGAAGTCATTGAGTGTTTTGTTAAGCTCCTCGAAGTTTTTCTTCAGAACTGCCGGAGCCTCATAACTCTTTAGTTGTACCTCGATTGCTTGAATCTCAACCTTGAGTAAAGTGGCTAATCTGCTGGCGGTTTTTATGATGAGAACAATCCAGTCCCGTGTGCATCGCCATGAGATCTGGGACCAATCTATTTTGAAGGTTTTGTCATCAAGAAAAATGAATAGTTCATTTCGTACCACCAGACCCGATGGGGCTGTGTTAACTCTTAGATACTCGGACATGAGTAGCCCGTGGAGCGCAGTTTTTATTTGTGTCCTTCTCAGTTCTTCTAGTTCATCCCAGGCATTGTTACTGGTGGATGGTACAGCAGTGTTAAGGCCCTCAAAGGTGCCTAGTGATGCCATCAGATCAGAGATCTCATCTTCCGTGAATGCAAGGCCCACGTTGGCCATGTCTCAATAAATCTCTTGATGGTGGAACTTTTTCAGAAAAAATGTACGTGGATTGTGAAGGTACTGCAATTGTGGTGAAAGTATTAGTATGTGCAACTTCCGCAGCTGCATGCTGCCCATAAAGATCCAAGAAACAATAGAGGAAGTGTAGAGGTAGTGGTGATAGAATCACCCTCCAATATGATATGAAAAAACAATGGGATTCTATCAATGTGAAGTGAATTATTTTTATGTCTTTATTTAATAGTGGAGGTAAGAGGGACCGGCTCTCTTCCCGGGTGAGGGAGAAGGAGCACTATGTGCTTTTAAAATACCCCTCACACACTAAGAATCCCTTAGTGTCATGCTTCATCATAGGGGTCTTCCCATCCCTCTACGGGGCGGGGCGTGCTGCGACCTACGAGCTACGCTGGAGCACTGATGTAAATAACGATAGGCTGTGTATGGTGTGTGACAGTGATAAGTGATAAGAGTGTAGGGACCTAAATACGTGAAAGGAAAAATTAAAAGTCCCCTGGCTAGTGGAAAAAATTAATTTAATGGCTTTCCTAGCTGGGAGCGTAGCTCGCAGCACGCCCCGCCCCGTAGAGGGATTGGAAGACCCCTATGATGAAGCAGGACACTAAGGGATTCTTAGTGTGTGATGGGTATTTTAAAAGCACATAGTGCTCCTTCTCCGCGTCCCGCGAAGGGAGCCGGTCCCTCTTCCCTCCACTATTAAATAAAGTCATAAAAATAATTCACTTCACATTGATAGAATCCCATTGCTCTTAAATGCTTTACACTAGTTCCTTTGTTTAAGCCTTGCTGCTCACAGCCATAGCTAGCCAGGGTTGAGTTTCAAGGTTTTACAAACGAGTCTGACTGGACCCAAGACAGTTTCTGCAAGTGTATTACACGGTAAGGCCGCACAGCCAGAACATATAATACACCCAAATCCTCACATTGCCCATCCAGCAGAGACACTATTATCTTCAAGGGAACGGTGCATTGGAGGGGTTATACATAGTTTTATAGATTGCCAGTAGCAGTTTTAATTAGTTATTATTGAATATGATCTGTTTTTTAAAGCTTTGTTTCATAACAAATCTTATTTCGTATTCTAACTCCACACCACTTTAACCCCTCCCCTGCTGGTGACGGAACCGCTCTGTCACCAGCCACGGACGTGCTGATGACTGAGCGGTTCAGTCACGGCCCGCTCAGCGCGGATTCCGCGCCTTGTGGTACTGAAATTCCGGACCCTGCTGTTCCACCGGTATCGAGGTCCAAACACTCGTATCACAAAATATCGTCGTACCATGACGAATTTGGTATCAACGGACCGGTAATGATTAGGACATTATCCCTATGCATTTGCGTCATGATTGAGTGATGCTAACACCCTTAAATCGTGGTTTCCGTTCCGAACCCTCAGACTCCATTTTGTAAACGGCATCCATCTTATGACTTGCCCTCATATAGTCAAATCGATTAAGGCAGAGTTTGATCTGAAAGGACACGTCCACCGTAGCTGACTTCCCCATGACCTGGCCGAGCTGACTCCACTGCCTCCAGCCAAACCTGTTTGGGCAGCTCCTCGCCCAGTGGCCGAGTAAGATATCATCAAGGCACAACATGCCATAAACCATTCACTACATACAGACCATGTTTTCCATACACATACACATGTCCATGATTCTTGTTTATGACCAGTTTTACGATGGGAGGGTCCCCGACCTTAGTGGTGTTTCATCGATATCTGATGGGAATTCTGGGCCTGGCGGGGTAATCCATCACGATCCGGACATCTAAAATATGTGCTGACCAGCATGACTTCGCTCTTTGTATTATTGTAGCAATATGTGTATAACCATATCATAAACTCAAGAATTCTTGCCCGCAGCTGTTATTTCTGTATATAAGGAGAAGGCTGGTTCTGTAAAAACGAACAGTCTCCTGAGAACTTACAGCCCGTGCTGTTGTAATTCTAGAACACATGTTACTTAGTTGCAACCAATAAACCTCGATCTCTGACTTCAACTAGAAGACTGTGTTTCTGTAGTCCAGAACAGGGAGAACCCAGAGGTCTTCGGGTGTGGTCCCCTGGCACCACCGGGTCTCTAAAAACCCGGCACCTCAGTTGGCGCCCAACTCGAGGCGATATCAAGCGGTGACGGTCCAAGCCAGATGTTCGTGAGGAGCTTCGTGTGAAAATTCCGGAGGAAGGCCAGCCACTTCAGCGACCCCTGCATGTCGACGTGGTTCCGAAGGTCTTTGCTGCGAGGTTCCCCGCGTCCAGACGGCTACGAAGGACTGCTGCCCTGACTATCGCCCTGTTTTGGACCCAGTGATCCTTGGTAGAGCGAAACGATGGACGAGTCTTCTAGTGACGTCACCGATCTTCAATATTCAGTTAAGTATAAGTGGAGCGTCTCCCAGTTCTTAGTTTGGTATCCCAGAGATACGGTTTGTATTGGTTCTTGCAAGCACCAAAACCGAGGGATTCGTGTATTCACGACAATATCATAATTAGATAATCCCTTGAAGTTTGAAGCTAGACTAGTGAGCGAAGATGCCTGGTCTTAGCAGACTTTGAAACTTGTTTTGTCTTGGTTGTAGTAGGGACTCCCGATTAGAGGATTCGGGTCCGGTTCCTCCGATTGGAACTCCAACATATGAGTTATATATAAAGCACGGAGTAGGTCCTATCACGTATAATGAAGTGTGGATAAAATACACCCGCAAGGATGGTGTTTTAAAATGGCCCCAATATGGTAGTTTTGACTCAGAAGTATTAGACAACTTCGAGGTCAAATTGTTCAAGAAGAAAGCCCGGCTGGCGATGTTTGACTCTTTTCGCTTATGGCGCAAAGAAGCCAAACAGAAAGAAATAAAATTAGCAAAGAAAAATAAAAGAGGTATGTCGATGGTACAAGCCGCCGTTGCATACAGGGATAATGAGGAAGAACAAGAAAGTGAACGAATGCTTAGGAGCAAGAAACTAGCAGTAGATAAATGCTACCCGATGTTACCACATGAGGGACAAGGCTCAAAGGGAACATCAGAGAAAGATCCGTTAATGTCCCACTTATTAAGCTCACCACCCCATATGCGTTAGACGCTACTGCATCCCCAAAGCGCTTTGTTATACCACGCCCCAGTGCACGAAATGCAGCTCTTGCACAAACACCAGCTCCTCTTCAGCTGGTTCCTACTTCTCCGGCGCAGCCTTCTCAAAGGCCGCCGCCTTTACTACATACCCCATCTACTTCTCCTACAACTTTGCCTACCGCTCCACCTGTTTATCCTGATACTACTTCTGCTACTGCTTCCACTTCCTCTGCTATTGCCTCGACTTCCTCTTTACATCAGCCTGTCTTTTCTGGCACATCTGCCTCGCCGCAAGCTTCTCCTTCTGTCAGACAGAGAGTGGCAGGTACTGTCACTGGTCTATTCTCACCCTTCTTTGGGTCGCCTAAAACGACCCCTAAAACGGGACGTAGACAGTTGCGTAGTCAACTGCCCGACTACGAGGAAAGAAGTGCCAAATGAGTTAGCACGCAAATGGGTTACTGACACTGCTAAATATGATGTTCAGTCAGTTATGGAAGTTTTCCGTCAGTGGGATGCGCCCACTCAGAGATACGTATTTGAAGAGATGTGTGTATATCTTTGTGAAGATTTGGAGACAAACGATCCCAAGCGCAAAATGCAGGAGTTATTCCGCATGCGTTTTAAGTTCTATGAAGGTATGATTGTAGGTGCCGATGTTGAAAAAGCGATAGATTTATTGTTATCCTATAGGAGTAAGGGAAATGTCTCTAGATCATTGTATGAAGATGACGTGTCAGATAAGAAAAAGGCGCGACAGTACCCCATGAGAGAGGTTCCTCCAGTATGGAGGGAAGGTGATGCGAATGTAAATCCACCAATTCTGCCGCATTTTCAGCGTGTATGGGTACATGTCCCCTGGAAAAGATCTGAAGTTTTAGCACTCAAACAGACACTACCTGATCCACGTAAAAACCCAGCTGGGTATTACAAGGAGTTATCACAGACTGCCAGCTCATGTATAATGAATTTAGCAGATGTAGACATGCTGTTTGGGAATGTTGTTCCGCAACCTTTATGGAGTAAAATTCGTCATACAGATCATGATCAAGAACTAGGTGACTCATGGGCTAACATTACTGCTACCGATACTAGACAAGTCGGTGGTTCTAAACCCGAGCCTTTAATAGCAGAACTTCCCGGTAGGATTATCGCGTACATGAAAAGGTTAATGCCTGAATTACGTGTAAATTGGGACAAGCTATCTGCATGCAAGCAGAAGAAAGATGAGAATGTGTCTGACTTTTTCACGAGATTTGAGGAGACCTTCGTCGACCATAGTGGTCAGGATATGGCTACTGAGGGTGGCCAAAGATTGTTTGTAGACAAATTTGTACATAATCTGCTTCCTGAACTGTGCAATAAATTGAAAGATTCAGAGAGTGCTTGGGCTGTTTCCACGTCAGCGCAGATTTTAGCCACAGCCCAGTACTACGAAAATAGGCGCAAAGACGAGCTAGATAAGGCAGACAAAAAGACTAAAGAGTTAAAAACTAAAGTTCTTCTCTAGCAAGCCTATCCGCCTCGCACTCCTAGTCAGCCCAATTATCAGCAACCACAGCAGTATTCGAGAAACGCGCAAGGAAACGAGTTTTCCCATCAGCGTTCTCCGTATGGCCCAAATCAATGTGCCTATTGTAAAGAAGAGGGTAATTTCAAAAGTAATTGTCCAGCTCTTGCGCGACGTTTAAACGGTGTTTCCGGCGCAAGAGGTAGAGGTGTTCAACAGGCTCCTAGAGGTTGGGGCCGTGGAAATTTCTCCCAGAATACCACTTCTTTTCTGCCTCAAAATTCCATGAATAGCTTTGACCAACAGAATAATGCGTCTTCCAGGACAGCTCAGTACTATGCAGATGACTATTACGCAAAAAACGAGAATGAGGGTAATAATTGCTAGGACAGCCATGGACAAAGAGAGGGAGTTGTTTCAGTTCCAGTAGATCAGAATGGACCTTATGTCGAGGTGATTACATCGGGAGTGTCGGAGCCA
The DNA here is from genome assembly GCF_964263255.1 of Lissotriton vulgaris. NCBI lineage: Eukaryota > Metazoa > Chordata > Amphibia > Caudata > Salamandridae > Lissotriton > Lissotriton vulgaris. The sequence continues at coordinate 819,501,379 of NC_141685.1, read as the reverse complement.
TTTCTGCTGGATACTGGCGCTACAAAAAGTTATATTATGCACTCAAAACTTCCTGGCGCACCTTTGTCTGGCGAAATGAATGTTTCAGTAGGTTTTTCTGGCGCCCCTGTTAGAAACCCGATCTCCAGTCCCATGCCCCTTTCTGTTGGCCCATGCGAATTAGAAGCACCCCTCATTCTTACAACAGGTTGTGGCGAAAACTTGTTAGGTTTGGATTTGTTAAAGAGATTATATGCAACTTTGTACTGCTCCCCTTCGGGAGTACAGCTTACCGTAGGAAGAAAAGATATTTCTCCAATGTATTTGGCAAAGGAGAATATTCCAACCGAATTGTCATCTCTTCCAGATGAACTTTGGGCGAATGATTCTAATGATGTAGGCCGTTTGGAGATAGCACCGTATGTCATAACATTGAAAGCTAATGTTAGGTTACCACGCATTCCCCAATATAGAATATCAAACAAATGTGAAAAGGCTTTGTTAGCGATCGTTTGCGATCTGATCGAGAAAGATGTCATCGAAGAGACAACAGGCAACATTTGTAACAGTCCTGTTTTGCCTGTTTTAAAGCGTACCGATCCTTCACAGCCCCCTGTGTACCGATTTGTGATTGATCTCAGGGAAGTGAATAAGATCGTTGTACCACAGTTTCCAGTCGTCCCCGACATTACTGCCTTATTGACAATGGTTCCAGCTTCAGCCAATTGGTTTTCAGTGATTGACCTGAAGAACGCTTTCTTCAGCATCTCGATTGCCGAGGAGAGCAGAGATATCTTTGGCTTCAATTTAGGAGGACGAAGCTTCCGCTTTAAACGCGCTCCTCAGGGCTACTGTGAAAGTCCATCAATATTCAGTCAGACTCTGAAAACACAACTAGACACGATTGTTCTGCAGGATGGTGCAACTTTAATTCAGTATGTGGACGATCTGCTGATCGCTGCAGACACCGAAGAAGTTTGCAAACAAGCGACATTGTCAGTGTTACATCATTTATGTGACATGAAGCACAAAGTCTTGCTTTCCAAATTACAATTTTGTCGACAAGAAGTAACCTACTTAGGTCACATCTTATCGAAGGAGGGAAGGAGACTGACCCCAGAAAGAATACAGGCAATTGCAGAACTGAGTGTCCCAAGGACACAAAGAGAAGTGCGTGCCTTCTTGGGCATTACATCGTACTGTAGACAATGGATACCGAACTTCTCACTATTGGCGAAACCTTTGCTGGCATTAATTTTTAAAGACACACCCAATCCTTTGCCTTGGTCTGAAGATTGTCAGGCGAGTTTCCATGAATTGCGTGAGGCATTATGTTCGGCTCCTGTGTTGGGCAACCCCGACTACAGCAAGCCTTTTACATTATATGTCCATGAGAAGGAAGGTTGCGCATTATCAGTCTTGACGCAACACTTTGGGGACAAACAACGCCCATGTGCGTATTTCTCTGCGACTCTAGATCCTGTAGCTAAGGCATTACCAAGTTGCTTGAGGGCCACTGCTGCAGCAGCTGTCTGTATTCGACAGTCTGCTGGGTTAGTCATGAATAATACTCTGATCGTCATGGTCCCACACGCAGTAGATATCCTACTAAACAGGACGAAAACACAACATCTAACTAGTGCTCGACTATCCAGCTATGAATTGACACTGTTAGCAAGTCACATTCACATAAAGAGGTGTGATACACTCAACCCTGCTACGTTATTACCCATTCCAGCAGAGACAGATGAGGTTGAAAAACATGATTGCTGCTTTAGGACAGAGGAAGAGACAAAAGGGAGAGTAGACTTGCAGGACACTCCCCTCCCTGAATGTAATGATAATTTATGGGTTGATGGTTCATGTTTCAAGTTGCCAAATGGTGATACGACTGCAGCATATGCCGTGACAACATTACACACGATTGTAGAGACAGCTCGCATACCCCACAATTCCGCGCAAGCAGCAGAGTTAGTCGCACTCACAAGAGTGTGTGTGTTGGCGAAAGGAAAACGAGTGAATGTGTATACTGATAGCCAATACGCCTTTGGCGTAGCCCACAGTTTTGGAAGATTGTGGCGTGAACGTGGGTTCCTGACGTCACATGGTGCAAAAATTCAACACGGCCAGCTAGTACACGACCGTCTCGAGTCACTGACCTTGCCCCTACAAGTTGCAATTGTGAAATGCAGTGCACACAGAAAGATTCAAGATGATGTTGGTCGAGGGAATGCATTTGCCGATGAGGTCGCGAAAGAGACTGCAAGGAACACAATGAGTCGGATGTATGTTGTAGGTCCTGCTAGATGGACCCCTGATGTGGGTATGTGTGAGGACACCATTGAAAGCGTGAAATCTATACAAGCGGATGCTACTGAGAAAGAGGTGAATGAATGGAGAGAAAGCAAGGGTAGATTTGATGCGAATGGTTGTTGGGTCGAACTGTCAGAACATCAGCAATGGATGTTACCTAATGCCTATGTGCTCGCAGTGGTGACGATGGCCCATGGAATGGCGCACATCAGTGTGAAAGGAATATGTAAGCTGTTGGCCCCAGTATGGCAGAATAGTGGTATCCCAAAATGTGCAGAGAATCTGGTCAGAAACTGTATGGTGTGTTTGAAGAACAATCCCGGTAGGGGGACCCCAACCCCAGTTGGTCATTTTGCGCCTCCAACATACCCGTTCGAGGTCTTGCAGCTCGATTTCATTCACATGGAGAGGTGCAATAACCTGAAATATGTCCTTGTTGTCGTTTGCGCTTTCTCCAGGTGGGTAGAAGCGTAACCCCCTAAGGACAACACTGCATTGTCAACTGCCAAAGCCCTTGTCAAAGAATTCTTCCCTCGATTTGGCATGCCTAGGATTGTCTGGAGTGATAATGGAAGTGAATTTGTGGGACGAGTGATGAAGAGAGTGTGTGAGTGTCTAGGCATCCACCAGAAAATCCACGCTGCAAATCACCCCCCATCGGCAGGATTGGTATAGTGCTATAATGGCACGTTAAAATTGAAACTGGCCAAGATCCAAGCCAGCACAGGTCTCAAGTGGCCAGACACCCTGCCTTTAGCACTCCTGTCTACCAGGATGATTGTCCATTCCAGATTAGGACTTAGCCCACATGAAATTGTGTTCGGCCACCCAGCTAACATCTGGGGTGTGCCCAGACCCAAGAGATTGAGTGAAATAGAGTACCCCGCACTGTTTGACTATTTGCACGAATTGACAACTAAACTGCATGCTTTACATCAACAGGTCCACAGCTCCTCTCCACCGGCATCTGACGATCCAGGCCACGCCATCGAACCTGGCTCCTGGATCCTAGTTCAGAACTTCAGGCGAACAAAGAACGAGGAGCCTCGCTGGACCGGACCTTTCCAGGTCTTGCTATCTACCCGCTCTGCAGTACGTGTCCACGGAAAAAAACACTGGGTGCACGGCGCCCATTGCAAAAGGGTCCCGCTGCCCCTTCCATATGACCGGTGGGTCCAGCAAGGAGTCGCTGACTTCGAGACAGAGTTCATACCTCGCTTTGTCCCCTTCAGCGATGCACGATTAAAAGGAACTGATACCGACAAAGAGAGCGATTGTATTTTGCAAGGATCTGTGCCAGCGTCAATGCAGTTGGACACTACAGAACCTGAAACATTCTTTGAAGATCACACCGTACCTGAGAAAGAACGATATAATCTGAGGTCAAGACCAAGGAACTGACATAATCAAATTAGTGCGATTTTCCCTTTTTCCCCATGAACTATTTTTGATTTCACAGCTCTCTCGCCCAGGGAACTAGCTCAGTCTTGATTTTCGAACCGCCATCCGGTTCTGCTGCTAGGGCCGCGGTTGAAGTCTGAGGAGTGCAGCCGGGGACGCCTAGGTCAACGGTTCTAGTCGGTCTGAGGGAATTACCCCGGACTGGACAGAGCACACATCTTGGCAGAAGCAACCTCCCACCGCGGGCAGCAACCAGAGGATGGAGTTTCCGAGGGTAGAGAGACCTGCTAGACACATGAACTTTAACAAGAAAATGTGCACTGTAATGGCTAGAAAGAGATTCTTGATAATATGTATTTTGATGATATGTAGCATAACGAGGTTCTTGATTGGTTATACTTTATCCACGTTTCAAGTCACCTTTGTAAACAACTCAGCCCACACCTCCTCCAACTGTTTCTTTGCACTCCTTTCACCCTCTTCCTGAACACTAGTCTGCCAGAAGACTAGAGTTTGTAAATAACTCCTTCATCCAGCTCCTACACCAGCACCAGTCTATAATGAACACATCGAATTGTTGGATCTGTGGACTCATGCCGCACACAACAGATAAAGGCATTCCATACTTCATCCTGCCATTCAGTTATTATGGTTCTCTGTGGCTTTCCAGACCATGTTCCTGTTCGCCCTAGAACCATACCCACCCGTTCCACAGAGAGCGATTCCAGCAACAAGGCACTAGTGGTAGGAATAAGAAATAGGAGTAGGGATGTTGACACGTATCAAACGATTCCTAATGATGAACTCACTCCCTACAGCCGTTGGAATGTGACTAAATACGGGATCTCTTTGAATAAAAGCCAGAAAACAAAGAAATCATCCCCAGTCTGGATCGTGCCCCACCGAGGTCACTTATGTCTGCAAGGTATTGGCAGGGATCCCAAAGCACAGTTGGGGAAGAGCGTATGCACGGAAACATGTGTGTTTGCCTCCCGAACTTCCCCTCCATTCTTGGCGGCTAAAGGCACCTATTTCGTCTGCCATGACAAAGCCTATACATGGTTGCCCCCTAACTTCTCGGGCACATGCTTTATCTCGTTTCTGCTGCCACCTACCTACACGGCCGGGGCAGATTACCATCGGACAAGGACAGTTAGGGGTGTCGTGAGTCAAGACGACACTGCGGGTCAAGAGTTTGGAGACTTCGCAAAGGGTTTTCTGCCATTTTGGGGGCCTATGGTGAACAGCAGGAACATTCGACAATTGACGAGGATAGTTGAGTCCGCCGTGACTGAAACGGCCGGTGCCCTTAGCAACTTGACAGCTGAGCTTCAGTCGGATCGACTTATGACCCTTCAGAACAGGGTTGCCCTAGATGTCATACTTGCAGACCGTGGTGGTGTATGCAGAGTGATCCAATCTAGTTGCTGCATTTTCATCCCTGACAATGCTCCGACAGTGTACCAGGCCATCTCCAAATTACACAAAATCTCTGATTCCCTTCACGTGGAGAAAGGGGATTGGTCCCTGCTAGGGTGGCTGTGGGAATTGATCTCTGCCTGGGGATGGAAAACTCTGATCTTCATCGGGATGATCTTAGCCGTTCTGTTTATGTTCTGCCTGTTTGTACAGTGCGCTCCTGCAATATGTGGCCTCTGTGCTACTTCATGTGTAAGGAAGCCTGTATCAAGGGACGAATTGAGCAACAGAATGATGCTACAGCAACATCTCCATGAATTCATCAATACAGATTTGGACTCAGATTAGCATGAGTTATTGCCTAATATGAGGGCAAAAGGAGGGTCTGTGGTACTGAAATTCCGGACCCTGCTGTTCCACCGGTATCGAGGTCCAAACACTCGTATCACAAAATATCGTCGTACCATGACGAATTTGGTATCAACGGACCGGTAATGATTAGGACATTATCCCTATGCATTTGCGTCATGATTGAGTGATGCTAACACCCTTAAATCGTGGTTTCCGTTCCGAACCCTCAGACTCCATTTTGTAAACGGCATCCATCTTATGACTTGCCCTCATATAGTCAATCGATTAAGGCAGAGTTTGATCTGAAAGGACACGTCCACCGTAGCGGACTTCCCCATGACCTGGCCGAGCCGACTCCACTGCCTCCAGCCAAACCTGTTTGGGCAGCTCCTCGCCCAGTGGCCGAGTAAGATATCATCAAGGCACAACATGCCATAAACCATTCACTACAGACAGACCATGTTTTCCATACACATACATCTGACCATGATTCTGGTTTATGACCAGTTTTACGATGGGAGGGTGCCCGACCTTAGTGGTGTTTCATCGATATCTGATGGGAATTCTGGGCCTGGCGGGATAATCCATCACGATCCGGACATCTAAAATATGTGCTGACCAGCATGACTTCGCTCTTTGTATTATTGTAGAAATATGTGTATAACCATATCATAAACTCAAGAATTCTTGCCTGCAGCTGTTATTTCTGTATATAAGGAGAAGGCTGGTTCTGTAAAAACGAACAGTCTCCTGAGAACTTACAGCCCGTGCTGTTGTAATTCTAGGACACATGTTACTTGATTGCAACCAATAAACCTCGATCTCTGACTTCAACTAGAAGACTCGGGAGAACCCAGAGGTCTTCGGGTGTGGTCCCCTGGCACCACCGGGTCTCTAAAAACCCGGCACCTCAGCCTACGCTGCACAGATTCCGCGCCTGTGCTGCGCGGATTCCGTGCCTGCGCTGGACGTTCTGTTGAGCGGGCGAAGCCGTGACGGAACCGCTCCAACATACACACAGCGCACCCGATGCTCGTGAAGGAGCGGATCCGTCACGAGCATGGGAGCGCCGCGCTTCCCCCCACATCCCCCCCACCCCCTAAGCGCTGCGGCAGAATTGCCGCCGCAGCGAAGGGGTTAATATTTATTGATGTTTGCTATAATATAATTTGTATTCCTTTAATATATACCTGAAATTAATGAATGGATAACTGGCTGGCCAATGCAACTGGTGGGTGTCCATAGTGAGGAGAATTCGCTCCTTTAAAGAGGGAAGGCTTAGGAAATTAGGGGTTTGGGAGATTGATCACCCTCAGATTTTCGAGTAGAAGGGATGCAGGAGAAATCAGCATCTTCTGTGCCTGCAGTTACATGAAAGAAGAACTGAAAAATCAGTCTTGCCTTAAACAAATCAAGCCTGAGGTGTGACAATGTAGGGAACATTTCACAGATAAAAGCTTTTCCATACGTATGAATCCCAAAAATAAAGCCCAGATCATCCAAAGCTTTGTAGTACAATGACCCAGTCATTAACAGTGTTTCAGATTTGAATGTATTCACTTTACTTGGACAAACTACAAATGTACGAGTGTCCACTTAAGTCATTAGGAATGGCCCAGGGCAGGGAGACTGGAGTCTGAGGGGGCAAAGCCACCAAAAGGCATGGAGGAGAAAGAGAATGGAAGAGGGATGGAGCGAGAGAAGCAGGAAAAGGTAGAGAGAGTCGAAATAAGAAGAGAAAGGAGAAAGAAGTAAACAATGTACATGCATGGATGGTTGATTGTCTTTTGTATTGAGGTATTAGAGTGGTTATGGCTACATGATCCTGTAATAGTGTGGTCCACGTGCTTAGAGGTAAACTTGATAGAGGGCTACCAGCACATAATTAATGAGTTAAGTTTTAGCTTGGGCTGTAACTACGGCCATGCTTTTAATATTTTACGTTTGATTTTTTAAACCTTTGGATGCAATCAATTGAATAATGTAGTTGATGAACTTGTAAAGGACTTTATGCTTTATTCAATTTCAGACTATGAAACGTATGGGTTAACATATACAATGTACTTTTATGGTCCTATGACCGAATACATTTGGTGATTGATTGAAACCTTAAAAGTACAGAAGTGTGGTAGATAGAAGGAGCCACTGGAAAGAGAGCAAGAGGTGAGAGACTAGAAAAGTATAGAAGGGAGACCAAGGTGAGGACACAACCCATTTTAGCATACACTATCATCTCGCGTACAGACTGCGCTAACCCAAAGACACACAGGTATATGCACCAGCAGTCCTGGGTATTGTACCAATGCCTATGGGTGCAAGACATGTAGACACGCTGAAAAAGCTGCATAATACAGTGCAATATAGAACCGGTAGTAATATAATATTTGATCTTTCTCCATCAGTAGCCACAGTGAACTCATGACATCATAAATGAGGTAATTAAGTCCAAAAGTGAAGTATTGTGTGGCGTCACCAGTAACATCTATTAAAATGTGAGAAGCCATGAAAAGTGCAGGATCAGAAATGTTCCCTGGATGGTAAACATGCCCGGACTACTAGTCGACTGCATGTCAAACTGGTATTGACATTGTGTTTGGCCCTGTAACCACACTAATGTAGCACAACCACAGAGGCCTTGACCTGTCCATTGTAACACCAAGTCCAGAATCGGTTATGTGACCTGGAGGGGTGCACCAGGCATGCCCTCCTAGCTGGCATAGGTCTATCGCTCAGGTCTTGTGGGTAGTGGCATAAAAAAGTGGTGGCAGGGTACAGTGTTTGTGTGGATCTTAAGGATGACCAGACCTTCCTCTGTCAGGAAAGAGTGGGGCAAACTATTGACAGCTCCCAGACAAAGCTCAGCACATAATACTGGGTAGGATTAATTATAAATGGTTCCCGATTTAGCTTGGCTGACAATGGAAGGTGAATACAGCTTCTCCAGACAGTGGAAGTGCATTGACTGCATTCCTGTAGCACCGTGGTGGAGAGCCAGGAACTGGAGTGAGGTGAGGGGGAATAAAGGAATTATCGTTAGAAATTCAATGAGATCACGGTTAGCAGAGGGCTCCTGATTTGCCGTTCCCGAACACTGTCATTTGGCAGATGGGTGCGGTGGGATTGCAATTTCTGTTTAAGGTGAGGTAGTGTCTATCTAGGCCAGGTCGATCCTTTTTTGTCCCCAATTACCAATTCAGGAAGGTTGCAGAGTGCCAGGTGCAGAGATCTCACACTTCATTGTGCCCTTGTTTTGGATACTCCTGCTTGCAGCCAGCATCACTGCTACCTACTGGGAAATCATGTCTGAAAGACAACCAGAATATGCAGTTTGAAAGAGAGCCAACCCAAAACCCTATTGAAACCTTAGTCTAGTTCCTACAAATCTATATCGGATCTGCGTGTTTAGACAACATAAACTAAGGGATTGGTGTCTAGAATCATTCCAGGCACCCCCAAAGGATATGTTAGTCTGTAAACCAACTAGCTCACAATGCCACTACAAGCCCCACAATCTTACCAAGGAGCGAATAGTTTCTGGCAACTATCAAAATGACAACCCCACCCCCTCAGGGATTGTGGAAACAGTACTGTACCTTTCGCTCAGTCACTGGTGCTCATTTATTCTCGAAAGGTATACAGAATGAATGGAGGGAATGTTTTCAAAAAGCATTTTTTGAACCAGCGTCATTCTAGTATAATATAATCTAATAGAATATATTATAGCATATGCAGCAACAACCATTAGAAACAGATATATACGGTTATGAGCACCATCCGAGTAAATAAAATGGTAGAAACCGACCATGGTGCTAAAACAATGAATATGTGCAGGCATAGAGATGCATGGCAGGATTCATGAGTACTCCTAGTATGCAAACCCTAACTAGATGCACCCAGCATGTCAGTGGGTGTATAGCCAAGAATCACCACAGGAAAGAGCCAACCCCATTACCTGATGGGAGAGAACGAAGGACCCCAGTCTTGGTCTCAAGTTGGACAGCCCACGAGGGATGTCAGACCACTGCGTGCTGGAGTGTCTGCATGCAGGGACTTCAGCGTCTCCTCTGGGTTTTATACTTCTTTTTTAATCTACCTCACTTTGTTGAGCGCTTCCTTCCTTATGCAGATGTTGCAGTTTGAAGTTTTTCTTGCCGGACAGCCAGCCTCCCAGAGATAGGTGGACTTCACCTGAAGGTCTAACCAGCAGTGTATTTGGAGGTGAGCAATAAATAAACATAATTGGTGAATTTCAGTGGCATTTCGACTGAAACTCATAACAAGATCACATTAACAAGAGTTATTTACAGTGAACAGAGTGTTAACTATTTAGTTAGCTCAGTTTTCTGGTTTGGATAGCTGCTCACCTTCCTGTATAACGATTCGGTTCCAACCTCATGGGGGCCTGTTGGGCTGGACTGTTTCAAATGGACCCAGACCAAGTCTGACTAATCTATGTATGTGGTATTTCTACATCGTAAACCTAGCCAAAGGGCAGCAGAGCACTGTATAGGGTCAAAGACAAGCATATAGGCAATGAGGTGGCGGGTTTGTAGACCGTTAATGCATCGTGATGTGTTCTTTAAAGAGAATAGCCTTCAACTCTTACACTGGAGCAGCTTTGGAACAGTCCTAATGGACATGGGATGAAGTCCAATGTCCTGAACGCATAGATGGAAAGGAACTGCTGTATTTAAAAAAAAAAATGTTAACACTTTTTAGTCTGAAGGTGTGCCAAGACCCACCAGAGAGCAAGTTTGCCTGCAAGATAAGCAGAGTGCTGGTTTTGAAGATGTTGGGGTCAACAAGGGGCGCCAATAGAGTTCAATTAGGATGGGAGATCATGATAATAGAACTTCAGGCACTGGAAGAGATATACTTCAGCATGACAAATGCCATTAAGGGTTGACAGGTTGAAATCTGGGGGGTAATGGATCAGGAAATGTATTACAATTAAGATGCAAGAGTAATAGCAGTACTGAACTTGCATTCTGGAAGAAACTGTTTTATGTGCATCGATTGGTACTTTACTGGAGTCACAGAATGGGCCAAAACACAATCGACTGGAATGCACTCGGAGCAATGGTCAGACAGACCTTTACCAGCATTCCACCCATCACTTTTTTATTGTGAAATCTTGAAATTATAATGGACCATGCACTCTCCATGAATACTCAATGACAATTTAAACCAGCTTTCTACACTACAAAAACACTGTGGGATCTTTCCACAACTTGGGATTTCATCCAAAGGTTTAAGCAACGACATCACTCATCTTCTCAAATCTGTATTATGCAAATTGAGTATAACATTGAACTTCACTCTTAACCATGAAAAGACTCCCAATAATTCAGAGCTCAGCTAGTAGGACTGCATTTGCATGCAAAGTTACAAAGACATCTCTCCCTTCTCATGGAGGCTCTTCGCTGGTTAGTGGTTGCAAGAAGATCTTAATTCAAATCTATTGCGTTTCACTCGCAAGGCAATAAATAGCAAAGGTCTGGACTTCCTCCAGATAAAAATCAACCAACAACCCCAAAATAGCAACTTATGTTCCAGTCTGCCTCGCTGTGAATTATTCCCCTTACGAGATGAAATCAGTTTGCAGCACCACTTTCTTGCACAGAATCGTCAAATATGGAACTCCCTCAAAGTAACAATAATAACTATTAACAATCATCAGGCAGTTAGAAAAATCTTTAAAACTGGTTCTTCCCAATTTGACAAAGACTTATAGGAGAACAAAAATCAATCCGGATTGCGGAGACCACTGTCCCGATTCTAGTACTGATCAAAAGTAGATAAAAGCGCCATCCCACAAACAAATAATGTAACTATTTCTACACCTTAAGACTACATGCAATCTTTCAGCAACATAGTGGAGGAGAGTTGTCAACGTCTGCATTAAAATTTGAACTGGACTCCTTACTGTCAAACATTCCCTCTGCTTTCCTATAATCAACTGACTCCCACCTGACCCACCATCCTCGGTATGCTACTCTTCATCTCCCTGTCCTACTACAAGTAGCAGGCCCCTTCGCATTGTTTGCGAACTGCCTTAACTTCATGCCAAAGAACACAACCTCTCCTTGCTCTGGAACGCTATAAAAGATGGTCTTCTAGCCTTCTGTTCACCCTTCCAAGCACTAGCATGAAGACACAAAGCACCTATAAACAAGGTCACCCAAGTATAATTAATTTACCACAAAGAAACGGAAGTAAATGCTTGGAATGCATGGCATGCATTGCCTAAAAACACAAGACTAAACTTAATCACTGAAAATCAGACTAACCTTGAGTTCGGGAGTATAAGCTACTCACTGTAACACGCTTCAGTACCTCCGAGTAATAGGCATAAGAAAAGGCAATTACCGGGGGGGGGGGGGGGGGGGGGGGGGGGGTTGGAAGAGGAGCTACGCGGGCATCCAAGATGGGCGCGTGAGCAGAGAGCTCCCGAGACCCGCGCCGCCCTTCTTGATCTATCCTTCTGATATCCTGGTTACTTCGATGGGCTTTTGAAGTACTACTCATCCTGGTGCTGCTACACTTTTCCGGGCCGAGATCGGACTTCGGGAACCCATTTTACGCCGTCCAAAGTTTTTAGGCCTAGCCCCGGACGAGACCGGGGACTCTGCTGCTTCGAATGGCCGAGCAGTCATTCAACAACAACGGTCGCCTGGCATCTGCTCTACCGGTGGTGTCGCCACTTTCACTTTCGGTTTCTGTTTCCCTGTCGAACTGATTGCCAAGGATCTACATTGCATTCCTGACTCCGGTGGTCTGACCAGTGATACGTCTGACCAAGCCTTGGGCCGGCGATCTGTGAAAAGTGTGGCTTTGGAGTCCAGAGGGTCGCTGCCATCTTATCGCGACCAGGAAGACCCAACGAGGTGCCGATTCCAACATGGCGAAGAAGCCAGAGCTGGAGAAGCGCAGGAAAGTCACCAACTGTGGGGGATCGGTCCAGACTAACGTGATAGACCGTTATACTCAGCCAAGAGGCTCCCCCAGCGCTGCTGGCCGTGGTACTGAGGACATGAGGACGGACCTGGTGGCTGCATCGGAGGTGTCCCTTCAAGATCTAATGGCCGCCATTTCAGGACTCAAGGCGGATATGGGTCAACAATATGAGGCCATCGTGTCCAAGATAGACACGGTGGCGGTCGATGTCACTCTCATTCAAGCCGACCTGGCTAAAACTAATGAGAGGCTCAAGGAATTGGACCTTAAGGCTACCAGTCTGGTTACCGATATGGCGGAAGCACAATCGGAGATCGGGAATCTACGGTCATCGCATGATCTCTTGACCAGACGTATGGAGGAGTACGATAACCGGGCCCGACGGAACAACATTCGCCTGGTCGGGGTGCCAGAGGACAGCGGTGCTGCCTCGATCGATTTACTGGTCGAGGAGTTGATTGTTGGCAAACTTGCTCCCGCAGGCCTTAGTAAGTTCTTTGCGGTGGAGCGTGCATACCGCTTACCAGGTGGACAGGTCAAACCGGGCCCCCCCCCCCCCCCGAGGCCTATTATTGCTAGGCTATTTCACTTTCGGGACAGGGACGCCATTCTCCAGGCCTCTCGTAGACACGGCCCGCTGAAATTTGAGAACAGCTCCATTTCCATCTACCCTGATTTTACCCCTCAGGTGCAGCGACGACGATCTGGATTCCTGGGAGTGAAACGCCACCTGAGAGACATGGGACTCAAATATGCGATGTTGTTACCCGCTCGTCTACGTATTGAATACAGAGAACGTGCTTTCTTTTTTGATCAACCTGACCGTGTTAGTGACTGGCTGGATTCTTTGCCGAAGGACAATGCCGAGAGCAGAGGCCCCGGAGGCGCGGACGGAGGTGCATCGGCGCAAGAATGACTTTGGGTCCTGGGGTCCGATTCTGGGTCGTAATTATCTGCAGAGTATTTTTATATGCTTTCACTCTTAGGCCCAAGGGTGGGGCGGGTTGGGATAGTCTCTCCCTTCCTCCTCAGGGGTTCTTTGTGTAGATTTTTGGAAGGGGCGACAGGCACAGTGCAGTTTGGGGTGGCTTATGAGTCAGCAGGGGTGCAGGGTGGGGGGTGTTGTAACGGGTTTTTGGGTGGGAGGTGGGGGGGGCGGGGTTGGTTGTTTTTGTGTTCTATGTTCTTTCTCACATGGTACTTTATCGCTTACACGTATCCTTGCTCTGATGTTTTGGGTGGTGGTGATATGGGAGTCATACTGGAATGGGGGGGGGGGGTGACATGAAAGTGCTATCTTGGAACGTTAATGGTTTGGGAGACAGGATTAAACGTGGTATTGTGCTTCAATTCATTAGACGCCATTCCCCAGATGTTGTTTTCCTCCAAGAGACCCACTTGATAGGGAATGCTTGCAAGGCTCTTGACCGCCGAGGTTACCGACTTGTGGCTCACGCTAGCTTTACATCCGGTTCCCGGGGGGGTTGGCATAATGGCGAAATCCTCTTTGGCCCTTGCAATTGATGATGTCACCCACGTCGATCGGGCCGATATGCTGCTGTTTCCGGGAGATGGGAGGGGAGATTGGTTGTACTTGTTGCTGTTTATATTCCCCCGGGACTGCAGGCCACCACTTATGCTGACCTTGGTAGGACTCTTCTAGGGCTTCCAGATTGTCTCCTGATTATGGGTGGGGATTTTAATTCTGTAATATCTGGCGAGTGTGACCGGCTGTCCCCCAGGGTTCTCCCATTGTCCCAGATGTGGCTGACTGACTTGCTTGAGACCTTTGGGCTGGTAGATGTTTGGCGGATGTTGCACCCCGCACTAACCCAATACACTTTTCACTCCGGTGCTCATGGTAGCCTCTCGAGAATTGATTACTTTTTGATGTTAACTGCCAATTCCTCCCTGGTTAGTGGGATCCGACATCTCCCTAGGGGTATTTCTGACCATTCCCCTCTGTTACTGGAGGTCTCGGTGGGCGGCTTTTCTGGCTGCAGGGTCCCTCCTATTCCTCCCTGGCATTTTGGGAATCCTCAGCTTCATTTGAACTTGGTTAAGGCGATCGATTGTTATTTTGATGAAAATGTGGGATCGGTCGCTTCCCCTACGATTCTGTGGGAGGCCTTCAAAACTGTCATACGGGGCTCCGCGCTGTCCCTTATTGCTGCCGATAGGAAGGCGAGGAGGGAAGCTGTGTCAGCTCTTGAGGCCGAAATAACAGAACTCGAAACTGAGTTGGGTAGAGATGATACACCTGCGCTCTTACATTCCCTGGAGCTGAAACAGGCAGATTATAGAGCCCTGGTCACTGACGCTGCTAAGGTGATGCGTATGAATCAGTTAGGTCGTTTATATGATGTGGGTGATGAGGCTAGTAAGCTCCTGGCGTGGTTGGACAAAGCTGATAGATTGAATCGTGTGGTGCCAGAAATAATCCGTGAAACGGGTGAAAGTGTGACTGACCCGGGCGAGATTGTTGAATGTTTTGTGGACCATTTCCGAACAGTATACAGATCTGTGAGTGATCGTGATGAGGCTGATTCCTGTTTGCTTTTGCACGACATCGCACTGCCTTGTGTGTCGGAGGAGGATAGATTGGCCCTAGAGGCGCCGTTCACGGTGGATGAGATTGCCATCGCCATTAGGTCCTTGCGATCGGGCAAAGCAATGGGGCCCAACGGTTTGCCTATCGAACTTTACAAACTGCGACCCGACAAAATGGCCGCCCATTTGCGTACTATGTTTCTTGCTGCGTTCGAAGAGGGCCTCCTTCCCCCCGAACAGCGCCTGGCTACCATAGTGGTCATTCACAAGGACGGCAAACCTCGTGATCGCTGTGCCTCGTATCGCCCCATTTCATTGCTTAACGCTGAGCCTAAGATCCTGGCCAAAGTTCTGGCTAATCGTTTATTATCAGGGATTTGTGACTTGATCCATCCGGATCAGTCCGGTTTCATCCCCCACAGGAATACGGCTCTCAATCTCCGCAGGCTCCACAGTGTCCTCGCGAGAGCTGAGACTCTCTCTGAACCCACAGTGGTGGCGTCCTTAGACGCCACAATGGCTTTTGACACCATTGAGTGGCCGTACTTATGGGCTGCCCTTTCCAAGTTTGGTTTTGGTCCTGGTTTCATTGCATGGGTGCGGCTCCTGTATGAGCAGCCATTAGCCCAGGTAGTAGTAAACTGTAGAGCTTCTGCATCGTTTCCATTGGGACGTGGCACCCGTCAGGGGCGCCGACTCTCTCCACTTCTTTTCGCATTGGCGTTGGAACCCCTCGCAGCGTGGCTCCGTTGGGAGCCCTCGATAAAAGGGATCCAATGGACACCGGATCTGGAGGATCGAGTCTCGCTATACGCAGACGATATCCTTCTTTATTTCACTTCACCTCAGAAGTCTCTTAACGTGCTCTTCGATGTTCCCACCTCCTTTGGGAAGAACTCCGGGCTGGTTATTAACTGGACCAAATCATGTGTCTATGTTATAGCGGGGGTATTGCCTACGCTGTCCCGATTCAAGTTGCTGCGGATGGCTTTAAATATTTGGGGATTTTTATTTCCATGGACTCCTCCGTTCGCTATGACCGTAATCTCTATGCTCCTCTTCGTCGCCTCAAGCAGGATGTACGGAGGTGGCGTGATTTGCCTTTATCCCCGCTGGGACGAGCGGCACTTTTTTAAAGTGATGTCCCTCCCCAGGTATTTATATGCCTTACAGAATTTCTTCGATCCTGTTCCTTCCCGTTATTTCCGTGAGGTGGAAGGCCTTCAGAGGCAGTTAATTTGGGACGGACGGGCCCGTATCTCCCTATCAAAACTCACGCTTCCATGGTATGATGGCGGTATAGCTTTGCCTGATACCAGGCGTTATTATTGGGCCTCGCAATTGAGTGCGATCAACCATGTGACGTATTCTCCAGGGCCCACTCCCGCCTTCGCCATGGATAAATTCCTGCTGCCGGGCGGCAACTTTAACAGAGCCTTATATTCGAAGCCACCACTCCGGCTTCTGACTGGCCAGATGAGGTGTGCCGTGCGTGCCTGGAAGGATGCAACTGTGGCTACGGGCTGGAGTGATAGATTGACGCGCATGACCCCGCTGTATGATTCTGAACGGCTGGGTAACCTGTGGCGTACGAAAGGGTTTGATAGATGGGATATGATCGGTATTAGCAAGGTGGAGGATCTTTGGGCCAAAGGCACAGTCAAGTCCTTTGAGGCCCTGAAGTTAGAATATCAACTGGACGACAAGGAATATTTTCGCTACCTCCAGGTACGACACGCCCTGCTTTCAACCTTCCCCCAGGGGACGGACATTCCCCAGTCGTCCCCACTGGAAGACCGTATTCTGGATGGCCATGTCCCGGAAAGTACGATTTCTTTAATCTACAAAAAGCTCATTAACACCAGGGCGGACCTACTAGTGAAACTTCGGGCCTCCTGGGTGGCGAATGGCCTCTAATTAGACGACGAAGACTGGCAAATGGCGATTTCCACTCCCAAGGAGGTGGCCATTCCAGCTCGGCTGCGATTTGTACAACTGAAGATCCTCCACCGAGTGTATGTGACTGGTGTGCGTCTGGTACGGATGGGGCTCGCAACTGATGGACTGTGTAGGCGTGGCTGTGGAATGACCGGCACCTTTCTTCATATTTTGTGGGAATGTTCGGTTATTTCCGCCTTTTGGTCTAGGGTGCATGATGTGATGGGGCGAGTTACTGGGGTCCCCCTCCTTCCTGAGGCGAGACGCTGCCTGCTTAATGTGTGGGAACCCACGGGTTGTACGACCGCCCAGACCTTCTGGGTCACCCTAGGCAACATGATTGCTAAAAGAGACATAGCGCAACTTTGGGGCTCCCACAGACCACCGAGAGTAAGTGCCTGGAAAGATAACATGGACTGGTGCATGTTTCGGGAAAAGACAGTCTATGAGGCTCGAGGTCGTCCTAAGAAATGGGGTAGAATCTGGGCACAGTGGAATGAATACCGGGGAGACATTTGTACCCCACCACTTGATTATACTGAGACTATTCCCTCATCCCCGTAATTAATGTTCCCTTTGATTAGCATCCATTTTTTCAACATTCCTTTCATTGTCTCCCTGCCCCCTGCAGAACTGGTTCCATTCTCATATATTGATTTCTCCCGTCCCTACCCCCCATGAACTAGATATTGTTGCTACCATGTGAGGTCTTTGTGGTTTGTTCGAATTTCAACACAATTACAAAATTGAACCTTCCTTATCCTTTATACGATGTCTATATCGTTGCACCGTATTGCATCGACTTTTTGAATTTTCTGCAATGTATTGTGGTTCATAATTCACTTTGATGTCATAGCGGCCGGTCCGTTCGGGTTGTAGGCAGACACTGTGTACTGTGCATTTGTTTAATAAAGGTTAAAAAAAAAAGGCAATTACAGCACAATAAATATGTAGACTTAGATAGGGAGCTAAAGAACCACAGTTGGAGGGCAGCAGACACTTATCCAAAACTTGTTCAGAAAGAAGTAGAATGGTTTAAGTCTGTATCTGATCTCCGCTGTTAGGTTACTGGGAGCAAACTCTTGTCTGCCTATATGATGGAAGTGTCCAAAATTAAACTCATACTAGGAGGTTGAGGGTAGTTGTAAATACACCTGCTCATCCTGACAGTACTCCTGTGCACTTCATCCTCAGCTGTAATCCATGAATCTCTTTGAAACATCAATCACTTGCCAGCCTTTTGTTTACAGCCAGTGAATCAGGGGAGTGTTTTGGAGAGGTCTGTTAGTGATAAAAGTTTTGTACAGGGGCTTCAGGAAGCAGTACATTGTGTTGATTTTCTTACCAATATAAAACCCCACGCAACCCTTAGATGTCTTGGCATTTAAAGTTAAGAGCACAACACATAATCCATATGTATATTTACGAGGACAGTGAGAAGAAAAGAAAAAAAGAAGAAAACCAGTGAGGTTTCCTCTGATGGAAGCATGTGCTCCAATACAACATATAAGACTTAACCGAAGTTAAGCTGCTTCAATGGCCATGGATTCCATAGGGCGACCATGAGAAGGAAGCCCTATGGAGTGGATAAAGTCTCTTAAACACCATGCTGGTGTGCCCGCTGGTTTGCTACTGAGAGAGAGCAGATGGAGAACCAGAGCCATTACTAAGGCCAGGGAACATGCTTCTTCCTGACAAATGCTTCTGACCTGCCTCAAGCTAATGCTTATGGTTCAATTAGGAGGTTCACAGTAGCAGAATTAAGCAAGGAATCTTCAATAGCTGCCTTACAGGTCCCTGGATCGAATACCTGCAGTGGGATGAGACATCAAATTGCCAAGGTAACCAAGGCAATGAGACAAATGCACCTGTTTGTTGGGGGGAACAGTCCAAATTTAAAATAAAAACCCACGCACCACAGCTGGCATTACTGGTAAAAAAAAAAAAAAAAAAAAAAAAAAAAAAAACGCAACTAATGCTGCACCTATACACCATTACGACCACTGTTGACCGAATTCAAGACTAACACGTCTTGAATTTCAAACTTGAACATGACAGCCTTAGTACATAAAAAAAAACATCACTCCTACCCAATGTCTTACACTTTACACCAGGAGGCAAGAGTTGAGGAGGTGGTCCTACAGGAAGCTTATTTTAGATGTATTAAGTATTTGGGTGGCAGAGTACCGTGTCTTGTGAGGTGGACTCATCTTGTTCAGTTAACACAATGAAGAGGCCAAGCATCCCAGTGCAGGAAGCATATGTACGCAAAGAAAAAATTGACATGCATGTTGAAGTCTGCGATTTCATTCTCCAAGCACAAAGCAAGTCTCATTTATCTTAAACTGTGGACGATTATGAAAGAGCTGGTGCTTTAGATGCTTTTGCGGTCTGTAGTTGTCACTTCCATACTACCGCCTTCACCTATTTCACTTTAGCCCGGGAAACAATAGAATCCGCCATATCCAGGCAAACATGCCTTGAGCTACCATGTACAGTTGTCAAACCGCTCCTCATCACCAAATCCATCAACGCCTCTCCAACCAGACCTAAAAATAAGCGTAATATCTACTGAGCCAATTGTATGGATTGTCCTTAGCACATCTAATCTCCTGCTTAGATAATCTATGCGGACCCCTAATTAGTTTCTTTAAGGGATTTTTGTTGCTTTTGTTCCATCGGAGCAGTGGGCCAATTGATCTGACAACTGATGCTGTACGATACATTTTACTGACTGAACTGAGACTTGTATTTATAATGTTTTTTAACTATATAGTCTTGTATTGTGCCTTTTCATGGTTCAACTGAGCCGGAATAAAGTTGATTTATGATTATACTGAGCCAAAGATCAGCTAGGATCGCTGCAGTCCTCACTCCACACAGAAGAGCACGATCCAGAATTAGGACTCATGGGCCTCACCCTCCTTAGAAGCTTTCAATGACGAGCTTGCAAGATTCCAAATCATAAATAAAAACAAGAAAAATGTTCCAAAATACAATTTATAAAGAAACCATCACATTTTATAGGGAGCAGATGTTGGCAAAGAACAAAGTAAGTGCTTTCTTAGGTACTTAGATGGCATCTTTAGATTGGATAGCAACTGAAATACTCAAAATAGGTGCTTAGAAAACAGACTCTACATCGCCCATCTCCACACAAACAGTCTTCAGCTGAGAGTAATACTCCACGACTACTTGTCCATTTTCTCTTCCAAAGCCTGTTAAAAAAAACAAAAAAGTGGAGTCAGAGCACACTGGAAGTGCAAAATGTGGAAACAGATACCAACACCAGGCAGAATAAAGCAGTAAAATCGAGATACTGTTGATACATTTAAATATAGAAGCAACAAATAAAAAAATGAACTAGGGAAAAATTATTTACATGTAATACATGTTACAATTATCCAAAACCTTGTTGGTCTCTCTACCTCCGAGACATGCAGAAATGTGTAACTGTGTCGTTTTCAATCATGTGATGTTATACGTAGTCATGAGCAATACAGGTCTTCAACTAGCGACATGATCTTAAGAACCCACCTAACAAAATGTAATCTCTCTTTAAAATAAACTTATAATTAACATTACTACAAAAATACAGTTTTGATTAAACAACCCATTTCCAAACACAACTGTGCTGATTTTGTTTCCACTCCCTCAGCACCCACTTTAAAGATAGAAAACAAATGAAACCAATATGCTGATGGCTTAAGAAAAGAGAATGTCACTTCACTGCAGCCAGGTTGGTCCGGGGGCTCATCCTGCAATGCAGTGGCTGTTAGCCCCTGTTCATGGTTACCATTTCTGGAGCAAGTACCTCTGAAGCTTTTCAGCCACCTTATAATTAACATTTGAATTAAAGATGCACCTTTCATTTCACTTCAAATCTTTAAAGATGTTCTAGTTTGCAAAAGAACGTGTAGTTGAGCTTTTTCTAATCCGGTTTTCACTTCACGGTTAGATTTCACTCTTCAGCTTTATCAGGCCAGATGCCTGAAGCTTTTCATATAGGTTCTTCAGGAGTGTGCCTAAAGTTCAATAATAAAGACGATTCAATCGTATGTCTGTCAGAACTTCATTCATACTAAGTAAGTGTCCAATGTGCCAAAAACATCATACAGGCATATGGGCAATGGGGGCAGAGTTACACTATACTGAGCATTGGCAACTCTGCGTACTACTTAACAAAAGTTTGTATATAAAGGATTACCATATGTGATACGCGGCCTTGCAAGTCCCTATTAAGTTTGAGGATACGTTTACAAGGACGCATGACTGGGTCGACCACATGGTGGTTTGTATTATATACAGAAGAAGCTATTGGTTACAATAGTCAGGCGGCTTATGAATGGATGCGAAATACACCTTTGACACAATACGACTAATGAAAGTGGAGTGGACCACTCAGAACATGAACTGCGGCCTACCTAAAATGGTACGGTGTGTGGGCCATGTATGGAACACATTCCTCTAAAAATGTGTGTCTTGGGCTGTCTCTCCCTGCGCACAGTATCAAATGTGGGCAGAGTCAGCCACTAGATCAAGTGAAAGGGGAGCCACTTGCCCCCCTCCATATATAGATACCTGTTCTACACCACTAACATTTCATTACCCTGAGATTAATGTGCGACTACAAAGGACATCACCCCCCTCCATGACCAGGAAGCCGGTATCCCCTATAGTCAAGGGTAAGGAATAATCTAGTTTCCTAAATTTAAATTTATTTTAATAACATTATTGCTTATACCATATGTCAATGTTGCATGTGTGCCTATGAGGCGTTTATGCCTGCCACAGGTCACGTGCGTTACTTTGCAGGGACAGTGCACTTGCATGCCCACGTTACAAATAAGAGTACTAAGCATATGCTGATGTAGGAAAGCAGTTTTTGAATTCTAATTTTATGCATCGTTTCTTAATCCTATCCAAATAGGTTAATATACTTGCATCTAGCCAGACTCTGGTAGTATTCACCTGGGCTATCGGTAAATTACATACAATAAAAACAACTGTGAATTTGTCAATTATAGCCTCCAGTTTTAGTTAAGGGATCCAAAAGCCATGAAGAATACCCTAGCCTGGTCCAAGTAGAATTGGTGGGCAGAAACATGTTGGCTGATAAGATATGGGTCTGAGTCATTGCCCTCAGTGCACCCACTCTTACTTGATTTTAGACATACCTGTGGTCCTCATCAATAAAGGTTAAACACCGAAAACCCCCAAGGTAATTTTAGCTTGTCTAAGAACTCACTCCTACCTTCAAGTCTTCGAGGAGGTTGAGGGCACCCTGGTGGCACTGTCCTACCAGGTTGAGAAGAGGATGCCAAAGCATGACACTATTACGTGTGAGGTTTGCTCTTCCATTAAGGATGGTTTTCCTTCTAAGCTTAGCAGAAGACCTGCAACATCCATACTCTGGACCTGTGATTGTTTCTCTAAGATTAGAAAACAGTCTATGTTCGCTTTCTCTTTTCTTGCTCTACAAGCTGCCATACTCTTTTTCCAATTACACGGATACCTCGGTGTGTGGAGGCGTATGGTGGTCTGCCCACCACCTCTCTGCTTATGTGTTAAAGGATATGGGCAGCCTCCCCATCATAGTGGCCTGCGCCACGTGGAATGCCACTTCCAGGCATACTGCAAAGATTTAGCTAATTATATGCCAATATAAGAACATGCTTAGCTTCTCGTTGTTATAGGGAGCCCAAAATGTTCATTAACACAGGCAGACTCTCTAAATAAAGGAAGATGGGCCCAGATGAAAACACCAGCTGAGAAACTGGGAAGCAATTATGCACTTTTGAGCAATACAATTTCATCACACCAAGAGATTAAGATAAATGGGAAATGAAGATTCTGAGTGTCTGGACATTTCCGATTTTCTCAGATGCACAAAACCTGGATGTTTGACAATGACTAATGTGCTTCATAGGGGATATTTCTATATGTTCATTCCTAAGAAGCACAGTAGATATTTTTTTTAGGCAACGCAAAGTATTACCCTTCAGTGTGAAGTCTTCTTAAACCATCTCCAAATAGGTCGCAGTGGAAGCAGTCCAGACTCGCATAATTAATTTGTATCTACCCATAGTTAAACTAGTCCTTTAAGACTAATTTCAACCAGAAATCATTCAGATATCCAAACAACTCCCAAGACCTCATCTACGGCTCGAGATGAACCACAACAATTCAACATCCCTCTAAAGCAACACAAAATAACAAGGAGGCACGTTAGACAGAATGAATACAAGTATTTCAAGCAAAACAATAATGTTTTCTATGAAAAAGTGGTTACAGTTTCACTTATTCCTCAACAAAAAAATACAAGACAGTTCATCCCTTCTAAGATCAAGGTCATCCTGTACTTTATAGTTCTCATGCACAACTG
Source organism: Lissotriton vulgaris (assembly GCF_964263255.1). Classification (NCBI taxonomy): domain Eukaryota; kingdom Metazoa; phylum Chordata; class Amphibia; order Caudata; family Salamandridae; genus Lissotriton; species Lissotriton vulgaris. The sequence goes on along the minus strand of NC_141685.1, from coordinate 819,478,086 downwards.
CACGGGATTCCTCTTCAGAAAAGGGTCAGGTATTAGTGATCTGGCGACTGGGAATACAAGTAGACTTCAAAGCTATCAGCCCTCAAATCCCTCAACATGGTGATGTTCATAGAAGTACATCATTCAGTAGGAGCCTTTCCCAAAACAAATCTGTCATTGCGGACCATGAAGGGCTGAATAGCACGTTACAATTCTACCTACCCCAAATGACACAAGAGTTCTGTCTAGGAAAGGAAAGACTGCTCTTAATGACTTCATATAGTTCAGGGTGGTTCATCTAATCCACAATTTGTTCTCACACCTGTCAACATCAAACACATGAACTATCCCTATAAACCCGAATAAATGAGGCATGGGACCCACTCCACAGAAGCCCAAGCACTAGGGCACTGGCTCTTAGGCCGAGACCCACTGACTACTGCGATACACTACAAAGTTATTGATTATTTAAAAGCAGATCTCAAACAGCAGACCTCAAATGTATAAACCGTATACTTCTGTATGACGTCTATAGTCTGTGGGAAACAGCACAGTCAGATCACAGTGCAACAGTAAAAACCAAGGCTGCTGTGTGTGGTTATCTGGAAGCCAGCAGCAATGGAGATCAAATTCACCCACTACCCCTACCCCCCCCCCGCCATTTCTCTTCTGGCAAATATCCTGCTGAGGGAATACACATTAAGCAATACCCTCCTTTCTCTGGTATGCGTGGAGATTCCTGTACCATCTCAGCCTTTCCGAGTGGAGCATAGTGGACAGATCAGATCAAACTGCACTTGAACACATGGATCCTGAATTAGTTGATAATATCATCCTATGTATTTTATTTTGAATGTAAGATACTTACATATCACACTTTGAGGTGGATACCTTGTGAGCAGCTAGCCTTGAAACAAATCTAATTCGGTGACGTTTTGATGGAGGAGCCAACTTACTCTTAAACTAGCCGTAACGGAGATTGCTGCTTATATTCTACAATAATCTTTGTAATGGTTCAGTTACGGATATAAGGTGCCTTTCAATGTCAACATAGCACATGAAAACATGGCAAGCAAGTCTCATGTTAAAAGCTGCATGCAAAGGGAAAAGCGGTACCGTTTTTAAAAAGGCTGCTTATTTTTAATACATTATGCTTGAGAAGGATAACTGACCAAAGAACATACAAGGAAAAAACTGCATTATCTGGTAAGACCTACAATACTCGTGCAACAGGTCAATTTGGCTGCCATTACACCCTCCCAGGTAGCCTGCTCACACTTATGTACTGGTCTGTCCATCCCTTTTGGGCGGACTGCCTACTATAATTCTGACCTTAGTACTGACACTCAGGTGGCCTAGCGTCTCTGTAAATTCTATTTTAAGAACAGCCCGGCAGTATTTTGCTTTCTCCTCAATCACTCATTTCCTGGTTTTCCTGTAAACTCCTATATGGAGAGAAACTTTCTTTTCCATCCAGTGGTTAATGATTACAATTGCACGATGGAGAAGGGAAAGTTAATTTTCTTCATTATTAGATTCATAAGCAACTCAAATGCCTTAGTAAAAGGAATCTGGGGGTCTTCACATATAAAAAGGGAACTGAGTGTGTTACTCTTGAAAGAAGCAAAGAACCAAGGCTGTCAGTCCACAGCAGTGCATTGTAGAACATGCAAGAAGGCTGGCAACCTGACAGTTCATTTTCCTTGCTTAGTGTTATTTTCTTGGTTTCATTTTTCCTTCTTAAGATAGGAGTTTGTAGAAAAAGAAAAAAACAATTGTATTTTTAAAACTAGACATCTAGTGAAAGGCAATATTATTCATATTTTTAAAAGTGATTTAGTCCAATAAGCTCGCAAAAAGTAGCAGACATATTCGTCGTTTATACATTTTATTAATATAACCATGCTGGAAAACCACAATTGGAAGGAACTCGTCTCTTAATTTAAAAGTTCTCTCCACTGCCATACTTAAGTATGTGGATCTGGAGAAGACATCATGCTAGGAAAGGGATAAGTATGTTACCAGTTTTGGTACTCTCTTGCTCTACACTCACATTGTTTTCAAGTGCCAGATATCAACCCAGGAGTGCGCAATGATAGTGAAGTAGATGGTGGGTGTTTGTAAAACATGCATTTAACTCTCCATATCTTTTTGAGACAGAGTGTACTCTGCAATCAGTGGTATTGAATATGTGCACATTAAATAACTGCAACAAAATCAGAATGGGGTGTGAAACACTCACAGCAAGACAAATACAACAACGGGAATGAATTTGAACCATAAGACCCACCAACGAAACATGCTTAGAATGTAACATTTTCAAACAGGACGTTTACAACCAATACTGAACATTGCAGTTCAGAAGGAACCAAGATAGTGGAAGACAAATCAAGGAGGAAATGAAAACACTATATAACTACTGTACATTGCTCACTGTTAATGTAGCGAGTGATCTTCCTCACTACTACACCAGTTAATCTGTCGAATGGTGGCATCTTCACCACCCCTCACCATTAATATACGGCTAACCAAGTTCGGATTAGTGATCAGTCAAATACAGACGCCTTAAGCACAGATAACATAATAAAATAATATAAGTCACATGTTGGGCCATGTTTTATATAGGTACTATCTCCGTAGTCACAAACTTCAAGAACTTCCTTGTGTTTTTAAAGGGTCTTTGAACTAACATAGGGCTTGTATTTTAAAAGGCTTCAGATATTTTGCAGCCAGCTGACTCATGGCAAAGTAATGCATGAACTTATCATGGCAGAGTTGAAGATGTTTTTTTTGTCTGGGGCAGAGGGCTCAGGCGGGAAAAAACAAAATATTACCAAACACCACTTTGAATCAGGAAACAGATAGACCACAAGATGAAATTGATTTAAAAAAAAAAAAATGAAATAAAAGAAATTGCGTCTTCTTGGAAGCGGCTATAATGACAGTGGTGGAACCGCTGAAAGGGAGGCTGAAGGAAGAAATATGTCCATGACTGACTGGAGCAGACCTGGGACCAAAGGCAGCAATGGTCTTGGGGAAGACCTACAATGCAAGGTCTCAAAAATGACCGATGAGGTTGCAGCGGGTGCTGGGATATCAATGTTCAGCTTGGCAGCCCCCTCTAACCAACATCTCATTAAATGAGTTAAGTCGTCTACCGGGGATACTCTCACTGGTAGAGTGTTCATGAGTGTTGGTGAGTAATCCCTCTGATAATCTGGTGGATGTAGACCATTTAGGTTATCTACATGCGCAGTGGTATGAGTGAGACTTCTAGATCTTCAGTTAAGCGTAGGATATTTTGTTCTGGCTCTGCGTCGAGATCTACTCCTTGTCCGTAACCGGGTTCTGAGTCTAGGAGTGGTCTCCCTAGGTAACCTGGATCGCGTTGGCGACCTAAGAGAGCTGGCCTCTGCCAGGCAGGATACTGGAGTCTTGACTCGCGGAGTTGGCTTTAGAGATGGTGTCCTAGGGAGCCTGTGAAGGTAAATACGTCCTTGAGTATTGTGGATCGGGACTCTGTGGAACAGGGCAGTTGTGAACTATTTCCAGCCAACGTGGAGCCAGTGGAACAGATGACTGTGTAGCCTCTGGTTGGTGGACAGATCTTTGTCGCACGTGCAGAGGAATGGGAGGAAGCCCTTGAAGACGCAGCTGAAGCTCTTCTGACATTTGTCTAGGTGGCAGGGTATGCTGCGTAAGCCTGTCAATGGACGAATGCAGCTCTGATATCAAGCGATGAGGTGCCCTCATCGACGGTGGTCTTAGGCGATGAGTGAGGCATCAATGTTGAACAGCACCTTGATGCTGTCGTGGGAGATTGCCTAGGAGGTATCTGTCTTGCTGTCGATTGGTGCCTGGTTGCCATCGATGAAGACGTCTGCCTAGACATCGGGCTATGTGTGGTTGCAGTCGATGGAGACGTCGGCCTCAATGAACAGTCTGGTTGCTGATGACTGATCTCTACCTAGACGTCGAATGGCACCTAGTTGCCACCGATGGGGTTTGCTCTGTGAAATGTCTCGACGTCGAGCAGTGATGGGACACAGTTGGAGTCTTCGTCGTGGTATGCCTTGATGTCGAACTACAATGGGCGGCCATCAACGGGAGTGTCTGAGGTGTACTGACCTTGACTGGTATAGACCTGCCGTGGCCTTGACCGGTATAGACCTGCTGTGGCCAGAGACTTTTCTTGTGGCAACGTCGCGCGACTTTCCTTGATGAGGTGGGTTTTGATCTCTTGTGTTTCACAGTCAATAGAACCTTCCTGGCCTATTGTCTCTAGCTGCCAGTGGTAGCAGTCTCGCAACCGACTGCTGTAAGGCAGGCAAAGAGTGCCTCGAAGTGAAGGGCACTTTTCCTACCTCTGGATGTTGATCTTGCTCTCCCTTTTTCATGCCTGTCAGGGGATATGGCTCTTGATTGAGCCTTGTGAAGAGAGGTAGTCTTGGAGTAAGATGGAGTCTTAAAGGTCTTTTAGAGAGTTTCTGAGAATGGTGGCAAGACTCAGGCAGAGGATATCAGATAGGCATAAGATGCAGACTGAGTGGGGGTCAGTCTGTGCCTTCTTTTTGGCACAGGCAGGGCACTTGATAGAGAAGGCATTTTTGATCGGAAAAAAATAAAATTCCTGTCAGAAAACAATAGTTACTCACGCGAGGTGGAAAAAGACATTGAGTGAAGCACAGAAAAATTTGGTTTCTAAAGCAATTTCTGACAAAGGCAAAAACAGAGGTCAGTGCTCTAGGATCCTCACTGAAGGAGACGTAAAAAATTAACTGACCGAACTGTCACCTTTGGGGCATGATGGGATACAGGAGATCCTGGGGATCTTTAAGGCATGGTGTCAGTATTCACTTGTTATGCTTTAATGTAGTCTATTGTATTCCCTTGCATTTTTCTCTACAAAAAAGGCTGCACTTTTGAACTCTATTGTCTCACTGAGTTACAGAAATACTAGAGTCCGGTAAGTAGTTCATTAAAGGAAAATTCAATGTATAAAGGCCATTTTTAGCCCTTAACACAGGATGGATATATATATATATATATATATATATATATATATATATATATATACACACACACACACACACACACACACACACACACACACACACACATACACATATATTGCAAATGCTACTTACCAGTATGCATCTGTTCTTGGCATGTAGGGCTGCTGACATTCATATCTGTGCATAGATCGCCGCCTAGTGTTTGGTCCGGATGATTGCACATTGTTGTCCTGGAAGAGTCTTCGAAGTATCACGAGATAGGTGGCTCCTTCCCTGGACTACAGTGCGATGGGCATCGCCTCCATCCCCAGATTGTTTTTAGCCATTGGCAGAGATGGAGTGAAGTATGTGAGTGATGACCATGCTATGAGCATATATATATGAATACTACAGCTGCTACAGGCGCCGGGGAGGAGGGTGGGCGATATGAATGTCAGCAGCCCTACATGCCAAGAACAGATGCATACTGGTAAGTAGCATTTGCAGTTCGAGGCATGTGGGCTGCTGAATTCATATCTGTGCATAGCATACATAGCAGTCCTCCCATTATTGGCGGCCGCCCGTGCCAGCTGCAGCAGTCTGAAAAAGTGTTTTGAGAACAGCCTGACCAACAGCTGCCTGCTGTTTGGAGTGCACGTCTACACAGTAATGTTTAGTAAAAGTATGTGTGGTAGACCATGTGGCTGCTCTACAAATATCTTCTAAGGGAATGTTACCTAGGAAAGCCATAGAGGCCCCCAACTTTCTGGTGGAGTGGGCTCTTGGTGGAATTGTGAGAGTGCGTTTAGCCTTAGCGTAACAGATCTGAATGCATTTCACGATCCACCTAGCGATACCAGCTTTGGAGATAGCGTTTCCCTTGTGGTGTGAGGCAAATGCAACGAAAAGTTGCTTGGTCTTACGAAAATCCTTTGTCCTGTCAATGTAGTACATTAAGGCTCTTTTAACGTCAAGGGTGTGGAGCATCCGCTCCGCCAGCGACTCTGGGTTTTGAAAAAACACTGGCAACTCAATTGTCTGGTTCATGTGGAATTGAGATACAACCTTGGGTAAGAATTTAGGGTTAGTGCGGAGCACCACCCTGTTAGCGTGTACTTGGAAGAAAGGTTCTTGGATGGTGAGCGCCTGCAACTCACTAACCCTCCGTAGCGATGTAATTGCTACTAAGAAAGCCACCTTCCAAGTCAGAAACTGAAGCTCACAAGAGTGCAGTGGCTCAAAGGGAGGACCCATCAGCCTTGTAAGAACCACATTGAGGTTCCATTCCGGAGCTGGTGGTGTCCGTGGTGGAATGACCCTTTTGAGTCCTTCCAGAAAAGCCTTGATAGCAGGGACCTTAAAAAGTGATAGGTGTTGCCTATTCTGGAGGTATGCTGCCATTGCAGACAAGTGAATGCGGATGGAAGAATACGCCAAATTGCATTGGTACAGGTGGAACAGGTAACAAATGATGTTCTGAATGGAAGCATCTAGCGGGTCAATATCGTGGTTTACACAGTAAATTACAAACCGCTTCCATTTAGCCGCATAACAAGCTCTAGTAGTGGGCTTCCTTGCCTCCCGAATGATGTCCATGCAATCGGGGGGAAGATTGAGGTAGCCAAACTCTAGGACTTCAGGAGCCAGATCGCCAGGTTGAGCTTTTGCGGATCTGGGTGCTGAATGTCGCCATGGCTCTGCGTCAGAAGGCTGGGTGTGAGATGAAGCCTTTGATGCGGTACCACGGAGAGTTCCAGAAACGTGGTGTACCATGGTTGGCGAGCCCACGTTGGAGCAACCAGGATGAGAGTCATCGAGTGCTGCCTGAGTTTGCGTGCCACCAGCGGTATCAGAGGTGCTGGGGGAAAAGCGTACGCAAATCTGCCTGACTAGTTCATCCACATCGCATTGCCCTGCGATTGCGGGTGTGGGAACCTGGCGGCGAAGCTTTGGCATTTTGCGTTCTCCTTTGTGGCAAACAGGTCTATCTCTGGATGACCCCACCTTTGGAAGTACGGTTGGAGTACTGATGGATGTATCTCCCACTCGTGCATTTGATGGCTGTGCCTGCTGAGCAGGTCCGCCATCTGGTTGTCCTTGCCCGGGAGATGCTCCGCCATGAGGAAGATGTTCCTCTGAATGGCCCACTTCCACATGCTCTGAGCCAGATGAGACAGCTGCGGAGAGTGTGTGCCCCCCTGCTTCTGAATGTAGTACATGGCCGTCATGTCCGTCCGGATCAACACGACCTTGTTGCACAGATGTACTTTGAATGCCTTCAAGGCCATGAAGATTGCCATCAGTTCCAAAACAATGTGCATCTTCCTTTGCTGTAGTGTCCATAGTCCCTGCACTGTGTAGTGGAGTACATGCGCTCCCCATCCCTGGAGAGAAGCGTCCGTTGTCAGGATAATCTGTGGCACAGGCTCCTGGAACGGTCGGCCCTTGCAAAGGTTTTGTGGATTCCACCAATGCAGAGAGTTGTATGCCCGACCGCTCACCAACACTAGGTCTGTCAGTTGCCCATGAGCCTGAGTCCACTGACGTGCTAGGCACTCCTGAAGCGGACGCATATGTAGTCTCGCGTGCGGGACGATTGAGATGCAGGAGGCCATCATGCCTATCAACTGCATGAACACCTTCGCTGGAAGCGAGTGCTGAGGTCTGAATCGTTGGATCAGCGTTTGGATACTGGCGATTCTCACTGAATTTGGCTGCGCAGTGGCTGCCAGAGTGTCTATTGTCGCGCCCAGATACTGCCGTATATGGGCGGGTTGGAGATGGGATTTTGGATAGTTCAGCGAGAATCCCAGATCGTGCAGGAGATGAATGGTGCGGGACACGTGGTCGGCGCACTGCTGTTCTGACTTTGCCTGAATGAGCCAGTCGTCCAGATAGGGATAGACGTGGACGTTCTGGCGTCGTAGATGCGCCGCCACAGTCGCCAGGCACTTTGTAAAGACTCTTGGCGCTGTGGTGACCCCGAAAGGCAGAACCCTGAACTGGTAGTGCTGGTCTTGAATCGTGAATCTGAGGTACTTCCTGTGGGAAGGATGCAGGGGGATATGAAAGTATGCATCCTTGAGATCCAGCGTAGCCAGGAAGTCCCCCTGTTGAAGCAGAGGGAGGACCTGCTGCAACGTGAGCATATGGAAGTGCTCCGATAGAATGTACCAGTTGAGGGGCATGAGGTCCAGGATGGGCCTGAGGGATCCGTCCTTTTTGGGGATTAGAAAGTACAGAGAGTAAACTCCTGTTCCCCTTTCTTGCAGTGGAACGAGCTCTATTGCCCCTTTTTGCAGCATGACTTGAACTTCCTGGTGCAACAAGTGCAAGTGCTCGCCGGACATAGGACGGTTTCTTGGAGGTATGTTTGGTGGAGTGGAAATAAGTTCCAGACAGTAACCGTACTGGCTAAGAGATTTGACCCACCTGTCCGTGGTGATGGATTTCCACGCGGGCAGGAACTGCTGGAGTCTCCCCCCGACCGGTGTTGTGTGGTCGGGGGGCAGTGACAAGGCGTCACTGTTTGTTGGTGGAGGAGGACCTGGAGCTGTTTCCACGTCCCCTGCCTTTGACGTGGTTGCCCCTGTAACCACCTCTACCTTTGTTGGTGTATGAGGTTTGGGTGTTGCTTTTATAGTACTGCGTGGATTGTGATGCCTGACCCCTTGAGGTGCCTCTTATTGGAGCGGCGAAAGGAACCACCCCGAAACTGCTGAGACTGGAGGGCCCCCATAGACTTAGCAGTGTCCGTGTCTTTCTTCATTTTTTCAAGGGTCGCATCCACCTCGGGGCCAAACCGGTGGTCTGGATTAACTGTTTGGTTCAAGATGGTTGTCTGTATATCTGGTTTGAAGCCTGATATTCTAAGCCATGCATGTCTCCGCAGCAACACGCTAGTGTTTATCGCCCTGGAGGCGGTATCAGCAACGTCCAGCGCACATTTGATGGAAGCGTTGGTAATCAGCTTCCCCTCCTGAATCAACATTTCACCTGCCTCCTTGTACTGATCAGGTACGTGCTGCAGAAGTGTTTCTAGGGTGTCGTAGTGCGCCCTATCGTAGCGTGCAAGTAGGGCCTGCGTGTTTGAAATGCGCCAAATATTAGCTGCCTGCGCAGCAATTAGTTTCCCTGAGGCTTCAAATATTTTTGACTCTTTGTCTGGGGGAGGAGCGTCACCCGTGGTCTGCGAATTCGCCCGCTTACGTGCGTTGGATACAACCAAAGAATCCAGTGGCAAGTGTCCCTTGATGTACGTTGGATCCGAGGGCGCTGCCTTGTATTTTTTATCAATACGAGGATTGATGACTCGCGCCCGAGTGGGCTCCCTGAAAACCTCTGGCGCGTGCTTCAGCACTCCCTTGAGCATAGGCAATGTCTTGACTGACTTTTCAGCCACTGAGAAAGTGTCAAACAGAAAATCGACATCCACAGGATCTGCATGTAGGTCGACATCATGATTAGCTGCAGCTCTCTCAATCAGAGCGTTGAAGGCTGCAGAGTCCTCTGTAGGAGAAGTCTTCGCTGCAAAAAGCTGCGGTTCATGACCCGACTGAGGGTCCTCAGGGTCGCTTCCGGCAGACCAAGGTTCATGTACCTCCTCTGGATCCGAGTATGCTGGATAATTGTACTAGTCGTCCTCATCTCCGTCACCTTCCCCAGCATTAGAATGCGTCGGTGAAAGTTCCAAATTATGTGGAGATGCAGGCTGTATAGGGGCAGAAGTACCCGCAGAGTCCTTTTTGTTCTTGAGTGGAATACGAAAATGTTCCAACACCGGCTCCGTGGTGATTTTCCTTTTAAGGAGAGAGAGCTTCCCGGTGTTGGCGTCGATGATAACCTCTCGACGCTCCTCATCTGCGAGTGGCTGGAGCCGAGGCTTCGGCACTACCAATGACGCCTTGGGCGTTGACACCACCTTCAAAGGCACCCCGGCCCCATGCCTCGGAGCGAAAGCCTTCGGCGTCGTCTTCGGCGGCAGCGTGAAGTGGATAGGCGTCTGTGCCTTTGCCGGCTTTGGTGTAGGCTTCGGCACCACATCCTTCGGTTCGGGAGCCACAGCGTCCTTCCGAAGCCGCTGCAGGGACTCCACGACCTTTTTTGTTAAGGCCGGGGAGGGCTGGACCGGCTCGAGCGATTTCCCCGAGTCCGGAGTCGGGTCGGCGAAAGGCACGGTCTTCGGAGCCGACATCACCATCCTTGGCCTTGACGGCCGGAGTCGGCGCAGCCAGAGCTATGGAGTCGTCCTGACGCTTTTTAGGAGCTTTCTTCGGGTCATCGACCTCGACCACCTTCGGCGCCGACGCGGCCGCGTCGGTCGTCTTCGCCTTCAACACCGGGGTCTTCGGGTCGGCCATCTTGGCGTGGCTCTTGATGTCGGCCATTTTGAATTTCTTAGACATTGAGGCCTCTGGAGCCTTCTGTCCCACCAGTGCGACTTTCACTTTCGGTTTCGAAACCGTTGGTGTGGACCCCGATGGCTTCACTTTCGTTTTCTTCAACGGGAGTGGCGCATCAGAAATGTCCGTGGCCGGGCCCGGAGGCGAGGCCGTGGGACGATTAATGAGGTCTTGGGTAAGGCCCGAAGGAGATCCCTCGACCTGGGCCGTATAGTGGGGGTTGACCCCTGAGTCAGTTTGAGGATGCTCCTCCTCCGAGCTATCCTCCACGGCGGCAATGGCCCCATCGTCGTCCCCTACCTCACCGACGACTTCATCAAACTCCTCGTCTCCCGCGTCGTAGTTTTCTTTCTCCGACGCCGGGCTAGAGTCCGAAACTTGACAGACATTGTCGTCTCCAACGTCTTCTTCGAAGATGTTGTCTGGCGGGGGCGCCGATAACTGGGCCTGGAGTCTAGCGGCCCGACGAAGCTTGAGAGTCTTCTTACACCGGAACTTTGAGCAGGCCATACACCTGGCCTCATCATGGTCCGGCGACAAACATTTGTTGCACACTGGGTGCACGTCGAGGTGTGAATACTTTGAGGTGCACACCGGGCACCTCTTAAACTGAGTTTGTTCCATGTCTGGAGCGTCGTGTAGGCCCGTCCGCGCCGACAGCACGCGGAAGGGCAGCAAGAGTTCGGAGCTGAAGAACAGACAAACCCGAACGAAAGACAATACCGACGCCAAGCCTAACGACCTTTTGGTCTCAAGTTAGGAAAGTTAAACAACTATCGATTCCGACAGAGGGAACCGAAACACATCCGAACCCAATGGCGGAAAAAAACAATCTGGGGATGGAGGCGATGCCCATGCGCACTGTAGTCCAGGGGAGGAGCCACCTATCTCGTGATACTTCGAAGACTCTTCCAGGACAACAATGTGCAATCATCCGGACCCAACACTAGGCGGCGATCTATGCACAGATATGAATGCAGCAGCCCACATGCCTCGAACACACACACACACACACACACACACACACACACATATATATATATATATACACACACACACACACACATATATACACACACACACATATATATACACACACACACATATATATACACACACACACATTAAAATGTTATGCACATATGTGCTCAGGGATCACCGCGCACTTAGGTGGGAATATTCAGTGCTTATGAATATTGACGAGGATCCCCTGGAAGAGAACATGTATTTCATTCAGGTACTTGTGAGTGACCTACGGACCCTTTCCCTGGACTTAAGGTGAGTATGGGGCAAGGTCCAAAGCCACACCAAGTCACCTTGGGAGGCTCCAGGGCTTTCAGGTTCTGATACGGAGTTGAGTACCCCATCCACTTCAATGGGGGAACGATCAGGTCAAGAAGAGGAAACAAGCTGGAATTTGGAGGTCAGACAGGGGGCTCGACCCTTGAGATGCTCGGGCACATAGGAACAGTTACTCAACTTCTCCTTAGGCGGTGGGACTCCGGTGCAGAGATCTCTTGACATCAGGTTTAGTGCTGGAGTCACTCGCGGTTGGAGAGAGGCTGCAGGCGGCGACTGGTAGTCCAATAAGGCCAGACCAAAGGATGGGCTAAATTCTTGTGGGTCTCAATACCCTGTGGGCACTGTCCCCCTCACTCTGATTCAGGCTGTGTGGTGCAGAGGCATTTTGATGTGTCAAGTAGCGGCAGTCATAGGCTCACTCTTAGGGGCCCATTAGGATGGCGGGCGGATTGCCCCCGCCAGGCAAGCGGTAGCCACCGCCAGCCTGGCTGGGGCAACCCGCCCGCCATCCTCACCTAAATGACCCCCGCCATATTAGGATGGCGGGGGGACCGCGGCGGACGGAAAGACCGTCCGCCGCTTTTCCGCCCGGTCGCAAGGCGACTGGGGCGGAAAAGATCCAGTATGGTGGCGATGTCTAATAGACACCGCCAGCCATATTAGCATGAGCTTGCAGAGATGCCTTTCCGTGGCGGCATCGAGGCATGCAGTCTTCACTTTGGGGGCCCCCTGTGGGCCCCCAGAGTGAAGGAGAGGTGGGGGGTGCACACGGGGGTACCTGTGGTACCCCCCTGCATTTGCATAAACAAAGCGGCAGGCACCGCGCGGTGCCTGCCGCTTTGTTTATGCAAATGCATACGTGTATTTTTAGCATTGTGGCAGGCGGTGATGAGAGCAGCGCCCACAACAATGCTAAAAATGCAGGATGCGCCCGCCACAGTGGCAGTCCCAATCACCGATAGGATGGCGGGCGGACTAAGTCTGCCCGCCATCCTAATGACCCCGTAGTCTTTGTCTCTACTGAAGAGGGACAAACAGGACAGCTGGGCCACAGGACAGCTGGGCCACTCACAATGTGGGTCTCACAGTCTCTGAAGTCCCTCGACGTGCACGTCGGCTTACCTCAGCGTTTGTGTCCGGAATGGACAAAACAAGCCTTGGCTGCTGCAAGGGGTCTGGTACCACCAGCTTTGGTACTGCACAGATCCAGTCGGTCCTGGTGTCCCCACACTTGGAGTGAGGATGGATCTGTAGGACAACAGTGACCCTCTAGGGCAGCTGCAGCGTTTATAGTCCCGGAAGGCAGCAGGAGGGTAAACCAGACCTTGCTTCTTTGGTGCCTGCGGCTGCAGGGGAGTGGCTCCTCTACTCTAAGGGAGTTTCTTTGGCAATTGTCAGTTGCTCCACAAGGGTTGGGGGCAGCAGGCAAGCTGTCAGGTTTTGAGCCAAGTTAGTTCTGTTCCTCTGTTCGAGACATCTTCCACTCCTCCTTGTGTCCATTGAAATCTGAATTCCTGGTATCAGGGGATCCCCAAAAAACTAAAATAAGGGGAGTGAGGGGTAGTAGCCAATGGGCTACTTACCTGTGGGGTCACTACACCCCCTAGATGAAAACTTCCTTTGGGGAGTGGGCATCACCCGGTCTCAGAATTCCTAATTCCACTACAAACAACATGGCAGAGTTCCTATCTTTGTGTTCACTTCAGGCTGCCCACCCTAGTGGTGTGTCCAGCCTGGCAGTGCAACACGCCTCCTGTGTAGCTCATTTTCCTGCCTGCTCTGGTGCCAAATGGGCCCCGGTCAGGTTGGCATTTCCCCTGTTTGGGGAGACCTTGCGCCGCATATCAAAGGCTGCAGAGGCCTTTGATGCCTCATGCCTAGATATGCAGGTTTACTAGCCTTCCTGGAGGAGGACGGCATGTAAACACCTCCGCCAGAGCAGGCATTGTTTCGGACCTCTGAGAGCATGGATCTCTCCTCCTAGGGGTGGAGAAACTGGTCTGTTGTGGCACCGGACAAGTCAGCCAGCACACTAGAGGGCTAGTAGGGTTCAGGTGATACTTCTAAGGTACCCTCTGGGCGGGGGTATTAATAAATCCATCACTGGAATCAGTGTTTGTTTCTTAATACGAGGTGTTTAATACCAAAAACCATAGGTTTCAGTGAAGCCATTATGTAGCTAGAAAACTCGTTTTGACCAGTGTACAGTACATACCTTAAGATGGCTTTCCTGTTCACTTGTACTGTCAGTAATGGAACTAGACAGCACAGGAGCATATTTGATTATGCAGATATGTTCTCACATGTTCTTACAGCCCTAAGGCAGGGTGCATTATATGCCTGCTGTAAGAGAATCTTACAAATATTACATGCAGTGCTAGGGGACATAGCATACAGGGTGTGGGCTAGGTCTTGTTTTCACTTTTTAGAGCAAATGGTAACACAGCCCGCAGTGGCAGTCTGCATGAGTCTGGTGCTGGGTACCCTAGAGTGGCACAAGATGTGCTGAGCTCTTAGGGACCCTCTTTGGTACCTATACCCAGGGTGCCACTTACTATGGACTTAGTGGTGATAAAGGCCTGGCCATTTGGGGGATCAATTGACCAGTTACTTTGTTTTGGGGAATGAATACTGGCACTGGGGAACTGGTTAACAGGAACCCATTGCACAGTCAAAGTTGCATCAAATATCAGGCAAAAAGTGGCGGGAACTATTGCAACAAAAACCCAGTTTCCTACAGATTGCACTACTGAAACTGAAAAGAAAGACCAGTGTGTTAGCAGGTCAATCACGGAGCCGAGTTCCCAATCCTCTGAACCCAATGGTGTAAGAAAACAATCTGCAGTGGAGCCAGTGTGCTAGAACACTGTGGAGCAAAGGTTGTGCCACAATGGGTCTTCTGACTCAGACCGCGAACGGCAACTAGACCCGGAGCGGCGGTGAGAGGAGTGCGGACCTCCAGCAACTTCCGGCGCCGCTCCAGCAAGGCGTCAGGAGCCATGGCATGGCAGTCCCGAGATTCATGGTCGGTCTCCAGGCAGTAGAGGCAGACATCATGGGGGTCTGCCACTGACATATTACGGCAACAGGCCTCACAAGACTTAAAGCTGGGCATTCCTACGTGCATAAGGAGACAAGAAAAGGAGACAAAAGTTTCAAAAAAGTGGTCAGAAAATGGCCGAAGTACATGCTCAATCCGGATGTGCACTTTCGGCGTGGAAAAAGAAAGAACTGACGTAAGCGCACATGGGTGGTGCCTAAGTAGTGTCCGTGACGTCATCCCAGCGCAGGTGACGGGCGGCGCGCAGAGGTACTGCCAAGCAGAAATCTTTACTGATCCAGACTGACGCTTGGGGAATATTCTAAGGTAAGGAATCTATCACTAACATGTCTCTTTCAGATTAACACTTTCAGACCCACTCAGACACTCACAGCCCCACACAAACAGCCTCTCGCATACCCATGCAAACACTCACCTCCCCAGTCACAGACCTACACAAGCACTCACACACAGTCACTGACTCATGCAGCCACTCACACACCCACTCACAGACCTATACACCTACAGGTTCAGTGCTCACACCCACTCACCGACCCATACAGCCACTCACAGTCCCACAAGAACCTTTGTGTTGATGTGTAGATAATTAAACATAGACCAGGATCCTGTCTTTCGGGTTGTTGAGGAACAACTGTTGCCTCCATATGTTAAATGTCCATATCGAAGCATACATTTTTGTACACATGATGTGGTCTCGGCGGAATGCAGAAACAGTTGCATTGACATGTTTCCTGGATTTCTGTATCTATTGACACAAATGGGTTGACCACTGCCACTTTGGTAAATTAATGTAACTTTTCCCACATACTGCCTTGACATTCTCCAACATTTGCCTACGGTATTCTTCATTAGTATTTCAAGTCCTACCCCAGTAATTGTGCCTACGTCACTGCCACCACAGTGCACAATCATGACGTCTGGATGTTGGCAATCAGCAATGCTTTTAACCAAAGTCAGCAATTAATGTCACTTTAATCTTCTCTGGCCAACCCGTTGAATGTCTACATTAGATAAACCTAAGTCCAAGTCAATGCACCCCTTCTAGCACTCTCTGGCCCAAAACACAAAACTATGGTCCACAATCTAGACTCTAGTCATTTTGGAGACAAGTAGGAGTTGGACACAAGAAAAGGCTGCAGCAGAATGAGGCAGTTTTGAAGATGAAAGGCAGCTAAAAGGGAGGACAGCAAGTAAAATAAAAAAATAACATTGGATTGGATGGTGGAGATGCGCAAGGAACTAAAATTAGGTTGCGACTAACAAAACTAACTACCTCTGTGATTGGCTCTGAGAAAAAAAAAAAAAAAGGTTGTTGTTTGGGATATGTTTGGGATTGGTAACAGTCAACCATACCTGCTATTGTTGGTGTGAAGCTAGTATGCCTTTTAGAGAAAGTCTTGTGAAAGTTTCAGCTACTGGTAGGCAGAGACCACTGGAAATGTGGTTACTATGAAAACAGAGCTAAAAGACTATGGGGAAAGAACACAGACTGCAGTGTAAAACAGAAAAGCAGGCTAATGTACACAAATTCTCAGTAGGACGTGGCTGTCCTTTAACTGGCAATATTTTACAAAATGAAATGCAACTAAAATTATTAGTAGCCTGTTGAATGCTTTTAAGGTCTTCCATGTGGATCCATGGGGCCACAGCGAAGTTACACAGAGGCAGCGATGAATGCTGCTTTGGATTGGGCTTCTTTCCTTAAAACACAGAAAGGGTTAAAAAATGGTGACCATTCAGGAGTGGCGTAACAAAAATAAAAGATGAAAAGGTCTGATTTGCTAAGTATAGGTATAGGAGAACATGGGGAAGGGTAGCCATTTTAGGTACTTTGCTACTGAGAGTGGAGGAGTATTGCCATAGTCGAGACTGGTAGCTGAGAACCGATGTTAAGAGAGAGAACAAAAGTTGAACAGGAAAGATTGTACAAGTATGTTAATGAGGTGGTAGTATAGAAATTATACTTAAAAAATGCAAGTGTATGTAACCTGAAAGAAAATGTATAGCTTCTAGACAGTACAGTAGATGACAAAATGGACAAGAGGTTACATGAGAACACTAACTAAAATATAGTGAGCAGCAAAGGAGGAAGAGGAATTGCTATACTGAAAATATAGGTATTGTATTAAGCCATTGATGAATGTGTTAGAAATTAGATGTGGGTGCTTGCTTATAATATGTAATTTGAATCCACTCACACACAGGCAATTAGTTACAAATACACTTACACACCCTATTACCCACCCATACAGCAACTCGCATACCTATATTACAAAATCATAGTCCTTCACACACCCAGTTCCACATCCAATAACACTGCCAGTTACAAATCCATAGTCACTTACACACCCATTTAAACATGCATAATCACTAACATACCCAATCTCATACTGAGACACCCAGTTCACCGTAGAAATCGGAGCAGTTTACCACTGCTAGATAGTGGTAAATTGTGTGAAAAACTCCATTCAATTACTTGAGGTTTTGCCTCTCTCCACATGTGTATATTTTCAGAAAACCTGGACAGGGACTGTCAGATGTGCAGCATGCAAATACATATTTTCCACAGCTTACTATAGGAGATAGATATATTAGACACACATTCTGTCCTTAAAAGTACTCTCTAGAATAAGGTTGTTGCGCATAAATGCTGGAGAATGGAAGCAATCAAAAACCAAATGAATACCAGTCCTGGGTCAAACCACTGCTATAAATTCCAGGTGCACAGCATTTACCAGGACATAAGGACTTTGTACTGCTTAGCCATGCTGGATGCCAGTCTGCCACCCCTATATATTCAAACACTCCCTGAGGCACAGTATCAAGCCCAGACCAGTGACCACATCAATGTCATGTTCCCATATTGTTCAATAGCAACCTAGTGTCCCATCTGCAAGACCAAACATATGCCCTCTTCTCAACTAGAAGAAACCTGCCAATGCTAAGAGCGACGTACCAGACTTCTTGTAGCCTCCAAATGGCACTTCCACTGGCCCCATGTTGTAGTTGTTGATAAAGCACATACCCGCCTGCAGTCCTGCCACAACTCTGTGGGCTCGCTGGATGTCTCTGTGTACAAACAGGAAACAAGATTCATCTTGTAACGGTATCCAGATATTTGCAGATAATCACTTTTTCTGCTTACCAGCCACCTCCACAAGAGCATTATCATCCAGTCACCACCCCCTTCCTTCTGACATACATGACCTTACCCACTCACAAATACTTGGTTCACAAATCTACTTACCACCAACATCCCCAGGATACCCCCATCCACAAATTGTGTACTGGCCTACTCACCAGTTTCAATTCCGAAACCCACTCGCCACCAATCTTCTCCCAAGCAACACATGTACATACGTTTACTTGCCATCTACTTCCCAAAGACAGCTCCATCAAGCAATGCTCCCTTTTGTGCACATATCCATTGGATATCTCCATCCTGTGGAGCACAAGGCTGCAAGAAGTCTTAGGCAGGAAGTTGCTAATCACAGGGGTGAGGTTAGTAAGGACAGGAAGCCTTGGTAGCTAGTGATCAAACTCCTCATGAAGAATTATTCAGCTACACTGCAGCTGCCTCCCCGTCCACAGAAACCACTTGGGTGCTTCATTAAGAGACCTCTGCATACCTTGTGAACACTCCACCTGCCAGACCATATGTTGTGTCGTTTGCTCGCTCCAGGACCTCTTCCTCAGTATCAAAGGGCAGGATGGACATTACAGGACCAAAGATCTCTTCCTTCACACAGGTCATATCATCTCGGCAGTTGCCTGAAACCACATTAGATTGGGGTAAACCATGAATGAACAGACAAGAGAATTAAACAAAACATCTGACCCGCATTACAGACGAGCTATAGAATGGGAAACAGCCTTTAGCAGATATGTGTGTATATATATATATATATATATATATATATATATATATATATATATATTTATATACACATACATATACACACACACACATATATACACACACATACATATACATACACACATACATACATACACATATCCACATACATATCCACATATACATATATACACCGAAACGCGTTGGGTCTTGACTAAAGCTGATAATAAACACCGCTTCACTACATTTGTGTCTACGGTGTGCTGTTTTAAGAGAAAGGAGCAGCATTGTTGTGGAAATATATATATATATATATATATATATATATATATATATATATATATATATATACGTACACACACACACACATCTATACATACACATAAATATATACATATATAAATGTATACATACACATACATGTCGGGATATATATCGGAATTTGAGGTCTTAAGTTATTTATTTTCCTGCACTATTGCACCCTGCACTTTCGTAGGTATTCAGCACTTTAGGTATGGGTAGATTGTGTAAACAGTGCTTAAATTTAGCACATGATGACACTTCACCGTAGGGGATTCATCCCATTATTTTCTTGGCGACAATCGATGCTGACACATGAGTCACAATGTGACATATTGCCTTATTTTTGGCTAAAAATTGTGTGGTATGGTAGTGCATCAATAGTTATTCAGTGTTGGTATTTTACCTGCATTTTTACCTGTATGTTTAAATTGTATATATCGTTTATTTTACAATGATATTACATCAGGTCTGTTTACTTAACAATTACCCTATGAAATGGTAGCACTTGCACTTTAAAAACACACCCTTCACTATGACACGCTCGCTGTCATGTGATCAAGGCTCATGCGAGCCGAAACTTTATGGTGACAGCAATAAAGTAATTTCTTCATCCAAAGACTTTGGTCTATGTCTGGTTCCTGTTCGTGGCTGAGAGAGAGACGGCAGCGCGAGGGAAACGGAGGTTTGACAAATATATAAATATATACACACATACACACACAAACAATGCGTGTTAAAAGCATACATTGTAAACAATTTCTAAAAAAAATGCGGGGTGATAAATGTGTGGTAAAGGCATGCAGAGTATTTCCCGGTGTTGTTCCATCATACAACCTAAATAATCAGCTACCACAAGACCACGAGTGTTATCAGGAAGAATCCTCTTAGAGAGTTATTTTTGTTCTGGGCTGAAGCCCTGACAGGTGGGCTATTGTGACCACTCAGTAATTTGTTGAGTAAAAGAGTTCCCACCTTTGCGTTCTCACTTCAGCAGTTTTTGAACCTTGGTCAATTATAAACTACTTGCTCCGCTCCCTTATCAGCCACAACGGAGTGTACCGAGAGCATGCTCTTTAGAAACATTACAGTTTGAGAAAGCATGACATTTTGGTCTGGCAACATACACAACTGATATAATGCCTAAAATACGCAAATGTAGGAGGCTCACTATTGGACTGTGAACTTTCTGCATCAAGGTTGGGCAGTAAACCTCTTAAGGCCCTGAAAAAAAAGCTATCAGGCCAAATGTACTTCTAAGGCTGCATACGGCAGTGCGATCTGGGGGCATATGGTTCTTTGATCTTTCAGGTAAATGGTAAACTATTGTGGCAGTTTCTCTCTGTCCCGCAGAGCACCCCCTCTGTGTGCATGAAGACCTGGGGGTGGGTAATCTCAGGGATATTTTAGCTCTGCGTCCTTTGTTGGGTTGGATCAGGTTATGGTCTAATGACGCCCTCTCCCTAAATCAGCTGATAGCAAAGGACAGCCTGCTGCTTGATAGGGCTTAAAAAACTCTTGCTTTAAATACATCAAGGAATCCATTATGCATTTAGGTAAGGGAGAGCTCTTTTGGTACCACAAAGGTATCTGTAAGTCAGATAGGTCCAGGATGAAAGGAAAATGCTACTTACCCAGTATGCATCTATTCTTGGCATATACAGTGTAGATTCGTATGCTTTAGCATAGATCGCCATCTGGTGTTGGGTCCAGATGTTTGCACTTTGTTTTTGTTCGACAAAGTCTTTAGTCACGAGGTAGGTGACTCCTCCTTTCGGTGATAGTGTGCATGGACATCAGCTCCATCCCCAGATGGTTTTGTTGTAAGGGTGATGATGAAGTTAGTAAGAGTAGAAAGAGATGTCCACGTATATTGTATCTAAGTAAGAGGACACTACAACAGACAAAGGTACCCGGGAAGGTGGGTGGGCACATATGAATCCACAGCTGTATATGCCAAGATCAGATGCATACTGGGTAAGTAGCATTTTCTGTTCGAGGCATATGAGCTGTAGATCATATTCTTTATAATAGACTATAAAGCAGTTATCTCCCAAGCGGTGGCGGAGCTGTGTCTGTGGTTTGAAGCATTGCCAATGCTCAGGCTCTGTTAGCATGCTATGATGGGGCTTACTATGACAAGTTGGAAAAACTCATGCAACATCTGCCGGATGAGTATAAAACTAAAGCCAACGACCTCATCCATGAAGGAAGCTCATCACCAACACTTCCATAAAATGTGCACTAGATGCAGCAGACACAGCGTCCCGTGCCATCAACACTAGCATATTGTTACACAGGCATGCTTGGCTTCGAATCTTTGGATTCAAGCAGTAAGTACAATCCTCCATACTTAATCGTAGAGGATTGCACGTCGAAGGGGTTTGAAAAGGATACCGAACACATCCTAACCCGATGGCAGAAAAAAAACAATCTGGGGATGGAGCCGATGCTCATGCGCACCATCACCGGAAGGAGGAGTCACCTACCTCGTGACTAAAGACTTCTTCTAACAAAAAAGTGCAAACATCCGGACCCAACATCAGATGGCAAACTATGCTAAAGCATATTATCTACAGCTCATATGCCTCGAACACTACCTTTTTAGAAAGAAGAGCTGTAGTAAGAGGAGTGAGCCCTCTAGAAACCCTTGGCTCAGAGGCATGTGTTAATGTTAATGTTGCTTTTAAAGCACGAACAATCATCCTGGATAGGATATCACGGCGCTATGATTTCTGTAGTAAGTGATGGGCTAATACTGGAGTGATACAAAGTTTTTAGTCGGGTTTAGGGAAAAGAATGGTTTTTAATTTTTTGCTGAAAGTCAGGTGGCAGTCCGTGAGTCTGAGATCCTTGGGCAGATCGTTCCATCTAGTTGCGGCCAGGTGGGAGAAGGCCCGTCCTCCCATCCTGGCTCTTTTCACTCGAGTAGTTGTTGCTCTCGCTGTTGATTGAGAGCGGAGATTCCTAGTGGGTGCATAAAACTTGATCTTATTTTTAAGATATGAGGGCTAGTGTTATACATTGCTTTATGTGCTATGCACATCATTTTGAAAGTGGCTCTTTGTCTCATTGGGAGCTAATGGAGCTCTCTTAGGCAACTCTTGGCTGGGTCATATTTTCTTCTATTGCAGATTGCCTTTGCCGCTGCATTCTGCACTAATTGTAATTTTGTGAAGAGGTAGTCTGCCATAACTACAAACAGGGAGTTTCCGTAGTCCAGCCTGCTCATCAGCAGTGGCTGGACTAGAATACTTCTACATTCAGTGGGGATCCAGGGAAAGACTGAGCATTTTTAATAGTGCAAAACCTTTGCCGCAGATTGTTGACACATGGTTTTCCATAGACAGGGTGCTGTCAATAATAACTCCTAGATTCCTTGCTGTCAGTGTTGGATTGGGGGGGTACCTAGAGTACTGGGCCACCAGCTGTTGTCCCAAAGCTGCGTGTGTCCACCGAACAGCAGTATTTCCGACTTATCGGCGTTAAGCTTTAAACAATGATTGTGCATCCAGCCGGATAGTTCAGTGAGGCAGTTTAACAGCCTGTCCTTCGGGTTATTTGCCCCGTCTGAGGTTACCATTAGTTGGGTATCCTCTGCATATGAACAGATATCGATACCCCACTTTCTTCTTATCTCTGCCAGGGAAGATACAAACACGTTGAATAACGTAGGGCTCAATGAGGCCCCCTGTGGAAGACAAAAAGTTGCCCATACGCACCGATTGAGTTCTGTCTGACAGAAATGATTGCAGCCAGCCTAATGCTTTTGCCTGGATTCCTTTTGCTGCGAGGGTTCCTAATAACAGGTTGTGCGGTACGGTGTCAAATGCCGCCGAGAGGTCTAATAGTATCAGGGCGACTGTTTTCCCCTGATCTACCTGTGTTCGAATGCTATCCAGCACGGCCAAGAGTGTTGTCTCAGTGCTATTATTGGCCCTGAAACCCGTCTGAGAAACATTCAATAAGTTGTTGATTTCAAGAAAATTAGAAAGCTGCCTGTTAACCAATTTTTCTAAGACTTTCGATAGATAGGGTAATTGTGATATAGGTCGATAATTGGCGGGATTATTGATGTCTGCACCTGCTTTTTTTTATCAATGGGGTGACTACCGCATTTTTCCAGATTTTTGGAAATTCCGCAGAATTTAGTGAGTGGTTGAGTACTTGTGTTACAGCTGGACAGATTATCGGGGTTAATAGCAAAAAAATATGGTGCGGGCAGGGATCCAACGGGGAGCTAGATTGGACTTCTAGCATGACTTTACCTACTTCTTCTTCTGAGAAAGGGACAAAACTCAAACAACCGGCCTGCGAAGTGGGTAACATATGGTGATCTATGTGCTCCAGTTCTTTGTTGGAGAACGAGGTGTAAATTTTATCACAAAAGAAGTTACTTATTTTATCACAACCGTCTTGTGACGGAGTGAGATTTAATGAGAGATTTGTGGGATTGCAAAGTTCTTTGACTATTTTAAACAATTCTTTGGATGAATCTTTATTTTCTATTATTCTGCGTGTAAAGTATTCTTTTTTTGCTTTCCTAATGGCTTTATTGTAAAATGTGAGTTCTTTTTTATATGCGAGTCGGGCATCTTGAGTTTTCATAAGTCTCCATTTGTGTTCAAGTGTTGAGCATTTTCTCTTTTGTAACTTTAGTTCTGGCCCGTACCATTTTTCTGACATAGTACGTCTGGATTTATGATTGGAGCGTAGCACTGAGCAGTGTTCTAGTGCATTTGTGATGTTATTCTGTAATTGGTCTATTTCGTCATCAATGGAAGTTCCTACCATGTTTGTGTGGACGTACTGCTGTTGGAATATCTCCACTGAGAACTTCTTCCAGCTCATAGTTTTTGCTGCCGCCAGAACTAGTGGTCTGGTGTTTTTAATGGACAGATTGATGGTGAACTCAATCATGTGATGATCTGTCCAGGTCAATGGTTTTATTTCTTTAATGAGGATGGATCCTATGTTAGAAAACATGAGGTCCAACATATGTCCTGCCCGATGTGTTGGTTGTTAAATTTTCTGAGTCAACTGTAAAATTTCCATATCTTCCGCTAGGTGTCTAGCCAGGGGATTGTTGCTGTTTTCATAATGTATGTTAAAATCACCAAGTAGCAGGATATTTTTATTGATAAGACAGACCGGCATGATTTGTGCAAGGAGCTGGGTGCTGAAGTCCAACGTGCTCCCTGGTGGGTTGTAGATGATCACACCGCCAAATAATATGTTGGTGTTTATGGACACTGAAAATGCCATTGCTTCATAATAGTCAGCCTGTGTGATGGCCTCCTGTCTACAGGTGATAAAGCCTTTGAACAGTATGGCTACCCCTCCTCCTCTCTTCTTAACTCTGTTCAGGTTAAGTATTTTATACTCCGCTGGGAGGGCTGTTGCAATATCGGGAGTACTATGATTATCCAGCCAGGTCTCAGTTTTAAAGGCCAAATCGTTTTTTTTTTCTTCAGAGTGTCCCAAATTTCAATCGCGTGTTTTGGTAAAGATCTTGCATTAAAATAAACACAGTCGAGAGCAAGGTTTGAGGTGTTTATTGTGGCGGGACAATACCAGGAATTACTATCCCGCTGCAGTTCTGACAGCAGAAGGGGCCCATGGTATTGGAGGGTCCTACTTGTGCGCATAACGCCGAGTTCCTTACCCGTATGGTATTGAATTTTTGAGCTCGCTGCTGGAATATGTAGTGGAGATCCTTGGCCCAATGGATGTGTCGCTAGGCAATTGGGCAGGGGTTGTGGTCCCTGGTCGTCGGGACGGGCGCAGACGGGCTTGTCTTTGGCGTGCCTGCGGCACGCCTGCTGCGCACGCCTGCTGCGCATCCTTGGGGGGGGGGGGGGGGGGGTGCATTTTATACTAGCGAGGGTGGGAGGGCGCCCTGTTCCTGCTCCTCACTCAAGATGGCGGGTCCCAGCAGCGCCTACTCGGCTGCGGTGGGGGCGGAAATAGAGGCAAGTGGGCCGATTAAGCTCCTGATGATGCCAAGCTAAACTAAAAAACAGGGTGAGTAATGCCCCTCCAAATTCCTTGGTGCGCGTTTGTGTGGCTGATAACGACAGATGACGGAGCCCTGTCTCGTTTACATTCAAAGCAAAAGACTGTTACTGACTCACTAGGTTTAGATATAACCGTTTGTATTTTATGTTAGCCTCCCCCAGAGGTTGGTATGACTTAGTGTCTATGGGTGCCTGAGGCTGTGACATGTCTCCACAGGACAGCCTTCACTTTGTTTTATAAATATTTTACTGCCCCAATAGGATTTTTTATTTTTCCACTTTTGAAGGACAAGGGTTTTTCTCAAGTTCATCCCGCCCTTGTATTTTTACAGATGTTGAGCAATGAATTTGTGACTTTCAATCTTACCTTTTTAAGATCTACCATGTACCTTAGGAATTTGCAGAACGGGTGACTGGTTTTTACTGTTATTTTAACAGTTGATCTGCATTTTGTGATTGATTGTTTTTTATTGCTCGTTTATTATGTATGTACTTTTAAGCCACTTAAGAATCTGAATGATGTAAGTTTGAATTAGCTGAATTCTTTACATGTCAAAATTATAGGTTGTCGTCTCACCTAGCACACAAGGAGTCATGAAGTAGCCGTCTTTCAGTTTGGGGTCATCAGGTGTGTATGGTTCCCCTCCGCAAAGCACTTTTACACCCTAGAAAATAAAACATGCTGAACATTAGATCACTCGGACACTCACTAGTTTCTAAATCAACACGTGACCACCCATTAAAGTACATAGCAAGGAGTTAAAAAGTAGTAAAAAAAAAAAAAAAAAAAGGGAGCTCGATATATACAAACATGCACGCAATGCACTAGATAAGGTTTTACAAGTGCAGATTGTTGACTGGACAGATGTTTATTATGGGCTCAAAGATATTGTTCCACTAGTCCTACGTGGTGTCGACATTCAGCTTTATCCCTTCAAATAAGTTCAAACAATTTCAGGGATCTCAAGCCAACTGTTTAACCTTCCTCTGAATCACACCAAATAACTACTCGGATTGCACCAATAGCCCTCTGTTTCCTTACACCTGCACACAAAACAATTTGCAACAACTCAGGATGAATATTGCAAGTAACTGACTAGTTAGATATGCTTTCATCACAAAACAATATGGACAGTTACACTCCAGTGGTTGTGAAAAGAATCTTATATATTATTTTTTTTACTGAAATTTCAGAGGACCGTTTACATCAAATTTATTATCCATATACACTCCAATTTTTTCAGGGGAACGGGAAGAGATATGGTGAAGGGAAAGAACAGGAAACAAAACAAAAAAGCCTACAGGTCAAAATAAGACAAATGTATATGTTTATTGGAGAAAATTAACAATGAACGGTAACAGGATTACAGAAAAGCAACACAATGGAGATTTAAGGAGGCAGGCTTGAAGGAGGATGAGAATGGGGTCTGAAAACAGCAGGCGATAGAATGGACCCTTGGCAGCTGCAGCATGTTATTAGCAGTTAAAGAAAAAAAAAGAAAAAAAAAGTTGCCGCGTGCACACATCTGTTTATTTTGAATGTATGCACAAGACAGAACCTAGGAAGTGTACATATAACATAACATTAGGTTTATATAGTGCAAACGGTTAACATCTAAAAACAAGGGAAATGAATACAAAACAAGGGAAATGAATACAAAACAAAGCTCTTCACCTCCTCTTTGGCCTTCTTGATAAAACCAAGTACTTTTTGTAGGTGCGGCTGGTTGATGAGGGGACCCATCCTAGTGTCTTCCAAGAGAGGGTCACCAATTTTGATCTTCTTGGTTTGTTTCACCACTTCTTCCGTGAATTTGTCCAGGATTTCCCTTTGCACGAACACCCTGGTGCCGTTGCAACAGACCTGAAGGTAAGAGACAGCCACGAAAAATGATTGCACTCTAATTAGAAGAAAGAGAAATAGAACTACAAAGTGTGGAAATTAAAATAAGCAAGATAGGTGGTGCTCCCAAAGAGACCTGGTTGCTGGCATTTGCCATGGGTCCTCGGGAGCCAATTTTCTACTGGCAAATATTCATGGTGGAAACTGTCCATTACCATCTGTGTCATAAGTCCTAATGTAATACCAGAGTAAAACCAAGTTACACCCTTAATACTCACAAATCCTCATGGGTACCAACAACAAGAATTCATGGGCTATATCTTTTAAAAACAAGATGCATAGAATTGTAGATGCAATGAAAATGACCGCTCGTGCATATGGAGTATATTTGAACCAGAAATCGCATTCTAATACCAGCAGAAAAGGAACTGCTGATGTTAAACAGTATAGAAAAAAAGTATAAAGCAGCAAACCACGTAGAAAGTCGGCCTTCCAAGTCTCATCTCGGCTACCACATTGTAAACATTTGACGCTTTTTCAGTGTATGGATACAAAAAAAGTGTAGCATGTGGATAATCATCATTATCCATTAAGTTGTAATATAGATCTTGTTAAGTACAAGACTGGTAATGTAACAAGGGATCCGCTAAATCCTACCTCTGGCATTGTAGAGGAACAGATGCTCTGAAAGCAAGGTATTCCATCAAGATTCTCTACTTTTTTTTGATGAGCAGTGATTACTTGGTTGGGACCACAATTGCAGGCGGCATACACACTTGTAAAATTCTGGAGTTGTACAACTTTTTTGGTCTCCTGAGCTCTGAATAAGAGTGGCATGGTGTCGGTAGCTGGCTCTGGGCATACTATATCAAAATGAGGTATAGTATGCACAGAGTCCAGTGGAACCCCAAAGGTAGGCAGAGGTGGCAATATTTGTGGTAGTGTTGGCGAGCAGTAAGGATTTATCAGAGGGTATTGTTAAGTATTTGTTGTACACGGGCGTGGCCAAGCAGCATGGCCGACCGGACGTGAGCTCTGCCAGCTCCGTCCATCGGACCCTTTTTATCCTGTAAAAAAAATCCTGTTCGGGGTCCTAAGGACGAAATCCAGCTGTCGGAACCGGCCCCCTACTGCCTGGGGTGGCCGGTGGTGAAGATTTAGGGCGGGACCCCCCGTGTGTGGCTGTCGTTGACCCCTGCCTGGCGGCGCCCCGGCCCTCTCACCTCGAGGCCGGGGCTTGCGGCCTTCTGCTGGAGGACGGCGGAACCCTGTATTTGCGGGCCAGCGGAGGCTCGTACTTGCGGTCCCCGCGGTCGAGGTGATTGGTGGACCGGAGCCCGCTGCCATCTGGGGCTCCGTTCGTTGAAGTGCCGTGGGACGTCTGCGGGCGCCGCCTGTGTGCCGCGCCTGGTGCTGGAGCTTTGCCGGAGGCGGTTGGGACGCGCCCGCCCTGATCTTTGCGACCCCCCCATCCTACTTGGAGACTGGTGGCTTCCTTTGGGCCGCTGTGGGCCCATCCGGGACCCGGAACCTGCCTACACTTGTGAGGGGCGGAGGTGGCGGCCTCGCCTGTAGGCGCTTGGGGACTGTATGGGACCCCCCCGAGCACTTACCGGCGCCATTTTGCGGACAGAACCCCGCGATTGGGTGGGAGCCGCCCAACGATACTGTGGCTGGGTCTTGAGGGCCGGTTTGGGCCCTTGTCGCCGTGGCGAGCCTGTAGGTTGCCTGGCCCCTGGAGGGCTGGAGGAGAGCACAACTTGACCTGCGCTGTTGGCGAAGGTCAAACTGGACACACCGGACCTGCATTGCCTTGGGGCCCCGTGCTAGTTAGCGCCTGGCCCGGCCGCCTGTGGCGGAGGCGCTTCTTTCCCCTGATATTCCTCTGGGGGTCCTTGTCTCGTGCCCTGGTGGGGGGGCTTGGAGGCCCCGCTGGAGTGGTGTCCCTGCAGACCCTGACATTGGATCCTGTATGGCCTTGGCAGGACTTTATCTTTGACACGAGGACTGGTCCCCCCCAGACACCCTTGTGGGGAGGCCCGTTTGCCCACGGACCGGCCGCGGCGGACTGGTGAGGGGGTACCTGCTGGGAGCGCCTTGGGGCGCAGCTGGAACTGTGCCATTGGCGGGGTTACCGGGCGCCTACACGGCGATTGTGAGCGTATTGAAATCTGCAGTGGATGAATGGTGTGGTAGGGGCCTGTCACTGCCGGAGGCCAGCGTAGGGTCGGATAATCCTGTTTCATATTGGTGAAGGCCCCCCCCTCCAGACACGGGAGAGCCACGTTTGGAGCTCAAGATGAGCAAGGACAGGACGTCTCGGTCGACGCAGCCTAACACCATAACACAATACACTACCCCGCGACTCCCGCCTCAGCGGCTCACGAGGCTGTCGGGCCAGGACGAGGGGGCGGAGGCCCCTGGGGAGCCCTCCCGGGCAGAACTCCTGAAAGCAATTCAGGGCTCCCACTCCGCACTGCTACGCCAGATAGAGACAGTGTCCATAGACGTCAATCTTTTGCGGGCCGACCTGCGGAAGGTGGCGGACAAGGTGACTGAGGCGAAGAGTAACATCGAACAGCTGCAGGGTGAGGTGGCCACCCTTAAGAAGACTGTCTCACAACTGACTGCCACGACGGGGGCCCTGGAGCTTAGAGCGGAGGACGCAGAAGGAAGGGCGTGTCGCTGTAACATTCGGGTCCTTGGAGTGCCTGAGCGTGCGGAAGCGGGGAACGCGGAATGCTTCCTGGAGGACTGCATTCGAACTCACCTGTGCCAGAGGGGTCTCTCGGAGGTCTTTGTGATTGAAAGGGCCCACCGGGCGTTGTTCCCACCGCCGCGGCCGGGTGCCCCCCCCCCCCCCCCCCCCGGGCCATCATTGCGAAAATCCTAAACTATCGCGACAGGGATTGTATCCTGCGGGCAGCACGGGAGTCTGCAAACCTCATGTTTGAGAATAGCAGGATCTCCATTTATGCGGACTACACCCAGCAAATTCAGGAGCAGCGGAAGTCCTTTTGGGGGTTAAACAGAAATTTAGGGAGATGCAATTGCAATACATGCTCCTATACCCAGCCAAGCTCAAGGTCCTGTCGCAGGGAAAGGCGCACTTCTTCGAGGCCCCGACCGAGGTCTGGGAGTGGCTGGAGATCCAGGGTGATGACCTCCCCCCGGGAGAGAGTGGGGTCCCCCGGGGACGATGGGGCTCCCGCCTACCCAGGAGACGAGGCGGCAGGCGGCGGCGCCGATCCGGGGCGGCGGACAGTAGGAGGGCGGTAGAGTACTGGTTTATTTATTTTTATTTATTTGGCACATTTGTAGAGCGCTCTGTTACCCGGAGGTGTCCCGGTGCTGGTATGATAGGGCTAGCGTGAGTGAGCAGGCTTACTGAGTGAAGAGCCAAGTTTTAAGTCCTCTTCTAAAGGCCATCAGACCCTGAGTTTGTCTGAGCGCAAGTGGGAGTTTGTTCCAGGCCTCTGCTGCCCCAAGGGAAAAGCTCCTACCTCCCCAGCGAGCTCTTTTGATTCTGGGGACCGTAACCAGAGCCAATGGTCCTGATCTCAGGGTTCTTGCTGGTTTATGCCAGCGAAAAAGCAATTTCAAGTGTCTAGGGCCCATATCATGAAGGGCTTTGAAGACCATGCATAGTGCCTTAAAAGTAATTCTCTTACGAATTGGCAGCCAGTGTAGTGCCACCAGATCCTGAGATACCGAAGCTGGCGAGGATGGAGCCCTGCCCTTGGGACAGGTGGAAGTGGCTGATGACCTGGGGGCTGACCTCCCTCTTGGACAAGATGACATCCTGGTCCCGGATACGCTTCTGGTAACGGCTGACGACGCGCCACTGACTGCCCAGGAGACTGCGGTGAGTGGACCCCAAGGAGCTGGAGCTCCCTCTTGAGAGAGACTTGGTTATTTCCATGAGCAATATGTTTGATGGGCGACTCAGTCTGGTGGCCGTATGGGGGGCTAGTTAGCTAGTTATGGGCCTTCCGGGGTAGACTCACTGGGGTTGGGAGGGGGGGGGGGGGTGGGGGGGTGGGGGGGGGTTTGAGGGAAGTCTCCTTTTAGTCAGGGGGCCGCACATGTGGGGGGTGAGAGCATGTTCCAGGTTATTGTAGTGAGTGTGTATGGTTTTGAGTCGCAATGTCGAGCCTGGAATTTTGGTATGAACACTGGGTTTGGTGGGGAGTCGGGGTGGGGGGGGGGGGGGGGACAGTTTTCATTGTTGTTGTAGTGGGTTGGCCTTCTTAGGCGTATGGGGTGGCTGTGCACGTCCTGGCACCGGCAGGGTAAGGGCAGAGTGGCGCGTATAGTTGTTGCTGACATTTTGCTTGTGGGCGGGGGTGGGTCGTTTGAATGGGAAGTTCTGGGGTAATGTTTTTGGCATCATTTGTATTACAGGTCAGGCACTAGGGAAGATTTATTCTGTGCGGGGGAGGGTACGGCAGGGTCGAAGTTTCTGGAACCCATGGGGTATAAGTTTATAAGTTGGAACGTGAGGGGGCTAGGTACATGCACCAAGCGGTATAGGGTCCTCTCCTACCTCCGGAGACATAAATTATCCATAGCTTGTCTGCAGGAGACCCACCTGGTGGATGATGGGGCACAAAAACTAGGGAAAAAATGGCGTGGACAGTAGTTTCATGCGTCCTTCTCCTCTTATGCTAGGGGGGTTCTGATTTGGGTGGCACCGGGGGTGCCGTTCGCTATGCAATACATGGAGGCGGACATACAGGGGCGGTACCAGCTCCTCAGAGCTACACTGGACGGGAAGGAATTGGTCATATTGAATTCCTACGCACCCAACACTGAGGACCCGACATTCTTTGGGGAGTTGCGGGACACTTTCGTCCATGATCTGGGGACCCCGTTGCTCTGGTTCGGAGATTTTAACTGTATCCTTGATCCAGTCCTGGATTGGTCACCCCCCTCGGGAGGGTACTAAACCCTGCATGACTGCGCAGCTTAGAGAGGTTATGAATAATGTGGGTGCAGTAGATACCTGGCGCCTGAAATACCCGACCCAGCGGCTGTACACCAGTTTTTCGCCCACGCACGGTACGCATAGCCGTCTCGACAGGATCTTAGTGGCTGATGCCGGGACTAGCCTGACGACTGAGGTAACGCATCAAACCCGGTTCTTGTCCGATCATTCCCCAGTGACCTGTGACGTTCAGTGGGGATCTCCAGTGGCTCGACCGCGCACCTGGAGACTCCCGTTGGACGTCCTCTGTGACCAGATGGGTAGGGCACATATAGATAGGGCGATAGAGGACTACACGGATATCAACTGGCAGGATGGAACGCTGTGCCTGGCTACCAGGTGGGAGGAACTTAAGCCAGTGGTGCGCGGCGCCTGTATGGGGCTCACTTATGGAGTTCGAAAGCAGCTTCTTCGCGACCTCCAGAGAGAGGAGGACGTTCTCTTGAGTGCCCAATTGGTGGTCGACCCTAGTGGTCCTCAGCGGCAGGAGGAGCAAGCGGCTCGAGCCCGGGTACATGATGTCCTGGATCGCTTGGACAGGTACACCCTGGGCCAGTATAGGCAACGCCTTTACCGAGAGGGGGACAAGTCGGGAAGGCTTTAGGCCTGGATCCTGAAACGGGAGCAGTCACCCGAACGCATTGTTGCCCTACGCGACCAGGTGGGCGCGATAGTTTATTCGGAATGGGCCCTCCTTGAGGTCCTCCAGTCCCATCTGCATCTAGTGTATCAGGCGGACCCAGCCATTTCGGCGGCCACCTATCTCCCCTGTTTGCAGGGGTTGCTCATGCCGACCCTTTCGGACTCGGACCTGGATTTGGGCCCGACACTATTGGAGATAGAGGGAGCGCTGGCTCGCTTGCCGCGCGCCAAATCACCGGGGAGCGATGGATTCCCCCCCCAGAGTTCTACCATGAGTTCTGGGACAGGTTGGCGCCACTCTTGTTACAGGTCTACTTAGAAGCCTTTAAGGGCGGAGTTCTTCCGAGGAGCATGGCTCAGGGGGAGATCTGTATGATTCTCAAGCCAGGGGGGGGGGGGGGGGGGGGGGACATACCGCCCCATCACTATGATCAATACGGATGTTAAAATATTGACCAAGCTACTGGCTACTCGGCTGGCGCCACACATGGGACACTTGGTGAACCAGGACCAGTGCGGTTTTATACCGGGTCGTAATACGGTGATGAACCTGAGACGGTTAAACCACATACAGCACGAGGTGAGCGGTAGGGAAGAGCAGACTGTGTTGGTCTCTATAGATCTGGCCAAGGCCTTCGACACGGTCGATTGGGGTTATCTGCAGGAGGTACTCCGGAAGATGGGCTTTGGACCCAACTTCGCTCGCTGGATCGAGATTCTGTATAGTTCCCCCAGTGCCCGGGTCCACCTTGGCGGAGCGAGATCGGAGGAGTGGCAGCTGGGACGGGGAACGCGACAGGGTTGCCCCTTGTCGCCGTTGCTATTCGCCCTGGCTATACAGCCTTTCGTGGTTAAGATTCGCACTGAGCTCAATCAGTGGGGCATCATGGTAGGTGTAATGTGTTGTCGCTCTACGCGGATGACGCGTTGTTCTACTTGTCCGCCCCTAGAGAGGCCCTTCCAAGGTTGTTACATCTCCTGGACTCGTTTGGAGAAGCGTCAAGCCTGCGGCTCAATCGCAATAAATCTGATTTTTCCGTTTTTGGGATTTGACACTGTGCACAGGGAGGATTTAGCGGAGCTGGGGTTACGTTGGGAACTGACCAGCTTTAGATATTTGGGCATTCACGTGACCCCGACGGAGGACCAGTCCCTCGCCCACAATGCGGATAGAGTGATTGCCTCGCTGCATCAATCAGTAAAATTTTGGAATGTCTTGCCGCTCTCCCTCATGGGGCGGCTGGCCATTGCCAAAATGGTGATGCTGCCGAGAATGCTGTATATTCTTCAGAACTCGCTGTGCCCCCTCCCGCCGAGGGTGTTTAGAACCCTCAATTCACTGCTCACGTCCCTGCTGTGGGCAGGACGACGTAGCAGGGTGGCCCTGAACACCGTGGTGCGCTCCTTTGAGGAGGGAGGTTTGGAGGCCCCACGCTTTGACCTCTACTATTATGCGGCATAACTCCTTCCAGCGGCCAGATGGTTTGCGGACACTGATACGTGGGAAACGAGACTACTGACTGGGCAGGCCACGGCGCAGGAGCTTCAGCAGGCACTGATGCGGGGTTCGGGGGCTCCGCCCGGGCTACCGTATGTGGTTCTGCACACGGCTAGTGTATGGCAACGTTTCGTCGAGAGGGTCCTGCGCTCAGCGCCCTTTCATAGGGAGTTGCCGATTTGGATCTTGGCCCCTGAGGTGGAGAGCCAGATGTCCTTCCGTGCATGGAGGGAAGGGGGCTGTGAGTTGCTTGCGGATCTGTACCCATCGGACAGCTTCCTTACTTATGAACAGGCCGAGGAAACTTTTGGCGTCAGCGGAGGGCAATTTCTTCAATACCAGGGCCTGGGCTCTATTGTGAGAACAACATGGCCGCAGTGTCCGGAGACCCCCCAGACGACTCATACACTTCATATCATATTGTCCTGTGGCAGGGGACGTAAATTGATTACTTTGTTGTACGTGGCGATGAAACGTGATTCAGCCCCCCCGGTCCCGCCTGGGAAAAGGACCTGGGTGCGCCCTTGAACCAGGGTCAGCGGAAACGCATAGGGACCTTGACAAGAAGAGGGTCTTGTAATCCTCGCTTCAAGTTTGTTCACTTCAATTTTCTTCATCGCACCTGTCTTACCCCCAAAGTGATGAGTCGATATTCGACGGACAGACAGGACAATTGCCCCAGGTGGTGCGCAGGAGGGGCGGGTTCCTACATATGGCCTGGGAATGTTCCCTGGTGGGGAGATTCTGGGCGGGGGTAGTGGGTCGGATAGCGGTTGCTACCGGCCTCAGAGTTTACTTGTCCCCCTTGCACTGCCTATTGGGACTGGTACCTAAGCCCAGGAAACGGAAGCTCCTGTATAAGTTGCTGCACTTGATGCTAGTTTTAGCTAGGCGTAGGGTCGCTATTACGTGGATGGGACAGAGGGCCCCTACGGTAGACATGTGGCTGAAGGATGTGAGGGAGTGGGTACTGGTTGAGGAAACACATATGCCGTGCTCCAGAAAAGATGATAAATTGCAGGAAGACCTGTTGGCTTGGCGAATCATGTGTATGGCAGGGTTTGGCATGGAGACGCAATCTGATTCGGAGGGGACCAGTGGCGAGCTGTTCTCTGCGCCTGACTCAGGCCCGGAGGGGGAAGGGGAACCAAGTATATGAGTGCCTGTCTGTAGGGTGCGAGTCATGAGACGTGGCCTACATTCCTCACGTTTTTTGTAACATACTGTTGGTGACGCTTCTCTGTCGCATGAACTTCCTTGTTTACAGATGTGGTCTTTCTCCGCAGTGTCATAATGAATCCATCGACCTGTGTGCTGCTGTTTCTTTTTAAAGATGCCTATGTGGGGAAGGGGGGGGGGGGGGCGTGTGTATTTTCTAAAATCTGAAAATAAAGTTTAAAAAAAAAAAAGTATTTGTTGTACACACTCAATCAGCAAATGATGTCACACACTCAAAGACTGAACTCAGACCAATTTGATTTGTATAAAATTATTATTTAGGTGTATTTACTGTTACATTACGGTAAAGATTACTTTCTGGATAACTTTTTCTACTCTGTGTGATATACAACGTTCCATACGTAGCCAACTCCACACAGAACATTTTGCAAGGAAAAAAGTCCACAAGTTTGTAGGAGTTGGTATTCTGGGGTTAGAACCACAGTTCCCCCAGTGCCAAGGATGCATTCTCAAAACGCCCTCAGTTGCACTAGGGCGGCCGGGTGCAGAGTGTTGAGGCCCAATGTTATCCAATGGGGGATAGGGGGGCCTTCGGTCGGTGGCTGCTCACAAGCAGGCCACAAGGTTGTGGAGGCAAAGCTACTGGTGTTAGGCTCAGGGCAAAGGGGGATCAGAGTTTGCACGCAAAGTACACCCACAGGGGCAGCTGGGTGCAGGGTGCTGTTTTGGCGTCAGGTGATCTGTTTTCAATGGGGATTCTCGGTTTTGTTTTCTAGCTGCAGGCTTGGTCTTGGAAGACTTCAGGTAGGAACAAACAGCTGGGCAGGTAAGCTGGAGTGCTGGTGACGTAGGTGCACCTCGGGCTCTATTCTCCAGGCTGCAGGGCAGCTGGATGCAGCGGTGTCTTGAGGTCTGATTACACCTTACCGGGCTGCTTGAGGTTGGGGGGGGGGGGGGGGGAAGAGGTCTCCATGCAGAGGCTGCAGGCGACATCTGGGAGGAGTCACCTCACGGTGGACTTGGAAGCGCTGGAGGACCTCGCTGGGACCGGTGGGCTACTCGGACCGGAGGCGTAGAGTGCAGCGGTGGTTCCAGGCATCTGGTTTCTTTGTTCTCTGCAGGCTCTGAGTCTTTCTTGGCTGTTTCTTTTGAACAGAGCTGCTGTTCACAGGGGATCTGGTCTTTATTGAAGGCAGTCAGTCCTCCCAGGGGTTCTGGAGGTCGTTGGCTGCAGGACAAGGAGACTTTTGGTGCAGGATCTCTGGATACTGCAGACAGGCCGGTAGGGCTGGGGCCAAGTCAGTCCTTCTCTGCAGTCTCATCTGCTGGGCGTCTTCTTTAGTCCTTTGTAGGTTGCAGGAATCAGTCTTCTTGGTTCAGGGCTGCCCCCTAAATACTGTATTTAGGGGGAGTTTTAGGGGCCTCTAGTTCAGTAGCTAATGGGCTACTGACCTTAAGGTGGCTACACCCTTTGTGTGCCCACCCCACGTGGTGGAGGGGGCACAATACCCAATCCTAATCGGAGAGTGATAGTCATCTGCAAGATGGCGGGCAAGGAAGAGTGGGCTTCACCTCGCCTCCCCCACCTGAGGGCTGGCAGAGGTGGGCACACATTCTGTGCTGTGCTAATTTTTCCTGCCTGTCTTTCCGCCGAAAAAAGAGGGGAGACAGGAAGGGTTCCTGTTCCTGATAGCAGGAGAGGCTGGGAGGGTCGCATTACAAAGGTGGCAAGGCCTTTGAAGCTCGCCTGCCACAGATGGCTTTTCCTGGCCTGGGGAGGTCTGACCACCTACGCCCAGGAAAGGCTTGGTTTCTGGGCTCAGGGAGCGAAAATGTCCACCCCAGGGATCCAGAAACATGTCTCATGGTGGTAGGCTGGTGAGTACGAGTCAGGGAACCCACCAGAGGCTGGTTGTTTTTTCAGGGGACATCTCTAAGATGCCTTCTGAGTGTATTTTTAATTACATCCCACACATGCCGCTGCCTATGCTGCTCATCCGAAAGTGATCGTGAGCGCTCCCACGCTGGTACTTGATCCCTCCTTCTGGTCTGGTGTCGTCGCTGCCTTGCCACTGCCCTCCACACCTCAACTTACACCATGGGGAAAAAGGATCCCAACCAACGTAAGCTCAGTTTTGATAAAGGGTTCCTCATCGCCACTGATGCCCCGCCGAGCTCCTCCACGGGCGCCACGGAGTCTACTGCACGAGATGACGTGACTTCTTTGGTCACCGCCATGATGAGTGAAATGAGGGTGGGCTTCAAATCGTTGGACGGACGATTCAACAGTCTCGAACAAAAACGGGCGGACATGGGTTCTAAAGTCCAGGCACATGACCGACGATTGGATGTAGTGGAGTCCGGAGTATCGGACATTGAAGATAATGCATTGAAATCACTGAAACGGCTGTAACGCGTCGAAAAAATTCTCAAAGAAGTAGCCATCAAGAATGAGGACCTTGAGGCGCGTAGCCGTCGCAACAACATCCGCATCCTTGGCGTGGCAGAGACGATGTAGACTTGGCGACGCAGGGGTTCACGCAGGGGTTTGTAGTGGAGCGAGCCCACAGATCTTTGGGTCCCAGTCCTCGTCCTGGCCTGCCTCCTCGCCCAATCGTTGCTAGGCTCATGAATTTGTGACCTCGACGCTGCCCTCCGAGCTGTACGTGAGAAGGGTGAGATTCAATGGCAGGGCAGCACCTGGTCTCTTTTCCTGACTTCACCTTTATGGTCCAGGAGGCACGTCACAAGTACAATGGAGTCAAGGCTACCCTCCGGAAACTGGGCCTTAAGTATGGTTTGCTATATCCAGCGCGCCTAAAAGTTGAGGTTGCTGTCAGGTTCCGCATTTTTGACTCCCCTACGGAGGCAAAAGAGTTTTGCCAGATTTATAAAAAAACAGGGGTTGAGTGCGGCTTCTGCTTCTCTCTCAGATTCATGGTGATTCACAACAAAGCGTGGATCCCTTCCCGGACCCTGGGACTGGTTAAAGACTCAATATTGCATATCCTTTTGTCACTTTATTTTTGGTGTTGCATAATTATGTACATTTTTGGGTTATTCATGTCTTTTTACATACAGGTATGCCTGACCGGCAATGCGTTGCTGACCCTCATGGCGGATGCCTTTATTCTGTTGTTTTCGGAGGGTTTTTCAGAAATTGGTTATTGCTTTCTCAATTGGTCAGCGCCATGTATATTTTTATGTTTTGCTGCTAGACTGCAATGGGTTTGCCTCTTTGGGGTTGATAAGAGGTTGGGTGATGGGGTTTGTTTTGATTCTTCACATTTACGATTGTAGCGTCGTTTATCATGTCTGAGTTGAGATGGAGTAGCACACAATCCAAACTTTTTTTGATATCGTTTTCCATATGGCCAGGTTAGGCCTTCAGCTCGGGCCTTCCGGGCTTTCATTAATGTCCTGGAACGTTCTGAGGCTGAACAATACTAAAAAGCGTAAACAGGTTTTCAGTTATATCACTCGACACAAGATTGATATTGTTTTTTTGCAGGAAACACATTTGGCCCCCTCTGCTTCCACTCCAGTCGCCAAAAGCTGGGGTGCCCATCGGTTCTTTTCTCATTATAGCAGTTATTCAAGAGGGGTAGCCATAATTATACATAAACGTGTACCATTTTCTTTATCCAACAGTATTACGGACAAAGAGGGTCGGTACCTGATCGTCACAGGTACACTTATGGGATACAGAGTCACATTGGTTTGGATCTATGGCCCCAATATCGATACTCCTTCTTTCCAAGATTTACAAGTACAGGTTCTCACGCTCGATCCTGGCCTATTGATTGTTGGAGGGGACTTTAATTTATTGTTGAATCCAGCTAGAGGCAGTACATCCTCCTCCCCGGACGCTAAGGCCAGATCCCGTCCAGTCCTGCTCGATACATGCACACCCCTCTCTCTAATTGACATTGAGGCACGGCTCCACCCACAGCTTCCTGAATATACACACCACTCTGGGTTTCACGACACCTGGACCAGAATGGACTACTGGCTCCTTTCCCCTGGGGTCGCTGGTTGGGTCGAGAACCTGCTCACTCTCCCGCGCACGCTATCAGACCAGTCTCCCATAGCCCTTAAAGTGAAGATCCCCAGATTGGGTGGATATGAGAGGCAGTGGCGATTTCCCGGGAGGGCACCGACTTACCCGGTTTTCACTGAAGAAGTTCGGCAAGCCATTGAGGAATATTTTGATCTTAACACTGGGTCTGTGGAGTCTTGGGCAGTTCTTTGGGAAGGGTTCAAGGCAACTATTCGTGTTGTCTGTATTGCCAAGCATGTCGGGGCTTGGAGAGACATCCGCTCCACATTGTCACGCATTGAGGGAGACATCGCTACACTGAATAAAGAGCTCTTACAGAACCTATCAGGTGACAAAGAAGCCAGGCGCCTGTCATTAATGACGGAGTTCAGGGAGGAGGCGGATAGAGAACTGAGGTTGCTGTCCATACAGTGCATGGCACGGCAGTACCGGGAGGGGGACAGGCCCGGTAAACTATTGGCACAGCTGCTTCGCCCCCCTTATCATGCGTCTTACATCACAGATTGTGGATCCGCAGGGTGATGTGCTTCTTTCCACACCAGGAATCTGCAGCACCTTTTTGGCCTATTACAAAAACCTATGTACATCCACACTAAAGGGGGACCATGGGGACCGGGGGACTACCTAAACGAGATCACCATGGTTCATCTTGACAAATGCATGCAAGAATTTTTAGCTACACCCATCACTCAGGACAGCCTAGTTGAAACCATTGAGGCGTTAAGGGGTTCATCGGCGCCAGGCCTTGACGGCTTCTCTGCCGATTTCTACAAGGCCTATAAAGAGGCCTTAGTCCCGCGATTAGTGGAGGTATACGCTGAGGCACTTGAGCCGGGTTGTATGCCTCCCACATTCAGAGAGGCGGTCATAATTCTCCTTCCCAAGCCAGGCAGGGACGCCACGCTATGCAGCTCATACAGACCACTTTTATTATTGAATCTCGAATACAAGTCTTGGCTAAGGTTATCGCCATCCGGCTTTCATTGTTGATGGAGTCTATCATTTCCCCAGCGCAGTCTGGATTTGTCCCACATCGTTGCACTTCTTTGAACCGGAGGACCCTGTTCTCTGTTTTTGCATCGAATAGACCCTTCCACACCGGCTGCCGCAATCCTTCTAGACGCCGAGAAAGCGTTTGACTCCTTGGAGTGGTCATTCTTCCTGTCCATTATGAGACGCATGGGTATGCCGGACTGTTTAGTCTCTACAGTAGCCTTATTATACACTGAACCTACGGCCAGACTGCGCATCAATGGCACCACAACCCAGCAGTTCTCCTTGTCACGCGGCACACGTCTGGAATGCCCCCTGTCCCCGCTCCTTCATTTTGGCGATGGACCCTCTGGTCCGCCATTTTCAAGAAAAACACCTACACTGGGGGCTCCAGTTCCGTACTGGTCCTCTTGATATCTTTGTATGCGGATGACACAATTTTATATGTCAGAATGCCTCACATTAACTTGGAACCTCTTATTTTGGAAATAATTTGTTTCGGTAAATTTTCTGGTCTCTGCATCAATTGGCACAAGCCAGTTTTTTTTCAACTCACCCGAGCACCGCTGTGTGGAATTGCTCCTTCCCTCTTGAATGAAGTCACAACTCAGTCAAATATCTAGGGGTTCATACCCATTTAGACACTGTGGCCATCATTAGACTAAATTACGATAGTGCGTTGGATTTATTGGAGAGCCGGATTGAAAGGTGGATCCGCCTCCCTCTCTCTATGGCCGGGAGGATTGCCATAATTAAAATGGTTGTGCTTCCTCGCTTTTTATATCTTTTTAATAACATCCCGATTCCTCTCACCAAGATTATTTCTCCCAACTGCGCTCTTTGCTATTGCGATTGGTTTGGGGTGACAAAAATCCATGTGTATCCTGGCGAGTTTTAACCCTCCCATATGAAAGGGGCAGCTTTGGTGTTCCTGATTTTTATCTTTTTTTGTTGTTGCAGAATGCTCATATCCATATTCTAGGTTTCACCCTGATGCCCGTATTTTGTATTTGAAACCTGAAGCGGATCTGGTTCTGCCTGGACAGCTTTCCACTGTTCTTCCTAGGGGTTTCCCACAGGATCCGCAGGATATACAGACTGTCTCGTCCACTTGTTGGGCTTGGGATAGAGTGCGCAGGCTTCTTGGCCTGGACCAATTGTATTCTCCGGCCCTTCCCTTGCCCAACGCTTCTTGGCTCCCAAT